>NC_091950.1:371238665-372438665 GCF_031021105.1 Erythrolamprus reginae | reverse complement strand
TAAAATCAAAATGCAGAATAATTATTTCTTAGTTACCGCTGTTGTTTAAAACAGGAACTGGGAATCCTTGCTCATTTTACCAAGAATGCTTCGGGGTGCCAAAATACAAAGCAATGAGACAGTTGCAGATAAAAATCAAGACTCTGGAAAACCGAGAGTAGGAATTGCAAGCAGTACATCCTTGCTACGAATTGCTGTGCCATCCCATGACTGGCTCACTCCCTCCATCTAGAATATCCTTGATCAAATCAAGGTTGAGCTTAGCCCAGTCTCTATCAATAGGGCTGTGCAAAGTTATGTTAAGTTCTATTCACCATTGTTAGCATGTGGGATGAGGCGAAGTTGTGAAGAGCATTTATTTATTTTGTCCAATACACAATGAGGGTTTTAGTGGGTATATATCTATATACACATAGTAAAATACATGATGAAGGTTATAGAGGAGATACTCATAGTAAAACACAGTCTATCTAAGAAAGAATAGAAAAGAAGATATAGTAATAGAACATATCAATGAAAGAATAGAAGAAGAGATATAGGAATAGAAGAAAGGTGCAGGAGTTATAGGAGAGCAATAGGACAGGGGACGGAAGGCACTCTAGTCACTTGTACTCACCCCTTACTGACCTCTTAGGAATCTGGATGGGTCAACTGTAGATAATCTAAGGGTAAAGTGTTGGGGGTTTGGGGATCAACTCGGTTACTGAAGTCGTATTTTTTACAGTCAAGTTTGGAGCAGTTAATATTAAGTTTAAATCTGTTGTGTGCTCTTATGTTGTTGTGGTTGAAGCTGAAGTAGTCGCCAAGAGGCAGGATGTTGCAGCATATGATCTTGTGGGCAATACTTAGATCTTGTTTAAGGCGTCTTAGTTCTACACTTTCTAGGCCCAGGATTGAAAGTCTAGTCTATGCATGTGGAATTACTATAGTCACTTAGGACACGAGGAACTTTATTAATTTGATTTAATTGCTGGATGTTGTGCTTGCAGGAGATGTGATAGGTAAGCAATTGTTTATTCCTTGAAGTCAGCAAGCAATCAGGAGAAGTATTCAGTAGTTTACAGAACCTCACCACATTGCTTTGCAAAATGCTTATTGGGGCTCCCTTAGTTCTTCTTTCTGTTCCGCTCTGTTTTATGGAGAACCAAGTTTGCAAAATACAGTCATACCTCTACCTAAGAACGCCTCTACTTACTAACATTTCTAGATAAGAACCAGGGGTTCAAGATTGTTTTGCCTCTTCCCAAGAACCATTTTCCACTTACAAACCTGAGCCTCCGAAACTGTAATTGGAAAAGGCAGGGAGAAACCTTCACGGGGCCTCTCTAGGAATCTCCTGGGAGGAAACAGGGCCTCCACCCTCCCTGTGGTTTCCCCAATCACATGCATTATTTGCTTTTACATTGATTCCTATGGGAAAAATTGCTTCTTCTTTCAAACTTTTCTACTTAAGAACCTGGTCACGGGAACGAAGTAACCACTGTAGTTTAATTGATTTAGTTTAATAGATTTAGTTGGGGATTGCCAAGGACATAACTGGGTGGAATTATTATAACTCTGTGCATGACTGCATTTGTTTTAGATTAAGTGTAACCCTTGCCAGGGTTAGTTGGCTGGGTCAGCAAATCCCTTTTTAACATCCCCCCAATATTGTTAAATATTCCCATTTTTTGTTTAATGCAATTAAATATGTTTTATGAATGTGGCATTGTGATAAACTCAGATCCACTAATTTTATTTTATTTATCAGCTAAAAATAATAACAAAAATCAAGCCTGAGTTTTGGCAGTATAACAAATAATTTAAAAATCCAAATAATTTTTTGGCCAAATAAGGCACTATAATCTATTCATTTTGTGCATAAAATTCTGTGAAAGAGTCAGCAAACCTAATATTGAAGAAATATCCATGCTAAGGTCAATTTTCTACCAATTGGCATTATGGTGACCTAAAAAAAGTGGAAGATTTGCTATTGAAATCTAATCTCAATTCAGAAATACAGTATTTACAATAGCCCTACATGGCATTGGACCGGAATACCTCCGGGACCACCTTCTGCCGCACGAATCCCAGTGACCGATTAGGTCCCACAGAGTTGGCCTTTTCTGGATCCCGTCGACTAAACAATTTTGTCTGGGGGGCCCGGGGAAGAACCTTCTCTGTGGCGGCCCCGGCCCTCTGGAACCAACTCCCCCGGAGATTAGGACTGCCCCCCCTCCTTGCCTTTCGTAAACTCCTGAAAACTCATCTATGTCGCCAGGCATGGGGAAATTAATATACCCCTTAGCTATTATAATTTATGTATGGTTTGTTTGAGCTGTATGATTATTTTTATAAGGGTTTTTAAATTGCTTTTAACTATTAGATGTTTATATTGTATATTGTCATGTTGTAAGCCGCTCCAAGTCCTTGGAGAGGGGTGGCATACAAATCTAATAAATTATTATTATTATTATTATTATTATTATTATTATTATTAATTATTTAGTAAGAGGAATTGATCAAAGCCTGAATCTATAAGTTTCTGTGTGAGTCCCATATATGTGTGAAGCTCTGGAATAAATACACAAGATTGCATTTTTAAAGCTCTCTCTTTTGATCCTTCCCTCTCTTTAGAGGGAAAAGGGATAAGAAGTGGATTTTGATGCAAATCAAGATGAAGCAAAGGAAATATTCCTGAAAGAAAAAACAAAAGCTCAGCCGCTGCTGATTAACATACAATATTAAGAATTATAGTTTAAGATTGCTTTGTAGGGTAATAGTCAATGTGGTGGCCTGGCTTTTCCTGATGCTAATCCTGTTAATGAATAACAGGATTTGTGTGCCCAACTACTGCATAAATGCGCTCTAATTCTGCAGCATTGCCCATGGCAAAGAATGTAAGCCTATGGCTATTAAATAATAATGAAATCCAAGAAGCAGATGCTACATAAGCCATGGCATAAACAGTATACACAGAATGAAAGGATTTTCCCCCTTCTTTCAACATTAAGGCATCAGACTCTGGGATAAAGCAAAATATAATGCTTGTAGAACAAAAGGAATCTCTAGTGAAGGGTAGTATTTTTTTCTACAATACGTTTTTCTGCAATAAACCAGTCAGATTTCTGCTAATCAGCCATGCTTATACAGTATAGTAAAACAACCTTCACCATCCAACCCATCATAGAAGCATGATTGATGGATTCTTAGGACAATTTTTTTTCTATACAGTGTTCCCTCGATTTTCGCGGGTTCGAACTTCGCGAATAGCCTATACCACGGTTTTTCAAAAAATATTAATTAAAAAATACTTTGCGGGTTTTTTCCTATTCCACGGTTTTTCCCGCCCGATGACATCATACGTCATCGCCAAACTAATGTTTTTTGCAAATAAATAACAAAAAAAATAATTATTGTTAATAAATAATTATGTTTATAAATATCAGGATCACTAAGTGTCTTATTCAACAGTGAGTACCAGTAATAATGATGAGTAAATGGTTGTTAAGGGAATGGGAAATAGTAATTCAGGGGTTTAAAGTGTTAAGGGATGGCTTGTGATACTGTCCATAGCCAAAAATGGTGTATTTACTTCCGCATCTCTACTTTGCGGAAATTCGACTTTCGCAGGTGGTCTCGGAACGCATCCCCCGCGAAAATCGAGGGAACACTGTATTCCTACCAGACTCTAGGATCCACAGTCTGATCATACATGTGCTTGAGATAAACTGTAGAAAACTGTTTTTCATGAACAAAAAATTGTTTCAAGTACAAGTTGCTATTTAAAATAAATAGCTTGAGATCTTTGAATAGAAAAAGTGAAATCTAAAAATATTTTCATAATTAAATGTGAGTTCAATTAGATTCCACTCATGTATTTTATAATAATAATTTTGCAACCTACTAGAGAGGGTGTGGCTTCTCCTTTTATAGAAAATTTTAAGAAGAGTCTGAACAGCCACAATGAATGGGGATTTGGTTTCCCCCCGCACATTGTCAAGGTTTGCCCACATTCTGTGATCCCTTCCAATTCTAAAATTTTAATGACTCTCTGAATTTTCTGCCTTTGCTACATTAAAAACTGAATTTTAATTCATGGACTTTTAAAATATATATGATAATTATAGAATGATTGTTGTATGTACCCAGGTGGAAAGATTCAGCACTACACTCAATGGAGGAATGGTTGGTAAAGATGTCTAAATTGACAGTTAGTTATGTTTATTGTGATCAGAAACCCCTTATGAACTTTTTGCAAAAGAGGAAAAGTAAAGATAGTTATGTTGTAACTTGTAACTGTAAAGTAGTTTAATTGTACTCATACCTACGGTATAGAATATTGGAAGCGTACAGAATTGTTTTCCTTTCTTTTCTAGTCTTACTTCTTTTAATTTTTTGAATTTTTAGTTTTCTCCACATGTCTTTTAAAATATATATTAGTTTGCATTGGTTTTTATTTTCCTTTTAAAACATGTTCTGTCGGGCTCTCTGGTAGAATCCTCCCAAAAATTCACAGGTACAAATTTCAGGACACACACACGTTTGAAAATTCAAAACAATGTTCTTTATAATGAAAATTCACTTAAACCAAGCCCTCTTTTGGTATAGCAAAGAGCACTGGTCTCCAAACAAACTGGTAATTCATACAAGTCCCTTATCAGTTCTGTAATACTTAGCTTGCAGCTGTGAGGCAATTCACAGTCCTTCTTTCACAAAGTGAAACACACTTTGCTCTGGTTTAGTTTCAAAGTGGGGAAAAATCAGCACACAAAAAGTCAAAGTCAGTAAAGCAGTCACGAAACACAACGATCAGATAATCCTCCACAATGGCCAAACCCACAGGCTGCTATTTATAGCAGCCTCACTAATTACCACAGCCCCACCCAACCACAGATGGCCTCATTTTCTTTGATAATAATCTCTCAGTTGTTGTTGCCAATGCATCGCTCTCAGCATGCGTGGCTGTATCATTAACTCTTGTTCTGAATTCAAGGAGGAGCTAGATAATTGATCTCCTTCTGAGCTGTCTGCCACACTCTCCTCCCTGTCACTCATGTCTTCTTGGTCAGAGGAGCCTTCATCATCAGATTCCACCGGCGGGGGGGGCAAAACAGGCCTGCAACATGTGGATGTCTCCCCCACATCCACAGTCCTTAGGGCAGGAGCTGGGCCAGAGCTAACCACAAGAAAACACCGGACAAATTTAATCTATTTGCTTTAAAACTTTGTAAAGCTTTATAATTAAATCTTTAATAAAAAAAAGATTTGTTTCCTTACAAAGTCAAGATTAAGCACAGTTGTCTTGAAAAAATGATTTATTCTGATGTTAAACACTTACTTACCTAAATTAACTATTGAGCAGTGTTGTAGTTCATAGTTATACTGATACAGTTATATACAGTATGTGTCAATTTGTTTCAGCAGAGGGGCCTGGCATCCCGTGTTAAAGATGACTACTTGTGAGCTAGATATTCTTCATCAAAATAGATCTAAAGCAGCATTCTTAAGGAATGGATGAACTGTTAAGGAAAAAAATCATGGTTCAGCCCTGGGAAAATGGAAAGAGTAAAGTATGAGAAAGAAACTCAAAGTGACTTTGCCTTGATTTTGTTTGGTACAAGAAAGGCTTTTAAAGATTCTGTTGCTATAACCTACAACAGAATAACAGAGGTGGAAGAGATCTTGGAGGTTTTCTAGTCCAATCCCCTCCTCAAGCACAAAACCCTATACCAACGATGGCGAACCTATGGCATGTGGGCCACAAGTGGCATGTAAAGCCATTTTGGTGGGCACGCAAGCTCAGGTTTTCCTCACACATATTGGTGGACACATGAGTTCACCTGATTTTCAGACCTTATGGGCCCACTGTGAGTTGTTTCCAACCTCTGGCAGGGGTGGGAAAACCCCATTTTTTGCTCTCCCCAAACTCCTGAGCCTTTTTAGGAGCCTGGAGAGAGCAAAAAGGGCCTTCCCCAGTCCCCCAGAAGTTCTCCAGAGGCCGGAAACTGGCGATTTGCCAACTTCTGGATGGACCGGAAGTCCTGTTTTTTGCTCTCTCCAAGATTTAGAGCTTTTCTAGGAAGACAAAAATGGCCTTCCCCGATCCCCCACCCCAGAGGCCAGAAATGGCCCATTTGGAAGTTGGGAAATGGGCCGTTTCTTGCCGGGGGGAGAGAAGTCCGTTTTCGCCATCCCCAGGTTCCTGGAAAGGCTCTGAAGCCTTGGGAGAGCTAAGAAATGGGTGTGTCATTGTGTTCCAGGAGCAGGGGGTGTCACTTTCCCCCCACTCCCTACTTTTTGCATGTGAACCAAAGAAGATTTGCCATCACTGCCCTATATCATTTCAGACAAATGGTTGTCCAATGTCTTCTTAAAACCTCCAATGTTGGAGCATCCACAACTTCTGGAGGCAAGTCATATCACTGATTCAAAAATAAAGAAGATTTCAGGAGCAAAAAGCTTACATTTTAGCATTTCTGGGATCAACCTAAATATTCCAAGGAGCCACATGCTAAGATTACTTACTCTGTCCTACAGAATTAACTGATGTGTTGAATTATACCTGGATACTATTCCATGGAGGAAAGCTGCTGAAAGAGAAAATATCTGCTTTGTTTGTTAAAAGGCAAATTTGATATTTTCTTACTGGGAGAAGAATCTGATTACAACTTAATGCATAACCGAGTGCCCTGAGGAGTCAGAGTTATGATTAGCTTCCTAGAACAACTTTTTTTAAAAAAATGTCTAGAGCCACCTCCAACCCAGTGGCTGAAGTCAATGGCAGCATTTCTCATTATTTTGAAGAAAGACATGCACAAAACCAGTACTGGCAAAATCAATAAAATAGGCTTTTAAAATCTCCAAGTCCATACTACTTCATGTATGTACAGTAAGTTACCTCCGGAACCGCCTGCTACCACACTAATCCCAGCGGCCTATAAGGTCCCACAGAGTTGGCCTTTTCTGTGTCCCGTCGACTAAACAATGTCGTCTGGCAGGCCCCAGGGGAAGAGCCTTCTCTGTGGCGGCCCCGGCCCTCTGGAATCAACTCCCCCGGGAGATTAGAACTGCTCCCACCATCCTTGTCTTCCGTAAATTACTTAAGACCCACCTATACCGCCAGGCATGGGGGATTTGAGACACCTTTCCCCCAGGCTTATTATAATTTATGTTTGGTATGTATGTGCTGTTTGGTTTTTAATTATGATAGGGTTTTTAGTTTTTTTAAATATTAGATTTGTGCCAGTATAATACTGTATTGTTTTTATTGTTGTTGTGAGCTGCCCCGAGTCTTCGGAAAGGGGCGGCATACAAATCTAATAAATTATTATTATTATTATTATTATTATTATTATTATTATTATTATCAGTTGATTGCTGGCTTTGCATTATCTCCTTGCCTTTAACTTTACCCAATGTGTTAAGTGCAACTTCCAAGCACCAAAAGGCTTCCCTTATCTAACTTTTAATGCAAAAATAATAATAATACAATTTCAGGACATTTGTCAATTAATGAAAGTGGGGAAAATGATGTGATCTCTCCGCCAGAGGTGATCCACCCTTTTACTAGATATTTTGGTCTAAAGCAAAACATGGGACTCTATTGTACTTTGACTTAGATGTCATGTAACTCTGCATAAATGCATAACTTCAGCAATCTTGAGTAACATCAGAGCAGTTCTAAGACTGCTGCTGTCTACTACCATATGATTTCCTTTGGAATTTTTTTTGTCACATTGAAATGAATCATGAACCAAATTAACCCTTTGGTCCTCTTTTCCTTTTTGCCTTGACTAAACAGTTAACAGTTTGAGCTTCCTCCATTTTGCTTGTGTGTGTGTGTATTCATTCATTCATTCATTCATTCATTCACCATCAATAGTTTTTCCTATCAATTTTCATTCAGGTTGATGACATTTAAAATTAGATCAGGTGATCCAAGGTCCTTCTACCTGCTAAGAAAGATAGCCTCTTTTTTGACTTTACAAGAAAAAAATCCTTTCTTGTAATGCTAAATGAATCATATTCCTAGGGTTTTTATTTGTTTCCCATATGAATAATTTTTTTGGAGAGTTCATCAGCACTGCTGCCAAAATTGTTTTTCCATTTGCATTAGAATGATCTAAAACAGGCAATTTAAGCCTCACACAAGTGACAATGCTGAGAAAATATGAACCCACTCTGTGTGTGTAGGAGGGAATACTTTGATGAATGTGTGAACGATAAACAGAGTTAAAATGTACAAATGTTGAGACTGGTTAGTTCAAATTTTGGCAATATGATTCCCAGATAAAAAAAATTTCTCATCTCTGATTTAATGTGGGGGAGGAAAATATGTGTGGGGATATTTGTGTGGAAATTGCAGAAACTATTTAAGAAATGTACACTAAAACTAAATAATTAAAGGAGAAAGTGAGCATCGACCATAGTCAATGTTGTATATGCTGTTCATTTCATGCCATCATTTCTGCTTCGACTGCGATGGAAAATTGTGGGAGAAAAATCTCTGCTGTGGGTCACAGGAAATGGTGACACAGCATTTTGTAAAAAAATATCTCTGCTCATTTGGATTCTGTGTATAGTTCCCATTATAGAAGCCAAATATTATTAAGGGGGAAAAATAATCAGACAGAAAGAAATGACAACTATGCAGCCTCCAGTCTTCCCGAGAAAATCAGAGGCAATATTTTTTTTTCTCTGGGTGTCTGTGGGTGGGCATAAGATGACACGAAGGTAAGTCTCTAAGATGGGTTCAGTCAGGTGAGAGACCCCAGACTGCAGCCAATGAGTGAGGACTTCTCTGCCACTGAAAGTCTCCACTCATCTCCTCATTTTTGTATACTGTATCTGGGCTGCAATAGGTCAGAAGATCATTAGATGACTGTGAAATATTTTTTGGCTATTATCAAGAGCAGAGGTTTCCAACCTTGGCAACTTTAAGACTTGTAGACTTCAACTCCCAGAGTTTATTTATTTATTTATTTTCTCCAATACACAATGAGGGCTTTAGTGGGTATATATCTATATACACATAGTAAAATACATGATGAAGGTTATAGAGGAGATACTCATAGTAAAATATATCTAAGAAATAATAGAAAAGAAGATATAGGAATAGAACATATCAATGAAAGAATAGAAGAGATATAGGAATAGAAGAAAGGTATAGGAGATATAGGACAGCAATAGGACATGGGACGGAAGGCACTCTAGTGCACTTGTAGTCGCCCCTTACTGACCTCTTAGGAATCTGGATAGGTCAACCGTAGATAATCTAAGGGTAAAGTGTGTTGGGGGTTTGGGGATGACACTATGGAGTTCCACGCTTCGACAACTCGGTTACTGAAGTCATATTTTTTACAGTCAAGTTTGGAGTAGTTAATATTAAGTTTAAATCTGTTGTGTGCTCTTGTATTGTTGTGGTTGAAGCTGAAGTAGTCGTCGACAGGCAGGACGTATGATCTTGTGGGCAATACTTAGATCTTGTTTAAGGCGTCTTAGTCCTAAACTTTCTAGGCACAGGATTGAAAGTCTATTCTCATAGGGTATTCTATTTCGAGTGGAGGAGTGAAGGGCTCTTCTGGTGAAGTATCTTTCGACATTTTCAAGGGTGTTAATGTCTGAGATACGATATGGGTTCCAAACAGATGAGCTGTATTCGAGGATGGGTCTGGCAAAAGTTTTGTAAGCTCTGGTAAGTAGTGTGAGATTGCCAGAGCAGAAGCTACGTAGGATTAGGTTTACAACTCTTGAAGCCTTCTTGGCTATATTGTTGCAGTGGGCTTTGGCACTTAAATCTTTTGTTATTAGTATACCAAGGTCTTTAACCGAGTGGGGATTATCTGTGATAATTTGATTATTCAGTTCGTATTTGGAGTTCAGATTCTTCTTCCCAATGTGTAGGACAGAGCATTTGCTAGTTGAGATTTGGAATTGCCATGTGTTAGACCACTCAGAAACAGCGTCAAGGTCTTTTTGGAGAGTAGTTGTGTTATCGGTGGTGTTGAAGAGTTTTACATTGTCGGCGAAGAGGACACAGTTGCTTGCGATGTAATCGCAAAGGTCATTGATGTAGAGAATTGATGTAGTTCCTCAACAAATCTAATGAAGAAACTCTAGGAGTTGAAGTCCACCAAAAAGTTTCCAAGGTTGGAGACCCCTGATCTAGAGGTTGCTTTTAATTTTGCACCCCAGGTATAGATTCTCTCTGTCCTCATTCTTTCACCAGCAGGAAGGCAAAGAAGAATCAGAAGGGGAAGAGATCAGCCTGCAGCAATCACAGGGGAAGCCATCAATGTTTCTGAGACATCTGCTTCTGATGCATAGGACTAATTCGGAAGCAAGCCTTCATTCAAAACTTTTAAATAAATAAAGTGGCCACAGGTGCTCTGAAGAGAATGCCCCTCCCTTCAAATCATTAGTAATTGCCCTTTATGAACATTTTGATTTGGGGTACCAGATTGCTTGTCCACTTCTGAAAGGACCTCAAGCCTTCTTCCTCCTCTTCACCAAAGGGATTCCCCCCCCTTTTTTTAAGTTATAAAAAGGCAACAGGCAGCAGAGCAAAGAAGTTCTTACTGAATTATGCCCAAGGATTTTTGGGTTATAAATGTCATGCAAAGGTATGTTTTTTAAAGCCAACAGAAGACAAGGAAATAGTTGCTAACTTTTAATCTCCCACCTCTCTCTCTCTCTGTCTCTCTCTCTCACATACACACACCAAAATATGTTGAATCTGAATGAATGATTTGATTTGACATTCTGGTTTTATGTTGGCTTATTTATTTATTTATTTATTTATTTATTTATTTATTTATTTATTTATTTATTTATTTATTTATTTATTTATTTAGTTAGTTAGTTAGTTAGTTAGTTAGTTAGTTAGTTAGTTAGTTCAATACATAATACACATGGAAGAGAAAGATATGTAATAATATAAGTAAAGAAAAGAATAGAAGAAAAGATATAAAAGTATAGGTGAACATATTTGAAAGGAAGAAAAGATAAATGAGATAAGGAGAGACAATTGGACAGGGGACGGAAGGCACACTGGCGCACTTATGCACACCCCTTACTGACCTCTAAGGAACCTGGAGAGGTCAATCGTGGATAGTCTAAGGGAAAAATGTTTGGGGTTAGGGGTCGACACTACTGAATCAGGTAATGAGTTCCACGCTTCAACAACTCAGTTGCTGAAGTCATATTTTTTACAGTCAAGTTTGGAGCGGTTAATATTAAGTTTGAATCTGTTGCGTGCTCTTGTGTTGTTGCGATTGAAGCTGAAATAGTCACTGACAAGTAGAACGTTGCAGCATATGATCTTGTGGGCAATACATATTGTTTGTGTTATGCAGATTATTGCTTATGCTACTTTAGCTATGATAGGTAGACTATTTTGTGGTATCTGATAGGATTTTTGTAGCGTTAAAGAACAAATAAATAATAATTCAGCATACCAGTGTTCACTGTGGGAGACCAAATTGGATGATATAATAGTCTTATTTGTTGATCCTATAAAAGAGGATATGACTGTCAGGGATAGATAACCAATTACCCTACAGAGATTTTGGACTCAATTTCTAAGAGCGGCAATAACGGCGAGGCACTAAGAAGTTTAATTGTTTGGGGAGCATAAGATATGTTCCACTTTATTAAATTTTTCAGTAATGCAGACCGTATTTGAAGTCTTTATGATTTTGTAAGTCTTGTTCTGTCTTCTGAATTGTAGAATACTGTGAATTGACAGTGACTAATTTAGCAATATCTAATGCGTACACATTTCAATTAGTTATGTAAACTTGAATGATTCAATTTTTAAGTTTTTGAAAAGCAAGAAAAGGAGATCTCTCTTTTTCTCTCTTCTTCCCTCCCTCTCCCCTAATTTATTCTCCTGTGAAAAGAACAGAGGAAAAAGTCTCAGAAATTCATTATTTGATAGAAATCATTCTTTGTGAAATTCAAGGCAAAAGATTCTCTGATGCATTCTAAAATAGCAAATCTATGTGTATATTAACTAAATTTAATGTAATTTAATTTATTTATTTTATTTTTTTAAAAAAATTTATTACATATACTGTATACACATTTACAAAATAAAATAAATGGTATAAATCATGAGTTGAAACATTGCCAAATTAACACATACTAACAAACAGACAAACAAACAAAAAATAGAATAATTCTAATAATATAATTAATTACTTATTTAGATACACTAAACAATAATGACAATAACAATTAACATATAACATAATATGTAATATTTATATTTAAATTCCCTTGAGGGGGTAAGTTATAAATCATCATATAGTTTTAAATTATCTTCTGGTGAAGTATAACATAACATCGGTAACTACCATTTTCTCCTTTAGGTTGTCCATATTTTTTTAATCATTTTTATTTTCTTAACCGCCTTCATTCATTCATATTTAATTTATTTAAATTCATACAAATCTTCCCTAAAAATTATTGTATATAGATCTTTTGTGATTTGTCATATCAAATAAAAAGGATATAAAGTATTATTATTGTTGTATTTCAATTTAAGTTTTTATTTCTTCTCTTAAACCAATTATAGAAGTATTTCCAAGTTTTATAATGGTCGGATTCTTCTTTGTTTTTTAATTTGAGTGTTAATGCGTCTGATTCTGCACAATCTAGAATTTTTTTTAATATCAAATCGTCATCTGGGGGTTTGGGTTGTTTCCATTGTTGGACAATTGCCATCCTAGTTGCAGTCAATATGTGTATTAATAAATAATATTTATTTTTATCTATTTTTTGGTCTATGATCCCAAGGAGGAACGCTTCGGGTCTTCTATTTATCTTAATTTGTAATATTTCTTTTATCCAATTTTGTATTTTAATCCAAAAATTTTTAATTATTGGGCAAGTCCAACAAATGTGATAATAAGTCCCCTTTTCTTTACATCTCCAATATTTTGGATTTATTCCTTTATACATTTGTGATAGTCTTGCCGGGGGGGAGGTGCCATCGGTAGTACATTTGGGTATAGTATAAGTTTGGATAAATGGGAAACAATTTGGACTAAAAACTACAAGCTGACAAGATCAACAGCATTTAGAGAATGTAATTTAATTTAATTTATTTATTAAATTTATAAACCTCCCAACTCCTTCTGGACTCTGGGTGGCATATAGCAATATAAACACAGTTTAAAACCCCTAAAAACATTCATTAAATAAAAGCATTCATAGAAACATAGAAGATTAACGGCAGAAAAATACCTCATGGTCCATCTAGTCTGCCCTTTCCTGTATTTTATCTTAGGGTGGATATATATTTATCTCAGGCATGTTTAAATTCAGTTACTGTGGATTTACCAACCACGTCTGTTGGAACTTTGCTCCAAGCATCTACTACTCTTTCAGTAAATGACATAACATAAATTACATAAATTCATTACATAAATTCAAACTCCATAGCACAGGCATGAGAGATGGTGTGGGGTTTAGTTACGGTGTTGGGCTAGCACCAAAGAGACCAGGCTCAGCTTCCTTAGCTATGGAATTGTCCATAAAATAAAATATGGAGAACTTTGCATTTGGGAGACAACATATTTTCCTTGACACTCACCCATCTTTATAATCCATTATTTAAAAAAAGGTGACATTATAATAGTTTCAGAGGCCTAACTGCAAAAGGGGAAGGCTGCCGATGTTTAGAGAGAAAATTTGCAATATGGAGAATCAAAAGCTAAAACTTTCTTTTCCCAGAAGAAATTATTTTTTATAGAAAATGTCTTCCACTTGCCTCTACAATGTGGCTTTATTAAAATAATAATAATTTTAAACTAGGAAAAATACTTTGTCTCTGATCAGCTGTTATTGAAGATAAAGGTTTCTGTGATTTGGTCAACATATAATCCCTATATATGTTGAGTAAAATTTGCAACGAAAAGGTGAAAAATAAACTCAAATCAATCTTTGAATTGTAAATAAATGCAAATCAGAGCTGAGGAAATAACAGAATATATACTCATAAATAATTGAAACCCCCCCCCCCAATTGGTGGTGGGGAATGTATGTTCAGTCGGGTGATGGGACACATGCACAGAGCACTGTTGTATGTTGTTTGTATTGTGTTATGTGTGTGCAAAAACCAATAAAATATTTTTTTTTTAAAAGGTTTCTGTGATTTGGTTTGTCACGGTTTATTACATTACATAGTAGTAGTGAAAGTGCTTGCAAATTACAACATTGTGCATCACCAGGATCATACACTTCCAAAAGAGTCATTTGTAAGATAGAGCACCTGCACAACACCAAAATCAAACTAATTTTTCTATAAGCAAAGATGGGAAAATTCCAAGAGTCACTGCTATCATTAACTTATTAACTTATCTTGTAAAATGCAATTTAAACTAAAGGAACAAATTAAACTATTAAGCAAACCAGATATGACCTGTGCAATATTTCATATGATGTGAGCTGTATGTATGTACTGAAAATAGGGAATAGATTTGGTGAATAGAGTTGAAAGAACTTTTAATTGAAATCTTGGTGATGTGAAAAACCTATACAAAATTGTATGCACAAATATTATGGAATTGGCCAAACAGATGCATTTTAAGTTTTGACATTCGTTCAATATTGTTGTAATATGTTATTGCTTTTTTGGCACCAAACATTGTCAAATAAGTAACAGTAAAAGACAATTTCATGCAATATGATTTGTCATAAAAAATCTTGATGTATCCTGATTGCCCTTAGTATGACTATTTGTGACTACTTTATTTATTCTGGTTGTGCCGATGGCTTTTGCTTTTATTCTTTTGTTATACTATACATCGTATTCAGACTTTTGATGTAAAGTTTATAAATCTACAAATTAAAAAATTACACTCCACCTGTTCTTCCCTATAGTTTTAATTATATTATGCGTTTCAGAGGAGCACTTGAACCACTTTACACCAAACACAAATTTTATCTTCAGTTTTTCATGTCTTTTTTTACTTCCAAACACAGTGTTCAGTTGTAAAGCTCAGTAAAACACACACACAAACACATACATCTATCTAGACAAGTTAATCCCTTTGTTTAGATTTATGATTCTGCATAAAACTATTCACATTCAGCAGAATTTCAAAGATTGCCAAATGGAAAATCTAGAATACAATTCTGACAAATTACTGTAAGCACCAGCTTTGTTCATCATGGGGAAAATTACCAAGAATCCATCATATTCTTGGAAGATGTTCTGGTGGAGAGGGAAGATCTCTCCCCTTCCGCAAAATCATGCAAAGTAATTATTAGGTGAACAATGGCTCCTAAGCAGTGGTGAAATCCAAATATGTTTATTACGGGTTCTGTAGGTGTGGCTTGGTGGCCATGGTGTGGCTTGGTGGGCGTGGCTTGGTGGCCATGGAGGGAAAGGATACTGCAAAATCCCCATTCCCTCCCCACTCAGGGGGCAGGCAGAAGTGGTATTTGCCAGTTCTCAGAACTACTCAAAATTTCCGCTACCAGTTCTCCAGAACCTGTCAGAACCTGCTGGATTTCACCCCTGCTCCTAGCAGTGTCTGAGCGGCAGTCCCTTTGGGACTGGGCGGCACAGAAATAATAAGTAAGTAAGTAAGTAAATAAATAAATAAATAAATAAATAAATAAATAAATAAATAAATAAATAAATAAATAAATAAATAAATAAACAAACAAACAAACAAACAAACAAACAAAAAACCCACCCTGTTTTGCCTCAGAGAGTTTCAAAATAAAATACTGTACTGTGTGTCTATAATAGTGAGCTCATAATAGGGCAACTCTATCAATATCAAAATGCCACTTAAATAGTTGAGCTAGTTTCAAACTAGATTTTGATTTTCTTTCTCTCTTCCTTACTCCCATTCTTTTCCTTTCTCTTTTCCTTCCTCTCTTTTTTCTATCTGTTTCTCTCTCTTCCTCTCTCTCTCCTTCCCTCTCACTCTTTCCCTCTCGGCTTCTGGGCAGGTTTGGAAAACTCTGAGTTGATGATGATTTTTAAGTGAGCGATTGCTCACTGCTCAGCTTAGAGGGAACTATTGCTCCTAGGTCCCTCATGGAAATTACCCCAGCCTAGTTCTCTCTTTATTTGTAGTATTTCATTTGTATTAAATCTCATCATACATCACAGTTTGTACTGACACTGAAATAGGACTAGTGCAATTTTTTTCTTCAGGACAAAAGGAATTAGAGTGTATAAGAGCTGTAAACAATAGGGAAATAAATGAACCAATTGTATAAAACCACCTTTGGGTGCAAAGGTCCTTCCCTAATAAACATTTAAACTATTTGGGAAGTCACTTAATACAAGTTCAGGTGAATTGCAATTCTGGTGTTTTGGTTTTAAACAATTAATTAAAAATGCATGGCTTTGGTCACACCACTGTGACTGGCATTTTAATTTTTTTTACATCCATCCATATATATTGTGATCAACCCTGATATTTAAATTGATTTTCACTTACCAAAGGCTACTAATGTTTTGAACAGTTGCTGCTTATCAAGATTGAGCTTTGGGCAGGCAGTGTATCTCACTAGATTGCTGTTTTACAGATAAAGTTGGAGGGAATACTAAGTAAATAATGCTGAATCCAGGGTGGGTCAGTAGTGGGTTGTAAATCCCATCACTACCAGTTTGTGCACGCGTATGCGCGGAAGTGTCCCAGGTGGGACAAACCAGGCCGAACTGGGAGCAACCCACCGCTGGGGCAGGTGATGGAAGGCAGAATCTATGGTGCAGCAAGGAAAAGAATGATCTACAGTCTTTCAGCCCTTGGATATTATTCCAAGAACCTTAAATATGTAAGCCTTTATCAAACAAAAAATTCAGAAGGTTGTATTTTACTGCCAAAGATTGGCAAATGGTAGCCAATACAAATTGCTCAGGACATGTTTGCCGCAAACCCTGTATATTTCAGAAGCTCTTATTCCTGGATTGGACTGGAAAAAGAAACAGGGAACAAAATTTATTTATTTATTTATTTATTCATTCATTCATTCATTCATTCATTCATTCATTCATTTATTAGATTTGTATGCCGCCCCTCTCCGTAGACTCGGGGCAGCTAACAACAATAATAAGACAATATAAACAAATCTAATATTTAAGTTTAAGTTAAATTAAAAAACCCTAATTTAAGAAACCAATCATACATACAGACATACCAAGCATAAATTTTATAAACCTAGGGAGAAGGGAATATCTCAATTCCCCCATGCCTGACGACAGAGGTGGGTTTTAAGGAGCTTACAAAAGGCAAGGAGGGTGGGGGCAACTCTGATCTCTGGGGGGAGTTGGTTCCAGAGGGTCGGGGCCGCCACAGAGAAGGCTCTTCCCCTGCATCCCGCCAGACGGCATTGTTTAGTCGACGGGACCCAAAGAAGGCCAACTCTGTGGGACCTAACTGGTCACTGGGATTTGTGCAGCAGAAGGCGGTCCCGGAGATATTCTGGTCCGATGCCATGAAGGGCTTTATAGGTCATAACCAACAAAATTATGGGGAAGTAACATCCACACCTACATAGCTGGCTTGTTTTATTTTTCATTTTATAATGAGGAACATCTGGGTTTCAATCAACAGATGTGCTACTATCACATTTAGCTTGCAAGAGAGCTTTAAATGTGAAATGCAGTCAACCATAAGCTCTTGTCATCTGGCCTAGCCATTGTACTGGCTGCGCTTCACTTGAGAAGCATGTTTTCATTTCTTTATTTTCAATCTTAAAAGGTTTTATTAGTCTTGGTAAGGCACGGACTGGTTGCTAATGAATTTTTCTTTTTCATTTAAAGCTCTTTCAGGGAGAGGTGGCCTACATAATGAAGGAAGGAAAACGATCAAGCAGATTTTTGCCATAAGTTAACCATTCATTTCAAGTAAAAATGATGCCAAGCCTATAGAAAAAACAATTCTTTGATTTTGTTTTTTTTAAATTAAGATATAAATCTATCTATCTATCTATCTATCTATCTGTCTGTCTATCTATTTAGACTTCTATGCTGCCCTTTTCAACTGACTCAGGGTGGCGTACAACATATACAAGGTGTATAGAAATCTAATATTAAAAACTAAAAAATCCTAAAACCCCATTTATCTTAAACACAATAGAAACATAGAAGCATAGAAGTCTGACGGCAGAAAAAGACCTCATGATCCATCTAGTCTGCCCTTATACTATTTTCTGTATTTTATCTTAGGATGGATATATGTTTATCCCAGGCATGTTTAAATTCAGTTACTGTGGATTTACCAACCACGTCTGCTGGAAGTTTGTTCCAAGGATCTACTACTCTTTCAGTAAAATAATATTTTCTCATGTTGCTTTTTGATCTTTCCCCCATTCATTCAACTGGGTCTAGCCACTCATAACATTGGATAGAGTTAGCTCTCAACACTCACGCCCCCACCCCAGGTCTGCTGGCAAAGATGAGTCTTCACTCAAACTTTTTGTTATTGGTGTTGAATGTACATTTTTCTGTTTAATTAGTTCTCTAGGTGTAAATGAAATATATAAAAATAAAGATAACAAGAAAGTTGCCAGTCATCAGAAGACCCAATGAGAAATTTGGGGTGTATTTCACAAGCAGTAACCAAGATACATTTCAAAATAATTACTGCAAATATTCGAGAGAAATTTTTAAAAATTGAATGGTGAAAAAATTAAAAATGCTTATTAGGATAAAGCTCCAAATATTAAAATGAATGCACTAGCCTTATCTAAGATTTTTTCTTAAAAAAAAATACAATTCAAATGGCGTCAGTTTCACTTCCATAAATTATTTTTGCAAGGTTGGCAAAGAACAGTTGATAAATTTACTTGGAAAGGAAAAAAAAACTAGTTAACTTTTTAAAACAATGTATTAGCCACTGTGTCAACCTCCAGATTTGCTTGCTGTGTTTTTGTAGATATTCAGTCTACAAAATATTCATCCCTATTCAGCCTTCCAAGTTGGCAATAACTGGAGCACTATCTGTCCATTGGCTTCCTTTAGCATACCAATTCAAGGTTGAAAACTCATTTGGAGTTCAGAAATCTTTTGGAAGGTTTTCCTTGTTTTTCCATGTCTATTTTCATCTGTGTTGCGGCCAAATATTCCCTTTTCCATATCCTTTCTGCCTGTGAAGGCAACACAGTTTCTTTGGTCTTTGTCTTGAGGAATAAACCATGGGGTCTGTAGTTGAAAGTGTCCAATTGTAGTCCACCTCCATTTGCTGATGCCTAAAAAGTCAATAAAATAAAATAAAATTTAAAAAATACAAGGGATGTGGTGGCTCAGTGGCTAAAACGCTGAGCTCGTTGATCAGAAAGGTCAGAGGTTTGGCAGTTTGAATCCATAGTGCCATGTAACGGGGTGAGCTCCCGTTTCTTGTCACAGCTTCTGCCAACCTAGCAGTTTGAAAGCACATAAAAAATACAAGTAGAAAAACAGGGACCACTTTGATGGGAAGGTAACAGCGTTCCGTGCACCTTTGGCATTTAGTCATTATTATTATTATTATTATTATTATTATTATTATTATTATTATTATTTATTAGATTTGTATTTATTAGATTTGTATGCCACCGTTCTCCAAAGACTTGGGGGGGCTCACAGGGTGCAAAAGCAACACAACAACAAATATAATTAATTAAAAGTTACTACTAAAGTCCCATATATAATAAAAAACAGTCAACCAATTCATTCACAACCACACATTAAATCTGGTAAACAAAGGAAGGGGGCTTGATCTAATTGTCCCATGCCTGGTGATATAAATGAGTTTTGAGGCTCTTGTGAAAGGCGAAGAGTGCAGTGTGAACCTCTGGAGGCAGCTGATTCCAGAGGGCCGGGGCCACCACAGAGAAGGCTCTTCCCCTGAGTCCTGCCAGACGATATTGTCTAGCTGACGGGACCCGGAGAAGGCCAACTCTGTGGGACTTAACCGGTCTCTGGGATTCATGCAGCAGAAGGCAGTCCCATAAGTAATCTGATCCGATGCCATGTAGGGCTTTATAGGTCATCACCAACACTTTGAATTGTGTCCGGAAACCAATCGGCAACCAATGCAGTCCACCAGCCACATGACCACGGAGATGTCTCCAGAGAGTGCTGGCTCTTTGGCTTTGAAGTGGAGATGCACACTGTCCCCTAGAGTCAGGAACGACTAGCATATATGAACCCTTACCTAAAATGTCAATATATAATTTATTCATTTAGTATTTTACTATTTTATGTTCATATTTCTTATGTTCATATTTCTTATATTCCACATCTGGAGTTCTTCACCCAGGAACACCCACCCACCCGCCATCACAAAGTAGAAAAGTAGAGATGACTAAATCTGCTTGTTAAGGTAACACAAATCACCACCACCATAACCTCAGCTCTATCCCATGTTATTGAGAATAATTGGTATCTGCTTTCCCACCAGCTGAGGAATCTACCAATTATCTTCTTAACTTGGCCTTTGACAAAGCTGCAAAGGCAAAACCACCCAGTTGATTTCAGCATATTTTTCTGATGACTCAAGGACTGGAGAAAGATACATTAACATGGCTAATGAACAAGAGTTCGCATGCATTTTAATTCTGCTCAGCTGAGTTAAAGGAGGCTTTAAGAGAAAGCTTGAATTATTTCAGTTTTAAACTTACAGTACAAGCAGCCCCCTGCTTACAACAGTTTGTTTAGTGACCGGTCAAAGTTACAACGGCACTGAAAAAAGTGACTTATGGCCATTTTTCATACAACCATTGCCCATATAATCAAAAGTCAGATGAATAGAATAGAATAGTATAGAATAGAATAGGGCAGGTGCTGAAAGAGGTGCATGCGTGCCATTGTGCATGCACGAGTGCCCATACCCATAATTCAATGCCTAGGGAGGGTGAAAACACCTTCCCCCACTTCCCTCTGGAAGCCAGAAACAACCTGTTTCCCAACTTCTGGTGGAGCCAATAGGCTCGTGTTTTGCCCTCCCCAGTTTCCAAAGGCTTCCTTGGAGTTGAGGGAGGAAAAAATCACCCTCTCCATCCCCCCGGAGGCTCTCTGGAAGCCAAAAACGCCCTCCCAGAGCCTCTGTGCAATCCAAAAATCAGCTGGCCGGCACACATATGCAGGTAGGAGCTGAGCTATGGCAACAGCTCGTGTGCCAGCAGATATGGTGCCACGTGCCACCTGTGACACCCGTGCCATAGGTTCGCCATCACTGGAATAGGGCATAGCAGAACAGAGAAGAGCAGAATTTGGGCAAATGTGATAGGACACACAATAAATTTGTCTTTGATGCACATGCTCTCAGTGTACATAAAAGAAAAGATACATTTGTCAAGAATCATGAAGTACAACACTTAATGATTGTCACAGGATACAAATAAGCAATCAGGAAACCATTGATTGATTGATTGATTGATTGATTGATTGATTGATTGATTGATTGATTGATTGGAATTATATTAAGATAAATTGTAAGAATACAAGCAACTAACTCATATTTATGACAATTGCACTGTCGCAGGGTCAAGTGTAATCATCTTTCTGAGAAGCAAAGTCAATGGGGGAAGCCAGATTCACTCACAACTGCAGAGATTCACTTAACAGCTGAGGCAAGAAAGGTCATAAAATGGGATAAAATTCTCCATTTAGCAATAAAAATTTTGGGCTCAATTGTGTCATAAGACATAAGTCTTGGACTACACTGTGTTGTGGTTAGCTCCGCCCCAGCTCCCGCCCCAAGGAATGTGGAGGTAGATGTGGGGGAAACATCCACATGCCACAGGCCTGTTTTGCTCCCGATAGAGTCTGCCAGTGAATTATCCGATGACAAAGGAAGTGTGGGTGTGATGGAAGAGGGGGGCTTGGCTGACAGCCCAGGAGGAGATCAATCTTCCTTATCTTCATTGGATTTGTTGGATTCAGATGAGGAACGTATGACAGACCCACGCATGCGTAGAGCTATGCATAGGAGAGAACAACTTAAGACCTATTACAGGAGATAAGAGAGGCCACCTGTGGTTGGGTGGGGCTCCAGTAATTAGAGCTGCTGATAAAAGAGCAATGTGCTGGCTTGGCCGTTGTGGAAGATTATCTGATCGTAGTTCGTCAAGACCGTGACTTGCTATATTCAAGTCTTTGTTTGAATTCTCGGACTCTGGATTATAATTCATTGTGAGTGTTTATCACTGTTTGGACAGCAGTAGCTGTGACCCAATTTCACAGTTACTGAGTTAGTAATTGAATTTATTACTGGATTTCGTTCTTGTATTGTATTTCAACTGTGCTTTGTTGCTACAAGAAATCCCTTTGAAGTTTAAAAGGGAGTTTTTTCTTCTCTTCTGTTGATAAAGAACATTTAATTGCCTTCTATCGTGTGTGTGTGTGTCTGCTTGGCCTAATTAACCTGTAATTAAGGGTGGTTGGCACACGCCGGCAGAACACACTGTATATAAAATTTACAATAAATTATTATTAATATTAAATTGCTAAATAAACAATTATTTCAATTATTTAAATAAGTTCATATGAAAAAGTAAATTAAGAAACAGATCAAGAGAAATGTTGGCTTTTTCTGTGCCCAAAAATAGCACATGCAACTGCCTACTGAAGGATCCATCTGGTTTTGTCAGACCTGCAAAAGTTTCCCCATTTGTCCCTTTGCCACAACATATTTCATAGTAGGGCTCATATGTGCATGTGAGTGCACACCCACTCAGCGTGCCAAATTCTGTGTTGACTTTATAGTGTTACATTCTCAGCAGAATTGCTCTCAAGACAATTGTGTCCACAAAATTGATTGATGTGCTAGTTTATGCATGAAACAAAAATCCTAAAATTAATCTTATATAGATTTTTCCAATCTGGTACGCTCCAGATAGCTTCATAAACAGGTAGGTCATAGTCTCTCTGTGTGTGTGTGGATAGAATGGCTGCCTTAAATCTTTCCTAAACAATGCTGGGAAGTCGACTGTTGATTGTAAATACAACTGCCAAAACGGCTCTTCCCAAAACACATTTGAAAGGTGCCCTAGAGTTTACCAGCAATACCTTCATAATTGTATAATGCCCAGAAATTTTTCTCTCAACCACGAGCTCATATTCATGGCTTCCTACCGGCAGTCCTTCAACTCTTTCTTTTGTGGCTAAAATCCAGGCTAATGTAAGAGTAGAAGTAACAATTACTAGATTATTTACTAGAAGTAAAGATTAGAAGTAATGTGAGAGAATATTATTTTACTGAAAGAGTAGTAGATGCTTGGAACAAACTTCCAGCAGACGTGGTTGGTAAATCCACAGTGACTGAATTTAAACATGCCTGGGATAAACATATATCCATGCTAAGATAAAATACAGGAAATAGTATAAGGGCAGACTAGATGAACCAGGAGGTCTTTTTCTACCATCAATCTTCTATGTTTCTATGTTTTCTATGACTTACTTCATATTCTGAAGACAAGACTATGGAGATGCTCAGTCATCCAGCTCTAAACATAGAAACATAGAAGATTGGTGGCAAAAAAAGACTTCATTTTTTTCCTCATCCCAATTATGGTCAAAGTTGAGAACCACCTGTAGGAGTTAAGACGCTGGACTAAGAGTAGAAAACGTGAATTGACTAGTTACAGAAGCCAGCTGGATGATTTACTCTCCAAGTACTATCCAGTTACTCTCTCACAGTCACATCCCAGGAAGGTAAGACATTAGCAAAGCAGCTCCAAAGATTTGCCAAGAAAATTGCAGAGATTGTCCAGGCAATCACCAGGAGTCAGCATAAATATTATTGGGATTTGTTAACTTGTAGGATGCTCTGAGTTCATCCACATTTCCCCCCAGCAAAAGTGACAGTTTGAGCCACTTCTCTTATAGTTGTTTGCATTTCTGCAGATGAGAGGCAGCTTGCTGGATAAGAGTTGCTGAAAAGGACTGATATTCAACAACAGGATTTCAGCCGGTGAGATTCCAATGTGATTTGGGTTGCCCAATGTAGCAATCAAGGCAGGAACTACTATTAGTTCAGTTCAGGGGGGAAATGCTACGGGTTCAGGTCAGTTTGCGTAAAGTGTGAAAGTTGGTTTTTGAGCTCTTTGTGGCTCTGTGAGGTTCCTGCTTGTTGTTGCAGGGGCCATTTTGTGTGGCTTTGCATCGTGTGTGAGCCAGTTACGTGATTTTTGTGTTGTTTGTATGTGAAGTGTGAAAGTTGGCTTTTGAGCTCACCTGGTCACATGACCATGACCACCAAGCCACACCCACCCAATCACATGACCACCAAGCATTGCCCACAAAAAGTTTTAGATTTCAAATCATTCAACCGGAGACCCCAAGCTCTTGTTGATGCGCACCAATCAGGGCACTAAAGGCTCCTATGAATTAGAAAATAGGGCTCAGGTGGTTGACTACATATATCTCGCCTCATCCTGCTGCTCTGAAGGCACTTGATAATTTTCCTACAATGTTTCATTAGCTAATTGCAACAACAATGATAGCAATGATATCTACTTGCCGTGGTCCTGCACTTCAACCATGTGCTTCCGTGGCCTATTGACTCAATGTCTTCCTACTTAGTAGATCCATAAACATCTATAGATCATGAATAAATGCACTGCTTTAAAAAAATGGTGCCATAACTGCTCTCTAAAGCAGTCCTGTACTAGAAAATCGGTGTGCCCCAGCCCTATGTTACTTCCCTATGATCAGAAGATAATAATCTTTTCAAAATTACAGAACATAAAAATTACACTGCTCTGAAATTAAATGAACTATTTCCTGCCTCATCCATTGAGATCCTCTAGAAGTCCTTTCAAGCTTTTACATGAAACATTCTAAGGCATTAATCTTGGTGATTAGGTTAGTCATTTATTTGTCATGCACAAGATCGTGCAAGCATGATGGGAAAAAAATAAGAAAAAAGCAAGACAATTTCTATTTATTTATTTATTTATTTATTTATTTATTTATTTATTTATTTATTTATTTATTTATTATTTATTTATTTATTATTTAGATTTGTATGCCGCCCCTCTCCGCAGACTCGGGGCGGCTCACAACAAGACACAACAAATCGTAACAAATCCAAATAAATTTAAATATTTAAAAATTTAAAAAGAACCCCAATATACTAACACACACACACACAAACATACCATGCATAAATTGTACATGCTTGGGGGAGGTGTTTTAGTTCCCCCATGCCTGACGGCAAAGGTGGGTTTTAAGGAGTTTACGGAAGGCAGGGAGAGTAGGGGCAGTTCTAATCTCCGGGGGGAGTTGGTTCCAGAGAGTCGGGGCCGCCACAGAGAAGGCTCTTCCCCTGGGGCCCGCCAACCGAAATTGTTTAGTTGACGGGACCCGGAGAAGGGCCACTCTGTGAGACCTAATCGGTCGCTGGGATTCGTGCGGCAGAAGGTGGTCTCGGAGATATTCTGGTCCAGTGTCATGAAGGGCTTTAAAGGTCATAACCAACACTTTGAATTGTGACCGGAAATTGATCGGCAGCCAATGCAGACTGCGGAGTGATGGTGAAACATGGGCATACCTAGGTAAGCCCATGACCACTCTCGCAGCTGGATTCTGCACGATCTGAAGTTTCCGAACACTTTTCAAAGGTAGCCCCATGTAGAGAGCATTACAGTAGTCAAACCTCGAGGTGATGAGGGCATGAGTGACTGCGAGCAATGAGTTCCGGTCCAGATAGGGCCGCAACTGGTGCACCAGGCGAACCTGGCCAAATTTCACAATGGTTATTCTGAGACTAGGAAATATTAGTTTTCCCAAAATACAGCTAGGGATCTGGGTTGCAAAAGGCCAGACAACCATTTGAAGACCCCCAAACTATCCCTGCTATCCTCTATCTAGTGGGAGTCTGGGTTTTTGTAGTCCCTATACCACTTACTACAGGCTACCTATATTCATCCTCCCAATTGTAAGGCATATGAGCAAAACCTTGAACTCTGCAAGACACCCCATTTGTTATAGGGTGGGCTGCTGTATATAAATAACACCATGTTTCAGGATATTATAATTCCTTTTCCCTAGCAGCTATTTGCTAATCCACAAGAATACAGGAACCTTCTGAAAAGGCATCAATGAAACTGTAATAAGAGCTGGGTTAAAGTAGAATATTCATGTAAGATCTGCATTTTTTAATGCCATTAGGCACCAAAAACTAGTTTTAGCTTTTTTGTTACTTAATTTGATAAGGAGGCATTTTTAGAAAATCTTTGAACTAGGGCAATTTATTTTGCCAACAGTAACATCCAAATAAATCTTATGGATCTCAACATATGTAAATGATTTAGATATACGTGATGACTTTTACTTCTGCAACATCCTTAATTGAGGATATGGGAGAGACAGAAGAAGTGCTTAATTCCTTGGCAAGCACAGACAATTAAAAAGAGAGAGATGAGTCACTGAGATATTTGACTCTGACTTGAGAATACAGCCATTGCACTGTTGACTAGTGTGAGGCTCATTATTGGTACCAGAATGGACTCCAACAAATTCTTATTCACTCTGTTTAGTCAGAGGAACTCCCTGGATAATATGGTGGGAAGGAAGGAAGGAAGAGATATATTATTTTTTCAAAAAAGCACATCAGCTATGAGAAATAACACATGAGGACACGTCAACACAATGTCCCTCCACCCCCACCCCCAAAAAGCCTGGAAAACATGAGGATTGAGAGTCCTTGTTGCTCTCAAAATTGTCTCAGCCAAATATGTTTTCTGTTTAACAATGAAACTCATTGCCCCTTGGAAATGGGAAAATCTAAGGAGGTGGGTTCAGTTCATCAAAAGATAACAGATAACAGATTAACAGGATTAGAAGGGATCTTGTAGGTCATCTAGTCCAATTCCCTCCCTCCCCCCGCTCATGCAGGAGACCCAAGGGTGGGCAGCAGGCAGGACGGGGTGGAACGCAGTTCCACTGGCAGAAATGAAGATGCATGTGCAGCTCCAGCTGATAGGCAGCTGTCATTTCCTGGATTGCTAGTCTCGGCTCAGCTTTCCTTTTTCCCCCTGCTGCTGCTGTGTCTGCGCTCCTTGCTTTTTTCCTCTTTCCTCCTTCCTGGCCTCAGAAGAGCTTCCCTCTCTCCTGCCCGACTCCCCTCCAGCGTCACGCGTCCACCTCCCGCCTGAGGTACAAGCAGAAGGCATGGGTGGAAGTGGCGCTGGCAGCATTTATGCTTCTGTCAGCACCCATTCGCCTTGCTACCCAGCCTGAGATGGAGGAGTGATTGAGGAAGGAGAAAACGTGAAGCAAATTGTCACCCCAACGAGCGACACTGGTATGGTTGTAAGTCGAGGACTTAACAGTTCACTTGAACGATGATGATCGTTCAAGCCACTCCCACCTGGTCACATGGCTGGCAAGCCACTCCTACCCAGTCACATGTCCATTAAGCCACACCCACAAAATTAGCCACACCCACAGTGTGGCAGTAAAAATTCTGGCTGCCCATTACTGAGGAGACCCTATACCCATGATGGCAAACCTAGGGCACATGTGCCACAGCGGTCACGTGGAGCCACATCTGAGAGCATGCGAAGCATTGCCCTTTGTCAGTTCCAGGGTGCATGAGCATGTTGGCCAGCTAAAGGTGGGGGAGGCCATTTTTGCCCTCCTCAGACTTCAGGAAAGCCTCCAGAGCTTGTGGATGGCGAAAAATGAGCTCAACGGGCCTACTGGAAATTCATTTCCGAACTTCTGGTCAGTCCATTGAGACCATTTTTCGCCACACACAGAGCCCAGAGGCTTCAGTGAAGCCTGCGCACTTGCACAGGGAGAGAGCAGGGGGGGGGGTGCATGCATGCATGGGAAAGGGCATTGCATTATGGGTGTGGACACACACTTGCACAATATTGTGTGTGTGAATGTCCGTTTGGCACCTGAGCATAAAAGTTTGCTATCACTGCCCTACACCATGTCCGACAAATGGCAGTCCAGTCTCTTCTTGAAAGTGTTGAAGCTCCACAACTTCCAAAGACAAGCTGTCCCACTGGTTGATGGTTGTCAGAAAGTTCCTCCTTTTTTCCAGGTTGGATCTCTCCTTGATACATTTCCATCCATTATTCCGTGTCTGGCTTTCAAATGCTTTGGAAAATAGCTTGATCCCCTCTGTGGCAGCCCTTCAAATACAGTGGAACCCCGACATAAGAGCTGCTCGACTTAAGAGCTACTCGAGATAAGAGCTGGGAGAGGAGAGACATTTTTTAATTTTATTTTATTTATTACTTGGATTTGTATGCCGCCCCTCTCCGCGATACGAGCCGAGAAGAGCCGGGCTGGCTTACTTTCCTTCCTTCCCGCGCTGATGCAGAGCCACTCGAACAAAGCGTCGCGCCCCTCTGATGCTTTCGGCGGCTTCCGAAGCGACACTGGGCTCTTTTGCCGCCAAAAGCATCAGGGGGGCGTGACACTTTGTTTGAGTGGCTCTGCATCAGCGCGGGAAGGAAGGAAAGTAAGCCAGCCCGGCTCTTCTCGGCTCGTATCCCGGCACTTGGTGAGTGGAGAGGCGGTCGCCTCCCCTGCCGCCCCACTCTGGGGGTCCTTGGCTTCTGCTGGGGGTGGGGGGATCCGAACGCTGTTTTGAATTTCACATTCCGAGTGGCCCAAACGCCAAAGGCGAACTTCCGCACCTCAGGAGTTAGCTCGCAAACGGCGCGGCTGTTTTAAAACATCGCTGCCGGCCTGGGGGGGAGAGGGAAAGGGGGGAGAGGGGGGAGAGAAAGAGAGAGGGAGAGAGAGAAAGAGAGAGGGAAAGGGGGGGAGAGGGGGGAGAGAAAGAGAGAGGGATAGAAAGAGAGAGAGTGAGAGATGCTCAGTGAGCCTTTCTTTGAAGTTGCCTTTCTTTCTTTCTTTCTTTCTTTCTCTCTTTCTTTTTCTCTCTTGCTCTCTTGCTCTCTCATTCTTTTTTCTTTCTCTTTCTCTTGCTTTCTTTCTTTCTCTTGCTTTCTCTCCTTCCTTCCCTCCTTCCATTTCTTTCATTCTCCCTCTCTATTTTTATTTCTCTTTCATTTTCTTTCTTTCTCTCTTGCTTTCTTTCTTGCTCTTTTTCTTTCTCTCTTTTACCTTCCCTTCCTCTATTTCTTGCTTTCCTTTTCCTTCCTCCCTTCTTTCCTCCCTCTACAGGATTGGGTGGCAGTGAAGTTACTCTCCCCTTTCATAAGTTTCCTTGCTTCCTTCCTCTGTTCCTGTCCCTTCACCCTTTCTTTCTTCCTTCCTTTCTTTCCTTCCTTCCTTTCCTCCCTCCATTTCTTGCTTTCCTTTTCCTTCCTCCCTTCTTTCCTCCCTCTACAGGATTGGGTGGCAGTGAAGTTGAATAAATAACTACAGTTTAATGAATAAAAATAAAAGTTTGCCATGTTGATTGTTTTGGGTAAAAAGAGGAAGGGAAGGAAAGCTCTCAGCTTATCATCTTATTAATAAGTAAAGTTACATTTATTCTTGCAATGTCTTTTTGCATAATTTAGACTAACTTTGTGAGTTTTTTGAGGGCTGGAACCAATTAAAATTATTTACATTAATTCCTATGGGGAAAAGTCGTTCGAGATAAGAGCTGCTCGACTTAAGAGCCCAGGTCCGGAACGAATTAAACTCGTATCTCGAGGTACCACTGTATTAGAACACTGCTATCATGTCTCCCCTGGTCCTTCTCTTCACAAGATTAGCCATGCCCAATTCCTGTAACTTTTCTTCATATCCTTTAGTTTCCAGTTCATCTTGGCTGCTGTCCTCTGCACTTTTTCTAGAGTCTCAACATCTTTTTTATAGTGTGATGACCAAAACTGGATGAAATACCCCAGGTGGGATCTAACTTTATCGCCAGGCATGGGGGAACTGAGACATCCTCCCCCAGGCTTTTATATTTTATGTTTGGTATGTATGTGTTGTATGGTTTTAATTGCTGGGGTTTTATATATGTTTTATTTTTAATATTAGATTTGTTTCACTGTTATATTGTTTCTATTATTGTTGTGAGCCGCCCGAGTCTTCGGAGAGGGGTGGCATACAAATCTAATAAATAATAATAATAAAATAATAATAATAACTAAGGCTTTATAGAGTGGTATTATGTACGTTGAGAGCATATGCACCAAGACAAATTCCTTATGTGTCCAGTCACACTTGGCCAGTAAATTTCTATTCTATTCTATTAGTACTTCACTAGATCTAGATTGTATCCCTCTTTTAACCCAATTTAGGATTGCACTGGCTTTTTTGGCTGCCGCTGCACACTGCTGGCTCATATTTAGTTAGTTGTCCACTAGGACTCTAAGATCCCTCTCACAGTCAATGCTATTAAGTCTGGTTTCACCCAGTTTATATGTATAATTTTGGTTTTTCTATCTAAGTGTAGATTCTGCCTTCTTGCTTGCTCCCTGCATTGGTAGGAAGATCCGCTACCTTTCATTCCTTTATGGACTGATGGTGGTGCTCTGGTGGCAGAAAGAGCAAAAGGGGGAAAGGAAGAAGAAGCACTGAAGACTTTACATGAAGAAAAATATAGGAATCTAGGAAGTTGTCTTATATCATCAAATAACCATTCATTATTGTCAGCAGTATAAGCAGCAGTTTTACGGAGGAGTTTTAAAGCCCTAGCTGGAGATGCAATGAATAGAATCTTTGAACATGTCCATGGTACAAGTACTTTTTCAACATGCCTCCAGAAATGGAAAGAGAGCAGTATGTTATCCTTGGGGATGCTACATTTATTTTTCTTCCTTTTGGTTCTGTTGTGGTTAGCTCTGGCCCAGCTCCTGCCCCAAGGACTGTGGAGGTGGATGTGGGGGAGACATCCACATGCTGCAGGCCTGTTTTGCTCCCAGTAGAATCTGCCGATGAAGTCTCCTCTGACCAAGGAAGCGTGAGTGACAGGGAAGAGGGGAGTTTGGAAGACAGCCCAGGAGGAGATCAGTCATCTGTATCATCCCTGGACTCTGAACAAGAATTAATGACACATCCATGCATGCGTAGAGTGATGCATAGGAGACAACAACTGAGAGATTATTATCAAAGACAATGAGGCCACCTGTGGTTGGGTGGGGCTGTGGTAATTAGTGAGGCTGCTATAAATAGCAGCCTGGGGGTTTGGCCATTGTGAAGGATTATCTGATCGTTGTGTTTCATGACTGCTTTACTGACTGACTTTTTGTGTGCTGATTTTTCCCTGATTTGAAACTAAACCAGAGCAAAGTGTGTTTCACTTTGTGAAAGAAGAAGGACTGTGAATTGCCTCACAGCTGCAAGCTAAGTATCACAGGACTGATAAGGGACTTGTATAAATTACCAGTTTGTTTGGAGACGAGTGCTCTTTGCTATACCAAAAGAGGGCTTGGTTTAAGTGAATTTTCATTATAAAGAACATTGTTTTGAATTTTCAAACGTGTGTGTGTCTGACATTTGTACCTGTGAATTTTTGGGAGGATTCTACCAGAGAGCCCGACAGAACAGGTTCCAATGGAGGAAATAAGTAAAACAACCCAACAGGACCGACACAGACTTCAGGGGATAATCAGAACAGCAGAAAAAACAATTGCTGCCAATTTCCCTTCCATCGAGGAACTGTATACTGCACGAGTCAAAAAGAGGGCGGTGAAAATATTTACTGACCCCTCGCATCCTGGACATAAACTGTTTCAGCTCCTACCCTCAAAACGTCGCTACAGAGTACTGCACACCAAGACAACTAGACACAAGAACAGTTTTTTCCCGAACGCCATCACTCTACTAAACAAATAATTCCCTCAACACTGTCAGACTTTTTACTAAGTCTGCAGTTCTATTTCTACTAGTTTTTTCTCATCATTCCTATCACCCTTTTCCTCCCACTCAGGACTGTATGACTGTAACTTGTTGCTTGTATCCTAAGATTTTTATTAATATTGATTGTGTCCTCATTGCTTATTTGACCCTATGACTGTTGTGGTTGGCTCTGGCCCAGCTCCTGCCCCAGGGAATGGGGAGGTGGATGCAGGGGAAAATTCAACATGTCACAGGCCTGTGTTATTGCCGACAGAATCAGATCAGAGTTTAGTTTCCTTGGACGAAGAAGAAGGTGGGAGTGACTCGGCAGAGGAGGGCTTGGCACACAGCCAAGGCAGTCAATCTTCCTTATCTTCTATTGCTTCAGATGATGACATTTTGGACCCACGCAAGCGCAGAATTATGTGTAGAAGAGACCAAGTAAGAATATATTACAAGAAATAAGGGAGGCCACCTGTGTTTGGGTGGGGCTCCAGTAATTAGGGCTGCTGCTATAAATAGCAGCATGTGGGTTTGGCCATTGTGGAAGAATATCTGTTCACAGTTCGTCAGGAATCTTGTGTGCTGGACTTTGTTGCTTTTTCATGCCTTTGAAACCAAAGCAGAGCAACGTGTGTGTCTCTCTCTCTTCGTTGGAAGAAGAAGGGGTGTGAAGTTACTCCACAGCTGCTGGCTAAGTACTTAATGACTGCTTAAGGGAAATTGTACAGACTACCTGAATTTTGGGAAGAGTGCTCTTTGCAATACAAAAAGAGTGCTTAGTTTATTTTGACTTTTGTGATAAAGAACATTGTTTTGAATTTTCAAACGTGTGTGTGTGTGTCTGAAATTTGTACCCTTGAATTTTCGGGAGGTTCCTATCAGAGAGCCCGGCAGAACAATGACAATCATTAAGTGTTGCACCACATGATTCTTGACAAATCTATATTTTCTTTTATGTACACTGAGAGCATACACACTAAAGACAAATTCCTTGTGTGTCCAATCACACTTGGCCAATAAAAGAATTCTATTCTATGAAAAAAGTGGAGATGGGAAAGAATAGTGAAACATCGCTCACTTTCTGCTCCCTTGGCACAGGCTCAGCAGGGGCTGAAAAACAGCCGTCTTTCCAGCATTCAACTACTTCCTCTTCTCCTAATTGGATTTCTCTCTAAAGGAAAACAGTGTCTGGAAATGTACAATATTCAGTGATAAATGAAGGCCAAAATCCACATATCCGGTTTCCAATATTCTGTAACTTAACACTGTTTTCTCTTCCAGTACACTTTTTTATTCAGATCTAAGAATCGTACTTTCTTCCTTATAAGCTGCTTCCAGGGGCTTGAAATCTTGCTTTAAACATTGATAAAGAAAGATTAAAGGAGGTTGGCGATACCTTACCTCTTCTTTTTAAATAAATAAGCGCTTTAATATCTCTGGTGTAACTGTAATGACTCTAGCTTTAATATCTGTGGTACGACTTGTCTGTCAATCCGCTGCAGAAGTTGGTGATAAATTAACGGCTTGCCCCACTATCTATAGAAGCAGTGTGTGTGCGTGTAAAATAAAACTAAGGAGAAACTTCCTGACAGTTAGAACAATTAATCAGTGGAACAACTTTGTGGTGGATGCTCGAATCCTGGAGGTTTTAAAGAAGAGGTTGGACCACCATTTGTCTGAAACTTTATGGGGTTTCTTATTTGAGCAGTTAGACTAGAAGGAAACCCCCCCCCCTTCCTCTCGGTCCTTTCCAACTCTGTTATTCTGTTAAAAGCCACCTAATCGTGGCAGGACCATTTGGGAGTGCTCTATTGAAATGAAGCAGGACTAATCAGGAACATCAGCTGTGCACAGAGACAGAGACCAAGGATATTTAAGAATCATCCTACTTGTGAAGCTTTCTAGGGATTCCTATTTTAGAAGGCTTAGATCCAAAGAGCTTCCTTGGGGTTTGAATGATGCCTTTAAATTCTCTCTATTTTGGTTTCTTTGGCTGCTTCCTGGTTTGTAAATCTGCTTGTAACTGTCTGGAATTTCTGACTCAATTTACAACTTTGAGATAAAATTTTCAGATTTACCATAGTCTTAATCCAGGCAACCGATGTGGCTGATGAGGGTTTAGATACACTGAAACCCACTGTTTTCAATAGTACAAAAAGCACAATTGTGTTAGAGTCAGGTTACAAGCGGTGTGCCACAAGGGTCTGTTCTGGGTCCTATTCTTTTTAATATGTTTGTGAGTGACATAGGGGAAGGTTTGGTAGGGAAGGTTTGCCTATTTGCCGATGACTCTAAAGTATGCAATAGGGTTGATATTCCTGGAGGCGTCTGTAATATGGTAAATGATTTAGCTTTACTAGATAAATGGTCAAAGCAATGGAAACTGCAGTTTAATGTTTCCAAATGTAAAATACAGTAATGCACTTGGGGAAAAGGAATCCTCAATCTGAGTATTGTATTGGCAGTTCTGTGTTAGCAAATACTACAGAAGAAAAGGATTTAGGGGTAGTGATTTCTGACAGTCTCAAAATGGGTGAACAGTGCAGTCAGGCGGTAGGGAAAGCAAGTAGGATGCTTGGCTGCATAGCTAGAGGTATAACAAGCAGGAAGAGGGAGATTATGATCCCGCTATATAGAATGCTGGTGAGACCACATTTGGAATACTGTGTTCAGTTCTGGAGACCTCACTTACAAAAAGATATTGACAAAATTGAACGGGTCCAAAGACGGGCTACAAGAATGGTGGAAGGTCTTAAGCATAAAACGTATCAGGAAAGACTTAATGAACTCAATCTGTATAGTCTGGAGGACAGAAGGAAAAGGGGGGACATGATCGAAACATTTAAATATATTAAAGGGTTAAATAAGGTCCAGGAGGGAAGTGTTTTTAAAAGGAAAGTGAACACAAGAACAAGGGGACACAATCTGAAGTTAGTTGGGGGAAAGATCAAAAGCAACATGAGAAAATATTATTTTACTGAAAGAGTAGTAAATCCTTGGAACAAACTTCCAGCAGACGTGGTAGATAAATCCACAGTAACTGAATTTAAACATGCCTGGAATAAACATATATCCATCCTAAGATAAAATACAGAAAATAGTATAAGGGCAGACTAGATGGACCAGGAGGTCTTTTTCTGCCGTCAGACTTCAATGTTTCTATGTTTCTATGTTATAGTGGGTTTTTTAAAAATTGCTTATTATTATGTTGGTTGATTCTTAAATAAAGTAGAGAATACAATACTTTACAATACTACGGGGAAAATGCATAACTTGTATATTCAGATAGTCCAGATGACATGGCTGTGTTCTAAAGAATCTGTTCTTTTTTTATAAATGTATGTTAGCCACGTGATTAACAGTCACATAAGGATTTGAAATTAAATAGCTTTCCAGGAACATTATTTCATTGTACAATCAAAAGTTATGGCAATTGTTTCATTTAGATTATGGAGAAAGACCTGTGGACTTCAATTCCCAGAATTCTCCAGCCATCTATGCTAGATGGAGAATTCTGGGATTTAAAGTCCACAAGTCTTAAAGTTGCCAAGTTTGAAGATCTCTGGTTAGTGATTGTTCGAAGTTTCAATGGCAGTTTAAGGCCCTTTTCCCCATGTGCTACTTATAAGTCATCCTGTGGGCCAATCTTTAACTTTCAAAAATTAGAAGAAGATATTAGATTTTGAGAGAGAAATACTAAAATTGGGACAAATATGGAAACGAAAACCCTGAGTGTTGCTCTTCTCAGCACTTAGTCCAAACGGCATTTAGATTTTACTTGGTTGACATATCACTCCATTTAAAAATTTAAACCTATGAAAACCAATACAAGCACATGTTGGAAGGATTGCCAAGGCAAAAATACTTTTTGTATGTTTTAGCTATCTTTAAATGTCATTAAATATTTGGATATGGTAATTTAGGAAATTGTACTATTACATGTGAAAAATAGAAAAGAAATACATCTAAGTCTCTTGCTGTTATTTTCTGGTAAGAATAGAAATCTGAAAAGAAAGGCACCATTAATATATTCATTTCTTTATTAATGATTGACAGATTAGAAACCAAAACATATTGGAAATCAGTAGAAAGGGCATCTGAGAATGGACGATAACGCTTCAATGGAAAAACGAATGCATCACTTGAAATCACTAAAATGAAAAGAGACAAATTGTTGTTTCCATAATTCTTTTATAAAGTCATTACCATGCTGACAAAAACCACAACCATCTAAATCGTATTATGAGATATTGTGGAAAATACAAATCTTGTGAATGCAATATATTGGTGTAATGTCTTTGCTTTGTAAAACAGTAGAATGTATTAGCTTAATCTGTGGGATGCATTGTTTATAGGGCTGTTAACATAAAAAAATTATTACTTACCGGTAATTTTTAAAAATGACCTCATGGTAATCACATTAGTAATATGACTTATATTTGGGTCTTCACTGCAGGAAGCTCAGCTCCAGCTGAAAAGTGGAATCTACTGTGGAATTTCAATGGAAAGTTATTCAAATTTTGTTCTTCGTATATCATGACATTATAGAAAGTGTGTGACTTACAATCATTTGTTTAGTGCAGGGATCCTCAAACTTGGCAATTTTAAGACTTGTGGACTTCAATTCCCAGAATTCTCCAGCCAGCTATACTAGCTGGAGAATTCTGGGATTTAAAGTCCACAAGTCTTAAAGTTGCCAAGTTTGAAGATCTCTGGTCAGTGATTGTTTGAAGTTTCAATAGTACTGAGAAAAAAGGCATGATTGTTTTTCCATGCAATCGTTGCAACATCCTGATGACCATGTGATCAAATGCTCAGCAATGGATTCATGTTTAAGAGGGATGCAGTGTCCTGAGATCATGTGATCATCCTTTGCAAACTTCTGACAAACTTCCCAAAGTCCATGGGATTCACTTAACTGTGTTACAACTTAATAACTACACTGTACGTTGGCAAAGATATCATAAAATGGGGCAAAACAGATGTCTTGCTTAGCAACAAGTGACCTAGAAATCGAATTAATAAATACAGTGGTACCTCAAGATACGAACCCCTCGTCTTACGAACAACTTGTGATACGAACCCGGGGTTCAGAAAAATTTTGCCTCTTCTTACGAACTTTTTTTGAGTTACAAACCGGCGTTCGGAGACTGCTGGGAAGCCGCGCGGCTGTTTTAAAAGGTGACAGCCGGGCGGCGGGGCTTCCCAGAAGCCTCCCGAACGCCGGTTCGTAACTCGAACAAAGTTCGTAAGAAGAGGCAAAATTTTTAAAAGGTGACAGCCGGCCTGGGGGGCTTCCCAGCACCCCCCCGAACCCGGGTTCGGGGTTCGGGGGTGCTGGGAAGCCCCCCAGGCCATCTGCGACCTTTTAAAACAGCCATGCCGCTTCCCAGCTGTCTCCTGAAGCCGAACGCCAAAGCCAAACTTCCGCGTTCGGCGTTCGGAGCCAGCTGGGAAGCCGCGCGGCTGTTTTAAAAGGTCGCAGCCGGCCAGGGGGGCTTCCCAGCACCCCCCGAACCCCGAACCCAGGTTCGGGGGGTGCTGGGAAGCCCCCCAGGCTGGCTGTCACCTTTTAAAACAGCCGTGCGGCTTCCCAGCAGTCGCCGAAAGCCGGTTTTTTGCGGGGGGTTTTTGGTTGCACGGATTAATTGACTTTACATTGTTTCCTATGGGAAACAATGTTTCGTCTTACGAACCTTTCGTCTTACGAACCTCCTCCTTGCACCAATTAAGTTTGTATCATGAGGTATTACTGTAAACAGAAAGTTTGGGCTCAATTGTAGTCATACGTTGAGAACTGCTATATTTCTAATGTGCAGTAAGTCTACAAGTGAAAGGCAATTTTGCATCCTGTGTTCTTGTATAGATATATTTATAGGGCTGGGTAAAATATGTGTGTGGATCCAAAGAAATATAGAGCAAAATGTTCCTTTCTCATCACAGGTCCAATCAATCTAGAGGAAATTAGTTCCTCTAATGTGTTTAAGAAATCAACTGTGCAAGTTCTGATTATTATCTTTATTAACACTGAATGAAATAGAATAAAGGTCGATACACTTTATTTGAAGTTGAGCTCTACAAATCAACAGTGGAAACTTCACACTGGACTTCAAGCATCTTGCAGTGTGTATCTTTCCATTCTTCCTCCATAGTCTGGGTCCTTGGTTTCCAAATGAGATGCAAAAGTTTCCATAGTCTGCGCTGATTTGGGGAGCCATGTCATCTGCTGGTGTTGGTCCATTGTGCTTCAATAGTCCAGAGTCAACACAGCCATCTACCAGGAGATTTTGGAGCACTTCATGCTTCCTTTCACAGAAGAGTTTTATGGGGATGCTGAGTTCACTTTCCATCAGGACTTGGTACCTGCCCACACTGCCAAAAGCACCAAAACCTGGTTCAATGACCGTGGGATTACTGTGCTTGATTGGCCAGCAAACTCGCCTGGCCTGAACCTCATAGAGAATTTATTAGGCATTGCCAAGAGAAAGATGAGACACATGAGATCGAACAATGCAGAAGAGCTGAAGGCCGCTATTGAAGCATCCTGGTCTTCCCTAACACCTCAGCAATGCCACAGGCTGATAGCTTCCATGCCATGCCACATTGACAAAGTAATTGCTGCAAAATGGTCCAAACCAAGTACTGAGTACATCTGCCAGTTTATACTTTTCAGAGGTTCGATATTGTTCTATGTACAATCCTTGTTTTCTTGATCGCATGTAATATTTTAATTTTCTGAGATGATGGATTTGGGGGTTTTATGAGCTGTACCCCATAATCATCACAATTATGACAAATTATGGCTTGAACTATCTTGCCTTGAATGTAACGAGTCTCTCTCATATATTACGTTTCACCTTTTAAGTTGCATTACTGAAATAAATGAACTTTTGCAGGATAGTCTAATTTTTTGAGTTTCACCTGTAGTTTTAAACCTGTAGGTTTTACAGCTAGACCAGGAACAGATAGAAACATAGAAGACTGACGGCAGAAAAAGACCTCATGATCCATCTAGTCTGCCCTTATACTATTTTCTGTATTTTATCTTAGGATGGATATATGTTTATCCCAGGCATGTTTAAATTCAGTTACTGTGGATTTATCTACCATGTCTGCTGGAAGTTTGTTCCAAGGATCTACTACTCTTTCAGTAAAATAATATTTTCTCATGTTGCTTTTGATCTTTCCCCCAACTAACTTCAGATTGTGTCCCCTTGTTCTTGTGTTCACTTTCCTATTAAAAACACTTCCCTCCTGGACCTTATTTAACCCTTTAACATATTTAAATGTTTCGATCATGTCCCCCCTTTTCCTTCTGTCCTCCAGACTATACAGATTGAGTTCATGAAGTCTTTCCTGATATGTTTTATGCTTAAGATCTTCCACCATTCTTGTAGCCCGTCTTTGGACCCGTTCAATTTTGTCAATATCTTTTTGTAGGTGAGGTCTCCAGAGCTGAACACAGTATTCCAAGTGTGGTCTCACCAAGTGCTCTATATAGCGGGATCATAATCTCCCTCTTCCTGCTTGTTATACCTCTAGCTATGCAGCCAAGCATCCTACTTGCTTTCCCTACGGCATGACTGTACTATTCACCCGTTTTGAATATATTATATTAAAGGGTTAAATAAGGTCCAGGAGGGAAGTGTTTTTAATAGGAAAGTGAACACAAGGACAAGGGGACACAATCTGAAGTTAGTTGGGGGAAAGATCAAAAGCAACATGAGAAAATATTATTTTACTGAAAGAGTAGTAGATCCTTGGAACAAACTTCCAGCAGATGTGGTAGATAAATCCACAGTAACTGAATTTAAACATGCCTGGGATAAACATATATCCACCCTAAGATAAAATACAGAAAATAGTATAAGGGCAGACTAGATGGACCATGAGGTCTTTTTCTGCCGTCAGACTTCTATGTTTCTATGTTTCTATTTTGAGACTGTCAGAAATCACTACCCCTAAATCCTTCTCTTCTGAAGTTTTTGCTAACACAGAACTGCCCATACAATACTCAGATTGAGGATTCCTTCTGTTCAAGTATTCATTGTGCCCTTTGCTGCATTCTTATGGCAAAGTAGTTTCTATATAGTACATCTATCATCATGGGACTCATTTTTTTCTCCTTGGCCATCATGGGGTCATTAACTATGCCAGTGGTTTTCCACCTGGCAACTTTAAAATGTGTGCACCTCAATTCCAAATTTCACCAGCTGTTTGAAGCCCACACATCTTAAAGTTGCAAAGACTGAAAAATGCTGAGCTATACTGAGTGGTGCTGTCAGGAGCAGGAATTCAATACATTTGAGGCACCAACCAGGTTGTGGAAAGCTGCCCTGCAAAACCAATAGGTTTCCACCTGATTCCTCCAGTTGTTTGTGATACAAGGAGGTCAGTAACACAGCACCTGTCCTGTCTCAAAGGGATTTTGGATCAGGGATGGAAACTTCCAAGTATGGGAAAATCTGACACTTTCCCTTACAAGTCTGCTTTCAGTAAATGAAACAAAATACATAGCCATAAATGACAGGAAAGGAAATGACTTTTCCTTTTTACTGAGTCTGCCAATAATCTAGAGAGGAAATGAAGTCAGAGGGAAAAGGGAGAAAAGGCAAATATTTGAAGGTCTTTTGACGGTTAAAGCTACCGATAGCTGAAAAGTTTAATTGTAGGATTGGGAGTCTGTTCAACTGTCGGTGCAACATTCAAAATTGCCATTTGGATTTAAGTTCTGTTTGGCCAGTTGTTTATAAAATGCTGACATCTTCTGTCTTCTTTTCTCACACAACAGATCCACAGGCATCTCTAAAAACATGGGTGTGTAGGGTGTGTGTGTGGGTCCTGTTATACTCATGAATTTTCCATGTGTTTTATTTATTTCATTTAGTGCACGGATCTCAAATTGAACTGTGTTGTTTCTTTTTGTGAGATAACCTTTTTCTCCCTTTGGTCTTTTGTTCCAGTTTCCTCTTTTTCTTCCTCATTACTATTTGTTTGTTTGTTGTATTTTTATGCCACTCTATTCCTAGGACTCAGAGCGGCTCACAACAAAGTAATACATAACACATAGCAATCTAAATTTTAAAAACATACCAAAATCTCAATTACTTAAAAAAACAGTCACTCATATTCAGATAATCAAACATGAATTCATTCGTTGGCTAGAGCTAGATGTTGGTCTTAGCAGCCCCAAGTCTGTCGGCAAAGATAGATGTTTAGACTCTTGTGGAAAGCAGGGAGGGTCGGGGGAGTGCAAATCTCTAGAGCAGTGTTTTTCAACCAGTGTGCCGCGGCACACTAGTGTGCCGTGAGACATGGTCAGGTGTGCCGCGAAGCTCAGAGAGAGAAAGAAAACAAGAGAGAGAGAAAGAAAGAAAGAGAGAAAGAAAGAAAGAGAGAAAGAAAGAAAGAGAGAGAAAGAAAGAGAGAAAGAGAGAGAGAGAAAGAAAGAAAGAAAGAGAGAAAGAAAACAAGAGAGAAAGCAAGCAAGAGAGAAAGAAAACAAGAGAGAGAGCAAGAGAGAGAGCAAGAGAGAGAGCAAAAGAGAGAGAGAGAAAGAAAGAGAAAGAGAGAGAGGGAGGGAAGATGGGAGAGAGAAAGACAGAGGAAGGGAGAAAGAGAGCAAAAAAGAGAGGAAGGAAGGAAGAGAAAAAGAGGGGTGGAGAGAGAGAAAAAAGAAGGGAGAGAAAGAGGGAGGGAGAGAGAAATAGAGCGGAAGGGGGGAAGAGAGAGAAAAAAAATTGTCCAAACTTTTTTTAGCCCCGCCCCCAACTCAATGTGCCCCAGGATTTTGTAAATGTAAAAAATGTGCCATGGCTCAAAAAAGGTTGAAAGTTGGTTACAAAGGGCCGGGGCTGCTACAGAGAAGGCTCTCCCCCTAGGTCCCACCAGGTGACATTGTTTAGCTGATGAGACCTGGAGAAGGCCAACTCTGTGGGATCTGACCGGCCACTGGGACATATGAGGCAGAAGACGGTCCTATAAGTAGTCTGGAATGATGCCAGGTAGGGCTTTATAGATCATAAACAATACCCCCTCCTCACAGCTGAGAGATGGTATTCTAAGCTCAACTGTGGATCGAGGAGGGTGCCCAAGTTGTGGACCCACTCTGAGGGGGGCAAAAGCTTCTCCCCCCCACCAGGTTAATGGATAGACAGGTGGGATTGTCCTTGAGAGGCAAAACCCACAGCCACTCTGTCTTGTCGGGCTTGAGTCTGAGCCTATTAACATCCATCCAAGCACTCACAGCCTCCAGACACCAGCACATCACTTACACCGCTTCACTAAATTGATACGAGGTGGAGATGCATAGTTGAGTATCACCAGTATACTGATGCTTAGCAAAGAGGGCTTCTCTGCCTGCCTGCCTGCCTGCCTTCCCGTTATCTTTCCCACTCCTCACTTGGCTGACAGACCCTAGCAGAATGCAGCTAGACCAAGCCCTCCTCCACGGGCAGGCCCAACCTCCTGGCCTGCCTTCCCTGGTCAAGACTCATCTCCCCACTGTGGTTCCTTGGAGAGCTTGTCATCATTTCAGAAGCAGACTCCAGCCTGGGATGCAAGAGTGAGTGGGGCTTCCCTAAGAGTGGCACCACTCGCGAGGAGGTTCTTCAAGTGCTGGCTGGATGACACAGAGAAATAAACCCTGCTGTTGTCAGAAGATTCACCAGGGTTGGCTAAGGTGAATTGTGAGGCTCCTACTACCAAACCATTTCTCCTCCTGGACTGCTTCCCATAGCCACTGTCAGCGTCCCAATAAAGATCCGAGAAATAAATCAGAGTCCTTCTTCCAAATTCCAATTTACTAACAGAGCCATGTGGGTTACGAACCGTAGTCAAATCTATACTTTTCCTACCGTTCCCCACCCAGGTTAAGATTCATTCCCACACCCACAAGTTCATCACGTGGACCAGTCCGGTTGTCTGCACTGTCTGGATATATGTATGCAGAGTAACGCAGGAGGACTAGATAAGATATCAGAATATAATACAGATAGGGGCAGCATACAAATCTAATTAATATTATTATTATTATTATTAATAATAATAATAATAATAATAATAATAATATTTTTATCAATTAGGAACTGGTCTTTCGTACCTCTACTTCATCTTTTATTGCCTTTTTGCTCCACTGGCATGATGTCATTTTCTTCTAGGTAGTCCTGAATTTTCTTCTAGGTAGTCCTGAAAATCTAAATCTTCGATCTAAAAATCGAGCTGCAACGACTCTGGCATAAGCCAGTGACAGTGGTCCCAGTGGTACTTGGCACGCTGGGTGCAGTGCCAAAGGATCTCAGCGGACATTTGAAAACCATCGGAATTGACAAAATCTCCATCTGTCAATTGCAAAAGGCCGCTTTACTGGGATCGGCAAACATAATTCGCCGCTACATCACGCAGTCCTAGGTGCTTGGGAAGCGCCCGACTGGTGATGAAATACGAAATCCAGCATAGTGATCTCGTTTGCTGTGTTGTACTGACATAATAATAATAATAATAATAATAATAATAATAATAAAGGAACCAGATAAATGATGAAGACACATTTGTAGAAAACAATAGTTTTACTCTTCAATGCAAAATATCTTCTGCTTCAGTCTTCTATATACAGGAAATTTACATTAGCTATATTCAGCTTACTTAAAAGTAGATACTCAACCAATCCAGGTTACAAGCGTTCGCTGGCTAGGGAATTCTGGGAGTTGAAGTCCAAATATCTTCAAGTTGCCAAGGTTGGGAAACACTACTCTAGACTTACAGTATACCCAGAAGTGAAAGTATCTTTGAACTGTCCGATAAGCTGGGTATAATGTGAAAATATTAAGGATCCAACCAACTTTTTACCCGAAACTCAGACTAATCAAACTGGCCAAGGATTTAATGCATCCTCATCCATGGCAAGTCACTTGGTCATTTTGGCCCAATCACTCAATCTAACTCCCAGCTCTGGGAAGACAAAGGATAGGAGGGAGCACTGCTAGCTTGAAAGGTAGAAAGCAAAGGATATACAAACCATAGTTCCCTCTAAGCTGAGCAGTGAGCAATCGTTCACTTAAAAATCATCATCAACTCAGAGTTTTCCAAACCTGCCCAGAAGCCGAGAGGGAAAGAGTGAGAGGGAAGGAGAGAGAGAGGAAGAGAGAGAAACAGATAGAAAAATGAGAGGAAGGAAAAGAGAAAGAAAAAGAATGGGAGTAAGGAAGAGAGAAAGAAAATCAAAATCTAGTTTGAAACTAGCTCAACTATTTAAGTGGCATTTTGATATTGATAGAGTTGCCCTATTATGAACTCACTGTTATAGACACACAGTACAGTATTTTATTTTGAAATTCTCTGAGGCAAAACAGGGTGGGTTTTTTATTTGTTTGTTTGTTTGTTTATTTATTTATTATTTCTGTGCCGCCCAGTCCCGAAGACACTATACTTTTCCACCCACCCACCCCAAAAAATTAGAGGGAACACTGATACAAACTCTAGCAAACAAGTTAGCAAAGGAGATTTGTTGACCAAGAATAAACAAAGGTGCTAAAAGGGGCCGTTTATAATAGCTGTCCATTACACAGTAACAAGGAATTAGCCATTACTGAGGTGGAGTCAGTCATGTGGGTAGTCCATTTAATCTGTGTCCCTCCAAGATTTGTGGGTTTATTTCCCAGAAGAATAGTTTCAGGACGATAACTCACTCTTTCTCATAAATAAACAGCAGGGCTTTTGTGCCAAGGCCTTCAACAGTTTCACCCCCTCCTGCTTGGTCTTTTTCATTCTTCCAAGATACTTTTTTTTTTAAGCTTTCAAATTATAGCCAGACTTCTGCTGACAATCATCCCCAAGCAGACCTTGTTTAAAGATCGCTCAGATTATATGCATTCTTGTTAAATGACAACCTTCTATAGCTCTTCACTGCAGAAAATAGAAAGTGGCTCAGCTCCCAAGTTTATCAGAAGGGCAGCCAAATGCTAAATTATGCTGCAAGCTCTTGAACTGTGACACTACATTAATCAATGGGTCTTCTGAGGTGGTACGTTTAGAACAGGGGTCTCCAACCTTGGCAGATTTGCTGGCTGAGGAATTCTGGGAATTGAAGTCCACAGGTTTTAAAGTTGCCAAGGTTGGAGACCCCTGGTTTAGAATATGAGAAAGAATGGTGGTACCTCTCTCAGTAGACACACATGTCCCCTAATCATTGCCTACTCTAATAGAGCTAGGAATAAGATCAAGGTTCAAATAGAAATGCAATATTTGAGATGTTTATTGCCCCGATGCCGACAATGTTTAGGAAAATAAATGTTTTGGAAAATAAATAAAACAATTCCTTATTTATTGGATAGGGAGGAGTGTCTTTCCTCCCAAATAATTACCCATGAATTGACAAGCCATCTTGTATGCATAGATAAAGCTGAAAACTTTCAAGAAACAAAGGACTTAAAGACTTGCAAACATCACTGTTGCAAAGAAGGGCTGTGCTTGCAGATTGGCCTGAGTTTAATTGCTGGCTGGGAAAGGCTATTTGGGGAATTGCCCTTTTTGGAATGATCAAACAGAGCTTGGCTCCCTTTTGTTGCCTTCTCTCTGCAGTTCTTCTTAGCTTATGTCCACCCAGTCTTGTTCCTCCCTTTCTCTTCCCTTCCCTTCCTTTCCCTTCTCTTCCCTTCCCTATACAGCTATTTCTCATTCTTGCCCTGCTCTGATCTTTTGTTCTTTTTGGCCGTTTCTGCTGGAAGAAGAGATGGGAGTGTGTGGGCATGTGTGTATATAATTCTCTCGGTTTTTTTCAGTATGAGACGTTGGCTTATGCAGAGTTCAAATCATTTTATAAATAAGGTGCTTTATTTTATAGGCATTATTTTATTTTATTTTATTTTATTTTATAGGCTTATGCAGAGTTCAAATCATTTTATAAATAAGGTGCTTTCTTTTATAGGCATTCATCATCATCATCATTATGATTATTATGACTATTATGATTATTATGATTAATTGGATTTTTATGCCGCCCCGAGTCCTCGGCTCACAATATATAAAATATACAGTACACAACATTTAAAAATAATAATAATAATTATTATTTATTTATATAGTTTTTAATTTAAGTAACTGCTTTGCTTTGCCATGGTCGTGGGCAGTAATGTATACTTGTGCGCAGACATTTCTGTGTCACATGCCTGTCCCTTGCGGGAGAATGGCTTTAGTAGTAGCCTTCGAGCCGCTCTGAGTCTATGGAGAGGGGCAGCATACAAATCTAATAAATTAAATTAAATTAAATTCCTCCTTAGGAACAGCTTGCCCGCTGAAGCCATCTATAACCTCCACCATTCACGGCTTTCAAGCACCAAAAGAAAGCAGGGCTCTTACGGAAGCTTTAAGTTCATTATATTGTGACACCACTTTTAGAATTCTGTAATTTTTAACTAATATTTTATTTCAATTTTCTTAGTTTTTGCCCATGTTGATGAACTCTGTAAACTTCACACCAACTAGCTGGATTCAGGCAGACAAGTTTTACAAATAAATGGATAAACATTTCTAATATCAAGCATCACTTTGTCCAGGAGAGATGTTCTTAGAATTCCAAGCCAGAAGGGGCAGCACCCATGTTGACTAGGAGTTCTTATTCTGCATATCTGAAATATGCTAGTTTGGTAACTGTGTTTCTCTTCCTACAGGTCCGTTCCTATTTATGAAGCTCATGAATACAAATGGAACCATCTTCTGCTGCACAAATCCCAGCAACTGATTAGGTCCCACAGAGTTGGTCTCCTTTGGGTCCTGTCGACTAAACAATGTCAGCTGGCGGCCTTCTCTGTGGCCCTTTGGAACCAACTCCCCCCAGAAATTAGAATTGCCCCCACCCTCCTTGCCTTTCGTAAGCTACTTAAAACCCACCTCTGCCACCAGGCATGGGGGAATTAAGATACTCTTTCCCCCTAGGCCTTTACAATTTTATTGCATGGTATGTCTGTATGTATGTTTGGTTTTTTATATTAATGGGTTTTTAATTGTTTTTATTATTGGATTATTATTGTACGCTGTCTTATTATTGCTGTTAGCCGCCCCGAGTCTCCGGAGAGGGGCAGCATACAAATCCAATAAATAAATAAAAATAAATATAATCCAAAATGCTCTGGTGTATGCGCATAAGCTTCTGCGCATGCAGAGTGTTGTGTGCATGCAAAACATGTGCCCGTATGCTCCCATTCCCAAATCGGTAGCAAAGGTAAGTGAAACACACTACTGCAACATACATTGTGCCCACACATGTCAACTTGTTATGCAATCATTGCTACCGCATGAAGCATGAGCAGAAAGTCATTCAATCAATGAGAAGACGATGTGGACACTTTCATGGATGTGCAATCAGATCTGCTCTTATGGTATAAACAAGCCAGTAGTTCTCAAAAACTATTTTGTTTTGAACATACATGATCAGATCAGAAGGGTGGAGTTAATGACGTATGCCTGCAAAATATTTATATCAAAATAGAAGCATGTTTACAAAATGAATAAAAGGAAGCTAAATCACCTGCCATAAAAATCAGTTATTCAGTTTAAGCAAAGGATATATCTACACTGGTTATACCATAATCCAAAGATCAACTGCAGTTTTTGTCCTTGCAAAACAAGTAAAGGCCCCATTTGGAGGCTGTGTTATACCAACAAAGATTTTTGCACAATTTTCTTCCTTGACTTCTTTTCTACTCACTTGACTTGATGTTCACAATACATTTTGCTATTAGATTCCAGTTTGTGTGTGTGTGTGTGTGTGAGAGAGAGAGAGAGAGAGAGAAATATATTTTTACTGATAATGAAAAGGGAGGCTAGTATAGATCTAAAATATAGGTTATCACCTACTTTCGCATCCTCTCTTTGCATAAAACACATGCTATTACATTTGAAGCTTTGAAGTAGTTTTATAAGGCATCTCTACATGATATTGAAGTAATTATGCTAATTTGAAAAATAAAGGTCCTCTAAAAATACCCTGCTCCTTTCTGATTCTTTTATCCTTGCTAATGTGATCCTTCTCCCTTCTACAACCATTTGATCTGTGTCCTTCTGGATTTTGTTGAAGTTTTTATTACTCTTGGAAGCCACCAGCTATTCAAATGCCAGCCCGATTGATTGACATGCCCCAGATATTACAAACTGCACTGGTTCACCTTCTGATAAGGCCAATGGTTCAAGAGGGAACTTTCTGAAACATTCATTCCTAGGCATCTTTGTATTTAAGCTGATGCAACTGGTTATATAAAATTCGGAGCTTTTTCAATGCCTGATGTTTTCACCAGAATAGAAAGATGGCCTTCTAGATAACCACTATTAGTCTTACAATAAGCTTTGCACTAACCAGCTTGTTACCTTCCAGATGCGCAGGGCTACAAATCCATATGGATTACAGTTTTTATGTGGTGGTGTTGAAAACATGTTGAGTTTTGATTATGATGAAATTAATGACAATTTCAGTCAAGGCCTTTTGGCTGTGAAAATATAATTCAACGATATAAATAAAACTGGTCTCATGTAGTAGGGATTTCTATATGTAGTAGGGTTTTTAGATTTCTAGATTTCTATATAGAAAGTAGGGATTTCTATAATAAGAAAATATTATTTTACTGAAAGAGTAGTAGATCCTTGGAACCAATATCCAGCAGACGTGTTTGGTAAATCCACAGTAACTGAATTTAAACATGCCTGGGATAAACATATATCCATCCTAAGATAAAATAAGGGCAGACTAGATGGACCATGAGGTCTTTTTCTGCTGTCAATCTTCTATGTTTCTATATACAGTAGAACCCCGACTTACGAGACTAATTGGTTCCGGAAGGAGGCTCGTAAGTCGGAACGCTCGTATGATGAAACATTGTTTCCCATAGGAAACAATGTAAAGTCAATTAATCCGTGCAACAACAAAAAAACCCGCTGCCGCCGAACGCGGAAGTTAGCGTTCAGAGACAGCTGCGAAGCGGCGCGCGTGTTTTAAAACGTGGCAGCCGGCCTGGGGGGCTCGGGGGCTTCCCCCCGAGCCTCCCAGGCCGGCTGTGACGTTTTAAAACACGCGCGCTGTTTCGCAGCTGTCTGCTGAAGCTGGAACGCTAACTTCCGCGTTCGGCTTCAGCAGACAGCTGCGAAGCGGCGCGCGTTTTAAAACGTGGCAGCCGGCCTGGGGGGCTCGGGGGGAAGCCCCCGAGCCCCCCAGGCCGGCTGCCACATTTTAAAACACCCGCGCCGCTTCGCAGCTGTCTGCTGAAGCCGAACGCGGAAGTTAGCGTTCCGGCTTCAGGAGACAGCTGCGAAGCGGCGCGGGTGTTTTAAAAGGTTGCAGCCGGCCTGGGGGGCTTGCCAGCACCCCCCCGAGCCCCCCAGGCTGGCTGCAACCTTTTAAAACACGCGGGATACGAGCGCCAAGGAGCTGTCTCCTGAAGCCGAAAGCGGAAGTTAGTGTTCGGCTTCAGGAGACAGCTCCTTGGCGCTCGTATCCCGAATGTGAGCTCGGGAGGCGAACAAAAATGTCGCTCCCCTCCCAGCTCTTATCTCGAGTAGCTCGTAAGTAGAGCTGCTCGTATGTCGAGGTTCCACTGTAGTTTAATCAGTTCAAATTTCTAAATCTAGATGGGATTGTGCAGGCAATGTTATTTTGACATGGATAGAGATAGACTGGGAGCAGGGAAAGTCATTAATATAAAACTGAGGTGTTTTCCTGATAATCTAAACATCTTTCAGCTTAATATAAAATAATACAGCTTTGTTTAAATGAATACAATTGAAATTAATTAAATAAATCAAATTAAATTATTTTCAGCTTGATTAAAGATATTAAAATCTTCTTGTAAAAAAAGGAACAATGTGTTTCCTAAAAGAATGCTCACTTTTAATAAAGCTACTAAGTTCCCGAGAAAATAGTTTAGAGTTAGACTTTCAGTTTAATTCATAGTGATTGAAGGAATAACTAAAAATCTAGGTTTAATCATTTGAATTTTAAACTCCAAACACGTTTCAGTGTTAACTCCTTAGAATAATCTCTTTCCTTATAAAAAAAAGGTGAAGTGTTTCCATATGTGAGTTTACATTCAGACTTTAAAGGTACACTGAACTCTTTGTCTAGGAGCAAAAAGGAAGGAGAATGTAAGCTACTCATTTTACATAATGGTGAAAAAAAGCAAGCTACATTATTATTATTATTATTAATAATAATAATAATAATAATAATAATAATAATAATAATAATAATTAGACTTGTATGCTGCCCTTCTCCGAAGAGAACCCTCTAGACCATGGTCAGGTGTGCCGCGAACCGAAGCTCAGAGGGGGGAAGGAGGGAGAGGGAAAGACATAGAGGGAGGAAGGAGGGAGAGAGAAAGAGAGCAAAAAAGAAAGGAAGGAAGGGAGAAAGAAAGAGGGATGGAGAGAGAAATAGAGCGAAAGGGAGGAAGATTGAGATTTTTTTTGTCCAAACTTTTTTAGCCCCCCCCCCTCGCTTAATGTTCCCCAGGATTTTGTAAATGTGAATAATGTGCCGCGGCTCAAAAAAGGTTGGGAAACACTGCTCTAGGCCAGGGGTAGGCAAAGTTGGCTCTTTTATGACTTGTGTACTTCAACTCCCAGAATTCCTGAGCTAGCATGATTGGCTCAGGAATTCTGGAAGTTGAAGTCCACAAGTCATAAAAGAACCAACTTTGCCTGCCCCTGCTGTAGGCCATAGAACCCTCTAGTCCTGTGATGGTGAACCTATGGGGGGTGGGGAAGCACAGGTGGTAGGAATTGCATTATGGGTGTGGGCACACACACACACATTATTGTAACCCTTTTGGTACCCAACCAAAAAAAGGTTAGCCATTACTGCTCTAGGCCTTTTTCCCCTCAGGTGCCAAAAGTGTCTGTGCACACACTAACATCCCTGCACAAGTGCCAACACCTATAACTCAATGCCTGGTGAAAGTGAAAATTGCCTCCCCTGCTCCCCCAGAGGCCCTCTGGAGGTCAGAAACAGCCCATTTTCCAAATTTTGGGTGGGCACAGTAGGCCGGTTTTTCATCCTCCCTAGACTCCAGAGGCTTACCTGGAATTTGGGGATGGCAAATATGCCCTCCCCCACCCTCCCGTAGGCCTTCGGAAGCCAAAAATCCCGTCCCAGAGCCTCCGTGCAAGCTAAAAATAAAAAAATGGCTGTTGTGCACGTGTGCTGGAGCTGAGCTAGGGCAACGGGTCACGTGCCGACAGATATGGCTCTGCGTGCCACCTGTGGCACCCATGCCATAGGTTCGCCATCCCTGGCCTAGGCTATGAGCGCATCATTATTGTAATGCTGTAATTTCCATTTCATAGTTCATTTCCAGACTGTAGAGGGTACTCCTAATGTGAATCCTCAGATTTTTTGCAAAGGAATCATTGCTGTTCTCTCACTGCTAAGCCTTTTCTCAACAAAGTTGGAAGGAACAAATAATTTAATAGCACCATAATGGTACAGTGTTTCAGTGGAGTTCCAAGCACTGTGCCCAAATTCTTCTTTTCATCAATGAATTTATCTATGGTAGCATTGAAAGCATATAATATAACTGAAGTAATTAAATGTGGCACCTAGTACAGATGCATTTCATATGTTATGTTTGTTACAATTGAATGTTCCAATATCTTGCTACATTCGAAAGGCTTTAAAAAAAAGAAGTAAATGCAATGTTTTGAGGATTCCAGCAGAACCATGCCAATAGCACTGTAACATGCCAAAGACCATATGACATAAAAGTTCATTATTGTCTATCTTTGGAACAGAAATTTGACATTTTGGAACTGAAATCCATTTGTACTGTTACGGCAGTGATGCATTAAATCCAACACTGATGCATCAAATACCGGATGCCCCTCTAAGCATTTTCTTGCTTTGGCTTTCTGCATTAAGTCTATTTTCTGTTCCAAATATTCCATTAACTTGTTTTATTTGGTCTCCTTACTGAAACACCCAGGTTGACCCAGCAGTCTCAATCCTTTTAAATGTGTTTACATGACAAAGTTGAAAAGATCCAAAGACACCTTCTGCAATATGGGTCAGTTCTGTATGTCTTCTATTTTTTAATTCATCAAGCCAACAAAAGGGAAGAGGGAAAGAAATTGGGCCAAAGAGAAAATGCAGCTAAACACATTATTCTAGAATATGTAGTTGCTATCACTGAATAGAATAGAATTCTTTATTGGCCAGGGGTGATTGGACACACAAGGAATTTGTCTTGGTGCATATGCTCTCAGCATACATAAAAGAAAAAGATACATTTGCCAAGAATCATGTGGTACAACACTTAATGAACCAAGTCATCCACTGATTGTAACCTAGTCTTGACCGTGGTTAAAATAAAAACCATGCTCTTTACCCAAATATAGTAAACAGGCAGGAAAATGTGTTAGGATTAAAGCAGAAACTGCTTACAAGGGGGGAAAATGCAAGCTACTGCCAAAAGGAGGCTCTAATGCAAAAATTACAAAATTCTAACTATTCTAACGACTTAGACTATAACTATCTCACTAGACAACACTATTACAATATTACTACAGACCATCCACAACAAGCCACATGCCAAATGTATAAAAATGTAATGCAAAGGTGCATTACATTTTATACATTTGTCCACCAATCGGGTTGTAGCACATTCTGTAGATTCACGGGGACTCAGCATTTTTTTCTTGTTAGTCATTGCAGTAATTATACTCCTTCTTCCTGCATTTGGAATATCAGGTCAATACTAACCCTGACAAGCTCCACCATGAGAAGAGGCATATCAGGTAAAACCAATGTGCCTACTCCATAGTGAGTGGAGCTAATCTCCAAGAATGGGACATACCAAAGCAGTCTGTTTGTTGGGAGGGCTAAGTCTGGTCGGCTTCCCCAGTACCACGTGTTGGAGAACTCTGCGAACAAAGGTCACCTCCGCTGTCTATTTTGTAGTGGTGGATAAAGGGAGTCGGTGAGTCCTAAGTGGTGATCTCCTCGATTAATGCTTGAGTGGAACACACAGCCATCATAGTAGCACGTGCTGAGTGCACTGTCACTCGGGTAGGTCGTGGCAAGGACTGCAGGTCATAAGCCTTCACTATTATGCTACGCAGCCAGCGTCCCTCAGCTGGAAAGAGGTGAAAAGCGCGAGCCAGACAAAGGAAAACAGAGCAAAGCTCCCAAGGCTGAAATGAAAGGAAAAACCCCTGTGAATGCAATGGCCATCAGCTCGGCAGGCGGAGAGAGCCAAAGCCAAAGCCGTCAACCCAGCGACTGCGATGTCAAACCAGTCAGCTGGGGAGAACTTACAGTGTAAAACTCGAAGAGCGATTGGAGGAAATCTCCAAAGAATGGGAGCAAGGAAAACAGATGTCTTGTTCAGGTCAAGGACTGAGTCAAGGAGGGGGAATTAAGGCAGGAGGACAAAGAAACACAATTTGACAGATTTGGTCCTTATTGGCTGAAGGGATGGTGTCTCTCATTCTTTGAGGTCAGCTCCACCCACTACAGTCAATCTGTCTCAAAAAACCTGACGTAAGAACATCACCAAATAGTATAAAATCCAGATCAGATGCAAGAGTGTTCTTAGTAAAATTTCTATACTAACAATTCAAACAGAAACATAAGTAAAAGTTTATCGGTAAAGGCATTACAAACTATATCGCTAGGATCTCGCAGTAATATTATTTCCATAAATTCACAGTAGAAATTGTTCTTAATAGAACCAGAGATTTGAATGGAGGACCATTTTGTTTTTCAGTAAGAAATATAAATATATTGGTTTTAAAATTTAGAATATCAAAGTTTATATATCATTCCAATTTCAACTCAACTGGTTATTTCGTTTTCTGATAAAATATCTAAAATAAATAATAATTTTCTGAAAGAATATGCAATTTCCAGTTTTTGACAATGGAGAGTATTGTAGGTTTTAAAAATGAAATGAACACAAAACGAAAAATAACCCACTATTTTAATAGTGCTACCACACGAGAGCAACAACAAGGAATCCTACATCTCTAAAGCAACTAGTATCTCAACGGGGTTGGGAAAATCAAAACCAAAATTCCTGCCGGTAGCAAGAAGTTGAAACAGTTTTGCAGCTGGAAAGGTACTTAACCCTGAATAAAGATCAATTAAGTCAATAATGGACAGTTAAAGAAATGTATCCATTTCCCCCACAAAATGAAGTACAGTGATCCCCCGCTCGTTGCGAGGGTTCCGTTCCAGGACCCCCGCAACGAGCGGGTTTTCGCGAAGTAGCGCTGCGGAAGTAAAAACACCATCTGCGCATGTGCAGATGGTGTTTTTACTCCCACAGCGCTAGCGAGGAGCCGAAGATTGGGGGCGGCGCGGCTGTTTGCCGCCGGCATGGAGGGCTTCCTAGCAGCCCCCCAAACCCGGGTTGGAGGTCCGGGGGGCGCTGGCTCTCGGCGCTTTCGAGCTGAGGCCGGGAGCGAATTCGCTCCCGGACTGAGCTCAAAAGCGCCGATAGCAAGCGGCAAGGAACGGCTTGTCCACGCCGTTCATTCTCGCCGCTTTCGAGCTGAGTCCGGGAGCAAATTCGCTCCCGGACTCAGCTCGAAAGCGCCGAGAACGAACGGAAAGGAACGGCTTGTCCACGCCGTTCATTCTCGCCGCTTTCGAGCTGAGTCCGGGAGCGAATTCGTTCCCGGACTCAGCTCGAAAGCGCCGAGAACGAACGGCAAGGAACGGCCTGTCCACGCCGTTCATTCTCGCCGCTTTCGAGCTGAATCCGGGAGCGAATTCGCTCCCGGACTCAGCTCGAAAGCGCCGAGAACGAACGGCAAGGAACGGCCTGTCCACGCCGTTCATTCTCGCCGCTTTCGAGCTGAATCCGGGAGCGAATTCGCTCCCGGACTCAGCTCGAAAGCGCCGAGAACGAACGGCAAGGAACGGCCTGTCCACGCCGTTCATTCTCGCCACTTTCGAGCTGAATCCGGGAGCGAATTCGCTCCCGGACTCAGCTCGAAAGCGCCGAGAACGAACGGCAAGGAACGGCCTGTCCACGCCGTTCATTCTCGCCACTTTCGAGCTGAGTCCGGGAGCGAATTCGCTCCCGGACTCAGCTCGAAAGCGCCGAGAACGAACGGCGTGGGCGGGCGAAGGGCGGGCGGCAGCGAGGAGTTTGCGTGGGCGGTGGGGAAACTCCTCGCTGACGCCAGCAAGAGGGGGAAGACTCAGGGAAGCCGCCCAGCAGCTGATCTCCCGGTTGCCATCTACGCATGCGTGCCCACGGGCACGCATGCGTAGATGGTATTTTGACTTCCGGGTTGAAAAATAGCGAAGTACCCTGTTCGCAATGGTTGGGGACGCAATAAACGGGGGATCACTGTATTGCTAAAATGTAGCTGCGTGTCTAAAATGTATGATGTGATATAAATCGATCCAGTTAAGATACTATATGCATCCATTCAATAGGAATCATGTTCTTTAGTTCTGATTACACAATAAAAATCTAGTATCTGCGTATCAAGAATTCAGTGGTACCTCTACTTAAGAACTTAATTCATTCCGTGACCAGGTTCTTAAGTAGAAACGCTCTTAAGTAGAAGCAATTTTTCCCATAGGAATCAATGTGCATTAGGAAAGAAATAAAAGCTCAGAATTGGGGTGGGAGGAGGAGGAGGAGGAAGAGCAGAACAGTCACTGCTGAAGGAAGAAGGTAAGGTGAGCGCCCCCTTTTTCCTTTCCGTGCCGACACTTTGGGAGGCAACCTCGTGCCAGTGTATGGGAGGCAGCATGAGAGAGTCACCACAGCGAAGTGGTTTATTCCCTCTCCAAGCACCTAGAGAAAGGAAAATGCTCCGTTTGCGCTGTACTGCCAAAGCCTCCTTAAGTGCCACCGAAAGGCTCCTCTGGCAGCCCAGAAAAGCCTGAGATGGCTGGGATTAGAGGGGGAATGGCAGGAAACTGGCCGGGCCTTCATGCCGCTCTCAAATTTCCTGGGAATTTTTTCCAGGCTCGGATTCTTAAGTAGAAAATGTTTCTTAAGTAGAGGCAAAAAAATCTGGAGCACCCGGTTCTTATCTATAAAAGTTCTTAAGTAGAGGTGTTCTTAAGTAGAGATACCACTGTACTTGGAAATGGTTGTCCTTTGAATTTTAGATAATTACACTGATGTTGAGATTTAGTGACGTGACCAGGAAGCATTCAGGCACAAATTATTTAAAAGTTCTGTCTGGTATGTACCGTGTTTCCCTGAAAGTAAGACAGTGTCTTACTTTCTTTTTACCCCCAAAAGCCCCACTACGTCTTACTTTCGGGGTATGTCTTACATTGGAAAAAAATTGAAAGGGTCCTTTCAGTGGCGCAGCAGCGAGGAGGCGAAGATTGGGGTTTCCCCTTTGCGTGGGCGGCGGGGAAGACCCAGGGAAGGTTTCTTCGGCCGCCCAGCAGCTGATCTGCTCGGCAGCGCGGCAGCAGCCCTGGCGGCGGTTCCCTCGGCAGCGCGGTGGCAGGGAGAGGCTTGCGGCCGCCGAGCAGGTGGGAGAGCTCGGCGGCAAGGCACAAAGGATTTCCCTCGGTGCACGCGTGGAGCCGCAGACGCGTGTCGGGGAAGCGTGTGTCTGGAGGGGAGGAGCTGCTCTGCGCAGTTGGGCAGCCCCACCTGCCTGCCGGAAAGGAGGCGGGCGAAGGAGGGCGCAGCTCCGGCCGCTCGCCTCGGAGCCGGTCGGCCTCGCTGGCCGCTTGCAGCCGAGCCTCGGCAGGACTCGGTTGCTGGGACGAGCGCCTTTGCTGCAAGCCGCCGCCCGCTCGGCTCGCTTCGGACCAGCGCCGTCCCGCGCTGCCGAGGGAACCGCCGCCAGGGCTGCTGCCGCGCTGCCGAGCAGATCAGCTGCTGGGCGGCCAAAGAAACCTTCCCTGGGTCTTCCCGATGTCATCGAGCTCCCCCCGGCAATACCCCCATGTTTCCCCGAAAGTAAGACATATGTCTTACTTTTGGGGTACGGCTTATATTAGCCGACCCCCCTGAAACCCCCGATACGTCTTACAATCGGGGGTGTCTTACTATTGGGGAAACAGGGTATCCTGTCTCTCCTTCAAAAACTCAATGTAATAATACCTATATAGCAATCCTGTCTTACCATAACCATCCTATGGAATAAGTTAGCTTGTCTAATGAATCTTCATTTATTTAATTATTAAATGTATTTATTTAGTTATAAAATAAAATATATTTATTATATGGTAGCCATGGGGTTACTATAGGAATGGAATATATAGCTGCAGATAGATTTGACTGTTTGCAAGATCCAAAAAATGTTAATAGCTCCAAGAAGTGTTATGAAAATATAAATGAGTAATTGTACAAGAATAAAATTGAAAATATTGTACTTTATTTGCACACACGCACACAAAAAGCTGTAACAAGGCACACCAAGCAGAAGAAAAACACATATGTGGATAAACTGGTTACTGTCGGCTTACAATATAACTTTTTTGTATATGCAGCTTTGAAGTCTGTCACCTCCCATTTGCTGCCATGGAAAAGAATATACTGTTGCAACTGGTTAAGAAACTAAGAAAACTACCCACTGATACAAGACACATAAGCAAAACTAAGGGACTCTGTTTTCCAATACAAATTTTAGTGCAAACACAGCTAGAACAAAACAAGGTATGTTCTGTTCCCAAAGGGGAAAAATAAAAGCAAAAGAGCAAGTTTTCCAAAGTATTTCACTTAGGGAGGAACACAATATGCAAATTATAAAAAAGCTGCTATACGATTTACAAATACAACTGTTCCAATGCATCAAATAGGCATCAGAGGAAAAGAAGAAGTGGGATAGAATATTAATTGTTCTGGATCAGTCTAAGCTATAACTAAGCTAGATGGTATTGTAGTTGGTAGCAGATCTGTAAACATACTTTCCGAAGAAGTTTTAAAAAAATATCAGAGTGATAAGCTTTTAATTTATATTTGACAAGCCACATAAATTGAAATAAATTAAATGGTTCATAAGATTCCAATTAATTTTCTACCAATTGAAGTGCATAATCCATATTTGAATAAACATTTTTCTTTAGTACTAGCATCCTCAGAAACAACACTTTAAAAAATAACGGGCATAAGGTTAGGCTGTTAAAGAGTCCCTTTCATTACTAAACGCAGTAACTTGTAGCAGTTTTCTATTTTGAAAAGCAGAAACCTGGACCAAGGTTGTATTAGCCTGTTTCATAATCCAACCCAGATTAAAATGGTCTTGATCACCATGATCAGAAAAAATAAATCAAATGCAAGATCTAGTTCAGATACTCTTCAGTGTCACACTACATTTCCAGAAGTCTCTCGACAGAACTTGCAGATCAGACAAAGAACTTCTGAGTTAATACAAATTTCAAGTGTTAATTCAAGATCAAGGTTTATCTTAACCACTGTATTTATTACAGTGGTGTATTAATTAGAAGCCACCGGATTTTTTAAAATAACAAAGTGTTAATTTTGAAAAGGCAGAGTGGAGATGACCCTGGTTAATGAAACAAGTTATGGCATATGGACTTATCTGAAGAGGCATTGCTCCTTTGCTGTACTGACAGGGTAAACTTCCTTTGCATCCAGGAGACCTGCTAGACTAAAGCCCCCCCCAAGCTTTTGGGTGCCACAGACTGGTTCCTCTCTAAAAGGCAGTTTTTCCACAGACTGGCAGGGCATGGTTTTGCATATTATCTCGATCCTGTATGTGCACGGATGAAGCAACGCTTGCTTGCGTGGCATGGTGCCGATCTGTGGATTGGGGACCTCTTTACTAGACTATGCTTCACCTACCGCCAATATATCTGAAGGTATTTTTCTTGCTCTGTTTTAGAACTATTTATTTATATTCATTTTTGGCAAATTTAATTATCTAATTATTCCCACATTATTAATCTATTAAAATGTTTTAATATGAAGACAATCCTGGAACCAAATATTGGTACAGAACTTCTTAATGCACATGATTTTAAAACATAGAAATGACGTTATAGTGATTTCCCGTTACTTATGATTTTTCCTCTTAAAACAGTTTCGATATTAAAAATGGCATAAGTATGAAAAGTAGTACTTTTTAAAATTGAGAATGCAGTTACGTGGAATCAATTTTTGGTATCTAAGGGCTCATATTAATCAAGAAGAAAAAAGTTAGCACGCTACTTTATTGTGAATTATGAAACTGAATAGAATTTAAAAGTTAATGCCCAATAGCTATCTTATGTTAATAATGTAATAGAAAGTAGACATGTTTTGTAACTGGCAAATTTAAATGGATGAAAAATGTCATTTTGTGTTCTGTTCATGTTTCAAGAGGTATTCACAACTAACTGGAGGCAGCATCATAAACACAATAAGCTCAAAGTACATTAAAAGCTGAACACTGATGTGCTTAACGTAGTATACTGTAACACATACACAAAAAAAAATCACAATGTGAGTTTACTAGGGATTCTGAACTCTGTTCACTTTGCCTTAATTGGTTCCCGCTCCAACCATCGTACTCTGACCTTTTGCTTATAATGATATTCCTTCAGAAAGTCCTGCAACATCGTTGGCAAAGGAAGACAATCAATGCCATCATATGAAGTGCACCTGCAAATTACTGCCCGGCAGATATATTGCAAGCTGAAGGGAAAAGTCCTATTTAGAGAAACTGTAAGTAGCGGTTCAAAAAACATGCAGGAGATTGGATCTTTGTAATGTTCCAGAAGCCCTGTTACAGTGGAAGAGTGAAACACACAGGGATCATGAGCATCAAAACTGAAGTTGTGATTCCACTGCTCGATGCGTGCATGTAAAGACCGGTTGTAACGGCGGAAGCTCACGGAGAAGAGGTAGTCTTCCTGAGCAGAGTCCCTGAGCAAAAAAGTGCCTTCGGGTTTTCCTTCTAGAAGTGCTTCTGCTTCATAACGGTCCATCACACCCCAGTAGCAGGGATTACTGGTAATCTGAAGCAAGTCTGGCACTAGGCAGTGAATATAATCAATCTGAGTGTGTACTTTCCAAGCTCCTTGCCTGCTGATGTGGCTGTGGCTCTCACCAGATATGTGGCGCTGCTTCTGTCTACGCGACTGCAAGCAGAGAGTAGTTGTGTCTTCCTCCAAATCACAACTTCCTTGCGTTGTTGAATTGCAGTCTCCCATCAGTTCAGACATGCCAGGGGGCAGCTTTGGCCCTAATTTATATAATGGATTAACCTGTGCAGTAGCTTCAAAAGTATGTATCTGAGCATTGGGAGGAGGATCCACGCCTTCTTCTATACTAAGCCTTCGTCTCTCTCTCAGCCTATCTTCCTCATCTTCTGTAGAAGCCAAGGAGGAGTCAAATGCATCAAAAATAGCAGAATGTGGGCTCACTGGAGCAGTGTGCTGCTTAATTAAATGCCACTTTTGGGCCAGATCTGATCCAGCAGGAAAAGGACATTTTTCTAACATTAGTTCAGAAAGATGGATCTTCCTTTTGTTGGAAAAAAGAGGCTTAGATTGTTTGCAGTAAGTTCTCATAGGGAAACATAATCCTACAGTTTCCTGCAATCTTTGCCTCAGAGAATGATTTCCTACGGTTCTGCTTGAGATGCTATCTGTATCGTTAACTGAGCTCACACCATATCTTCTTTCCCTCCTTTGCAAGTGAGAACAGCCAAATCTTGTATCACTTTCCATTGAGCTCTGGGTTTTTGTAGAGCAGGAATGTTTCTTTTTCCCACCCCATGGAGCATGCCTTGAGTAGGAATCCCTTCGTGCAAATTTAGCTCCTGAGGCAACACTCAAGTCAATCTCTTTCTCAATGCTTATTTCAACAATCTGAGGGATTTCGGTGGCACAGTTTTGATTCTTTCTAGAAAAGCCTTTTGAAATATTTAGATTCAGTTGCAAAGGACTGCTTGGTTGCTGCTGAGTTGGACCAGGCACACAAACACTTTTATCTCTAACAGATGCACTATTGGAATTTATGTCTACATTTTCATTTCTATTTCCACCTTCGGGATTAAAGAGACTTTGGCATCTGTACTTGAAGCTGTTCCACATTTTCCCAACTTTACCCATGGATTATGTTACCTACATCACAAAGACAGAAAGACAATGAATTTAGTCAAGTCACTTACTGAATAAAGAATAAATAACTGAATATTTAATTCATGAATAAAAGTAAAATAATTATCTCACTTTCAGTTTATAACTTAAACATCAATAAAAGATTAAGTAACTGAAATAATTGTGTTACTGTAATACAAATCAGCTACATTACTTTCATTGGGAAGAACACAATTTTTTCCTCCCACTATTCCACGCTTTACTGCTGTTTGCATATTTACACATAACTGTAAATAAATATATAAATAAGTCCAAATGGGTGCAATTTTATATTTAAATTGACTTGAGACATATAAAGATCATAGGATTAAAGAAAACCATGCCTGCCTTTGTATACAGCATGTACTTCCAAGTGCTCATCATTATGTTGCAGAAAAGGATTAATAATTAGCGCTACTAAAATAAGCAGCAGTAATTGTGCACATGCCCAACTAACCAGTATCTGCCTCAGTCAGAGATATAAATATCATGTTGCCAGGTAGAGACACAAGATATATATTACTATTGTCCTTGCCATTTGTCAATTTTTCAGTGACAAAAGCAGAACGTTTCCAAATGACAAGAGGATTACAAATGATCAAGCCTAACTTTACTAAGAAGTACAGTTGGTATGCAGTTTAATGTGGGTACTTTCTAGATGAATGTAACATTTCAAGTCCTCCCTCAAGAACTTAAGCATGGAGTTTAGATGTGACAGACTTTGAACATCTATCTACATCTCTCTCTCTCTCTCTGTATGTGTGTGAATGCATGTGCAAAATTTAGACAGAAAACCCAACGCTGATTCCTCAGTACTTTCTTTTTATTCGTAATGACACAAATATTGATGCAAAAACTTCAGCATAAAAAGGTCACATGGTTTAAGAATTACCCTGATTAACCACAGCTATCAATCATATTAGAACTGAATTTTTGATTTCATTTCAATGGTAAAAATATATCTATACTAAAAATATACATTTAGATTGAGTAGCCCATTCACTTGGTAGGTTTATTAAAATTTTTCATACTAATGAATTACAAAATCTTCTATTTAAAATAATTGTAGACAATTCTGGATCATTGGACATTTTAAAAAGCTCCCTGAAAACCCACTGATGGAACTTAAATGCTAAAATCTGCAATATTGCTAAAAGAGAACAATTAGCAAAACACTGTAAAAAGTGTTTTATTCATCTGCAAGTACATTAAAGCAAGAATTCTGAATGATGACCCACAAAGTGGCTGGTGATCTGAGGAGTTGGCGGATCATTTGAGCAGGCTGTCTGCTTTTCCCCCCAGCTGCTGCTTAACATCAAAAGGCTACTAAATATATACCTCTTTTCTAATATTAGTTTTCCAGGTAAGTAATTTTTATGGTTGCCATTAAAATGATAGAACACTTTGAAAGACTAGAATTTATTTTTAGTTCACAAGTATTATTAGCACTACATTGCTTAACAGCAACCTACAATATCAACCTACAATATATCATGCATACTAATGTGCTGTTGTATTCCATCTCACACTGGTTAACATGTTTCATCTAAGGAGCAAGTAGGAAAGATATTAATACAGTTGCTACTGCCCATTCTATTTAAGTTGTTTATTCTACCACAGATTCAGTGCAAAGCCAAGGGCTGTGACTGGGCAGCAGACATGTCAAAAAGAGGAAGATGGGAAACCGACCCAGCTAGCCCAGAGCCCAGGACTAAGCTCTTTGTCATTGGACCATTGGAAATGCAAGAGGCAGTGGAGAGTACCACCGAACAGCTGATTTGACAGCTCAGCACAAAGTCATCTTATTTACCTTTTCCTTGTGAAAACAGGGATTTTCAACCTTCAAACTCAAAGACCTAACTCTAAATATTTCAGGAATGATCTCCTGAACGTCCCAGAGCTCTGACTGAGTTGAAGAACTGGGGACCGTTGAGAGGGAGGAGGACTAGAGCTCCCATCCTGGACTCTCCGGAGGACACCATGGAGAATTTGTCTGTGAAATACTGAAATATAAAGAGTTGGACTTGAATGAGTCCAATTTCTTAGATTGCAACTCAAAAGGTACTCTTCAGTACCATGTTAACTAAACATACTTCCTTCCAGGCCCTAACACTTAACAATTCTTCAACATCACCTTCAGTTAATATGAGCTCTTCATTCACAATTTCGTTGCAAAAGAGAAAAGTCTTTTGTCTATGGAGATTCTCAGTCATCCAGGTCATAGTTGTCCCAAAGGTGCTTTTTCAAGAGGAGACTGGACTTTTCTTTGAAGTCGTTTCGCATCTTATCCAAGAAGTTTCTTCAGCAAGAGCTGCTGAGAAGCGAAACATCTTCAAGGAAAAACATCTTCAAGTTGCCTCTTGAAAAAACATCCTTGGGAGAAGTCTTTTTAAAAAAATAGATATTGCCTAAGGCCCAACATATTAACAAAAAGAAAACAAAATGAAATATAATGTACAAGCATAATACAGTGAAACAAATGGCACTTCCTATCGTCAGTGGTCCACAATTTTTCTATCCTACACTCAATATGACAAGTTTATGAATAGTAGAAATCATTCAGAGTTGCTATTCCTTGGGCTCTTTATCCTTTTTGTTGCTTGGTCACATTTCTAATTCAAGCCTTCTTTCATCCTCTTTCTCACCTCCAGACCATTTCTAGCCATTTTTTAACCTCTTCCCACTACACTGAGTCACTCCCAATCCTTCCTCCCAAGACTGTCATTATGTATATCTCCATATTTATAGAACAATACAAAGGATGCTATTTGTGCCATTTCAATTTGGGTTGTCCATCAAACTTCAAAATGAAGCAATTCTTTCCAGCTGTCTGCTGCTTTTACTTCCCAGTAATATCTCTGAATACATTTGGGATCAAATGTTCTAAGAAATAAAGGCTAGTATTTCATCCTGGAAACTTTTTTCATTCAATCATAATTATTATGACTGAAAATAAAACAAAACTAGGCATATCATACATGAAATGCCAGAATAATTTTAGTTTGGATGGGGAAGGAGTCCCTGTGCCCATTAAGGTTTCTACTGATAATTTATGGAATTAGAATCCTATTAAAAAGTTCCAAGTGCTGCACAATGGAGTGAACTCCTGTTCCTGCCCCCCCCCCCCCCCCCCAGCAATTTGAAAGCATGCAAATCCAACTAGATTATTAGGTGGAAAGATAACAGTATTCTGTGCGTCTTTCGCATATAGCCATGCTGGCCACTTGACCATGGAAAATGTCTTCAATAACACTGGCTTCCTTGGCCAAGAAATGGGGATGAAGTCTGTGCCCTAAAATCAGACATGAATGGACAGGGAGACATTTACCTTTATAAAGTGAACTAGAATATAAGTAAGAGAAATTAATATCTCCTTGCCGTATTTATTCTTCAAATTTGTCATACTCATTTATAATGGCACTCAGCCAGACCATTTGTTTAAAGCAGTGGAGTTGCATTATCTTCTAATGTATGCATTATTAAGCTATTAATATTACTAAGCAGTTCAACCATCAAATATTCATGATCATGCACAGGCAAAAATTAGTATCTCAGACAAAGCCAAATTTAGGTAACAACCACAATGCACATAATAGAGTTCTCATAGATCACATTTAAAACAAGAAAGCCATGAGAACTGAAATTATGTACCAAACAGCCACTGCAAATGAATCTATGACCATATTTCTATCAGCGTGCTTCAGATGGGAAAGCAATAGTAATTACTGTGTTCAAGGTAAGATAAATATCTGTTACTCGAACTAAGTAATAAGCAAACCTGACATTATGATCCTGACTGAGCCTAGAGTAAGCCTTACAAAATTTAGCAGGGTAGACTACTGAACATGAATGCATAGAAGTATTTTGTTAATTCATTCAAACCTTTTTGAATGTGTATCCACAGGCTCAGCTTTATTCAACAAATTTTATTTCCAGGTAACTATATATTGGACTCTATCTATAAAATCTATTTTATTGATGACTTCACCATATGAATTCAAGAATAACAAAGCATTATCTTCTCATTACTAAAAACAATTGGGCAAAGTTCTAAGATTTGCATGAAAGAGGGGGAAAATACAGGGAATCAATTAAGTTTAGAATAGCTCAACTTCTAGGCATCATTCTTTTGGTCCTAATTCTCCTCTTTGGGTTTGTGTTCTGTTGATATACAAATATGGACACAAAAATATAGCAATGTGTCACATCTGCCCTTTTATCATTGAAAAAGAAATTTCCAAAGGTATTTCAGCCAGGGATGCTGAGCCTTAATGAAATCTATGTCTACTTTATTTTTCCTGGATGCAAAGCTAGGATACTATGAAATAAAGTACCTCCCTCAGTTGTCATCTTGATTTCCCAGAACACTTCCAGGCCCCATAATAGTTTGTTATAGTACAGTTTGTTTAGAAATATACAAATATGTCTAAGAAATGTCAAAAACAAATGATATGGTAATTAACATCTTAGGGATTCCAAAGGGAATGCTTGCTTCATGATGGATAAAGACTATCTTTTTTTTCTTTTTTTTTTGAAAATAAATTTATTGAATATACTGTACAACCATTTTTAATACAAATCAGGCCATTTGCCCTTAAATGTATAAACTATGCATTTTATTTATATATTTTAAAAAACATGTTCTTCAACTTTTCAAAAAGATTGTTTAAAACTAAATGTGACCAGTGTCCATTTAAAAAAATAGTTTATAGACTTAAAAATGAGGTTTGGTAGTTATAATTATTAAGTAAGCACTTTAAACAAAATCTTATTCAAACAGTCTGCTTACATTTGCTTTTCCATTGTTCAATTTGTCTCTCAATCCTTTGATTTCTTTGCTCCGTTCCTGCTTTTTCTCCTCTCAAGTCTCCCTTACTTTTAGCTTTTGGAGTTTCAGCTGTTGCAAAATCTTACCAAAAAAGACCAACGGGAAGAGAACCAATTTAAGAAAATAAAAACTCAGCAAATTTCTGCTCTCCAGCTCATGCATCGGAAGATACTGTGAAAAACGTTTGTGCTTTTTAGTTAAGAGTTCCTTCCCTATCAGTATTTAAGGGTAAAACATTTGGTTTGACTTCTCAAGATAAATATGTAAAATCAGGAAAGAATATGAGTGTTTGAGATGGTGGAGTGTGTGGAAGCTTTGGAGCAATTGTTCTCTGTAATTGTATGCTGTGTGAGCTGTATGCTGCGTGTGCAGTTCAAGGGATGTTTTTGGAATGGCATTTGCCTGAAGGGAAGTTGAAATTGCTGAAGCTGGATTGCTTGACTCAATTAGGATTTTTTGAAGAACTGTGCTGAAGGATGGCAAGGCATGCTGTTTTATGGTGCTGACCATGCCTACTGTGACAATCATGTTTGCCACATTTGTGATCTAGTTAATCTTATGTAAGGGCCCAAATTTTCATTTTGCTTTAAAAAACCAACCCCAAAACAAAAAAGAAGTACAGTGATACCTCATCTTACAAACACCTCATCATACAAACTTTTTGAGATACAAACCCGGGGTTTAAGATTTTTTTGCGTCTTCTTACAAACTATTTTCACCTTACAAACCCACCGCCGCCGCTGGGATGCCCCACCTCTGGACTTCGGTTGCCAACGAAGCACCCATTTTTGCGCTGCTGGGATTCCATTGAGGCTCCCCTCCATGGGAAACCCCACCTCCGGACTTCCGTTGCCAGCGAAGCGCTTGTTTTTGCGATGCTGGGGTTCCCCTGCTGGGATTCCCCTGCAGCATCGCAAAAACACAGAAGTCCGGAGGTGGGGTTTCCTATGGAGGGGAACCTCAGGGGAATCCCAGCAGCGCAAAAATGGGCCCTTCGGCTGGCAAAAGGGGTGAATTTTGGGCTTGCACTCATTAATCGCTTTTCCATTGATTCCTATGGGAAACATTGTTTCGTCTTACAAACTTTTCACCTTAAGAACCTTGTCCCAGAACCAATTAAGTTTGTAAGACAAGGTATCACTGTATCAGTATTATTAAAGAATAAAAAGTTGCTGAATCTGTCCAATTAGCGATATATCCCAATGGGAATCTATTCAGAAATAGGTCTCCCTGAATTCAGCAACTTGCTCCTGCAAACAAAACAAAAACAAAACCCAGAATTGCATATTTAAGAATCATATACAGTATGAGGAGACTGAATGTTTCAGATAGCAGATTAAAAAGGATTGCATTGCTTCCCACTATCTAAAGTAGCTAAAATAATTATATTTATAAAAATTAGCTACGACATGATCGCATAAAAATTGCAAAACCAGCATTGCATGATTAAAGTTACCAACTGGATGCCACTTGGAACAAATAAGTTGCCAACAATACATTTTTTAAAAATGCTTTTCAATTTCTCATATCATTTTTAAACATGCAAATATCGCATGCTAAAAATCAAAGCTGCAATCTCCAACATTACATTTTATTCCAAGAATGCCAAAAAAGATCTCAAAAGAGATCTGGCCATCTAGAAAGTATATGCAATTATAAAATAGGAACATGAATGAGTTCAACTTAGTTTACTATTTCTCTGTTTGCAAGATGTGGTTTGATGTGCACAACTCAATTCTAACCTTCAAGACTTTTTAAATAGTTTGTTCCCTGTTTCTATTACTAAGATCCAAACTTCGATGTTTAAACTATGAGGAAAACTAACTGGAAGATGGCCTTTGATCCTTCTATGGGATTTGGCTCTTTCAAAGGGGGAAAAATATTACCAAGTATCTAAAAAGGAAAATCTGATTTTAACAAGAATCATCTGTAGAAAATATGGAGTGGGGAGATAGAATCATAGAAAATTGACGGCAGAAAAAGATCTCATGGTCCATCTAGTCTGCACTTATACTATTTCCTGTATTTTATCTTAGGATGGATATATGTTTATCCTAGGCATGCTTAAATTCAGTTAATGTGGATTTACCAACCAGGTCAGCTGGAAGTTTGATCCAAGCATCTACTACTCTAAAGTGAGTTTTGTGTATATATTTCTATATAATGGTCTATATAATATATATATTTGAATATTATATGTTTCCTTTTGCAAAGGTGTGTTTCTATGTATTTATATTATATGTATTTTTGCTGATAAGTGAAATGGAAGGGATTTGAACCTTACTGGGATTTGAATCTGTAACATGTTGCATGCAAGGCAGGATATTAAATTTTGTACTTCATTAAAGGAAGGAAGAAGAGGAGGGAGATGCAACATTTTCAACAACAGATAATCCAGAAGGGGACTGCTTATGTTCCTATGTAGGGACATCAATCAACTTTATGTGTTTTAAAAAAAATCAAAAATCCCTAAATTGGGTAATACATTTATTAGGATTAGCCAAAACAAAAGAATAAAATGTGCAAATTTTAAAGTTCAAGAATTTGTCTCTTGGCTATATTTCGTTAAATATTAGAAACAGTCCGCAGGTTAATTATCTTTGAATTTAAGAGCCAGAGCACACAATTCTCTTTTTTCTTAATTGTTTCTTTTCAGCATGTTGAAACAACACAATACTATTCTGTGCTTATTAAGAATCAATTGAACTGTATAACTGAAGTTTGTTGATCACTTCCTTCAACACTATAATTGGTACAGCCTTGCCCCTAACATTAACCAAAAAGTTTTCTATCTTTCTCTTCTAATCTACTTTCCTAATTAACCAAAGTGACATACAATAAAGTAAACATAATCAACTGTAGATCCTTCATGCTTATTTAGAATTAAATCTATTTTAACTTTTTTCCCTAGGTTATAGTCTTAGGATTAGTGTCTTGCACAAGTGCTTGTTAGGGTTTCAGTTTTACACAGAACTATAATGCAGCATAGTTCTGCACATGTAAAGAATCAACATTTATCCTGGCTATTTTTAAATGCATGCTTTTATCAACTATAAAAACAGAATATTGTAAAATGTAACAATTCATCTAGCCAGTACAGAACTCAGCAACACCAAAATAGTAAGAGGTGCAGCTGAGTCAATTGAGGACAAAACTTCCTCAACTCTTCTGCCTGGCATTACTTGTGAAATGCTGGCACTTAACCACTTTGGCTCAAAATCTATTACTAGCAAGTTGGAAACTGTGACGTCTCTTACAATGTGTTAGACTGTGCAGAAAACCATATTTCAAAGCCAAAATGTGTTTTGTAACACCTTAGAGCAGCTTCATCTTTCCTGGGATTTCTATAGCTATCCCCTGCAATTGGCATGTGATCCTGTAGAAAGGCTGATTTTATTTATTAATCAATATAAAATACATTCTTAACTACTGTACATGCATGTATACTGAATCATCTTTTGTCTTTTGAATCCTGGTTACTATCTCTACTATACATTACATTCAATCCAGTTTATATGCTACATACTGTATATTATATAACATCTTAGATATAATAAAAAAAATTTATTGGTCATACTCAAGCATTCCTTGTTGCACATCTATATTCAAAAATATCAGAATTAATCTTATCAATGAAGTTGCTGACAAAACTACTTGAGTTCAGAAGATAGTGGTTTTATATATAAAAAGCAATGGCATAGTATGGCTCTTTGTGAAACCAAGTAGCATGCAGGCAATTATGAAATATAAATTCAAGAGTCTGATGTTATATTTGAATGAAGCCTAAACACTTGGATTGTTGTTTTATAAAAATTTCCGTTTAAAAGGCAGACTGCTAATAAAATCAGAAATTTAAATTGTGATTGTTTTAGTATTTGAACTGAAGGATTTGTATAACCATAACAAATAGTGATTTAGAAATATCCCAATAAAATCAAATCACATGAATGCCAAACAAAATTTTTCTCTCCTGATTACTACCTGATTTTAATACAAATATAAAACTTTATTGTTTTACTTAGCATTGTAATATTTGCATCTCATGGATTTACTTACTTAATTGTAGTGTTTCTAGATTTGGTTTTATCTATGAATTATCAGCATATCATTGTAAGAACTAAGGAGAAAGTATAATTTTTACTATGTAAAGTAAGTCTACGTTTTCATCAATCTAGTTCACAAAAAGTTAATGTAACTCTACTTTCCTTTTAGAAGCTTTACTGTACCTTAAAACCAAGTACTGTAATATTAAGTTAAGCAAAATCAGCATGCAATCTTTAGTTATTTAGTTTAATCTTTTTGTGATACCAAGAGTAATTGATTTTGTGATACCAAGAGTAATTAAAATCTAGTTTTATGCTCCACTATTTCAAGGTGGAAAGTACATGAAAACTATAATATAAACAAAACAAAGTCTCTGCAAAAATTCCATGCCTCCCATTTTGCATCTTTCATTCCCTTGCTCACCATAGACATAACCATCTATAAAAACCTGAAGTGTTGCTCACAAATTATAGATCATTTAATTTAATGCAATAATACTGATTTACAAGATAAGCAAAATACCATACTTGTCATCTGTTGCTATTCTCATATTCTAGCATTTCCTTTATATTTTTATACTAGAAATATGCTTTAATCCATCATCACATGGTTAATCCAGTGAGGTTATTCTGTGTGAAAATCTTTACACAGTCTGCACTGTAATCTTCATATCATTATAAGAAAAGTTCGGTTGGTTCAACTAACTCTTCAGCTAAGGATTTTTAATGGATTATACCTGTTACAACAGAGAAAGGCAAGGAGGAGTTTCTAACATTATTCCATGAATATTTTACATGTTTCTAAATTTTTTAACTAATTCACATCTGTATCCTCAAAAGAAATTAGTAATCAGAACAGGTAATACTGAGTAAGATAGACCAATGTTTAGGAAACAGCTCCATGTCTACAAATGTAAATAAATCACAGTGAAATTAAAGTATCTAGTTTTAGACCTAATTTAGAAATCTTGGCTTGTAATAAGATTTAAGGAGCAACTTCATTATGTAAATTGTAGATTACAAAACTAAAAAGCAAAATCATCAACATTTATGAGGACAATAACAGTAAGTCAATGCACAAGGGAGCATAGAACTTCTGATTAACTGAATCAAAGGTTCTATGCTCTGAATCTTAGCAACCACCCAGATTTTCTCCAGGATGATCTATTCCTTCTACCTGTCACACCACTATCTTTCTACTACCGTGTTTCCCCGATAGTAAGACCCCCCCCGATTGTAAGACATATGGTGGGTTTCAGGGGGGTCGGCTTATATAAGCCATACCCCGAAAGTAAGACATATGTCTTACTTTCGGGGAAACACGGTAGATAAACGGTATTGCGGGGGGGGGGCGATGACATTGCTTCCAAGCTCCCCGCGCGCCCCTCGCCTTCGCTCGCCGCGGCGCCACCGCCTCTTCCCCTGCCGAGGCTCAGCTGCAAGCGGCCAGCGAGGCCGATCGGCTCCGAGGCGAGCGGCCGGAGCTGCGCCCTCCTTCGCCCGCCTCCTTTCCGCTCGCCTCGGAGCCGAGCGGCCTCGCTGGCCGCTTACAGCTGAGCCTCGGCAGGGGAAGAGGCGGTGGCGCCGCGGCGAGCGAAGGCGAGGGGCGCGCAGGGAGCTGCCGGAAAGGAGGCTGGTGAAGGAGGGCGCAGCTCCGGCCGCTCGCCTCGGAGCCGATCGGCCTCGCTGGCCGCTTCCCCTGCCGAGGCTCAGCTGCAAGCGGCCAGCGAGGCCGAGCGGCTCCGAGGCGAGCGGCCGGAGCTGCGCCCTCCTTCACCAGCCTCCTTTCCGGCAGCTCCCTGCGCGCCCCTCGCCTTCGCTCGCCGCGGCGCCACCCGCCTCTTCCCCTGCCGAGGCTCAGCTGCAAGCGGCCAGCAAGGCTGCTCGGCTCCGAGGCGAGCGGCCGGAACTGCGCCCTCCTTCGCCCGCCTCCTTTCCGCTCGCCTCGGAGCCGCTCGGCCTCGCTGGCCGCTTGCAGCTGAGCCTCGGCAGGGGAAGAGGCGGTGGCGCCGTGGCGAGCGAAGGCGAGGGGCGCGCAGGGAGCTGCCGGAAAGGAGGCGGGCGAAGGAGGGCACAGCGGCGGCCGCTCACCCTTTTTGACTGCCCATCCACCCCTTGACCTGCCTTTAGCCAGCCAGCCGAGCGTCCGTGTCGCCGCGGAGTTGGCCTCCCCTGCCGAGAAACATTGCCGGGAGCGGCGAGGGGATGCTCCCCGCAACCCGCCGAATGTCGAGGTCGGCGCCTGCCTCCTTTCCGGCAGCTCCCCGCGCCCGAAGGCGAGCCGGCCCCGGTGCCCGGGACAATGTAAGACATACCCCCAAAGTAAGACACAGTGGGGCTTTTGGGGGTAAAAAGATAGTAAGACACTGCCTTACTATCGGGGAAACACGGTAGCTTTTCACATGATGTGTGAAAATGACATACCGTATTTTTCGCTCTATAAGACGCACCTGCTGATAAGACGCACCTAGATTTTAGAGGTTCGGGGGGGTGCTGGGAAGCCCCCCAGGCCGGCTGTGATCTTTTAAAACAGCCGCGCCGCTTCCCAGCTGACTCCTGAAGCCAAAAGCGAACTTCCGCGCTTCAGGAGTCAGCTGAGAAGCGGTGCGGCTGTTTTAAAAGATCGCAGCCGGCCTGGGGGGCTTTCCAGCACCCCCCCGAACCCCCCAACTCGGAACCGCGTTCAGACGATTCCCCCCCCTGTCCCCGTGCCTACCGCGCACCGCTCGCCTTCCCGGGCAGCCCGACACGCCGGATCGCTCGCTCCCTCGCGCGTCCCGCCCGCCGCCAAGTCCCGCCCGCCGCCAAGCCCCGCCCGCCGCCATCTTCGCTCCATAAGACGGGGCTGATTTTTCATCCTACTTTGGGAGGAAAAAACCTGCGTCTTATGGAGCGAAAAATACGGTAATTTGAGCTTGGCCGTTTGTATAATGTAATGGGAAAGCCCTTGTGAGACAAGGCAAAGAAATGAGACCAAGGGAGCATCAGATAAAAGGCCTGAAGCAAGAATGTGAGTGAAGCAAGAGGCCCACAACAAACCCTACCTAATTTCTTGGGCTGTAAAGGAGATAGAGATAGGGGAATGTAATTTCAGACTTCCAAGATTTGGCTAATATAGATTTACAATAAATTAGAATTAGCTTATCTGGCTGTGTTTCAGGTGTATCTCAGAAGGCTGACATTTGTGCCTTGAGTGAGAATTCCTGGCTGACTTGTTTAATTGATTCATTTGTTTGTTTTCTTGTCTGTCCATTCTTAAGTATGTATATAGTAGTATCTTTAGTGAAGTTAGATACAATATTTGGCATCCATTTGAAAAAAAATTCTGTGAATGACCTTCATCTTTAGCACAAGAAAAATGATTGCTCATATACAACAATTATTAGCCTGAAGGAACACTTAATGGCCATAACTTCACCAGTTTTAAGTTTACACATACACCTTTGCCCATTTATCATACATAAAACAGCTTCCAGGTACTATATAACATTCTTCATATTCTAAGTTTAGTGGTGTAACACTTTTGAAACTATGAATAACTGAACCAGTTAACGGGAATCCCTGTCCATCAGAAAAAGGTGCCAGCAAATCTGTAACAAAACCCTACCAATGATTGAAATCTGAAGTAGTTTTCTCACACACACACACACACACGCACACACACGTTCAGAAGAAAAAAATCTGTTCAATCCCCCCTCCCCCAAGTATTTGTTTGTAATTGTCTCCATCCTGATCACATAGGTCAGTGGTTAACCTGGGGGCTGGGACCCCTTTGGGGATCAAAGAACTGCTTCACAGGGGTCACCTACGACCACGAGAAAAGACAAAATTTCCATGGTGTTAGGAACTAAAACTTCTAATCTCGTGCCTTGGAACAAATTTTTACAATCTGACCAATCAGGTGTTTACAGTGGGGGTGTCCCTCTGACCTTCCTGTCAATCAGCTTAAAGCTTGGTTGGGAGAATTGGTGCTCGACTTATGGCTGGGGGTCACCACAACATGAGTAACTGTATTAAGGGGTTGCGGCATTAGAAAGGTTCAGAACCACTGACATAGACCATCAGGGCAATAAATCCAAAACTTATCTAATCAAATAAGGATAAAGGATAAATCAGGCCACAAAGACCTGGCTTTGCCAGCAGGCCTGGGGCCCATGGATTAACAACCATCATACACAAATTGTATGAATGTTGGGCATGCATTTTGATTGTTTAGTTAGTGTTATGCCAGGCTTCAAGTTACAAGCCCCAATTAAGTCTGAAGTAGAAATTCAAACACACTCTATTGTAAAGTAAACAAAGGAAGTTTATCACAAAGAACAAATATGGTCCAAACACACTTTTATCAGCCAAAGTGCTCTCCCACAAACCACAAACTTTGAAGGCTGTGATAAGCCAAAACAAAAGCAAAACAGATAAACGCAGCTGTTAAGACATCACAGCCACCCTCCTTCAAGAGTCCTCAAGCCAAACTTAACTGTGAATTAGTGAGTCCTGGTAAAATCCTGAAACAGTTCAAAGAAGTCTTTGTAAAATCCTGACATAAAATACAGTTCTCTCTCTCCAAATTGATAAACTCCCATGCTGAGAGGCAACAAAGTAGGCAATTTATCAGCAGCCCCATTAGCCTAATTGCCCCAGCCACAGGTGTTCTCCTTATTTCCTATAATACTTGCGCAGTTGTTCCTTCCTTGACATAAACCTGTGTCTGCCAGCATCTATGAATCCCTCTTCTTCTGAATCTAACGATGATGATTCACTAATGGGGCAACTAGCTAATGGGCTGCCTGTAATTACCTCCTCATCAGTTGATCCTACTTCACTTCCAGAATTTTCCCCTAACACAGACGCTTCACTATCGGAAGCTATTGGCAGTAAAACCGGCCTCTCCCACATCAACCCCCACAGTCCTTGTAGCAGGAGCTGGCCCAGAGCCAACCGCAATAAGTTAGTGTGGGTTTTAATCTGGATTTTATAGTTAGAATTGCATATTTGACTTCTTTTTAATTGTTCTTACATTTTTATATTGTTGTAAGCCGCCCTGAGTCCTTCGGGATTGGGCGGCATAGAAGTCGAATTAAACAAACAAATAATAAAGAGTCCGGAAGAGTTGGATGGCTTATAAATTAAGTGAAAAGCTGAAAATATATTTTTCTATGCAAATATTCAATACGTTATTTAATTCATCGTTTGTCCCAGTTCCCCATGACCCGAAACTGTAGTTTAAAAGGCACTCATCCGCTTATAGCTTTAACTTGCAAAAAGATGATGAAGGAATTTTTAACGCTTTTGAAACATAAGATTTTACTTTTCCCTCCCAGTTACTGATAATCGATAATAATAATAATAATAATAATAATAATAATAACTTATTAGAGTTGTATGCTGCCCCTCTCTGAAGACTCGGGGCGGCTCCCGATTATTATTTTTATTAATATTATTACATTATTATGATGATTATACTATTATTATTATTATTATTATTATTATTATATTTTAATCTATCGTTTCGCTCCTTGTGAAGTCGCAATGCCTTTGGCAAGACTTAAGACAGATGAGACACCTAGGACAGGCTTTCTGAGCTTTCCAGACCTCGCCCCCTCCCAAAAAAAATTAATATTTGTTTTTTAAAAAATTAATCCTCCATCGAAGAAATACCGCCTACCGTATTTAAGCTACTTAGCTCATACTCAGATCAATCTCCCCAAGGAATCCGGAAAAAAAATCTCATTTCGTAGCCTTCCAACTGAGTTTTTCCAGAATGAAATCGCGCATACATTTCATCCCCCCTCCCCCTTTTGCTGGTCATCCTCCTGCCGTCCCCTTTTCTTCCATTCATTCCGGGGGCTGGAAGCAGCAGCCGAGGAATGTCACTCGCTTTGCCCACCACGACGGACGGGCCTTTCAAAGAAAAAAAAAAGGGGGGGGGGCAGAAGGGAAGCGTCCTTCCCCTCCCGGCTGCTCAGCTCCGAAGCTAACCAGAATCACCCACCTAAGCTGCAGCTGCACACAGCGTCGGAGGCAGCAACGGGAGGTGCGGACCCGCAAGGCCAGCGCATCTCTCTCTCTCTTTCTCTCTCCCCGTTTAGCCTCGGTCTCTCAGCGCCGCGCCAGCTCCCTCCCGGGTCCCGGCATTACCTCGCGGCGCCTCCGCGCAAGCTCTCTCTTCCACCGTCCCTCGCCGCGAAGATAATGCGGACCCGCTTCCCGAGCGCGGCCTGACCAGCAGTCCCGCCTCAGGCCCAGAAACGGAGCGCCACCACTGACGGTTGGGGGTGTGTGTGTGAAGGAGTGACAGCGGCGTAGCCAATGGCACCAAGCGGCTCCCTCGCTCCTTCGTCCAACAGTTACTCTCGGTAGCATGGAACGAAGCAGCCTATAGCAACGCGGGCCCCTCATCATTCCCCCTCCGTTAGAAACAGGAGAGCCAATTCTGGAGAAGATATAAAGAAGCCACGCCCCCATAGGCCGGCCGACGTTTCTCTTTTCTCTCTCTTGTCAGTCGCGTCAAGTGAGCCGGAGGGTGGGATCACCGTCAGTAGAACGGAGGCCGGTGGGGCGGCCATCTTGAAAGAGGGAAGACGGGTTCACGGGTTTTTGGCATGACGGGGCAGGAGACAGGGCCTTCTGGAGATGCAGTAGTCTTGGCAACGCGAGGGTTGTTTCGCTCGGATGGGAATCTCAGCGGCCTTGAGTGAAGCGGGCTCCTGTCGCCCTGCGACAATAACTCGCGAACGCCTTTTGTATTTTTGTTGGGGGAAGTTTCAACGGAAGACAGTGACTTTCCGTCTCAAATTGACCCGAGGCCGTGGGTTAAAAAGAAGCAAATGGAATCGACGGGGTTGTTGTCATTTCTTAGCAAAAAAAAAAAAAGGCCCTCGGCTAATTTAGCTGAGGAAATCGTGGCTAGAACGGCCCCGACGCATCTTAGGAGCTTCGTTTGCTTCATTCCTTTTAAAGCCCGAGATGCATTGCGAATAGAAGGGGGGGGTATTCTTTAAGGCAGTGTTTCCCAACCTTGGCAACTTGAAGATATTTGGACTTCAACTCCCAGAATGATGGCTGGGGAATTCTGGGAGTTGAAGTCCAGATATCTTCAAGTTGCCAAGGTTGGGAAACACTGCTTTAAGGCTGGCCAACGTCGCCGTGGTGGGCATCCAGATAAGCTCGGTACCCAACTGATGCTATGAAAGGGACTGCTGGACTGTTTGGCTATGGAACTGAACGATCAAAAGGACTCAGGTTACTATGCTATTTGGATGAACTGGTACGATTAGATGCGAAAAAGAAACTCAAATCAACAATAAGTGATAGAATATCATAAATGTACAAATGTAAAAATGAACAATATATAGAAACATAGAAGATTGACAGCAGAAAAAGACCTCATGGTCCATCTAGTCTGCCCTTATACTATTTCCTGTATTTTATCTTAGGATGGATATATGTTTATCCCAGGCATGTTTAAATTCAGTTACTGTGGCTTTGCCAACCACTTCTGCTGGAAGTTTGTTCCAAGCATCTACTACTCTTTCAGTAAACTGTTTTCTCACGTTGCTTCTGATCTTTCCCCCAACTAACCTCAGATTGTGCCCCCTTATTCTTGTGTTCACTTTCCTATTAAAAACACTTCCCTCCTGAACCTGATATAAATGTAATTTAAATATATGGATGTTAACTCACTTGAAAGTATTAGTATTATGTAAATATCAAAAATCAGTAAAAATATTTTTTTTTAAAGAAAAAAGAAAGGAACTGCAAGCAAGAAGTTGCTACGAGGGTTATCCAGAAAGTAAGGTTACAAGGCACGTAGCTCTCGCAGGGAATGTTTGCAGGGGAAGTTGGTATTACTATTGTGTAGTGGGAAACCAGCAGAAGAGAACGAGCAGTGCCAGTGGTAAGTGAAGATCATCAACTGGTGTTGTGGTAAAAGTTAGAGATGAACGTCCTCATTCTGTTTCCCTCCAAGTGCGAAGTGCTTAAGGGCATGAACGCTGCTGTGATGGGTGCCCAAGATGCTTGCTGTGAAGTGCACAAAATCAACAGTGCTACCTGAGAATTTTTTGACCCTTTCGAGATTGAAGGCGAGACTTTTCTCAACTATTTGTGCTTATTACCATTCTTCAGAGAGCAAATGCCAATCAATGCAGTGGCATCGTACCCATTCTCCTTCAACAAAAATTTTTCAAAACTCAGCAATCAGCGAGAAAAATCTTGGGCACCCATCACAGCAATGTGCATGCCCATAGCATTCAGGTAGCGTATTACAGTGCGCTTGGAGGGAAATGGAATGAGGATGCTCATCTCTAACCTCAACACCAGTCGATGATCTACTGATCACTGGCACTGCTCGTTCTCTTCCCACTACACGATAGTAATATCAACTTCCCCCACGAACATTCCCCATGAGAGCTACGTGCCTTGTAACCTTACTTTCCGGATAATCCTTGTATTAACTTCAGGAAAGGTTGCTTGCTGGGAAAAGGTTCACGAGTGGATTTCATCTCTTGTGCGGATCACAGGAACTATTCTAGAGTAGAAAGCAATGTTTCCCATGGTTGCCGCGATCTTTTATTGAGATCCAAATCCTATTGAGAACATGATGTTTGTTTCTAAGAGAAAAGCATTCTGTTCTCTGTAAAAGTGGACCCCCCTCCCCACAAAATAAATCTGATTACTATATTATCTCTGCATTTATTTCCTAAAGCCCAGAAAACTCAAATCACAAAAGGTGAAGGAGATTTTATTGCTGCAAGGTATAGTAAGACAATTTGAGCATTTTTAATAGAGCGGGGTTTCCCCAGGCAAAGCAGAGGTGCAAACAGATTCCACAGATGTGAAGGATCTTTTGAGTTTTTTGTTACAATAAATCCATATTTCCAAAAGTTTCATTTGTGTTAATTTTGTTGTTTTGATTTGTAGAGGAAGTGACAATGTATATTACATTAAAAAAAGGCGTGACAGCACAATTGGAATATTTTTTTTCAAAGGCATTTGTGATTACTACCAAATGCTAGTCTGTGGTGTCTTGACTATTGGTTCCTGTACTCTACTTATGACCACAATTGAAATCGAGTTTGACATCCCTGAAGTTGATCATTCAAAAAAAATCTTTAAAATTGTGCTCCTAAAAGCAAGAGGTAAGTCCTTTGGCTACGTTGTGATATGTATCAGTGTGATTCAGTTTCATGTCCTTTATCTAATTGAGAAGAAGAAACTGCTCTTGCCTCCTGCTCAAGCAGCTCCAAAGATATGATGCCTTGGAAGAGAAAAAGAAAGCAAAAATCTTATATAGCTACCTTTTTTCATTAATTCACTGCCCCCTAGAGTTGGGAACAACTAATACATATGTGCGAGGGGAACCTTTTCCTTAATACTTAATTGCTAATCCATTCAACTTCTGTAAATGGGATGGTATCTGAGGCTGGAATTCTATATTTTAAGCAGTTTCTTAATAGGTTTTGAATATTGTGTTTGTCCATAGTTTAAATCAGGCCAGTGTTTAAAAGGCAATTATGGTGCCATCTAGTGGATCAAAAATTATATCTCCTATCACCGAGTCCTTGGAGAGGGGTGGCATACAAATCTAATAAATAATAATAATAATTATTATTATTATTATTATTATTATTATTATTATTATTATGTACTAATGCAATTTGCCTAGCAATTGTTCTAAATAATTACCTAAGGCATTTAGATACCTGTTTAGGTATCGAAATAGAAAACTGTTAACAATAAGCATGATCCTTTCCCCCTTTCTTCTGCTTATTTATACTGTATACTTTATATACTTTATATACTTTATATATATATATATATATATGTATAGACACACACACACACACACACACACATACACAGCATCTCATGTACTGTTGGTCATGAATTTCACAATTGGATAGGAGAGTTCAGGAGTAGTAATTTTGAAATGTATTTATTTTACATTGTATTTTCAGGAGAAATGTTGAGGGTAGTTTTTGATTCTTGCAGCATACAAATGTGTTGAATAAATATTACTGATCAGTCAATTTTTAAACATGATTGCTTAATTTTTAAGGATAATTGCTTGCATGTGGATAATTTTCATTTTTTTCCCCCAATTAGGGTAGAGATATACGTTTTATCCATGTAGTCATGAAATTAAGGGGAACATTGTTTATTCAGTCTGTCTTCAGTTGTAATTTGCTTTTCTCTATTATTGGATATCATGAACAACTAAATTAATTAGAAGATCAGAACTACTTCACTTTGATAGAGCCCAATGAACCTTAGTGTGTCCTTAGAATAGAGACATGTGGTGGCAGGATTAGGTAAATGTACAGGTTGCCCAATCCCAGAGTTTAAAAATAGAAACGTCTCCAGAATGTTGTGTCCACGACAGGTATGGTTTTGTATGGTTCTTCAATAAAAAAGACTGAATAACACTCTATCCTCTGAAGCAGTCATTTGTATAATTAAGTGTTCATATCCTAATAAGAGTAACTGTTTAAAGGCAATTCTTTGCATATCCATTCAAAAGTAAATTGTATTGAGATAAATGTTAAAAATTCATACCAAGTTTTTGTAGCAGCTTTTACCAATCTGCTATTTCCTAGATGTGCTAAGAGCTCAGTTTCCAAATTATTAACCAACAGGATCAATCAGGTTTGGGAAGGTTGATAATTTACAATACTGGACAGATGGATGCAGTATTTCAATGTCATATCCCTTCACATACTGAAGCAATTAGACTTGTAATGTTACTGAAGCAATTAGACTTACAATATTCTTTTAATTTCAAAGGGGCAGGGAAAAATTGAAATGTGCGTGGTTTGCCAAATAAGTTTAGTAAATGTTGAAGTATAATTTAACTTGGGATTCTCTTAATTCATCTAGACCAGGGTTGTGAAAATACTTCTACTGAGTATACTAAAGTATTATATATTGTGGAAAATATCTTATAAATCAATACTATCTCGTTGAAAACTAATTTGCAGTGATGAGAAATGTCTTTAAACATTGTTTACAGATTTGGCCTTTTTTCGTGCCAGAAACAGACCCAGGAAATAGGCCTACCTCTGGAAACACAAAATTCCCTGTAATTTATATTGTCAGTACTCAGTAGCAAAGAGAACAAATGAATAATCAGGTATGACTCAAACACTCTTCCTCATAACTTTTTTTTACACTTTTATACTTAGTACTAAAGAAAAATTACAGCAAGCAGATTTAAAACCAAAACCCAACACGTTAAAACATGTTTTTTTAGAAATTCATTCATTCATTCATTCATTCATTCATTCATTCATTCATTCATTCATTCAGACTTCTATGACACCCAATCCTGAAGGGCTCAGGGGGGCTTACAACAGTAATATAAATACAAATAAATACAGAACAATAAGAAGAAGTTGCATATAGTATCTAAAACTGTAAAGCCTCGTATTTTTTAAAAACCCATTAATTATAAAACCATTATAATCACATGCATACATACCACTCATGCAGTTTGTCCTTGTCAGTTATTAGTTTATGACCTACACAGGCCTGCCGGCAAAACCAGGTTTTTACTGTAGAATACACTATAGGCCATCAACATCAATAGTGTACTAGGGAAAATTGTCACCTGGCAGGGCGACTAAGGTGCAATACAGCCAAAACCAAGCCTGTAAATGGCTTTGAATGAATCCAAATAATTCATATCCTCCCAAAAATATAACACTGATAAACTTTCACCACTTTTTCAAGGACTTTGACCACAGCTCGGCGGAGTCCCTGGTATCGACCTGGAATACGGCCACTAGGGGGGCTCTAGACCTCTCTGTGGCAGTAGATCCCGGAGAGCTCCTTGGTTCCAGGGGATGAAACGGCAGAAGAGACGTCTAGAGATGCGTTGGAGGAAAAATAAATCTGAATCCGACCAAACACATTCAAGAGCTCATATTGAGACTTATAAAGTGGCACTCAAGGCGGCAAGATGCGCGTTATCATGCCGCCTTGATTGCATCAGCGGAGTCTCGCCCAGCTGCCCTGTTTAGGTGACTTGCTCCCTCCTTAACCGTGGGAAGTTGATGAACCCTTTCAGGGTAGTGCTGAGGATTTAATGGGTTTTTCGCAGATAAAAATCACTCAGATCCAGACAAACCTTGACTCCAAATGGAATGCAATATTGGCTGACAATGAGTTAGTTGAGGTGACAGAGGTTCATATTAGTCCTGTTTTGTGGGAGGAGTTTGACCTGGTAATGCCTGATGAAGTGGACAAAGCCATGGGAGCTGTGAGTTCCGCCACCTGCTTATTGGATCCGTGTGGATCCTTGTGGTATCACATTGCCATCACGTGACATTTCTTCCCTTTCAAGAACGGGTGGGTGGGGACGGCATGTGATGTCCGTGTTTTGGCATGCCGGAAGTAAAAAAAAACTTGCCGAAACACGGGCGCACCTGCGGCTCCATGTGCGATTTTGCTATCTCCACAGGTGCAGAAGCAAAATCACGCTGGCCCCACAAGCACTTATGAGCCGTGGCAGCAAGCGCAATTTAGCATTCTGGCTAGTAGCCCATTGCTGGCTACTAGTTTGGAGAACCAGGCCAAACCGGGAGCAATCCACTGCTTTTGCACAATTAAGAAACAATAGAGTTGAAGATATACTTGCACATGTAGCTGGCTTTGTATGTATGTTTGGAAATAACTTATAGTAGACTGTTATGACCCTGAGTTTTCCTATGAAAAAACCAATTTCCTGCAGGCAATTTACAGAGAAGGCGAGGAGGGCAGTATAAATTTACTTCCCTTTTTTTTTTTTTCAAATTACTGTCAGTGCAAAACTACATTCTATAAAAAAGCAATTAAGTGCCTAATTTCTACAACCCAGAATATTTTCACAATTATTACAAAAATCTAGCTAGGATAGGGAATCGGGAAAGAACTGGTCTTTTTTAGAGCCCCAGAATGAGATTACTGTAATATGCTAAATCTCAATTTGCTTTCCAGAATGGAACATTTAAGTTCTCCAGTGCTTGCCTGTTGTTCTCATCAGTACATTCAGCTGTGCTCTAAAATTAGAGTTTGCTCCTGAAATGAATACAGTTGCTCTTCAATCACCAGGCTGCAAATTGAACAATAAATTTTTGTCTCTTAGTATTTCATATTGAATTAGCCAGACTTGAGGTGGGGTGGGGAGGTCGATCTACTTCCTGCCATCTAAGGTCAGAGATTGGAGGATATTAGAAATATTTTTTTCATCTTCAGAAACTGTGTATATCTTGATTAATGAAAAGAAGGACTAGGGGAGACAGAGCAGTGTTCCAATATCTCAGAGATTGCCACAAAGCAGAGGGAGTCAGACTACTCTCTAAAGAACCTGAGGGTAGGACAAGAAATAATGGGTGGAAACTAATCAAGGAGAGAAGCAACTAAGAACAAAAGAGAAATTTCCCGACAGAACAATTAATCAGTGGAACAGCTTGCCTCTAGAAGCTGTAAATGCTCCAACACTGGAAGTTTTGAAGAAGATATTGTCTGAAGTGGTGTAGGGTTTCCTGCCTAAGCAGGGAGTTGGACTAGAAGACCTCCAAGGTCCCTTCCAACTCTTTAAAAAAATCTTCCTTGTACAGTTTGTGTTCAGTTTTAGCTCACCAGTTACCACTGGTGGATTTAATAGCAAAGAGGATTAAACATGTTTTAGGTTAAAACAAGCATGCATAATTTGGATTATGGTATAAGGAAATACCTTATTACTCTATATTTTGACTCTAGAAGCAATTCCAGTTTCTTTTCAATTTCTTTTGAATTTCTTTTGAATTTTTAACCAAAGCTATATGGTTGGATACTGGTATATTATATACACTGCTCAAAAAAAAAATAAAGCGAACACTTAAACAACACAATATAACCAGGGGTGGGCAGCAGGCAGGACGGGGTGGAATGCAACTCCGCCGGCAGAAATGAAGCTGCGTGTGCAGCTCCAGCTGATTGGCGGCAGTCACTTCCTGGAGTACCGGTCTTGGCTCAGCTCTCCTTTTTCCCCCTGCTGCTGCTACTGCATCTGCACTCCTTCCTTTTTTCCTCTTTCCACCTTCCTGGCCTCGGACGAGCTTCCCTCTCCCCTGCCCGGCTCCCCTCCAGCCTCAAGCGGCCACCTCCCACCTGAGGTACAAGCAGAAGGCATGGGTGGAAGCAGCGCTGGCAGCAGTTATGCTTCTGGCAGCACCCGTTTGCCTAGCTACCCAGCCTGAGGCGGAGGGGCAACCCAGGAAGGAGAGCGCGGGAAACGTGAAGCAAATTGTCACCCCAGTGAGCGACACTGGTAAGGTTGTAAGTCGAGGACTTAGCAGTTCACTTGAACGATGATGATCATTCAAGCCACTCCCACCTGGTCACATGGCTGACAAGCTACTCCTACCCAGTCACATGACCATTAAGCCACACCCACAAAATAATTACTGAATATAACTCCAAGTAAATCAAACTTCTGTGAAATCAAACTGTCCAACACTGATTGACAATCAATTTCACATGCTGTTGCGCACATTCAATTTGTACAGAACAAAGTATTCAATGAGAATATTTCATTCATTCAGATCTAGGATGTGTTATTTGAGTGGTCCTTTTATTTTTTTTGAGCAGTATACTTTCATAAGCTACTAGTCTCCTGTGATAGATATGTCTTGAGAAAGGGGGAGGGAGAGAGGGAGAGAGAGATTTAATATATATACCCTCAGATCGGACTTAGTCCATTGTTCTGTACACATGCCTGTAAAGTTGCTTGTGACAAGCAAAGAAGGAAGATAGTCTGTGGTTGGCATAACCTAGTTATGTTAATCACTCAGTGAACTCGCAGATACTGAAATCAGTTGGAATCAAAGTGTGATATTCATGGCCAGGTATCAGGGCACTATCTTTCAGGTACAAGCACTGGTATATTATATAATGTATACTGTACACTGTATTATATAATGTATCCACCATTGTATGGTTCTTTATCTTTGGCCTTCATTTTCATATTCCACGATGATTCCTCTTCCCAGAATCTTTCTGAGTTCTGTGGAAAATATAAATAGAATAGAATAGAATAGAATTTTTATTGGCCAAGTGTGATTGGACACACAAGGAATTTGTCTTGGTGCATATGCTCTATGGTGCAACTAATGGCATTAGTTGCACCAGTTATATTAGAAGTACTGTTCCAAGAAACCTTGCTGGAGTCCAGTGATGAAGAAAGAGTCTCCCAATGACATTTTGCCAACTCTCCTCAAATTTGATTTATTGGCAGGGCTTTACTTAGCAAGATGTCTCTCCCATCCCAATATTCCTGATACACCAAGGCTGGTGAGCCACCTTTCTTCAGCTGCTGTTGGCACTTCCCTATCACTCAGCACTGAAAATAGGGCAGACTGCAAGACCCTGAAAAGTGTCTCCTGCAGACACTAAGCCATTAATCTTAGAACTAAGATAGATCAAATTTCGCTTATGCAATAGTGTAACTTTAATTTATTAATCCAAATCTTTGAGACCACCTCATGACTTTTTCCACTGTCCACTTGATTTTTTTCTTTGTCTTCTATAGTCAGAAATGCGTGACAGCTCCTCTTCTCCCTTTCCCATATTACGTCCCCACATTTTTGCATCATGTTGTGCTAAATGCTGTTGAAATGTGGTGTCTGTCAGGGGAAGCATTCTTAGTAATCCCCAGGGAATCAAAACCAGGCCTCTTACAGCTGACCAAGACAGGTGTACAGCAATGGTAATTGTGCAGATCGCCTGAGGAAACCTGAGTAGAGATTCAAGCTCAAGGCTTTGAGGGTTAGGAAATCCTTTGCAGATTTTATTTATCTACCTGCCTATCTGCCTGCCTGCCTGCCTACCTACCTACCATCTATCCTGAATTTTCTTGTTTGCATGTTTGTATATGCCACATGATTCTTGACAAATGTACCTTTTTCTTTTATGTACACTGAGAGCATATGCACCAAGACAAATTCCTTGTGTGTCCAATGACGCTTGGCCAATAAAATTCTATTCTATTCTATTCTATTCTTTTTTTTCCAGGACTCATCGCTGAAACCGTCATATTCTATTCTATTCTATTCTATTCTTCCAATCATTTCAACCTGTAACTTAGCATTGCACTGAAATGAGACCATGTAAGTATTGCACTGAAGTGTTATTTGCCACTAGCTTTATTTAAAGTCTCGGTCTATGCCTGTAGCCAAATCACCTGTTTCTGAATTCCTTATCTCAGTTTACTTAACCTCTCCAGCTGTGGCAGTTCCACAAAATGTACAATGGGCCCAAATTTTTGACTTATTAGCATGTGTGCACATATGTGTATATAACAGAACAGATGCTGATGCTAGAACAACGTCTTACATGGCTGCTGTTGTGAATGCTAAGCAATACTGTCCTTTATAGGGTTAAAGTTATTAAGCTCAAAAGAATAACTGCCTTGTCCCTCAGATTATTATTAAAACATGTATGACTGAAGCAGCTGATGGTAAGAAAAGGCAAAAAGATCATACTAGGGTCAGTCATCTGACTTCATACCAGGCTGATTTCCAAACCAAGCTAATTTGCAACAAGTAATTTGAAAATGCAATAGTTACCCTCTTAGTCATTAGATCAGGGGTCCCCAACCACCGGGCCGCGGACCAGTACCGGGCCGCGGGGCATGTTGCACCGGTCCGTGGAGTCAGCAGCTGTCGGCCCTCATGCCGCCACCCCCTCCCTCCAGCGCTTCGCCTCCCGCCGGGCAAGAGGCCTCGGGAGGCAGGTTCTGCCGGCCACAGGACGATAGACGGGACAGAGGGGCGGGAAGGACCGAGAGGCTCAAGCCTCTTTTGGCTTCTGCCGCGGGGCGCTTTTGCGTTTTTGGCTGGGGGGGAGGCAGGAGGGCCAGCCTGACCCCCTGTCTCCAGCGCTTAGCTCCCGCTGGGCAAGAGGGCTTGGGAGGCAGGTTCTGCCGGCCACAGGGCGATGGCGGGAAAGAGGGGCGGGGAGGACCAGCACCCCCATGCTTAATCCCGCCCCCAACCACACCCCTTTCCGCCCCCACCGGGCCATAAAAAAATTGTCTTGCTGAAACTGGTCCCTGGTGGAAAAAACGTTGGGGACCACTGCATTAGATGACTCTCTACAACCATGGAAGGAAGAAACAGAAAAGGGGAAGTGTGGCAATTGCCTGTATTAGCTCTGAACCAGGGGTGGATGGCTCGCGGTTTGGCCCAGTTCTAAGAATCGGTAGCGCTGGTGGCGGGAGGCTCCACCCACCTTCCCAGGACGCTTCTGCACATGCACAGTAGTGCCGTGTGCACAAGTGTGTGCGCGAACGAATCTGTAGTAAAGGGTTTTAGAACCTACTACTGCCCTGAACAACACATTCACTGTACTATGAGGTGAAGGAACAGAGCTATCAAGGTGGATTGTGGGAAGAGTTCTTCACAGAGAAAAGCAAAACAGCACGAGGCATTGCAAACAAATACACAGAGAACACAAAATTCAAAGTGTTGGTTATGACCTATAAAGCCCTACATGGCATAGGACCAGATTACCTGAGGGACCGCCTTCTGCCGCATGAATCCCAGCGCCTGGTCAGGTCCCACAGAGTTGGCCTTCTCCAGGTACCATCAACTAAACAATGTTGTTTGGCGAGTCCTAGGGGAAGAGCCTTCTCTGTGGGGGACCCGGCCCTCTGGACTCAACTCCCCCCGGAGATTCACACTGCCCCCACCCTTCTTGTCTTTCATAAGAACTTGAAAACACACCTATGTCAGCAGGCTTGGGGTCACTAGACACCAGCCTCTCTCTACCCAGTAAATGTATTGAATGTGACAGTATGGATGTGATTGTTCATTTTTAAATGAGTAGTTTTAAGATAATTTTTAAACTAATTATTCTATTAATTGGCTTAGAAATGTTTTATATTGCATCTTTTTGTTTGTTGTGAGCCGCCCCGAGTCCACGGGGAGGGGCGACATATAAGTCCAATTAAATAATAATAATAAAAAATAATAAGAGAGGGAAACGGAAGCATCAAGGCTAAACATTGCTGTTCTTGTTTTCTAACATCAGAAAAGTTAACCTGAGGGCCCCTTTTCATTATTGTTTCTATAAGCTACTATAAACATAGCTTCCTTGAAAGGAAAGGATGTTCTTCTGAGAGAATCACACCAGCTAAATTCCTGACTGAATCAAACATTCTGGTTTAAAGCTCTACATGGTGCTTGCATTTGCCTGGTTTTTAAGATTTAAAGCCTTTTTAAAACATTAAGTAACCAGGAGTTTATTAATCAGGGGTAGTTCATGAGAAGTTTTGAATCATCCCAAGACCTTGGAGTACTCATATCCAATGACCTAAGTCCCAAAGCCCACTGTAGCAACCTTTCCAAAAAGGCTTTAAGAGTTGTTAACATAATCCTTCGCAGCTTCTTCTCTGGCAATATTAAACTGCTAACCAGAGCTTACAAAACATTTGTCAGACCAATCCTAGAATACAGCTCACCTGTATGGAACCCACATTGCATATCTGACATCAATTGAGAGAGTCCAGAAATATTTCACAAGAAGAGTCCTTCGCTCCTCTTCCTGCAACAAAATACCTTACTCCACCAGACTTGAAATTCTTCAGTGACAACGTACAACTCTGTCGCCTCCGTTCTAACTTAACAATAGTTCATAAAATCATATACCAAAATGTCCTTTCAGTTAGTGACTACCTCACCTTCAACTGCAACAACACAGGAGCATGTAATAGATTTAAACTAAACTAGACCAGCAAAAAATATGACTTCAGCAATAGAGTGATCAACACCTGGAATGCTCTACCTGATTCTTTGGTTTCTACTCCTAACCCCAAAACCTTTAACCATAGATTATCTACAATTGATCTCTCTCCTTTCTAAGAGATCTGTAAGGGGCATGCATAAGCACACCATTGTGCCTACCGTCCCTGTCCTACTGTTCTATCATTACTTTTCATCATTACTTTTCTTATATTTTATTTATACAAATTACCATGCTATAATTGTTTGAGAAATATAAACAAACAAACAAACAAATAAATAAATCCATCTCATCTACTCACCCCAATTTCAGAGACAAACTCTAATCATAAAAAGAGATAAGGAAAAAGGAAGCATGCTGTTGTTCTGGCAATGCTAATGTACAAGAGTTCTAGATCATGCAATTCTTATTCTGCAGATTCTTGTACCCCACTCCATCTCTTTTGCTCAGGTCTGAAAATTAAGCTTGTTTACTGTGCTATAGAATTCCTAAATGCATAGTACATATTCAATCAAGAGGTTAAAATTGTAAGCCACCCAGAGTTACCCTATGGTAAGATGGGAGGCCAATAAATGCAATGAATGAATGAATGAATGAATGAATGGTAAGACATTGTCCCTTTTGGAGCACATCAATGTTATGTGTTTGTTTGATTGAAGTTGGTAATTATATAAATGTTTCTAAATTAATTAATTAAATAAATAAACAAATAATTTGCTTCATTTATTGAGCCTAAACAGATTAACATAAAAACATGAAAGAAGAAAAAAAGAACAGATTTGACTTGGCTTTCTATAATTCCAAGCATAGAACTTTTTGATTTCTCAATCCTGCCAGGTGACTTCATGCTTAAAATTCTGGCATACTTTCTCAAAAGTATGACATTAATTAAAATTTCATTTATTTCTGCAGTGCTGTATACATTTCAAAAGTTGAAAAAGTATAACTTACCTACCAGACAGACAGAATTGCTGGCATCTATAAAAAATAGGAAAATGGAATTTTTTTATTGATAGAATAGCCTGTAAAGGAATTCTGGGATTAGAACTTCCTTCCTCCCACCCTCCCTCCCGATGCTAATGGGAGAGTAATGAATGAATGAAGTATATTTCAAGACTAGTGCGGTTATGTCATTCTGAAATCTTGTAATATAAAATTATAGATTTTCTTTTGAAATGCTCAGAAGGAAAATAAATACTTCTCCTAACCTAACTGAAACCTTCTCCCCCTTTATTTATTTATTTGCTTATTTATTGCTTATTTATTTGCTTGCTTGCTTGCTCACTCATTAATTAATTAATTCATTCAATTTCTTATGATTACCAACCTTAATCATATAACTCTAGGCAGCTAACAAGGTATAAAACCAAAATTATAGGATTTTTAAAAAACCCTTACTAAATGGAAATTTGGGGAGTTGCACTCCAAGCACATGGGGAAGGCATCAAATTGGGTGAAGCTGCCATAAGCAGTTATGGTTTCTCAGAGTTAATATCACGGGAAGACCTTATGATTCCTACTCCTGGGATTTTCGAAATATGAAAGGAAATAGCTATAATCCATTCTATCTGGCCTTGGTCATCATAAACTGGCATGGTTTATTTCCCATTAACTGAATAAGGTCAAGTCTATAAAAAAGTGTTTTTTAAATTTGTAAGAATCAGTCATACGTAAAAGCATGATATATCTGTTCTTCTCATTCTCTTACTAGTAGAAATAACAACAAATATTCCCAAAAGATTCATCTGCTATTGTGACTGCTAGGCAGTACTGTCCTTTATACAATTAAAGCTGTTAGGTTTAAAAGAAGAACTATCTTGTACCCCAGATCACTTTAAAAACATGGAAGAATCCCAGCCTTCTCTCACTGTATTTTTCTTGCACATTATGCCATCATAATTTGCATTCCTCAACATATGATCACAATTAAGCCCAAAATTTCTACGTAGCTTCTGCTCTGGTAATCTCACACAACTAACCAGAGCATACAAAACTTTAGCCAGACCAATCCTTGAATATAGCTCATCTGTTTGGAACCTGCACCACATTTCGGGCATAAACACCCTAAAAAGTGTCCAGAGATACTTTACTAGAAGAATCTCCACTCGCAACCGAATACCCTACGCAACTAGACTTAGAATCCTAGGTTTAGACAGCTTAGAATTATGTCTCCTTAAACACGACCTAAGCATAGCCCATAAAATCATCTGCTACAATGTTCTTCCTGTCAATGACTACTTCAGCTTCACCCACAACAACACACGAGCACACAACAGATACAAACTTAAACCGCTCTAAACTCAACTGCAGGAAATACGACATTAGTAACCGAGTAGTTGATGCATGGAACTCACTACCAGACTCCATAGTATCATCACCTAACCCCCAAAACTTTACCCTTAGATTATCCACTATTCACCTCTCCTGATTCCTAAGAGGTCAGTAAGGGGCGTGCATAAGTACACCAGCATGCCTTCCATCCCCTGTCCTAAAGTTTCTCTTTTACTGGTATCATGTATAGCAACAGTTTTAAATGCACACACATGTACGTTGGAGCTAAGCTAGGGCAATGGTTCGTGTGCCAGCAGATAAGACTCCACGTGCCACCTGTGGCATCCGTGCCATAGGTTCTTCATCCCTGCTCTAAGGCATGGCGTGGGGTCAGAAGTGTCTTTTCTAGGGTGTGAGAGGGTGGCTGGTGTGGCATGAGTGTAGCAGGGCTCTGGCGACTGTTGCTAGAAGGGGAAAAATGTGAGCATCTTACCAGAGTAACTTGCAATTTCCTCTGCCAGTGTTGCTTTGTTGAAAGCTAGCAGGAAAGATTGCAAATGGCAATCACCTAGCCACAGAATACTGCCACCATCCTAAGTGGGACCTGGTTTCCAAAGCATTGTGTAACTGGGAGTTCTGGGACAACTGGAACTTCTAGCACTAGTTGTTAAGTACCACTCCTTCAGCAGCAACATAGCTTTGAATGGGTGTTGAAAGGTCATTAAATGAGAGCCAGCTGTTTACCCTCCTTTCTCTGTTATTTGGAACACACGAGAGTGAAAAATGCCCATATTATGTGCCATTTTATAATTAAACATTAAATTATTTTTTTTGGGGGGGGGGAAATCACAATGTCACAGCCTTTGGTTCAAATCAATAGGGGTCTTTGTGGATAAGAACATTTATCAACTTGTGATTTTGGGGATTTTTTAATGTACATTTAGCTGATGTTTTTGGTTATGTATGCAGAAGATAAAACATGGTGAACTTAGAAAAAATGGTCTTGCGCTTATTTAATTAAAGAAATAACTAATGTGTTCTGGATGACTTTTTGAACATACCGGCAAATCAATTTGTTATTTGCATCATTCCCAGAGCCAGTGCATTTGAAGGATAAAGTGAGATATAGCCCACAGATAGATAGAATTCTTTATTGGCCAAGTGTGATTGGACACACAAGGAATTTGTCTTGGTGCATATGCTCTCAGTGTACATAAAAGAAAAAGATACATTTGTCAAGAATCATGTGGTACAACACTTAATGATTGTCATAGGGGTCAAATAGCAATGAAGAAACAATCAATATTAATAAAAATCTTAGGATACAAGTAGTGAAGGGCTACCAAAATTTTTACTACCACACTGTGGGTGTGGCTTATGCAGGATACCCTGCATTTTCTTTCAACTTTCAGTGCAAATTGGGTGCTCTGGGGTGGAACTCCATTTTTGCTACCCCACTGCGTCCCCGCCCCGTCCGAGCAGCAGCCCACCCCTGAATACAAGCAACAAGTTACAGTCATATTGTAGTAGGTGGGAGCTGACTTACATTAGTATACTCTATCACAGCTTGTAGCCTTTCAAATAAAATTAAAAAAATTAACTAAGGGAATTGTGTCTTATCCAATGCTTGGAAAACTTCTTTTTTCTTTTTTTAAAAAAACATTATAATTGGCAGTAGAAAATGCACTTACATGGGGCAGAGGGAAGAGCTTCTCTGTATTTATATTTCTTTCTTCCTTCCTCTCTTCCTCCCTCCCTCTCCCTCCCTTTTCTCTCCCTTCCTTCCCTCCCTCCTTCCTTCCTCTCCACTTCTCTTTCCCTCCCTCTCTTTCCCTTCTCTTTTCTTTCTTTCTCTCCACTTCTCTGGCAGGCAGCCGGCTTTGCTGACCGGTGCAGGGCTTTCCCGGGCAGCAGGCTTTACTGGCCGGCACAGGGCTTGAGCCTGGTGCTGCGGGAGGGGGGGAGGTGGCTGCCTCCCACCCACCCACCCAGGAAAGAGGTGCAGGAAAGCAGCACGTTTGAAAAGCGCGTCGCTTTCCCGGAAAGCCGGCTTTGCTGGCTGGCGCGCCCTCCCCTTTGCTCTGCCTCCTGCCGCTGCCGCCGCGCAGCTCACCTCAGAAGCCTTGATGCTTTGCTGGCCAGCACGGCGGTGGAGGAGGCGGTGGAGTTCAGGGCGGAGTAGGCTGATCTCAGGCCCGTCGCCCCCGGCTCCAGGGGGCAGCTCCCAGCGCGGCGGTGGGGGAGGAGGCCAACGCTTCCTCTGACGCCGCGTGTGTGTGTATCAGAGCTGGGGCAGATAAGTGGTGGCAGCTGAGGGGAAGCGGAAGGGCATGGGAAAAGGTGGGAGGTGGGCGCGGCCAACGGCAGAGCTGAGGAAGCCGGGGCTTTCTCCCCCACTGACAGCTTGGGAGAGGTGGATCAGCTGTCGGTCGGGGAGAAACTGCGCTGGCTTGTGCCAGCTTGGAAAACTCTGGGCTGTCCTTAGGATTTGCCTGCACTCCAGCGTGCTATGCAGCTTAGAGGGAACCATGCTGCTGGGCGCCGCTGCCCGGCTGTCACCTTTTGAAACAGCCCTGCACTTCTCAGCGTTCTCCCGAACCCAAACCCGGAAGTTAGGCAAAAGTTCTGGTTCGGGAGGCCGCCGAGAAGCGCCGCCGCCCATCTGTCACCTCCCAAAACAGCCAGGGGGCTTCTCTGCGTTCTCCCGAACGCCGAACCCGGAACCCGGAAGTTCGGCAAAAGTTCGGGTTCGGCGTTCAGGTTTGGGAGAACGCTGAGTCCATGTTTTGGCCGGCCAGGAAGGATGTCTCCGTGACATCAAAGCTCTGTCCCTGGAATTCCCTTTTGGGATTCCCCACCTCTGTTTGAGCCTCCCGACCAGCCAACAGCTCCACGGCTCTTCTGCAAAGGAAACAGCTGGGCGGTGGCACTTCTCGGAGGCCCCCCAAACCCGAACTTTTGCTGAACCTCTGGGTTTGGCATTCGGGAGAACACCGAGAAGCCCCCCGGCTGTTTTGGGAGGTGACAGATGGGGGGGGGTGCATCTCGGCGGCCTCCCGAACCCAAACTTTTGCTGAACTTCCGGTTTTGGTGTTCGCGGCGGCAGGTTCGTAAGGCAAAAAAAGTTCGTAAGAAGAGGCAAAAAAATTCCGAACCCCGGGTTCGTATCTCAAAAAGTTCGTATGATGAGGGGTTCATATCACGAGGTACTACTGTATGTTTTTTAAAATACATATGTATCTTATCCCTTCCATACCAGAGGTAGTAGTATTAAATCGTATAGTTAATATTTGCTTATTTTCTAACATAATCCACTCTCTTATCCAAGTTAATGATGATGCATAATAGTATAATTTAAAATTTGGCAGTCCCAAACCTCCTCTTTCCTTCACGTCTTGTAATACCTTTAATTTGGTTCTCGATTTTTTGCCTAACCAAATATAATTTAGCACTATTTTAGTGAGTTCTTTAATTATCCTCTTTTAATATTGCCGTTTTGGCTGTAATCCAAATTCCCAAATATTTTACTTTTTTGGCTATTTTCATATCAGTAATTTGTCCTAATTGTTTTACCTGGTGGCCAAAATCTATTTCAATATTCTATTTCAAAATCAATATCTATTTACTTTTTGCATGTTTTAATTTCTTAAACTGATTTATACTTTTAGGATTATAAATCACTCATAGTCACTTGATTGAAATGCTAAGTCTGAAATTGAATAAATTAAAAATGAAACAAAATGGGAACTGTAGCACCGATGTCCTTAGAAAATTCTGGGTTGGAAAAGTTTCTCTAAAACACAAACTAAGTTCCCAGAATTATTTTTATAGTAAATGAGACTTTTCTGGACAACAGCTCTATTAAAATGGTTATACAAAGTTAAGGAAATGGATGTTCAACCAGAATAATCTCAAGAGATTTTACGCTTTAAATGCGTAGCGGCATATGCTTCAAAATGAATGTGAAAATTGATAGGGATGGGTAGTTGGAGAATACCAATGATGAAAGCAGAATTTTTTAAACATAAAAAGACATTGTAATTAAGATTTAGCCATTAGGAATTATTTGAAGGGTGCACTTAGCAAGCTGACAGCCAGGGTTTGAGACCTCAGTACTGTACAGTGGTACCTCTACATAAGAACGCCTCTACTTAAGAACTTTTCTAGATAACAACCAGGTATTCAAGATTTTTTTGCTTCTACTTAAGAACCATTTTCTACTTAAGAATCAGAATCCGGAAAAATTTCCCAGGAAATTTGAGAGCGGCACGAAGGCCTGGCCAGTTTCCTGCCATTCCCCCTTTAATCCTGGCCATCTGGGCTGCCAGAGGAGCCGTTTGGTGGCGCTTAAGGAGGCTTTGGCAGTTCAGAGCGAACGAAGCATTTTCCTTTCTCTGGGCGCTTGGACAGGGAATAAACCTCTGCCAGTGCCCAGAGAAAAGAAACGCTCCCTTTGCTCTGGGCAGCAGAGGAGTCACCACAGCAAAGGAAAGGAGTCGGCTACAAAGTGAGCGAGCAAGAGGAGAGGGGAGCCCTTCAGCATGGGAGGGAAGAGGCAGCAGGTAGCAGCAGCCAGTGTATGGAAGGCAGCCTGTATGGAAGGCAGTGTGGGAGGCGCGTGCTCCTTCTCGTTGCCCCAGAGTCCCTCTTTAAAAAAAATTTAAAAAAATAAAATAATAATAATAATAATAATAATAATAATAATAATAATAATAATCAGGAAATTGTTCCTTAGTTCTAAGTTACTGCTCTCCTTATTTAGTTTCCACCCATTGCTTCTTGTTCTACCCTCAGGTGCTTTGGAGAATAGGTTGAGTCCCCTTTCTTTGTTTATACCTTATTTTTGTATACCTTAAAGATATAAATGTATGTATAAATGTTTTGTTTGTATTTTGTGGGGGGTTTTGTATAATGTCTATTTCATGTGCATTTTTCTTCTTTGTATGTTTTTAAAGTTCCTGACAACTTAGAACAATTAACCAGTGGAACAGCTTGCGTCCAGAGGTTGTGAATGATCCAACACTGGAATAAATAAATTTTTTTTTAAAGGAAGAGCTGTTGTGACGACGAAGAGGAAGGGGGAGAACTGCTGGCGGTCTGGCCGGCCGGTCAAGGCGAAAAAGCTGCGTGTGTGATCCGCGTGCGCGGCGTCACTAATATTCGTGACCGAGGCTTGCTTCCTCCGATTAGAGCGAGCGGGGGCTAGGGGGAACGCCAGGTGACAATGGGCGCCTTTAGTCCATCTCGCCCAGCTGACAGTCCCAAGATGACCTCCTCTGACGGCAGAAGAGCCCATCCACCAGACCGAGGGGCGCCATAAATACCAGGAGCTTCGTGCGCTGTCACCTCAGCCTGCGAGAAACACACACACAAACGCGCGCGCGCCGCCTTCTCTACGCAAAGCTCGCGCCAAATCACCATTGCAACCATTCTGAATATCTCTCCCCCCCCCCACCACCATCAAAGCGCCGAGCAACCGCTTCACCTGCCTTAGACGCACGCTCGCCACCTCAGGCCGTCGCCCGCTGAGGGAAACCTCCGAAGGAGCCCCAAACCGCGTGCGTCGCTGTCTCCCGCTCCTCTTCCCGCCTTGCTCCCGCTCCCTGCCGCGTGTCCGCCGTCTGCGCCGGGCCATGGAAGCTCTCCAGCTGAACCTGCAGGGCTACCAAAACGGGGACTTGGATCCCAGCTGCCTCTTCGAGGAGTCGAACGGCGGACAGATGCGAGGGACGTCCCTGAAGTTCCGGCGTCCGGCGCTGGCCGAGAAGACCCCCCGCGCTGGAGAAGAGGAAGAACCGGAGAGACTCCCGGTGCTGGAGGCCGCCTACGCCGCCATCCTCCGGGGTTTGGGCGAGAACCCGGGGAGGCAAGGGCTGCTGCTGACGCCTCGGAGGGCGGCCAAAGCCATGCAGTTCCTCACCAAGGGCTACTGTGAATCCGTCGAAGGTGAGGCCCCTTTTCAAGTCATGGTAGGAAAGTAAGGTTGCGTTCCTTCCAACAAGGGGCGTCTACAGGTGGAGGTCGAAAAAATTAGAATATCGTGCGAAAGCTTTGTTTCTTTCAGTGATGCAACTTAATTTAGCATATGGGGCAAAAACTTTATTTATTTCAGCATCTTTATGTGTCTTGACAAAGGTACACTACTCAAAAAAAATAAAGGGGACACTCAAATAACACATCCTAGATCTGAATTAATGAAATATTCTCATTTAATACTTTGTTCTGTAAAAAGTTGAATGTGCTGACAACAAAATGAAATTGATTGTCCATCAGTGTTGCTTCCTAAGTGGACAGTTTGATTTCACAGAAGTTTGATTTACTTGGAGTTATATTCTGTTCTTTAAGTGTTTCCTTTATTTTTTTGAGCAGTATATATTTTCTTTTATGTACAATGAGAGCATATGCACCAAAGACAAATTCTTTGTGTATCTAATCACACCTGGCCAATAAAGAATTCTATTCTATTCTATTGCAACTTAACCTTCATATAATTCAACGTGTGTGTCGAAAGATTTTGGGGGGTACTAGGATCTATTATTATTATTATTATTATTATTATTATTATTATTATTAATTAGATTCGTATGCTGCCCCTCTCCGAAGACTCGGAGTGGCTAGCCTCAATTTCTACCTGAACTTTCCCCAAGAGTACTTCTAGAAGCCATCCTGCCAAAAGCACTTTTGCCTTGCATGTAATGAGTCTCGTATATTATGTTTCACCTTTTATTTATTTATTTGTTTGTTTATTTATTTATTCGATTTTTATGCCGCCCTTCTCCTTAGACTCAGGGCGGCTTACAACATATTAGCAATAACACTTTTTAACAGAGCTAGGCTATTGCCCCCACAATCCCGAGCCTACGGAGAGGGGCGGCATACAAATCTAATAAATAATAATAATAATAATAATAATAATAATAATAATCTGGGTCCTCATTTTACCCACCTTGGAAGGATGGAAGGCTGAGTCAACCTTGAGCCGGTGATGAGATTTGAACCACTGACTTTCAGATCTACAGTCAGCTTCAGTGGCCTGCAGTACAGCACTCTACCTGCTGCATTACTGAAATAAATGAAGTTTTTTGCACAATATTCTAATTTTTTTGAGTTTCATTTGGTTGCCACGATGCAGAGAACAGTGACAAAGATGATTAGGGGACTGAATACTAAAATATATGAAGAATGGTTGCAGGAACTGGGCATGGCTAGTTTAATGAAAAGAAGGAGCAGGGGAGACATGATAGCAGTGTTCCAATATCTCAGGGGTTGCCACAAAGAAGAAGGAGTCAACCTATTATCCAAAGCACCTGAGGGTAGAACAAAAAGCAATGGGTGGGTGGAAACTAAACAAGGAGAGAAGCAACTGCAACTTAGAACTAAGGAGAAAATTCCTGACAGAAGAATTGATCAGTGGAACAGCTTGTCTCCAGAAGTTGTGAATGCTCCAACACTGGAAGTTTTAAGATGTTGGACAACCATCTGTCTGAAGTAGTATAGCGTTTCCTGCCTAAGCAGACAGTTGGACTAGAATATCTCCAAGGTCCCTTCCAACTCTGTCGTTATTATTATTATATTAGTCCTAATCTCTCCAGAGCAGGCCTGCCCTCAATTCCCACCCTGCTGCTGAAAGCCCAGACACGCTGGGCAAGCCATATTGCTAAGATGCCAGACCACCGCGCCCTTAAACAGCTCCTCTATGGTGAGCTGTCTAAAGGAAAGCGGTCGCATGGGGAACAAAGGAAGTGATACAAAGACACGTTGAAGGCCTCTTTCAAGTCCCTCAATATCAACATCACCTCCTGGTAGACCCTGGCACAAGATCGACCAACATGGCTCATGCTGATCCATCAAGGCTGCAAGACATCTGAGGCCAGAAGAACATTCATAGCAAAAGAGAAGCGAGCACTCCGCAAAGCCAGAACTGCAGATGCTGCGATAATGGTGCCCACATGAGTGCCCAACATGTGGCAGAACATTATAGGTATAGGCCTTACCAGCCACCTGCGGACACATCACGTACAGCCACAATCCATTAGATGTCAAGATACTTTTCGAACATGATGGACGAATATCATCAGTCCTAATCTCCGTGCCTCTCTACTTAAAATAGGGTATGAGAGGGAATTTTGAAGTGCCCTTTTCAGGCAGGATGAAGGCAAAGTGCTTTTTCGCAGGTTGGCTTCTAGAAGTACTCTTGGAGAAACCTCAAGTAGAAATTGAGGCTAGATGCTACTCCACCAAATCTTTCAACACACATGCAAATTATATGAAGTGCAAAATGAAAAAAACCACTCTCTCATGATTTGAAATGCTATTTAAATAAACACCATCCCGGTTAAGATTGATGCTTTCCTAATCCCACTCATCAAAAATAAATGTATGTGGTATAAATCAAATGGGTGCCTCTCATTTAGGATAGTGTGCATAAGATTCCAACCAATTTTTCTACTGAAACACAAAAATTACTTCACACGCCTTGAATGATAGGTCTCTTCTTATTCAGAAGCCATGCTATCATCAAAAAGTTTTAGTTCGTAGAAAAGTGAGTAAGTTTGTGACTCCTCACAAATCATAATTTCCTTAAACCTGGTTTGCAGAATGGATCATATTTGGCTGAATTCATTCAAGTCATAGACAAACAAGCTGCATTATAACTTTGTGCAATTTGTGAATCTAATTAACATGTTTAAAAGCGTGCAACCTTAGCCTTTTTTGGTAAATGACTGTCTCACCATAATACACAGAAACTGTTTGGAGATTTGAATAATTTTAGTTGTACCTGAAATTTATCTGAACATTTATATGGACTGATTTGCATTTCCTGTTTACCATTGCACGAAAAACGTCTATCAGTCTTTTGAGAAGGCAGAATGGGCAACATTGTCAGCCAACTCTTGGGTTGCTGGAGAAATGATCTCCACTGAATGATCTTGCTTTCTATCAAAAATAGTGGGTTTTTTGATGGAGCAACAGCAAAAGGAAGACCTTTTGTTGTTGTAAAGAAGAGAATCAAAAGTGCAGAGAGACACATAATAAAAAAGGCAGTAAAGATTATATTTAAGCAGCAGTGTGTATAGCCCAGATATTTTTTCATGAATTAAGTAGTTAGCGTCTGTGAGACAAACTTTGTGAGGTCCTTGAGAAATAATGTTACATCTTCTATTCAGTTCTAACTCTGCTGTTTGGTGCTGAAATCATGGTTCTCTTTCTCATTAATTTTGCTTTGCGGTCGGAAGGAAGGTATCTTCAGAAGATGAGAATTTCAGCAATCACATTGATTTTTGAATGTTGCCATTCTTGATGACATATTCCATTCATGCATTCATTCTTTTGTGTAGAAATTGGCTAGTAGTCCAGTCAATAGCAGTGAGTTATTATTTACAGGTGATGGAATATATACCATGCTGAAGGATGGTCAGGTAAATGTGCCCTGATGTCAGGGAAACAGTTAATAATGGAAGTAATATTATCTGTTACGTACTGACATACGGAGTAAATTTGCATAGCCTCCGCTGATTGGCCAAGCTGAAGAACCAGCGGACTCCATCACACCCATCGGGAAATAGACTGGAGATCCGAGGTTCTGGAGGACGAGGAGGATTATGAGTATGATGATGACCATGTACACCGAATCCAACAGGAAAGAAGGGTGAGCTCTAGAGACCTTGACCAAAGACAGTCCCATTGTCCTGACTGCCTAGGGGGCCATATCAGGGCAGTGTGCAAATTGACAAAATTGCCATTGACAAAAGCTACCCAACCAGCAATGTACCAGTCCACTCCATTTCCCTCCAGACAGCCCATGGGCCTGGACAGACAAAACCAACCTGGGGGACAACAGGGCAGGCGAAGGAATGACTACTTTTACTAAGTCACCAAAGGTCTCTACCATATCGGGGGTCATTCAGATGCAGGACAAGGAGAAATATTCTTCACCCTGGCCATAGAAGGACTTTCCTGTGATATGGAGATAGACACTGGCTCACCCCATTCTCTACTCTCTGTGCTTGTCTGCTCTGCTGAAATGAAGCTAATTCCTGCTTGTGTTTGCTTGAAGAAGAAATCTGCTAATGGTATTGCAATTGCAATAAAGAACTTCTTAAATCCAGCTGAATCAGTTATCTGTGTGTGCTTCTGGTTTTGAGTTTTTATACAGCAAACTTTAATATCATGTTCTTCCATTTCTTTCCCCCCCCCCCAGAGATACTGAATGATGCTGTTTTTGATGAAGACCATGATGAGATGGTTATCGTAAAGGGCATTGATATGTTTTCTCTTTGTGAACATCACTTGGTTCCTTTCTTTGGCAAGGTAATGACAGTGGAAACATTGACTCATGTTGAATTCTGTGTCCATTATTTTGAACCATGTAATCATAGGAACAAATTTGTTGCTATTTGTAACATGCCTTGCAGAATAACTGAGTAATAATCAATTTTACTAATTTTCTACAGCAGTATGAGCAACATTTTTTTTCTTCGGATGAAATTAATAGGCTTCTGCTAATTTCGTCAGTTACATATTCAGCTTCTTCACTGTAATGCTGAGATATTGAATGTAGAATGCAATAGTAAATGTGGATGGAAAACTGATTTCTAAGTTCAACTGAAAAAAACACTCATAGCATGAAATATAGGCAGTCATGGCTTGAATATTAATACAGGGGAAGAGCCTTCTCTGTGGCGGCCCCAGCTCTCTGGAACCAACTTCCCCCAGAGATTAGAATTGCCCCCACCCTCCTTGCCTTTCGCAAGCTACTTAAAATCCACCTCTGCCATCAGGCATGGGGGAATTGAGATCCTCTTTCCCTCTAAGCCTTTACAATTCTATGCATGGTATGTATGTATGTATGTATGTTTGGTTTTTATATTAATGGGTTTTTAATCATTTTTAATATTAGATTACTATTGTATACTGTTTTATTGTTGCTGTTAGCCGCTCCGAATCTCCGGAGAGGGGCGGCATACAAATCCAATAAATAAATAAATATATTAATAATCCTTCATTTTTCTTTAATATCTGCAGGTACACATTGGATATTTACCAAGGAAAAAAGTAGTTGGATTAAGTAAACTTGCAAGGTATTTATTCTTCTTCTGAGTAATAAATTTCTATTCAGTAAGGCAACAGTAACAGTTTAGATTATTGTATGAATATGTCTGATTTTCTTTATAAGAAATAACTATGAGATATGACAATTGTTTTAAATATCCATAAAGATAAATGGCTGTAGACATTGGGGGGGTGGGGAAATACTGTACATCACACAACTATTTCATAGTTGAACTATGAAATACACTGTCACAGACTATAGATGACAGCTAGGCAATTGCAGGAAAAGATGTAGCTATTTTAAGGAACCTAACTTGTTCCTTGTAACTTAACTATCAACTTGTAGTTGACATTTGAGCACCCGTGTTCACAGAGGTTCCATTTCTCTTTTGAATTTGAAGAACTTGCACAGCCCAACTGCCTTATTATTTAACCATTTTCAAGCACTCATTCAGGCAAATGCTTGAAGTGAGCTATAAATGTCATTATATGGAATTTCAGGCATTGAAACTGCAGCTATCAGCTGCCAGGAACCAGGAGAAATATTGATGAGTTTTAATTGTGCACTCAAAAAACCTGGTTGGATGTGTATTTCACACTGAGATATCATTGAGATAAAAATAATTGATGACTATCATCTGAGATCAAGTATAAACAAATTTAATCATGTTCTGATTTGCACTTTCATCAATGCCACCTCCCTCTCTCATTAGTGCATCCTTTTTCTCCTTTTTCCAGAATTGTTGAAATATTTAGCAGAAGGCTCCAAGGTTAGTACTTTGTCTGTACTGTGGTCTGCTTAATAAATTCTTCAATTCATAAAGCAGGATGGGCTAAAAGCAGGCCAGGACCCATTGATGGTTCTCTGGAAAAGATCATCAACTTTATCTGAGCAGGAGAAAAACTCCTTTTTCCAACTAGCCTCTTTGGAGGGTAATCCAGAAGTGAATCTGTGTGCAAAAAAACCTGAAAAGGCAAGTTTTCATTCCAAAAACAAATAACTTAGGCAGGACATAAACTTGTGTTAACCCATCGCAAAGGTTTCAGGAATTTTTACTTTTTGTATTTATTTTATTGTTTGTGTTTATTATTGTTAGCCACCCAAATATATAGTATGTGCCACAGGATGGGAAATCAATGTTTAAATAAACAATTATTTTTATTGAAAAACTCAAAATTTGTGATAGCAATTAAAATAGATGGAGTTTTTTCCCCACAAAATGTGCAAGAAAGGCAGTCCCTTCTTTCCTTCAGTTTTCTCTTTTATTGGATTAAAAATTATTTTTGAAGATACGTTTGTCCTGACTCAGTCCAGTGTGAACTGTATGCTTTATCCTTAATGAACAATTTTGCATTTACTTTGTCATTTCATTCTGGCTAACTTAATTTTTCATAACACACTAATTGATTTCTAGTCCAAGAGCGACTTACAAAACAGATTGCTTTAGCAATTACTGAGGCTCTGAAACCTGTTGGAGTAGCTGTGGTGATAGAAGCCTCGTAAGTTCCTCATTCCTTATTTGGTTCAATTGAATTTGTAATTCTTTCCCTCTGCTGTCAATTATTTATTCTCCTTTCCAATTCCTTTTTAGTACTATAGAAAAGTAATGCAATACTGTAGTGCTTTAAACCAGTGATTTTCAACCTTTTTTGAGCCGCGGCACATTTTTTTACATTTACAAAATCCTGGGGCACACCACCAACCAAAATGACACAAAATGACACCCCAAGACACTCTTCTCTCTTTTTCCATCCCTGTCTCCTTGCCCCCCCCCCCCGTGTGTGTGTGCGTGTATATATACACACTCTTGAACCATTTCCAAAAACAGGTGAGGGCTGGGGGTTTTTTCTCTCTTATTCTTTGGGTGCTTTTTATCATATGCTTTAAATCAAGAGTAACTTCTCTCTCTCTTTTGTTTCTCTCTCTTTCCTCTCATTCTCTGTCTCAATCATTTTCTCATTTCTTTTTTTTCCTCCCCCTTTTTCTCTCATTTCTCTCTCTCTCTCTCTCCCTTCCTCTCCTTTTCTCTCTCTCTCTTGCTTTCTTTCTCTCTTGCTTTCTTTTCTCTCTTTCGCTCTCTCTCTTGCTTGCTTTCTCTCTCACTCTTGCTTTCTTTCTCTCTTTCTTGCTTTCTCTCTCTCACTCTCTCTCTCAGCAAAAAGTTGCGAGACCGGAACCTGAGCTTCCTTCTTCGCGGCACACCTGACGATGTCTCGCGGCACACTAGTGTGCCACGGCACACTGGTTGAAAAACACTGCTTTAAACGACAGACATTATGCAAAGCCAAAAACATATATAAATGAACACCCACAAACTAGGCCCTCTTTAGTTAGAGTCGAACAATTTTACCAATACTGTATATCACATTGAGTACAATTCCCTTAGTCCCACAGATGCTCCATCTTAGATTGCAATTTGTTGCAAAGCTATACCAGCTTCATTTTTACTTCTTGCCTTTTCTTTCTGATATTTTTAACCACAAGAAGAAAACTTCCTGAAAATGCAAAAGTTTGCCATGTCCCCTCATAAATCTTTGGTAAACCTAGTGAAAGCATTACTGGTTCAGTCTGTAAACCTGAAGGCAAAGTTTATAAACTATTGACTGTACAATTCCAGGACTGTTCCCCAAAAGCATTAATAAAATTACACTCCAGCATTAATCTTGTCTTATATTCTGTAACTGGCTTATATTTATTTATTTATTACTTAGATTTGTATGCCGCCCCTCTCCGAAGACTCGGGGCGGCTCACAACAACATTATATGAAATGCCACACTTTGCATTTGTAATTCTTTCCCTCTGCTATCAATTATTTATTCCCCTTTCCATTTCCTTTTCTGTACTATCGAAAAGTAATGCAGTAGCACTTTAAAAGCAGAGAAGTACAAGAGTAGAAATATATTTACAGTGGAACAGTGAATGTATTCAGTGAGTCTAGTTTTGTGTCAAGCTGTGTAGCCTGGTATTACCATGCAATCCAGATGTTCATGAACTGCGAATTCTCAATATTTTCAAAATTGATCTTGCTTCATCTAGTGCTCCTTCACTGAAGGAAAACACTTTGATTCAGAATAGGCTTCTATCATGGAAACGAGAGTATTGGGAGCAATCCATTCTTTATTATTATATCTGATAATAAGAAAATATGTAATCTGAGAATGACTTCCATTGAACTCTGTCAAACTCAATTTTGTTTTTAAGCAGTCCTACATATGAACTGTAGTGTCACCAAGATACCGTAGATTTCCTAGGATACATGGATTTTTTTTTAAATGAGGGATCGTTGATGCTCTCTGAGCTTGCTTGTTTTCTTATAGACATTTCATTATCAAATGTAGGTAACATCATCAGTGTTAATCAGTGCTAGTTTGAGTAATAAAAAGTCTGCAAGAAAAAAAAATCAATTAATTAATTAATTATTATTTATTAATTGGACTTGTATGCCGCCCCTCTCTGTGGACTTGGGGCAGCTCACAGCATATACCAAAAATATAACAATACAGTTTATCCAATTAATATACTAAAAAGATTCTTAAAATTCTAACTTTAAAACATTCATTTACATTCATTCAATAATCACACTAACCACATTCGTTGGACAGGGGAAGGTCTAATGTCCCCAGGCCTGATGGTAAAGATGTGTTTTTAAACTCTTTCGGAAGGCAAGGAGGGTGGGGGCAGTGCGAATCTCCAGGGGAAGCTGATTCCAGAGGGCTGGGCCCTCCACAGAGAAGGCTCTTCCCCTAGGTCCCGCCAGCTGACATTGTTCAATGGGACCCTAAGGAGACCAACCCTGTGGGACCTCACCAGTCGCTGGGATTCGTGCGGCAGAAGCCGGTCTCAGAGATAGCAGTGGAAGTGATGTGCCGGTGCCTGGAGGCTGTTGGGGCCTGGATGGGTGTCAACAAACTCAAACTCAACCCAGACAAGACGGAGTGGCTGTGGGTTTTGCCTCCCAAGGACAATTCTATCTGTCTGTCTATTACCCGGGGGGGGGGGAAATTATTGACCCCCTCAGAGAGGGTCCGCAACTTGGGCGTCCTCCTCGATCCACAGCTCACATTAGAAAAACACCTTTCAGCTGTGGCGAGGGGGGCGTTTGCCCAGGTTCGCCTGGTGCGCCAGTTGCGGCCCTATTTGGACCAGGAGTCATTACTCACAGTCACTCATGCCCTCATCACCTCGAGGCTCGACTACTGTAACGCTCTCTACATGGGGCTACCTTTGAAAAGTGTTCGGAAACTTCAGATTGTGCAGAATGCAGCTGCGAGAGCAATTATGGGCTTCTCCAAGTATGCCCATATCACTCCAACACTCCGCAGTCTGCATTGGTTGCCGATCAGTTTCCGGTCACAATTCAAAGTGTTGGTTATGACCTTTAAAGCCCTTCATGGCACCGGACCAGAATATCTTCGGGACCGCCTCCTGCCGCACGAATCCCAGCGACCGGTTAGGTCCCACAGAGTTGGCCTTCTCCGGGTCCCGTCAACTAAACAATGTCGTCTGGCGGGACCCAGGGGAAGAGCCTTCTCTGTGGGGGCCCCGACCCTCTGGAACCAGCTCCCCCCTGAGATTAGGATTGCCCCCACCCTCCCTGCCTTTCGTAAACTCCTTAAGACCCACCTTTGCCGTCAGGCATGGGGGAACTAAAACACCTCCCCCTTGCCCATGTTGTTTTGTTGATTGATTGACTGTGTGCCTGTTTTTTATATATATACTGTTTTATGAGATTATTAATTTTAAATTGTAACTAGATGGGTAGGCATTGGATTTGGTATTATGTACTGTGCTGTTTTTATTATTGTTGTGAGCCGCCCCGAGTTTGCAGAGAGGGGCGGCATATAAATCCAATAAACCTAAACCTAAACCTAGTCTGGTCCTATGCCATATAGGGCTTTATAGGTCATGTCCAACACTTTGAATTGTGTCCGGAAACTGATCAGCAGCCAATGCAGTCCGCGGAGTGATGACGAAATATGGGCATGCCTTGGAAGACCCATAACCGCTCGCGCGGCTGCATTTTGGACAAATTGAAGTTTCCGAACACTCTTCAAAGGTAGCTCTATGTAGAGATTTTACATGGGGCTACCTTTGATTTGAGTTTAGAAAATCAAATCAAATCAATTAAAACAAGCAAGCTCAGAGAGCATCAAGGACCCTTCATGTCAACTCTGAACTACAAATATTCTCCTTTACTTAAAAAAAATGTTTTCTATTAGGAAGATTATTAAAATAAATGCATGCTTCTATATTCTGGGATAGTGTAGTCCTAGAACGTATGTTTAATTTTGCTGTTGATTTTATTTTATTTTATTTTTTAAAATCAGACTTGTATCAAGGGTTGGGGGCTTGAATGCAGTTGGATTCACAGTGTTTGCTAATGTTCTAAAAATGCTTTTTTAAACATTTTTTTTGACAGACACATGTGCATGATCATGAGGGGGGTTCAGAAAATGAACAGCACAACAGTCACCAGCACTATGCTCGGCCTCTTCCAGGAAGATTCAAAAGCAAGGGAGGAATTTCTTTCCTTGATCAAGAATTAAACAGTGGCAGCAGCAGCAGCTTGTGGATATATCAATGGTTTGGATCATACACAATTGGTTATTATAATTGCATTATATGAGCCATTGTTTTAGAAGCTGGGTAATAAAAAAAAGAGAGAGAGAAAACAGAGTTTTCCTTTACTTGTATAGCAGCTTTGTTCACATTTTTGCATAACTCCCTTAATATCCTCCTTCAATTGGCTCTCTTGGGAATAGTAGTCCTAGCACTTCTGAGGTGTGTACCATAAGTTTGAGGAAAGACACTCAAGAATTGTGTTGAAAGGTTACCCAAGCAGTGCAGATACCAAGAAATTGGTTTTACTCATACGGCAGCAGATATCTTTTGATATATGCAGATGAGAATAAAGTACGAGACCTATCCTGCTTCCCTAATGAAAATTATTTAAGAACTGCTTTCTCAAGCCAAAGCCCATCAGAGATACTAGGCTCTAAATCCCATGTTGCTTTAGGATTAAGAGTTAGTCCAAGCCTCTGGAGGATACTATGTTGAGGAAGGCTGGTTTGGGTACTATCAGTTTGAAAGTTGGATGGTGAGGTTGGGGCAGGGGGGGGGACCTATGCCTCCAATGATGTCATTCTGAAAACAAAGCCATGGGGCGTAAAATAGATGATGAGTGCAAAATAGTAAAACTAAAAAACATAAATCTCATGCAGGACATTTATCTGTTGTTATCATTCCTTAAGTTTCATAGAACTACCTCTAGCTTAGTAGTTATTGTTACTCCCTTTTTTAGAGAAAACCACAAGAATGTTGGTGTCCTAACAAGTTCCGCTTTCTAGGGAGTGATGGTGTACTTTTTTTTGTTCACGTGCCAAAAGGGGGGGGGGATATGAGGTGGGTGCCCACACCCATATTCCATGCCGTGTGTGTGTATGTGCTGCCATGCACACGACACCCGCTCCCAGCACGTGATGGCACACGTATTTTTTGCTGTGAACTACTGAATCAAAGGCTTTAGACTTTTAGTCTATGTAAATTGCATCTATTGATTTACCTTGATCGAATCGTGAAGTCCATGTTTTGCAGTGTAGGAGTTGCAGGTTAGTGGATAATTTTTTTCTGAAATCAAATTGTTTGTTAGACAGTAGGTTGTTAGTTTCTAGGTGAAGGGCTATAGATAGATTTATGATTGATTCCATTTATGAATTTGCAGGTGACGCAACATAGAGATTGGTCTGTAATTTTCAACGTTACTTGGATCTTCTTCTTTTTTGAAGATAGGGATGACTGTGGTTAGTGACCATAAATTGAGTAAGAGGCTAGTCCTGAAGGATTTTGCAAAAATTATGCTAATTATGCTAAATTATGCATAGGTTCCCATATGGTTGTGGAGAGCTTCTTTAAAGAAATATGCACATAGACTGTCAGGTTTTAGTTTTTAGATTACATAATGCTTTCCCAACATTATCTTCTGTAAAATCAATTTGTGTTAGATCAATTGTGCAATTGTTTGGGGTGCGACTAGGAAATATTGGGCATGGGCCATTGCTGTTTACAAAGATGTAGCTAAAGAATGTGTTAAAGAGGTTGGCTTTAACAGCTTCATCATTATATTCTTTACCATTTAGTCCTTTGAGGGATGAGATGGATCTCGGGTCCTTGTGTTTGTTGTTTACAAAGTTGTAGAATTTGTGTGCAGAAGGTTTTCTCCTTGATTGATGTGATAATTGATACATTCAGTCTTTAATTGGTGGCATAGATTTTTGTAGAGGTTTTTAAAGTTAGCAACGTAGCCAGTTTGATTTTTTCGCCAAAGGTATCTTTATTTGGATTGGAGCTTCCTTATTTTCATGGGTAATTTGTTTTTCTTGGTTTTGGTGATAATTAGTGGTACATATAATTTAATGACTGTATTTTGAGCAAAAAGATATTGTAGTAGTCTTCAGCAGTATTACAGTCAGAGAATGATGTTTGCCAATCAAGAGATAAGAGGTAATTGGTTATACTTTTATTATTATTATTTGGTGATCATATTAATAAAATTAATATTAATACAATTAATAACATATTGTTATTTTATGATTAGATTATCAGTCCATTTCCTCAATATAAGGCCAATTAAAAAGGCCTTTGATTTAAGACCTTAATATAATTATTTCAAATATGAAAAAGAGAGCAGGATAAAAACATTTCTTTTGTAAGTAAATCATCCCAAGTGCAACATGTTCAGTGTAAACATCAGATATTAGGCTAGAAGCAGTTTCTCTGTTCGAGACTGGAAAGGTGTTACAATACATAGTACTGTATTTGACTAGATGGATAATAATCTGCCTTGAGTAAGGCAACTTCCTAGATACCAGCCTTCCTCATCTTGGTGACTTCCAGACATACTGATTACTTCTACTATCAGCCTCATTGGTCAACAATGATGGGTGATAGGGTCCACGTTGTTATATATATTCTTCCAATACTAAACTCTTTCTATACTGATGGACAAGGCAGATCTTTGGTCTAATTCAAGGCAGCTGTTTTACATTGTGATTTCTTTTGTTCACAGTTGCACATATTTTGACTGACCTCTGCAGTTAGCTATTTATAGTTATTTTCTCTGTGAAGATTTTAAGAGTAGGCTTGTTCTGGAACTTCAGACCATGCATTGGTTCTAGGATTAATGTTCCAGTTTAGAGGCCTGGCTTGGGGAAAAGGAATACAGTGATACCTCGTCTTCGTGACGTCAAAGCTCCGCCCATGGAATTCCCTATTGGGATTCCCCAATTCCTTTCCAGCCTCCAGATCGGCCGAAAACGCCGCCGCCGATCACAAAAACGGTGCTCCGCCGAGCGCCGCCGCCCGGCTTCAACCTTCTGAAACAGCTGGGCGCTTCTCGGCAGCCTCCTGAACCCGGACCCGAACCTGAACTTCCCGGTTTTAAAAGGCGACAGCCAGGCGGCGGCGCCCAGCAGAGCGCCATTTTGCGATCTGCAGTGGGTTCATAAGCCGAAAAAAGTTGGTAAGAAGAGGCAAAAAAATTCCAAACCCCGGGTTCGTATCACGAGGGGTTCGTATCACGAGGTAACACTGTATATTTGTAGAGGCCATCAGCAGATCATGAATGCAATAGCACCCTCTCACAAATGTTGGGAAGGATGTTCCTTCATCTTTAAAACTAAGATATCTGCTATGCTGCTGTGCTCAGTCAGAATGAGCCTTGGTGTAGTGCAGTGCAGAATGCAGTACTGCAAGCTACTTCTGCTGCCAGCAGTTTGGCAGATCAAATCTCAGTAGGCTCAAGGTTGACTCAGCCTTCCAACCTTCCAAGGTCGGTAAAATGAGGACCCAGATTGCTGGGAGTAATATGCTTATGCTGTAAAACGCTTAAGAGAGGTTGTAAAGCACTGTGAAGCGGTATATAAATCTAAATGCTATTGCTAGAATTACTTATGGTTAGCAGTTCTGAGCACTTTTAATCTAGAGGATTAATTTGGAAAGCAGATTCTGCTAGTTAGTATATAATCGTATGCTGAAAACAGGCAGAAGGAAATTTGTCATACTATATATCTTAGAGGACAGACACTCTAAGACAGTGTTTTTCAACCAGTGTGCCGCGGCACACTATTGTGCCGTGAAACATGGTCAGGTGTGCTGCGAAGCTCAGAGAGAGAAAGAAAGCAAGAGAGAGAGAAAGCAAGAGAGAGAAAGCAAGAGAGAGAAAGAAAGCAAGAGAGAGAAAGAGTGAGTGAGAGAGAAAAAGAACAAGAGAAAGAAAGCAAGAGAGAGAAACAGAGAGAGAGCAACAGAGAGAAAGAAAGCAAGAGAGAGAGAGAAAGAGGGAGGGAAGGAAAGAGAAAGACATAGAGGGAGGTAGGGAGGGAGAGAGAGAGAGAGCAAAAAAGAGAGGAAGGAAGGAAGAGAGAAAGAAAGAGGGATGGAGAGAGAGAAAAAAGAAGGGAGAGAAAGGAGAGAGCAAAAAAGAGAGGAAGGAAGAAAAAAAGGGAGAGAGAAATAGAGCAAAAGGGAGGAAGAGAGAGAGATAATTTTTTTTCCAAACTTTTTTTAGCCCCCCACCCCCACCCCGCTCAATGTGCCCCAGGGTTTCATAAATGTAAAAAATGTGCCGCGGCTCAAAAAAGGTTGAAAATCACTGCTCTAAGACATATTGGAGAGTTAAATATTGATTTTTGGTTTGAAGTTTTCAATTGCAGTTACTGTTTGCATAATGGCATTAAAAAAACCAGTAGGAACAAAAAATAGTAAGGATTTTTGCTACTCCCATTTTGACCTTTGTGTTATAAACATTACTGCATTATCCTCATAAAAATGTTGTGCAACTTGAAATGTGCCTTATAGATGCCAGTAACTTGAAGATGCAAAAAAAAATGTTGACATTTATTAAATGCAAAACTGTTTTGTCTGTGGGAAGGGGAGGGCTCTGAATATATAATTATATTTTTACAATTTACTCACTAGACGAAAAAATGATTTTATGATTTTTTAAAAGAGTGTCTGCCTGCATAGCCACACACCGGGAACTGAATATGTTAGCAGCATATTATCCTATTCATAAATGTGAGGCCCTCTCTTTTTTTGTTTGGCTATCAAGTTCTTTAAAGTAGTTTTATTAATACAATTGCGTCAAAGTGGTGCTAAACTGCACACAATTACCGTAGTTTATTTAGATCATTATATTCTGCATGTATAAAATCTTTGTAATACAAAACCTATTTTACATTTCTGCTTGATTTGTCATCTATAAGAATATAGTTTATTAAGCAGTGCCATTGTATTCAAATGATTAAAAAAATCTCGTCACATATTGCTGTTTCCTTGACTCTTATTTTTAGCTGTATTGTATTATTACATTAAATCAGCATAAGATCAAATCAGTTAAGTGCAATTTTATTGCAGGATATTTCTGTACAATTTGTACAGACTAAACAAATTAGTCTGCAAAGAGGCCTCTGAATCACTAGACCATGGCATATGGCAGATAGAACCTTTGCACCACCTTGCACCTGTAATATTTCCTTTCTCAACTGATATATATATAAATATATAAAATCTTAAGATTATCTTTTTTTGCCAAACTGAAAAGCAGGTCCAAGACTTTCTAAATCTTAAATGAATAATTATTTTATCAAATGCTTTTAAATTTTAATTGTATCCAGCAGAAAAATGTGTACTGTTTCCTCCGCCCTATCAATCTCAGAACAACTTATGAGGTAGATTAGCTTGCAAAATGGTTCAAAGTTATATCTGAAAGAGGACACAATTCTCCATTCTGACCATTAGATCTCACTATTGTTATGCCTCCCCTTCCCAGTTCATATTAAAATTGTTTCAAGTCACCAATGCAAATATTAAAAACTTAACATATCCCATTATTATAGTAAACATTATTTGCAGGGAATCTAAAATTATATTACACAGCAAAAATATAGTTTTGAAATGTAATGTATCCTAGACTAAGGTTGTTTTGACTGGGAAAATGGAATAAATAATTGCAAATTATGCATGTAAAGTATAGGGAATTGTGTTTCTACATAGAATGTTTACTAACAATGAGGAAACAGATATTTTAAAAATGTAAATGCTGGAAGAAAAATAGTGAGCAGCATGTGATCTGTTGTGAGAAATGTTTGTTTAAAGCAGTGGTTCTCAACCTGTAGTCTGCAAACCCCTGTGGGTCTGCAGTGTCACAGGATTCATGAAGGCTGTTTGAAATGTAATGATTTAAACCTTGGGTTAAGTCTTGGGGGGCCATGCCCACAAAAGGCAGTTAAAGATGGGTCCGTGGTGAAGAAAAGGTTGAGAACCACTGGTCCAAAGAAATAAACACAATAGCATTCAGATGCACTTTCATTCTTTTTTATATGGAAGCAAACCCTGGATGTGTCATGTCAACATCAAATAAGTTGAATAGAATGAAAAAGGAATAGGTAAGAGGGATATGTTGCAAAACAAGAAGAGGCAGAATGTGGACTGAATACAAAAGATCTATTAGTATGTTGAGATGCTTTTCATCATAAGATGATTGAATAAGGATTAAATTACAAAGCAAATTAATAAAACTGCATAGGTCAAGAGGAAAGGGAAAATAAGACAACTTTGGTTGGATGGAATTGATAAGATCCTGTAAAGGAGGTAAGAAGTTCTAAGGCAATATATGAAATTGAAAAATTAATATTGTGGAAGCAAGAATGGTTTCCAAGAACAGAAAAGTCTGGAGCGGTATAAGGCAGGGCTTCAAACTTTTTCAAGCTATAAAATCTGCATTTTAATTTTAAAAATCCCAGGATTCCTGATCAAAGAGCAACACTTTTGTGATAGAAAATTGGCTGTATTCAAATGAAGTTTATTTGGCTCTTAAATGTTTCACAGAACCTCATCAAGATCTTGTAGAATCACAGAATCGGGCAGAACACATTTAAAAAAAACCTGATTCCTGGAATTGATGTGAACTAGATCCAACTCATGTTCCTTTAGTTTTTTAAATTATTACTTCTTACATATTTTCTATGATTTGCATAATATTGCTTATGTCAGAGGAGTAAAACAATGGTTATGTTATATTTGGCTATAATAATAAGCCTGCATATCAAAAGCATAGAAAAGCAACCTGTTTTTCCCAAAATGAAATTTTCATTTTTGGTTGTTGAATTCTACATTAGAAGGTGCTGATGCTGCATAACACTCAAGGTAAGCTATTTGTTCAAAATTAATGCACAGTAGCACCTCTGATTTCAAATACAAGAAAAATGCATACATGACACACAGGGCTATAAAGCACTGTGAAGCAGTTTATAAGTAACTGCTATTGCTATGTTAACCCTAATACATACGTATAGGTGTTGTGGCCAAAACCAGGATCATTTAAAGTAACCAAATCACACTGAAGATACAATATAAATTTATTAGCATAAATACAGTAAAATAATATACATTGGACTCATATCCCAGTTGGGCAGTCTTGCAGAACCATAGCCTATATGCTTTTGGATTCTTACAGTTCAAAGACAAGGAAAATTGAAAAAGGCAGCGGATAAATTGGGTTGGTGACTTTGGCCAGATATTTTCTCTTAGCCAACAAACCTTGCAGGGTGGTTGTTGTGGGGAAAATAGGAGAAGGGCAGTATGTTGGGTATGTTCTCCACCTTGAGTTATTTCTAAAATGAATAATAAAGGCAGGATACAAATAAATAAAATGATGCTGGAACGTTTTTGATGAACCCATCTTTGTAACATCATTTTCTACTAGGTTGGTACACTGGTTATACTATTTTTGAGATATGGTCTGTAAAAATAAATAATTTGGTTTAATGTCTGATTCTTCCCCCATTGCTATTCCTAGTCAATTCTGCTTGCTGTAAACATTTTCTTACAGGGTATAGGTTGGTGATTAGAGAATTCCATGGGTTTGGTATTGAATGCAGCTCATATGGGTGTGAAGGGGTATATTTTATCACCACATTTTGATTAATTGACAATTATATCCCATAATTCAGTTATTGGGATCAAAGTATTCATATGGAGTATTCATATGGCTTATCCATTTTTAAGATATTCAACTCCAAGTAGCATTTCTTTAAAATGCTGACATTACACCTACAATTTGGCAGAAAAGAATCTTACCGATATAACTATCCAGTTCAGTCATGTAGTCCACAGGCCAATGTAATTAAAAACTCTCCAATTAAAAACTGTTGCTTGTGTTTTGCAACACTGATAAAAATATACAAACAGCATATTAACCATCGAATATTGTAGAAATACATATAAGATACTTTAACAAAATAAAATCTAAAATATGAGCACAAGGAATTAGAAACTCTGCATTCTTTCTCTTTACCAAGTACAGTAATACCTCTATACTAATTGTACACAATCAATAGACATTTATTTTTAAAATATTAATGCTATCTTAAATTTAAGTCACTACAAGTTTAACATTAAAAATGATGACCATTTAAGTAAAAAGTTATCAACCAAGGTACAGTATTTATGTGCAACGAATCTAGCAGAATGACATTCAAATGTTCATGTACTGTTATTTGCTAGATGCTTTGAAAACTTCTTGCAAGCAATTCAAAGTATATAACACAAATACATTGTAAAACTGCCTATTACTGTAGTTGGATTGCCAAAATTGCGTAGTATTAAATATTCAATTATATAAATCATATGCCAATTTTATTGACAGTTTGCTAGTATGTTCAGCAATCCTTATTCTTGATGTAAGAGTAGCTTAGCTGTTGGAAAAGTTATCTGCTACCCTTTTAAATTCTCCTAAAATAATTATGAACAAATATTTCTTACTCCAAATAAATATAGTCATTAATGCAGATTAAAATTTAGATCTAAGAGAGCACAATTATCCCATGCAAGTTCTGTAGAGGGCTGCTATTGCATTATCAGTAATGATGATGTTTAGCAATTGCTTCAAAGTTCAAAGTGGGTCAATTTAAATAATTCCCAATAATTAAACTGATGTTTGCTTGTAGTTTTTTGTATCCAAGACTTTCTTTCCACACATTGCACAGATACCTGTTAATAAAAAGCACAGGAATACTGAAATTATTTTTGATCATCCGGTATAACTTATTTCTCTGTAATCGAATAAACTTTAAAGGAATGAAACTGAGTTTATGGCAAATATCTCACCTTTTTTGTATGCACATCCCTGGCAGTAATGAGAGCCTGGCTGATGAACTGAACTTTTACAAATCCGGCATATTGCAAATTTGTTTCTGCCGTAAGGATCAAATCTAAGAAGATAAAAACAAGTGAATTAGCTGTTTATCAATGTTTTTTTTTTTAAACTTTCATATAATTGCAATAAATGGGGACAGAGGGAGGTGGACATAAATCCCCCCCAAAAGCTAATAAATGACCCAAGAGAGTTTATGTGTTGCAGTTGTATAAAGCGATAAAAATGCAATTTGCCCTTTTGAACTGTGAATATAAATTTGCATAACATAATATTCATGTGTAATTATTCATGCTTACCATGTTTTTTCTTATACCATTTCTCTTCTACCCAGGCTAAATCAGACCATGAGACATATGCATGATAATTTCCCAGTCTTTCATGTACAGTATTTGCTCAATGCCTTACAAAATTACAATGATTTCACAGTCTTTTTAAATTTGGCAACCATAATATGGACTTCAGGGAATTCTGAGAGTCCACGTCTACGCATCTAAAATCTGCCAAGTTTGAAAAACACTGATCTGGCCATTACTCTTTAGGATGCAGTGATATTGGTAGATAGTTACAGGTGCTGAAAGTACAGTGCAGTGGGGAAAAAACCTATGCCAACTCTAGGCTGGAGGAAGTTAGGAGTGACTATATTTGGAAATATAAGAGACTAAAATTCAGAAGAATGAATAAGCAAGTTATCAATTTTTCCATCATTTGACTCATTTGGTAGGTAAGTGAATTAAAATTTTAATTACCTTGCCTTTTTTGATGTCAATGCCTTGTTTTCATTTAATTTTCTTCCACCACTTTCTATAAATAAAAAGATAATTTTGAAATCACTTCAAATTAAAGTTGAAGCCATAAAAAATGCCCAGAATATCCAGCAACATGAAAATAAGCAGTTTAACAAGATGTCCTGAAAATGCTAATCCCCCCCCCAATACATCTAAATTATGTCCCTTTCATTTTTTACTACCACCTTACTATTTGTGAGACCCATCTAAAATTAGTTAAGTAGACTTCTACACATACAATGGGATTTTGTCTTTCTTCTGCATCCACATAAGGCCACAAATCTTCTCTCCTAAGTCTTAAGAATGTATATGAACAAGGAATTTGGTTTTGATTCCACTATGTGGCATATCACTGTATACATTTTGCATTCATCTTCCTTCCATAATTTCATAATTTCTGCGATTGATTTTTCTCTGCTAATCTCAGTAGTAGATCCTGTTTTCTTAGCAATTTGAACAGTCAAAAAAAGAAAGTGTACATTGCTAAAGATCAAAACAGAACTGCAGGGGGAGTTACATTCCTTTAAAAACTACTTCAAAACAGGAAAATACTTACGGTAACTAAAATCAGGGCATTGTGTATCCGTGGGTTAGATATTCAATAGGTTTCCCTAATCTAATATGATTAATAATGTCTGCATCATAGGACATGTAATATTGCTATCAATACTTACAGTGGGGGGGAAAGTATTTAGTTAGACACCAGTTGTGCAAGTTCTCCCATGTAAAAATATGAGAGAGGCCTGTAATTGACATCATAAGTAGTGTTGGGCGAACCGAACTTGCATAGTTCGGGTCTGTGCCGAATTTGGCCAGGTTCGGTATACCAAACCCGATCCTGGACTTTTTCAGAAGTCCGTGTTCAGGTTTGGCATTCAATCAAATACCGCGATTCTGTTGCAGCACCGATGGGGGGTGGGGGGAAGGCGCTCTGCACATGTCGGCTACTCAGGATCCTGGCTGGCAGCTTCAAGCAGGCAGTGGGTGGGAGGGGCAACTCCAGACCCGGAGCCTGACCTCCCCACCAGCGCTTCACCTCCCGCCAGGCCAGAGGTGTTCGGGTTGGGGTTCGGGGTCTGAACCCGAACTCCGACGGCAAGTTCGGCACAACCCGCCAAACTCGAACTTCAACGGGTTCGCCCAACACTAATCATAAGTAGAACTCAACCATGAGAGACAACATGAGAAAACACATCCAGAAAATCACAATGTCTGATTTTTAATGAATTTATTTGCAAATTATGGTGGAAAATAAGTATTTGGTCAATAACAAAAGTTCATCTCAATACTTTGTTATATATCCTTTGTTAGCAATGACAGAGGTCAAACATTTTCTGTAAGTCTTCACAAGGTTGCCATGCACTGTTGCTGGTATGTTGGCCCATTCCTCCATGCAGATCTCCTTTAGAGCAGTGATGTTTTGGGGCTATTGCTGGGCAACATGGACTTTCAACTCCTTCCAAAGGTTTTCTATAGGGTTGAGATCTGGAGACTGGCTAGGCCACTCCAGGACCTTGACATGCTTCTTACAAAGCCACTCCTTCATTGCCCCGGCGGTGTGCTTGGAATCATTGTCCTGCTGAAAGACCCAGCCACGTTTCATCTTCAGTGCCCTTGCTGATGGAAGGAGGTTTGCCCTCAAAATCTCACGATATATGGCCCCATTCATTCTTTCATGTACACGGATCAGTCGTCCTGGTCCCTTTGCAGAGAAACAGCCCCAAAGCATGATGTTGCTACCCCATACTTCACAGTAGGTATGGTGTTCTTTGGATGTAACTCAGCATTCTTTCTCTTCCAAACAGGACGAGTTGTGTTTCTACCAAACAGTTTTACTTTGGTTTCATCTGACCCTATGACATTCTCCCAAGACTCTTCTGGATCATCCACATGCTAACAAACTTCAGACAGGCTTGGACATGTACTGGCTTAAGCAGGGGAACACGTCTGGCACTGCAGGATCTGAGTCCCTGGCGGCGTAGTGCGTTACTGATGGTAGCCTTTGTTACGTTGGTCCCAGCTTTCTGCAGGTCATTCACTAGTTCCCCCCGTGTGGTTCTAGGATTTTTTGCTCACTGTTCTTGTGATCATTTTGAGCCCAGGGGGTGAGATCTTGCGTGGAACCCCAGATCAAGGGAGATTATCAGTAGTCTTGTATGTCTTCCATTTTCTAATTATTGCTCCCACAGTTGATTTCTTCACACCAAGCTACTTGCCTATTGCAGATTCAGTCTTCCCAGCCTGGTGCAGGGCTACAATTTTGTTTCTGGTGTCCTTCGACAGTTCTTTGGTCTTCACCATAGTGGAGTTTGGAGTGTGACTGTTTGAGGTTGTGTACAGGTGACTTTTATACTGATAACAAGTTCAAAAAGGTGCCATTACTACAGGTAATGAGTGGAGGACAGAGCCTCTTAAAGAAGAAGTTGCAGGTCTGTGAGACCCAGAAATCTTGCTTCTTTGTAAGTGACCAAATACTTATTTTCCACCATAATTTGCAAATAAATTCATTAAAAATCAGACAATGTGATTTTCTAAATGTGTTTTCTCATGTTGTCTCTCATGGTTGAAGTCTACTTATGATGTCAATTACAATCACTTAAGTCCATAGAAAACTAACCCAGATCTAAATTATGTACGATTATATTGTGGTGGTTATAGGTACCTCCATTACACTTATAAGCTGCATTCACTGCCAACTCTCTGAGATCCCCCCAACATGTATGAACTACTTAAAGTGCCCTTCAAAACATTCTCATTATTCAGCTGAGTGGTGACAGATGGCAAAATCAGACAGGAACATATGACCTAGTAAACCAGATTGTTTCTATTTACTTAGTGGGCAGGGATAATAATAAACTCAAACTGCTGGAATATTTAAATATTCCAACATCATGCTGTAATTGTATTAGCCTTTTTCTTTCTTTCTTTCTTTCTTTGACTTGTACTTTCTTGGGCCAAAAATATGTAAGTCCTGGTTCTGCTTTTTCTCAAGGCAATTCAGCAAAGTATCAAAGCATTGTTGGAGGTCCAAGATATACTGTATGGCTTGTATGCATGCAAATATAAGTATGCTGTATCTTCAGAATGATTTGGTTGCTTTAAAGAAGCCAAATTTTGATCACAACTGGAATACTAAATATCCAACAATGATCCAGTTAGAAATGCTGAGTCTTTTAAACCATGTAAAGCTCAGTCATGTTGCAATTGTCAAGTTGTAAAGGTTTTTAGCATAATTATTTATTTTCAAGAAAGATTAATTTACAAAGGTGCCCGTAATTTTCACATGCCAGAAAAAACCCCAGCTTATATATTACACATGACAGTTCCAGGTTTAGATCACTTATTGTTTAATAATCGGACCATGACGTGATTTCAGATTGTTATATTTATGAACAAAGGTAAAAGAAAGGTACTGAGGTGTAAAGATATAGAGACATAAGGAACATACAGCTTGACATCATTTGCATTTTTTTTCTATTGGCATTTCCTACACACTTTCTTGATTAAGAAATAAGAAATAATAAAAAATAGCAGTTTTTGTTATACTTAAAAATACCTGTTGTGTTTCTTGCACCATCTTTCCAGGTATCAGGTGTAATTACTGTACCAAGTTTTTTTTCACCTATGGAGAATCATTGAAAAGATTACAACAGCACAGTATGTTCATATCATTTCACAGAACTGATAACAGCACAAATATTAGTAATACGAAGGACCACATTCCATGTAACTTATTTTTTCTGTAACTATGACTCTAGGAAAATTAGAAACCACTGAAGATGCATGGAATCTATAAAATCTATTCTAACTCTAGAAATTACCCCTTGGGATGAGTTTTGATGCCAATTCATGTTTTTAAAGTTGTAATGTATTGATCCTTCTAAACACAGTAGGGATTACTAATCAGTAACTATAAAATGCTCTGTGACACATAACTACAAGAAAGTATGATTAAATGAAAACAGGACATAAATATAAAAATAACAAATGTAAATGCAAACAAATATTAGTGTACAGATTTTGAGGCATACCATTATATAACAAATTGACTGAAGTAGCAGCCAACTCCACAAGTCTAGGAAAGGTGAAGATTGCTCTTAGGAATGAAACTTCTATCATAATATAGTAGTCCAGTCCCGGACTACAGTAATTTTGGCAATTTATCAGTTGATAATTTTGAAAAGTGAACATTTTCCCCCCAAAAAAGATAACCTAGTTTCTAGTTTTATATGCTCTAGGAATAAGAATATATAGCTATGTTGTCAGTGTGGCCCATTTTACAGAGAAATGCATGTAAGGCTGCAATCTTATAATCACTGAAATCATTACTGCTTTCTACATTGATATTCATGTGATTTTGCTAATTTTATTTCCAGAACTTGGCTTTATAAAAAGTGTGCAAGTGATATGTATACCACTGAATTTTATCAAATTAACAGTAATTATCTATTTATTACTAAACTTTCATGTTTGTATAGTAGAGTAGAAGTTTTTGAAGCAAGATACACAAACCAGCTACAGTAACTTACAGAATGGATCTAAAATCTGGAACCCATGACTCTCATATTATAAAGCATTCTGTGACATAATTCAAAATGTCATGAAACGTTTCCTATGGTCAACCCTTGATGCTTGATTATGCTATCCAGAGATCTTCAAAATTCTGGGAGTTGAAGTCCAGAAGTCTTAAAGTTGCCAAGTTTGAACACCTTTGACTTAGCAACTGAACAACAACTGATCTGAACACAAAATGCCAAAAAACATTAAGAGTTGTCAATCTAATCTTAGGCAGCCAACTGCTAACCAGAGCTTTCAAAACATTTGTCAGACCAATTCTAGAATACAGCTCACCTGTATGGAACCCTCACTACATATCAGACATTAATACAATTGAGAGTGTTCAGAAATATTTCATAAGAAGAGTCCTTCACTCCTCCTCCCGCAACAAAATACCTTACTCCACCAGACTTGAAATACTGAAATTAGACAATTTACAACTATGTCGCCTCCGAACTGATCTAACCATAGTTCACAAAATCATACACAAAAATATACTTCCTGTTAATGACTGGTGTTTTAAACCACAACAATACACGAGCACGTAACAGATTCAAATTAAATTTAAACCACTCCAAACTTGACTGCAGAAAATACGACTTCAGCAACAGAGTGATCAATGCCTGGAATTCACTACCTGACTCTGTGGTTTCTTCCCCCAACCTCAAAATCTTCAACCTTAGATTGTCTACAGTTGACCTGTCCCCTTTTTTGAAGAGGTCTATAAAGGACTTGCATAAGCGCACCATTGTGCCTACTGTCCCTGTCCTACTGTCTTCTTTTACCATTACAGTACTTTCTATGTTATGTTTATATAAAGTGCTATCCTATACTTGATTGACAAATAAATAAAATAATAAAAAATAAATAAAAATAGGTCTCGATTCCTTCAGACATACAACTAGATTTCCTTAAGGATAATTCTGGTCATCAGAAGATAATCAGAACTGCAGGAAAAAAAACAATTGCTTCCAATCTGCCTTCCACTGAGGGCCTCTATACTGCATGAGTCAAAAAGAGGGCTGTGAAAATATTTTACTGACCCTTCACATCCTGGACACAAACTGTTCAACTGCTGCCTTCAAAACGTCACTACAGAACACTGCACACCAAGACAACTAGACACAAGAACAGTTTTTCCCCTGAATGCCATCACTCTGCTAAACAAATAATTCCCTCAACACTGTCAAACTATTTACTAACTCTGCACTATTACTATTACTACTAGTTTCCCCCCATCCTTCCTATCACTCACTTCCTCCCACTTACGATTGTAACTTTTGCTTGTATCCTTAAGATTTTTATTAATATTGTTTCTTCATTGCTTATTTGACTAAAATGACAATCATTAAGTGTTGTACCATGATTCTTGACAAATCTATATTTTCTTTTATGTACACTGAGAGCATATGCACCAAAGACAAACTCCTTGTGTGTCCAATCACACTTGGCCAACAAAGAATTATCTATCGTACCTGTCTGTCTGTCTGTCTGTGGGAGAGTAACCTAACCGTTTCTTGGAAGACAACCCAGGATCAAAAACAGAAGCGTCGGGCAACCCGAATTTTATTCTCTCAGGAAGACAAACAACCCCTCCCCCAACCCTCCTCGGTTGTTAAATGAGCTTTCTCACTTTTACACCGTGCGTTCTCCCACCACCAACCATCCCTTCCACTTACACTTCTCGCACACCATGGCGAAGGGGCGCGGGGAAATATATAAATCCGTCAAACGAAACCGCCGGCGGCGGGGTGAGGGAGGGCGAATGAACCCGTCAGCCGGTCGAGAGAGGGGTCGAACCTCTCCACTACCACAACAACAACAACAATATTCGGCGGCCGGAGCTCCCCGAGCCTCCGCACTTCCGCTTCCGGTTTCCGCGTGACGTCCAGGGCGTGAGAAAAGAGTAGCGCCCTTGGCGGACCAGGCGATGGCTGGCTGGCTGGCTGTACGGAAGTAGTCGTGACGTAAGAGCCCGCGGGAGGGTGATGGTGGAGTGAGTGCGACAGGTATGGCAGCTATGGGAACGCGGAGGTCGTTTCTATAGGTGGGGTTGTGACGTATTTTGCGAAGCTTCCCCACTGGTATCATCTGGGAAACGGCAGGTAAGATGGATTGGCGCCGTTGCCTCGGAAGCCTTGTCCTGTTAGGGGTCACCCTGCCAACCACCTGCCTCGATATATATTTTTTCCGGATAGCAGCCTCCTAAAAGCATGCACGCAGGTGAATGGAGGGAAAGTGGGAAAGGCTGGGATCTTGACCTACTGGGTGCTAACTAACAAAATGAAATTCAATGGTGGAACTGGAAAGAGTAAAGTTCTGCATTTAGGCAAGAGAAACAAAATGCACAGGTGCAGGACATGTGGTACCTTGCTCAACAGTATAACTGTGAGAGGGATATTGGAGTCCTAGTGGACAGCCATGTAAATATGAGCCACCAGTGTGCAGAAGCTGCCAAAAAAGCCTACACAGTTCTAGGCTGCATCAACAGAGGGATAGAATGAAGATCACATGAAGTGTCACTGCCACTTTATAAGTCCTTGGAAAGGCCACACTTGGAATACTGCATCCAGTTTTGGTCATCATCATGTACAAAGGATGTGGAGACTCTAGAAAGATTGCAGAGAAGAGCAACAAAGATGATTAAGGGGCTGGATGGAGGCAAAAATGTTTGAAGAACGGTTGCAGGAACTGGGCATGGCTAGTTTAATGAAAAGAAGTAGCAGGAGAGACATGGTAGCAGTGTTCCAATATCTCAGGGGCTGCCACAAAGAATAGGGAGTCAACCTATTATCCAAAGCACCTGAGGGTAGGACAAGAATCAATGGGTGAAAATTAAACAGGGAGAGAAGTAACTTAGAATTAAGGAGAAATTTCCTGACAGTTAAGATAATTAATCAGTGGAACAGCCTGCCTCCAGAAGTTGTGAATGCTCCAACACTGGAAGTTTTTAAGAAAATGTTGGAAAGCCATTTTTCTGAGGTTAGACTAGAAGATCTTCCAACTCTGTTGTTGTTGTTATTTATGTCCTTAGTGGTCTTCTGTCCCTTGCATATTTTTACCCTATCCTATCGATAGTAGGAAAAATAGCTTATTTAAATTTGCAAAGGTTGGCCTGAACTACCTTTGGGTGCTCCGTTGTGAATAAAAACCTGTAAGGGTAGTCCTCAACTTACAACTACAGTTGAGCTCAAAATTCATGTTGCTAAATGAGAAATTTCTTAAGTGAGCTTTGCTCTGTTTTAAGACTTCCTTGTGCCACATTTGTTAAGTGAATCACTGCAGTTGTTAAATTAGTTGTTAAGTGTCCCCATGAATTTTGCTTGTCAGGTCACAAAAGGTGGATTATGTGTCTATAGTACACTGCAACCGTCATCAATGTGAGTCAGCTGTCAAGCATCCCAATATTAATTATCTGGCAGTGGGGATGCTGCAACAGTCATACGTGCGAAAAATGGTTATAAGTCACTTTTTTCAGTGCTGTTGTAACTTTGAATGGTCATTAAGCTAACTGTTGTAACTTGTCCACCAGTATCTATGGGTGTACCTTTTCGGCTTCATTCTTCACTGGTGTAGGTTGCTTAGAAACAGATCAGATCTGAACAGTGATTTATTTTTATTTATTTATTTATTTATTTATTTATTTATTTATTTAGTTGGTTAGTTAGTTAGTTAGTTAGTTAGTTAGTCCAATACACAATGAGGGTTTTAGTGGGTATATATCTATATACACATAGTAAAATACATGATGAAGGTTATAGAGGAGATACTCATAGTAAAATATATCTAAGAAATAATAGAAAAGAAGATATAGTAATAGAACATATCAATGAAAGAATACAAGAAGAGATATAGGAATAGAAGAAAGGTATAGGAGATATAGGAGAGCAATAGGACAGGGGACGGAAGGCACTCTAGTGCACTTGTACTCGCCCCTTACTGACCTCTTAGGAATCTGGATAGGTCAACCGTAGATAATCTAAGAGTAAAGTGTTGGGGGTTTGGAGATGACACTATGGAGTCCGGTAATGAGTTCCACGCTTCGACAACTCGGTTACTGAAGTCATATTTTTTACAGTCAAGTTTGGAGCGGTTAATATTAAGTTTAAATCTGTTGTGTGCTCTTATGTTGTTGTGGTTGAAGCTGAAGTAGTCGCCGACAGGCAGGACGTTGCAGCATATGATCTTGTGGGCAATACTTAGATCTTGTTTAAGGCGTCTTAGTTCTAAACTTTCTAGGCCCAGGATTGAAAGTCTAGTCTCATAGGATATTCTATTTCGAGTGGAGGAGTGAAGGGCTCTTCTGGTGAAGTATCTTTGGACATTTTCAAGGGTGTTAATGTCTGAGATGCGATATGGATTCAGACAGAGAGAGAGAGATTATTTTTCTAAGGGTAAAAGAGGATGTATCATTACTTCTAGTTCTCTTTATTTGGAATTGAGGTACAGTGGTACCTCTACCTAAGAACGCCTCTACTTACAAACTTTTCTAGATAAGAACCGGGTGTTCAAGATTTTTTCGCCTCTTCTCAAGAATCATTTTCCACTTACAAACCTGAGCCTCCAAAACTGTAACTGGAATAGACAGGGAGAAGCCTCCTTGGGGCCTCTCTAGGAATCTCCTGGGCGGAAACAGGGCTTCCATCCTCCCTGTGGTTTCCCCAATCGCACACATTATTTGCTTTTATATTGATTCCTATGGGAAAAATTGCTTCTTCTTACAAACTTTTCTACTTAAGAACCTGGTCATGGAATGAATTAAGTTCGTAAGTAGAGGTACCACTGTATTTGCAACTAAACCAACCCAGCACATAGGAGAAGTTGGAAAGGCCTGGAGTCATTACTTTGGAGTGGCATCTTCTTAAATGGAAGCATGTTGAAGGTCTTAATTGCCATTTTTGTCAACTATTTTAAATATTTTTATTTTCTTTCATACAAAAAATTATAACTTCGGAGCTTGCTTATTTTTTCATGTCCCTAAAAGTTACCATAGGAACATTTTCTATGCTATAAACCAGGGCTGTCAAACTCGCATCATCACTGTGGTGTCATGTGTTGGGACTTTTTTCTCCTTCGCTAAACCTGCCAGGGCCAACACATGACACATCTGGCCTGTGGACCGCAAGTTTGACACCCTTTTTATAAAACCATTTCATTTCTGTATGAATGCATTATCTCTTGTACAAAGGAGAATTGCCTTCACTACCAATATTAATTTAAATGCCTTAATTTGCTTCTCTACAGGTTGAAATTAAAAACAAGACAACATGAAAGATACAGAAATAAAGAGACTGATGACTGCTAATGTCATCTGTATCTTCTCTGTGATTGTAACCACTGCTGTTCCTTCTTTGTTCTTGAAAAACTTCTCAGTCCTGGATACACACTTGACATGGCTATGCATCTGTTCAGCAAGCGTTGGTATTATAAATATAATTATACATATGCTTTTTAAGCCATATTTGTCTACAAGAAGATATTCTCTTGCCCACAAGGTATGTTATGTTTGATAAAATTTAACTGTTGGTTTGAGGCATGGATAATGTTTTTGACATTTTTTGATTCTCAGTAATGTTCTGTTAGTTTCAATGCTACATGGAAGATCACATGTAAGAGTAAAATCGAATGAATGATTGCATGCCTTCAGTTCTTTAGGAGTTTATGCTTGCAATCACAATAAAACTCACAGCTCCATGTCTTCAGCATTATTCCATATCATTTGTCTCTCAACTAAAACTCTAAAATATTCTGTAAGCAATTAAATATTCTCTTAATATTTCTGCTATAAGGAAGCTGATTTACCCCCTCTGAATAGCGAGGTGTACCTTGCTATTATTTAAATACTTTATTCAGTATTTTGACTACCTCTGTCGTCAGGCATGGGGGAATTGAGACTTTCCCTCCCCCCTAGGCTTATAAAATTTATGCATGGTATGTCAGTATGTATGATTGGTTTCTTAAATTGGGGTTTTTAAAATTTACTTAAATATTACATTGTTTACATTGTATTATTATTGTTGTTAGCCGCCCCGAGTCTACGGAGAGGGGCGGCATACAAATCTGATAGATAGATAGATAGATAGATAGATAGATAGATAGATAGATAGATAGATAGATATTTGAGTTGTAGTGATGTAATCTTATAAAACTTTAAATTTTATAAAAGTCCATGTTAGATTGCATTTAAAATTTTAAAAGCATCCTATCATATCAAGCAAAATTGCATATCAAATAAAACTGCATCTAGTGTTAAAAGGACTCATATTTCCCAAAGAATGGCAACAAACCTAAAACAGGTTAGGTAGTTTTCCTGGCATTGTGCCTTTTTCTGGAAGCACTCTTGTGGGAAATTTTCCAAGCCCACTTGTGTAACCTTGTCCAGCTTGTGTATAGATTTATCTTGTGTAGTAATCAGAATATTGTTGTGGAGCCTACAAACCCCCTCCCCCCAAAATTAAACATAAGAGCTTTCTAGAAGTTATGATTTATTATTATGATACAGAAGAACTGTAATAAAACTGATTAGGGTACTGACTGATTTTGGGAAATTTGCTTGCAAAAGTATCCTTAGCTGGCAAGACTGTTTCAGACATATTGAATCAGCTGTGACAGTGCAATGTAATAGCTCCTATGGGAGCATCTTCCTAACTTTGAGAGTTTCACAATATTCAATATGGTATAAAACTAATTCAGGTTATGGTATTTAAATTTTACCAGTTTCAACAAGACATTGATGCACATTATTAAACCTCTGCCATGAAAATAAATGTGACTTTAAATGATTTCAATCTGGGTATTTTGTACAAGCATTTTTCTTCAATATTAAAAGAATTTATAGCCCAACATAAATTCTTTTAAAAGCCTTGCTAGGAGTCAGATTGGACTTCTAGCAAGAGATATATTTTTTGCCTAGGAGGCTGCCGGATGGGGATGGGAGAGCCAGTCAGAAAGGGAGAAGATACAATAGTCATTGTCAGTTTTGGTTCTGCTATCAAGAGACTAAAAACCCAATATTAATTCAGTGTTAATGATCTAGATTCTAGAACAAATTTACAAGGTTTTTGATTTAATCTAATTATGTACTTTATGGTACAAGAGTTTGCCTTCTATAAAAAAATTATGCATATTGATAATATTACAGTATATTCATTCTCTTAAAAGGCAACCAGATTTGTAAAATGCGGTGTATACTTCGTCATATCTTGCATCCTCTTCCATGGAATTATTGTTCTTTACGGAGCACCATTACTAGAGTAAGTATGTCTCTTACAATTCCACCTGATAAATCATGAAATTAAATTTTATAAATTTGAACCATGAATCAGTCCGGATTTACAGTGTCCCATGTAAGACCCTCTAGTGGTAGAAGGTAATGTGGATTTGGTTTTAGTTATGTAGTTCTGGGATAATATTAAATATTAATAATGAAGTGAAAATGATATGACCCATCTTTTTTGTGAGCTTAGACTTGATGATTAAAAAAAGTCAGTGACAATTTTGTTTTCCTAGCTTCAAGAATAAATAAAGTTGATAGTTCACGGCTGAAATTAAGAGGGCAGTAATTCTAAGAAAGAATGTGCAGTAAAAATTAGACAATGAGAAAGAGGATAAATTATGAATCACATTACATTGGTAAGATTACCATGGATCACAAATTGCAGCCGCCAATCAATTCTGGCCCAAATAAGTTGACCATACAGGCATGTAGAACAAGGAACTGATGGGCTAGAAAAAAAGAAATATATTTCCTGAAATTGAGAGAAAACAGAGACACAGAGAACAGGTAACCTGGATTGATGTGATATTTAAAATGTGGCAATGGTGAAATGAAATAAATGACTCTATAACAGCAGTACTGGAGAAACAGCTGCTCATTGATTTTATGTGTCCAGAGTAACAGGACTATTGTCTCTCCCAGTAGAAATCTTCCTGCATTGGCCTTTTAAGGACAGTTGAGTGGAAGACATGACATTGTGCCAGGGTAAATGCCTTCTGGTGGTTAGGTACTTTGAGTAACACATACATAATTATTATTCATTATATTTACCAGTACATCTCACATTGCCACAGGAACTCAAGATAATTTATACTGGAGTCCACCCTAATTTTATCTCCACCAATAATCACCCTGGAAATTGGGTTACGCTAGGAATGAGTCAGGGTCACTTGGCCCTGAGTCAGTTTGAATGTGACTTTGCCTCCATTGATCAAAGTGACGTATTGATAGAAATATTTTTTGTATGAACCAGGCTTATTTTAACATACTATTGCCAAGTTCTTAATGCTGTACTAAAATTGTAATTCAGTTGTAGGTAGATCATTCACATTTTATTGCTGTAAATCCACCATAATCCATGGTAGCATAAATTTTAATTGGCAAAATATAAAAAACCCCAGAGACTTCAGTGGCTTTAAGAAATCAAACAAAAGTTTTAGATTTTTGTAATCCCGTCTTTATTATTTTTGTAAATAATTCAGAGTTGTGACAATATGCATATATACTTGAAAGATGAGCAGGTGAAAATGGTTTAAGATCATGATGCGACGGGGTACATATTAAATTATAAAATATACACATATACATCTGAAGGTTGCTCTGTCTCAAAATAAGTAAATATATACTAGCATTGCAAGAAAGACTGATAGACTGGAGAAACACTAGACATGAATTTCCCCCTCCCTTCCCCAAAGCTTCAAGTTGTCTTTTTAGGATAGCTTTCTAATTTGTTTATTTGCTTACTTATTTTGTGTTCTGGTTTCTGGTAGAACTTTAGCTATTAAAAATAACTCTCACGAAATGCAGTATTTCATAAACAAAGAAACTCCATCTTTATTCTCTTCACTTCCGTATTCAAAATGCAGTTCATACTAGCACATTCCTTTTCTCCCGTTATCTCTCTTAATTACATTCCACATGCATTCCTCTCAGCCTCCTCCGTCTACCAAGATTTATGTACTCACAGTATGATTCAAAACCAGCAGAAATTACTGTAAAATAACACAGAATGAACTTGCTCGCTCGGGAGCTGAATTAAAACATCTTTCATTTTAGCACTACAACATTGAAACTCCGCCCTTCTTCCCCACTGGCCCACTGACATACCAAGTACATCACTCTAGTAATTAACCCATTCCTCCCCTTAATATCTTCTTCCAAACACCTGTTCCTTACGTTTTTGGACCCTTCTGAATTTAGGATTGACCCAGCGAACGTCTGTTTCTTCATCACTAGATTCTGGACTCATAGCAACATCCTGTGGCTGGCCTCCCACCTGTTCTACTACCTGTAACCCAGGGCCTACCACTAATTCATAAACGCTATCTGTATCAGAGTCCTCAAGTTCTTCATCATCCTCCAACTTACCAGGAGTATGTACAACATTTTGTATAGAGGAACATTAAAAATTTCTATCTTTAGCAAGCAGTCTATAAAGTAGAAGTAGCCAAAACTTGTTTCTGAGTAAATGTGGAGGTGTTTTTAGATTTTTTAAAATCCCATTTTTATTATTTTTTAAAATAACTTAAGGTTGCAAACATACCTTCTTTCCTCTTCCTATTTTCTCCAACAACAGTATCTGTGAGATGAGGTGGGCTGAGAGTGAGTGATTGATTCAAAGTTACCCATCTATTTTTTATGTGTAAGGTGAAACTAAATTCAGTTTCCTGATTTCTAGCCTGGTCCTTAATCACTGAAAACTATGTACTGTAGTAAAACAACAATAATATCAAACTTTTTTAAATAAAAAAAAAATCAGGGTTGTGGGATGGATTTTTTCATACATGATCATCCAAATATTAGTGTTACATAAAAGATCTTAATTTTGATGTGTTCTGAAACAAAATATTCCAAAGGTGTTCCTTCTTCAAATCCCTACTGTTGATCATCACAGTATTATAGCAAATAATAAAATCAGAAAAACACTTTTGAGATGTGTGACAATCACCATGTGAAAGTTTTGAGTTTCAGAATTGCGAAAACTCAGTTTTTATATAAGAGGTATAAACTGCTCCAGAATCAGGCACTCTTTGTCTTTGAATATCACATTAAACATTAATCACACATGCCCCAGATTATGAATTCAGAAGGTGATCAGAGGCATTTGCTTTTATTTTGAATTCATTTTAGCCTGCTATGGTATTCAGATTTGGTAAACATGGATAAATCTTTACTGAGATTTGTTTAGATCTTCATTTTGGGTGACAGCGATACACAACTTTTTCTAGGCCAAATGCCACAGTCGAATTAAGTGGGATTTATTTATTTATTTTATTTATTATTTCAATTTCTAGGCCGCCCTTCTCCGAAGACTCAGGCTGGTTTACAACATAGGAATAAATACAAAACACAGCATGGTAGAAATTAAAGTTAAAATGGACCAATTAAAAATCTAAAATCCATTAAACATATTAAAATAACAACCCTAAAATCCCATATCTTAAAACCATTCACTCACATTCATACATATCTCAGTCATAGCATGGGCAGGAGCTAGAGATTACTTTCTAAAAACTAAAAAGATAAGGTAGAATCTCCATAGATGAATGAACCTAGTCTTTCTCTGGGTTTGCACACTTCTCATTTATTTCCTCTGGGAAGGTTATGAAAAGATTTCAACTTTGCTTTGAAGTTCGGTTAATCACAACATACTATTATGCTTAAACAGTAAAGAATATTCATTCTGCTTTTCTGAAATCAGGCAGTTGCCTAAGAGTTTTGAGCCACACGATTGCTCCAGACATTTCTAAAATTTGTAGCTAATGATAACTTAAAACATAATGAGAGAAGTGGGGATTGGAAATTATAAAAAATGACTGCCTAGTATATTAACTAGATTAAATTCTAATTAAAATTAAATGTCAATTAGAGGCAAAATGTTCTATTGGAAGCTATGGGAAAGCTCTGGAATACAATTACATTGTAACGATTAAACATTTTTCTTGATTTTTCCCTAATTCACAAGAGTGATAACATGTTTTGGCTGTCTGAGAAATGGAAGGTATAAAATTTATATATACCTGTTGGATTTGAAATTTGAAATACATTTTTTATACTAAAAATGAGATAATTATTTAAAGTTCACATTAAGAGCATTGGTGGTTTGCAGGTTAAAGAACTGGAGCATGTAATAATGTTTTTAAAATGTAAAATTTGTTTTAGTGGATGTAAAATTAAAATGGATTCGTCAAAAAATCTTGTTTCACATTTACTGAACTGTGAATGGATTTGAAAAGATTGACATATTTTCTCTGTTGACAACAGAAAAAAAGGTGTTATTGACTCATAATTTGATCTTGTTAATTAGAAAGCAACATTTTAATGTACATAAACAGCTTTATAGGGAAATTGTTTAATTATGAAAGAAGTTAATTAAAATAAGACTTGGGATTTATTCTCAGTCATCCAGGCCATTGTTGTCCCAAAGGTGCTTTTTTTCAAGGAGGCAACAGTACATTTTTTCTTTTTTCTTTTGAAGACATTTCGCTTCTCATCCAAGGAGCTTCTTCAGGTCTGACTGGATGGTGGGGAATGGAAGGATTTATACTCCTTGCAGACAGTTGGTCATTTGCATTTTTAGAGAGCCATCAAGGCCATTTGGAGGTTTATCTGTGTCTTTGGGTTCACCTGAGTAGTGCAGACGGGTGTGGAGCCTTCTTGGCTGCAGGATGGTGGGGTTTTTTGTCCTGTGTCCTTTCAAGTGTTGAAGACAGGCTCAAGCTCTTAGGGATGCATCTGTATTGTCTGCATCTCAGACTGAAGTGCAAATGGCTCCTGTAGTCTGCAATTTTTCTGGAAATCCATTCATACTCCCACACAATTTGAAGGGTGTTTGTCCCAAAATGCATAGTTAAAAGTCTGGAGATTCTCAGTCATCCAGATCATTTGTTGTCCCAATGGCTTCACACCCATCTGCACTACTCAGCCATCCCTGAGGATACAGATAAATCTCCAAGTGGCCTTAACAACTCTTTAAAACAATGCAAATGAGCAGCTGTCTGCAAGGAATATAAATCCTTCCATTCCCCGCCATCTTTTCTGTCGAGCTCTCTGGTAGACTCCTCCCAAAAATGCACAGATACAATTTCAGACACACACACGTTTGAAAATTCAAAACAATGTTCTTTATACCGAAAATGCAAATAAACAGAGCACTCTTTTTGTACAGCAAATAGCACTTGTCTCCAAACAAATTGGTAATTTGTACAAGTCCCTTATCAGTTCTGTGATACTTAGCTTGCAGCTGTGAGGCAATTCACAGTCCTTCTTCTTTCACAAAGTGAAACACACTTTGCTCTGGGTTAGTTTCAAAGCGGGGAAAAATCAGCACACAGAAGGTCAAAGTCAGCAAAGCAGTCATGAAACACAACGATCAGATAATCCTCCACAATGGCCAAACCCACAGGCTGCTATTTATAGCAGCCTCACTAATTACCACAGCCCCACCCAACCACAGGTGGCCTCATTTTCTTTGATAATAATCTCTCAGTTGTTGTTGCCTATGCATCGCTCTCCGCATGGGTGGCTGTATCATTAACTCTTGTTCTGAATCCAAGGAGGAGCTAGATAATTGATCTCCTGAGCTGTCTACCACACTCTCCTCCTCCTTGTCACTTATGTCTTCTTGGTCAGAGGAGCCTTCATCAGCAGATTCCACTGGGGGCAAAACAGGCCTGCAGCATGTGGATGTCTTCCCCACATCCACAGTCCTTGGGGCAGGAGCTGGGCCAGAGCTAACCACAACACCATCCAATCAGAGATGAAGAGGCTTCTTGGATGAGAAGTGAAATGTCATCAAAAGGAAAAGCAACAAAGTCCAGTTGCCTCCTGACAAAACACCTTAGGGATGGCTAGGTTCATTCCTACTGCAACCAATGTTCACATGATGTTTCAACACAAAAGTTTGTACTTTATTGTTCTTACCTTCTCAATGTGTTTATCAAGATAGACCTTTAAAATATTTCACTTTTTTTTCCCAGATCAGTCTGGGAGACCTTCTTATTTGCAGTTCTTTTATCCACCTTTACAACTTTGCCCTGCTTATGTTTGCTGGGACCAAACTTTCAAATATGGCTGAGAGTGTTCAGTAAAAATGGGTAAGTTGCCTGTGGTTGGAATTTGCAATGCCATTAGTGCAGTTGAGATTAGACATTTCTTTAATAGTTTATTATGGTGAAATAGTGGCCATATTCTTATCTGAGACAAGACATAGAAGGCTGCTACATTCTGCCTTAGAGTTAAGGTTAGGGTAGTAGTAGTAATCTAATAATTACTAGTAGTCGTAGTTGCTATCAAGTAGTAATCTAATGCAATGGCTCCTTCTTCTGTGACCAGAAGTAATTGTGATTTCTCTTCTCCATCATTTATTTGAAGTAGAATCTGTACCTTAACAAGCCAGAGTTTATTGTTGGGTTCAGTTCTAAGTTTTTTAAAAAACAAACTGGTGGTTAGGTTCATATGTCCTACTATATAGATTTATTTATTTATTTATTCTTTGTCCAATATACAATACATATGAGAGAGAATATACATTAGGAATATATATATAAAGATAGGAAGTAAAAAGAAGGGAAGTGGATAGGAAGAGAATATATATAGAGGAGAGAATATATAAGATTAAAGAGGTAAGAAAAGAGAATTGGACAGGGGACGATAGGCACAACAGTGCACTTATATACGCCCCTTACTGGCCTCTGAGGAATCGGGAGAGGTCAATCGTGGAGAGTTTAATGGAGAAGTGTAGGGGATTGGGGGTTGACACTATTGAGTCCGGTAATGAGTTCCACGCTTCGACAACTCGATTGTTAAAGTCGTATTTTTTGCAGTCAAGTTTGGAGCGATTGATATTAAGTTTGAATCTATTGTGTGCTCTTGTGTTGTTGCTGTTGAAGCTGAAGTAGTCGTTGGCCGGAAGGACGTTGCAGCGTATGATCTTGTGGGCAATACTTAGATCGTGTTTTAGACGCCTTAGTTCTAGGCTTTCAAGGCCCAGGATGGTTAGTCTATTTTCGTAGGGTATTCTGTTTCGAGTGGAGGAGTGGAGGGCTCTTCTGGTGAAGTATCTTTGGACGTTTTCGAGAGTGTTGATGTCTGAGATGCGGTGTGGGTTCCAGGCAGATGAGCTGTATTCGAGAATGGGTCTGGCATAGGTTTTGTAGGCTCTTGTGAGTAGTGTGAGATTGCCGGAGCAAAAGCTGCGTAGGATCAGGTTAACAACTCTGGAGGCTTTTTTGGCGATATTGTTGCAGTGGGCTTTAGCACTTAGGTCATTTGAAATGAGTATTCCGAGGTCTTTTACTGAGTGTTGGTTGGTAGTGAGGATTTGTTTATTCAGTTCATATATGTGGTTTGGATTCTTTTTGCCGATGTGGAGGGTAAAGCATTTGTTGGTTGATATTTGAAGTTGCCAGGTGTTGGACCAATCTGAAATGAAGTCAAGGTCTTTTTGAAGAGTGAGTGTGTTGTCGGTGGTGTTGAAGAGTTTCACATCGTCGGCAAAAAGTACACAGTTGCTTACGATATTATCGCAGAGGTCGTTGATGTATAGGATGAAAAGAGTAGGACCTAGTACGCTGCCTTGGGGAACGCCGCTTTTGACAGGGACAGGGGAGGAAATGGCGCTTCCGATTTTGACAACTTGTTGTCTGTTTGACAAGAATGCGGTAATCCAGTTGTGGAGGAGTCCTGAGATGCCATAGGATTTGAGTTTTAGGAGAAGTTTGTCGTGAACCACTGAGTCAAAGGCTTTGCAGAAGTCGATATAAATTGCATCGATGAATTTTCCTTGATCAAGGTGGGTAGTCCAGATGTTTTTGCAGTGGAGTAGTTGTAGGTTGCAGGATAGTTTCTTACGGAATCCAAATTGTTTTTTTGATAGTAGGTTGTTAGATTCTAAGTAGAGAGTGATTGAACGATTTATAATTGATTCCATGATTTTACAAGGTACACAGCATAGTGATATGGGTCTGTAGTTGTCAACTAGTGATGGGTCTCCTTTTTTGAAGATGGGGATGACTACTGCTTTTGACCACAGTTTGGGGAGAGTGCTGGTCATGAAGGAATTTTGGAAGATGATGCTTAGAGGTTCAGCTATGGCAGATGAGAGTTTTCTTAGGAAGTATGCACAAAGACCATCTGGACCGACAGATAGGGAAGGTTTGAGATCACGGATTTCTTTTTCAACGTAGTCTGTGGTGAAGATGATTTGGCTTAGGTTATTTAATGAGTTAGGAGTGCGATTTGCGAAGAGGGGGGATGAGTTATTACTGTTAACAAAAACGGAGCCAAAGAAGGAGTTGAAAAGATTTGCTTTGGATGGGTCGTCGTGGTACTCTATGTTGTGTGGTCCAATGAGAGGTGGAATAGGTCTGGAGTCGTTAAGTTTGTTGTTGACGAAGTTGTAGAAGGCACGGTTAGATTTGGAGCGTAGGAGGTTTTCCTCTTGTTTACTGCGGTAGTTCAGACATTCTACTTTTATTTGTTGGCATATTCTTCTGTAGCAGTTTTTGAAGTTGTTTACAGGACCTTTTTTGTTTCTACGCCAGAGGGATCTTTTTTTGGTTTGTAGTTTCTTTAATGAGATGGGAATGTTGTTTTTCTGTTTTCTTCTAGGAGGAGTAATTGGAACATACAGATCTATAAGTCTATTGATTTGGAGTAAGAACGTGTTGTAGAGGTCATCGATGGAGATGCAGTTGGAGAAGAGGGATTGCCAATTAATAAATGAGAGACTGACGTCTATGAGTTCGTAGTTAGCTTTCCTGAAATTGTACTTAGGTGACACGTTGTTCTGTTGAATGTTATGATGGCGTAGGTTGAGGTTGAAGTTGATCATACTATGGTCGCTGTTGGAGAAGGGTTCTATGATATGCAGTCCATAAATAGCACTTTTACTATTGCAGAAGATGAGGTCGAGGCAGCTGTTGAGTCTGGTGTTGTTTAATACTAATTGTTCCAGTCCCAGGCTGGTGACGGTGTTGTAGATGGCGGTATGTATAGGTTCGGTGGAGCATTCGTTTAGTGTCCAGTTGATGTGTGGTAGGTTGAGGTCACCTAGGAAGATAATGGGGTAGGGGCTGATTTGTGCAAGTAGTTCAGCCAATAGGAAGCACTAAACTGTAGAATTCAGCTTAGTGGGATGTTTGAATTAGGCTGTAGCATTCAAACCCTAAATTGTGATACAAGAACAAATCTGCATTATACAGTAATTTGGGATATGAATCTGGCTGCTTATTTACTAATCACATGTAAAATTCAACTGATTAGTATGTCCAATTGCATGGTCATACTAAATAGCTGGAGTCCAAATAGCTGAGAGTTTCTTCACATTTCTTCATAATTCTAAGCATTCTTATTCAAGACAATGGCTTATAATAAAACAGTCCAAACAGGTTTATATTATGCTACTTAATTCCAGTATGTACTCATTGTTTATTTAATATGTTTTGCTTTACTTTTATTTGTAAAAAAATATGTTTGAAAAAAATGTTCCTAGGAGTTTGGGTTTGTATCTTGCATCCTTTCAATAACAAGTGTCTATGGGGATGAATTTTTTAAAATATTTTTTTACATAGTTTGTAACTTTCCTATTAAATATAAAGATGAAAAACCAAAGGATCTCAAAAGCTGCTCTGTTCTTAGTAACTTGACATTCTATTGAAAAGGTCAGATCTTGATGTAGAAACAATTTGGTTAAATGAGCCTTGAAATTTGGCTTGTTGGCTCTTGTCTGATAATGTCTTTCCTGTGCTAAACCCATTTATGTTAAGGCTCCTTCCAATACACCTGTTAAAATTGAAAGATTTCCTTATATGTTTATACTCTTCCTTGAGTAGATGCCTATGATGGCTATGCCTTCCACACTTATACAGCAAGTATTATGCAGGTTGCTCTTGAGTTATGATGTCACATGTCATCACTTAGCGACAGCAGTCTTTTGTACGTCTGCCTTTTTCTGGACATGTTACTGCACAGGTGTAAAACTCGATCACATCATGTGACATATTTATTTATTATTTTATTTTATTTTATTTATTAGATTTGTATGCATATCATGCATACAAATACATATCATGACATATTGTGACTTTTTTGCCTTTGTGGAACTGGGATGGGTCCGTGGAACATCTGGCCCATGGGCTGCCAGTTTGACACCCTTGTGTATGCTGCAAAGTGGCACTGCAGTGATTTTTTTTAGTGAAAAAAATCCAGAAAGCATTGAGTCATGTCAACTGTACAAGACTTAATTAGTCTCAGTTATTGTGTATGCTTCTCCAGCCAATACAAAATGATAACTTACTCTATAAAATGCTTCAGTGGGTTTTCATTTCTGGTTTGAAAAGCTGTAAAAAAGCCCAATTCTTGGCTTCTGAAAAGCTCACCACATCAACTTTTAAAATATTTGATTTCTTTGTCTTTAGCTCTGAAAGTTTGGTCTGAACTGATACTACTATTTGACTGGCACCATAATACTGTTAAGAAATGTTCTATTGCATAAATATGAGCTGTTACATCTCTACAGCTCAGATAGATTTTATCATATTTTTGTATCTCATTTGCATTTTTGCCAGTTTCTATTAAATAGATTGCTTCGTTCCATGAGTCAGCCAACTCTCTGATATGACATCTTCATTTTATCAGCATCTTTAGATGTTTAGATATAGATGATGCAGTTGTGGGTTGAGAAAGCAAGTTGTATAATCTCTTTGCTTTAAGCCAAATCCATCCTTATGTATAAGAAAAATATAGATACATTTTATAAAATAATATTAAATTTTAAACCAATATCAACTTGAAATAAAATGTAAATATCTAGATTTTTTTAAAAAATATTGTAAATAGGACAACAAAGTTTGTTTCTGAATAGGCACTGGAAAGCTTTGGGATTTCAAAGTAATATTGATTGGATGATAATGATACTACAAAAATTATAGTAGGTATAACCAAAGACAGCTAGTAAAAGCACAATAGAAGTACTAAGATAAATGTTTTTCTTTAAACCTGTAGCTCAGAAGAATCTAAAAATACAAGATTACACAAGCACACATTCCATTAACCATCAGATGATGGCATGATATATGTATAGCTTTTGGAAAACTTCCCTGTATATTATGTCACAGAATGATAGTGAAAAAGGCAAATAACATACTGTAGCTTTATTAGGCAAACAGTTTTGCCTTCATGGATCTTCTGAAAGGTCTTGAGGAGACCCACAGGTTTGGAAACCACATTTTGAGAACCAATCCTGTAAAACATCAAACAGTTGAAGTGTTAAAGCATCTCTTTTCTATATCAAGAATAATATCATCCTGATAGTTTTCTTTATCACATATACAAATTGAATTAAAACACCTGCAGAGTGTTTAAGGACAAAAATATTGATGCCTAACTCAATCATCCCTAAAGGTGATTTTTCAAGAGGCAACTGGGCTTTCGTGTTTTTCTTTGAAGACATTTTGCTTTTCATTCAAGAAGTTTCTTCTGCTCTGAAGTCTTTGTATTTTTTGCGGGTGGGTGGGTGGGTTGGATTTGGTCATCTAATTTCTGCAAATGATAAACCACCAACGACCAAAGTTTAAAAGCAAAACATTCCAGTGAAAAGAGTTTAAAAAAATAATCATGCTTTGAAACTTCTTGGAACACTAGTAGACATAGTCTCCAGATCTTCTTGGAGCTGGGAGTTCCACTGCTTTGGCATTGCAACAAGACAGGGTCCTCCGTATATTCCATCATGAGCACCTCAATAGAAGATGTGCACTAGAGTCTTTCTAGCTAATTGAAGAGAAAGAGGGCCTTATTCATCATAAGCAGATAGCATAATTTTATATTAATATAGGGAAGAATTTACTCAAATACAGTACAGTGATACCTTGTCTTACAAACTTAATTGGTTCCGGGACGAGGTTCTTGAGGTGAAATGTTTGTAAGACGAAGCAATGTTTCCCATAGGAATCAATGGAAAAGTGATTAATGCGTGCAAGCACAAAATTCACCCCTTTTGCCAGCCGAAGCACCCGTTTTTGCACTGCTGGGATTCCCCTGAGGCTCCCCTCCATGGAAAACCCCACCTCCGGACTTCTGCGTTTTTGCAATGCTGCAGGGGAATCCCAGCAGGGAGATTCTGTTGCCAGAGAAGTGCCCTTTTTTGCGCTGCTGGATTCCCCTGCTGGGATTCCCTTGTAGCATCACAAAAACACGGAAGTCCGGAGGTGGGGTTTCCCATGGAGGGGAGCCTCAGGGAAATCCCAGCAGTGCAAAAACGGGCGCTTTGCTGGCAATGGAAGTCCAGAGGTGGGGCATCCCAGCGGCGGCCGTGGGTTTGTAAGGTGAAAATAGTTTGTAAGAAGAGGCAAAAAAATCTTAAACCCCGGGTTTGTATCTCGAAAAGTTTGTAGGACGAGGCGTTTGTAAGATGAGGTATCACTGTACTTGTACATGTGAATTTTGTAATGCCTGTGCTGGCTCCAGAAACTCAGCTTATATATAGTACAGATTGCTTCTCCTTTTTTATGCCGGAGGCATAGAGTTACCAAAATTTCTTCCTGCCCACCCAATATGTTTTCTTAACCAGCTATTTCTCTGAAGCGGGTGGAATGAAATTCAACCAATTTTAATTAAAACCCACTGGCTGCTGTTAAATAAGCCGAAATCCCCTCAGACTTGAATAGAGAGACATCTGGCTTCACTTGCAGAAAGCAGCCGCTCTGTTGCTTTTTCACATAAGTGCTATTCACAGTTTCCATAACCATCTGATAAGAATATAGATTTCACCTGTGTAAAAAGTTAGTGATTTTAATTGAATTATTTCTCAGTTGTGAATTTAAATTCTCAGCTTATGAGCCTTTTGTTCCCAGCTGAACATAATTACCAACATAATGAAGAAATTGCAGCATATTCCAAGTGCCTCGTGACCAAATCTAAAATTAATTAGTGAATCTTGCTATGTATGGGGAATCCCTAAATTGCATCAATGCCTCTGAGGATGGTATTCTCATCCAATTGACAGATTCTGTTCTGTTGGTTTTGCTGAACAGAATATGTGTTCCAGTATTTATGATGCAGCATTTTTGCAACGTGGTTTTTAACAAAGGCACATTTTTGAGTATATTTTTTTCCACTGAATTATAAATGATGAATATAAAATTTGGGCTCACGTTGTGATCCATTTTGTGTGCTATCAAGTCAACATTGACTCTTAGCGACCACATGTATTTTCACCATTTGTCAATCATTTTATATTCTGTATTCATCAGGTTTTCTTGAATAAAATGCAGGAATAGCTTTTTATGGCCTTCTCCCCCACACATGAATTGATGTGTTTGTTCTGATAATCCTCCACCTCCAACATTTTATGTGAGTGATGGTGAATCTATGGCACAAATGCCGCAGGTGGCATGTGGAGCCATATCTGAGGGCACGAAAGGCGTTGCCCTATGTGTTGTGGTTAGCTCTGGCCCAGCTCCTGCCCCAAGGAATGTGCAGGTGGATGTGGGGGAAACATCCACATGCCGTAGGACTGTTTTGCTCCCGATGGAATCTGCCGACGAAGCCTCCTCTGACCAAGGAAGCGTGAGTGACAGGGAAGAGGGGAGTTTGGCAGACAGCCCAGGAGGAGATCAATCATCTGTATCATCATTGGATTCTGAACAAGAATTAATGACACATCCACGCATGCGTAGAGTGATGCATAGGAGACAACAACTGAAGGATTATTACAAGAGAAAATGAGGCCGCCTGTGGTTGGGTGGGGCTGCTGTAAATAGTGCTACAGATAAAAGTGCAACCTGGTGTTTTAGCCTCATGGCAGTTTATCTGATTCATTGTTTCATCAAGATTGTGGTTTTTGTGCTGTTCAAGACTCTCTGGACTTTAGAATTGGACTCAATTTCCCAGTTATTGGGTGAACAATTGGATTGCATGTAACCTGTGCCTTGTGTGTACCAGAAAATCCCTTTGAGATTTAAAAAAGGGAGCTTTTTCTGTTTTTCTGTTTATAAAAACTTTTGGGTTTTCCTTTTATCGTGTGGTGTGTGTCTTCCTGGACTAATTACCCTGTAATTACAGGCGGTTGAAACACACCGGTGGAACACCTATACCAGCTCCAGCATGCATGTATGCTCTGGCAAGCTGATTTTCGGCCTTCTTTTTATCCGTTTTCACTCTCCTCAGGCTTCGGGAAAACCTCCTGAAGCCTGGGATGGCAAAAAACAGCCCAAAAGGCCAACTGGAAATTCACTTGTGTGCGTCACCCTCAGCCTCCTTTTTGTTGTCAGAGGTCTTCAGGAACTTCTTCAGCTTTGGACAGTTGCAGTCAGGCCTAACACACCTCGGCCCATTTCTTCTACAGCTGGCAAGGCTTTACTGAAGGCCTCTGCAGATGATAATTGTTGTGGTTAGCTCTGGCCCAGCTCCTGCCCCAGGGAATGTGGAGGTGGATGCAGGGAAAACTTCAACATGTGGCCTGTGTTATTGCCGACAGAGTCAGTTCAGAGTTTAGTTTCCTCGGACAAAGAAGAAAGTGGGAGTGACTCGGCAGAGGGGGGCTTGGCACACAACCCAGGCAGTCAATCTCCCTTATCTTCCATTGATTCAGATGAAGATGTCTTGGACCCACGCAAGCGCAGAATTATGCGTAGAAGAGACCAAGTAAAGACATATTACAGGAGATAAGAGAGGCCACCTGTGTTTGGGTGGGGCGCCAGTAATTAGGGCTGCTGCTATAAATAGCAGCATGTGGGTTTGGCCGTTGTGGAAGAGTATCTGATCGCAGTTCTTCAGGAATCGTGTGTTGTGGTTTTCTGGACTTTGTTTGTTGATTTTTCACACCTTTGAAACCAAAGCAGAGCAACATGTGTGTGTGTGTGTGTGTCTCACTTCGTTGGAAGAAGAAGGGGTGTGAAGTTTCTTCACAGCTGCTAGCTAAGTACTTAATGACTGCTTAAGGGAAATTGTACAGACTACCCGGTTGTTTTGCGATGAGTGCTCTTTGCAATACAAAAAGAATGCTTAGTTTATTTTGAATTTTGTGATAAAGAACATTGTTTTGAATTTTCAAATGTGTGTGTGTCTGAAATTTGTACCCTTGAATTTTCGGGAGGCTCCTACCAGAGAGCCCGGCAGAACAATAATAGAGCTCCAGATCAACCCAGAGGTCTGCTACAGAGGCCTTCAGGAAAGCCTTGCCAGCTGCAGAAGAAATGGGCAGAGGTGCGCGAGGGTCATTTTTCACCATCCCCAAGCTTCATGATGCTTTCCTGAACCCTGGGGCGAGCGAAAAACGGGCCTACCGTAACTCTGGAGGGTTCAGTGAAGTCTGTTTGTATGCAGGGGGAGCAACTTGGGGAGGTTGTGCGCATGCACAGGGGGGCAGCACAGAGGTTGTGCACATGCCTGGGGGACATTACATTATGGGTGTGGGGATACATGCGCGCACCTTTTTGGCACCTGAGCCAAAAAAGGTTTGTGGTTGGTAAATCCATAGTAACTGAATTTAAACATGCTTGGGATAAACATATATCCATTGTAAGATAAAATACAGGAAATAGTATAAGGGCAGACTAGATGGACCATGAGGTCTTTTTCTGCCGTCAGTCTTCTATGTTTCTATATTTCTACTCAAGATCCCCATGGACAATTGGTGGGCCACTGTGTGACACAGAATGCTGGACTCGATGGGCTTTGGCCTGATTCAGCATGTTCTTATGTTCTAAATTAATTAATAAGCAAATGAATAAAAAATCTTTGCCATCCCAAATAAGTGCCTGTTTGCTTTGGCTCTGCAGTTAGCATGACCTTCACGCTTTGAGTGTCCTTGCTTGCAATATATATACTCTTGGCATACATTCCTGAGTTTCCTCCTCTCCTATATTTCTTCCTCCCCCACAAGAACATCACAATGAGGCAGCACCGTTGGGGGCAGGGTGTTGTCTGGTTTATGGCTTGGTGCATTGTACAAACTCAAGTAGAAGTTGCTTTTATTCCATTAACCATGCATTAGTTATTGAGCCGACGTAGCTATAAGGCTAACCAAAATTTCACCCTTCAAGGCACAATCTCTGGAATAATTTTCTATAAAGTAATACAACCATTACATCAAAGATTTAGTATATGGCTCATATATTGTCTCTTTTTTGTCAAGTGACAGTTCCTTCCCTTTTTTCCCTGCCCATACACTTGAACAAAATGCCAGACTTGCCTTAGATCTTGCTTTAAGCCAAGAAGAAGGAAGATTTAAGCCAAGAAGAAGGAATGATCACCAGTGTAGATGTACTTTAGCAATAAAATGATATGCCTCTTAACTGCAACATACAATTTATTTCCTACAGGAGGAGCCAATAAAACAGCAGGTGCATGCGGAATTTTTTTTATTTTAAAAAAAATCAAAAGTTTTGACCATTTTATCCTTCCTTAGAAAATAATGAGCCACATTGGATATATAGAAAATATTATTTAAAAAGCTGTGTTTTCAGTATGGAAGAAAACATATTTAGATTTCATAACTACCACTTGACTCCCTTGCTAGCACTTTCATTATCTTATTATCAGCATAGAATTAAATTGATTCAGAGTTAGTAGGAAAAAAGGCATATTGCAGAAATTATCCTAATTGAGGGAGATCCAAAGTTTTCATGCTGCGAAAGGGGAAAAAAACATTTCCATAATCAGCAGAAATAGAAGTGCTCCTTAAAAGCACTTCAGAATAGCAACTTTGCCAGGGTGGTAATTTATATTATGACCGGTAGTTAATAAATTTTACAATGTCACAGGTTCTTAAATATACTATATTTTTTTATAAGTAACATTAAAAAACAAACTTTTTTGAAATTGTCAGCAGCAAAACAAATTATAGTTCAATCTGGAAGCATATGAAGGCTTAATGTTTTCCATGAAGTCCGTAAGTAAATCAATATGACGACAGAAAAAGAAATAAAATGAGTTTATTATTATTTTTTCGCAGATTAGCCTAACTGATGAGTCCATCTAAAAAACATTCCATTAGAGACAGGTGGTGATAGAATATTAAAATCTAATTTTGAAGTACAGTACAGTAATAGTATTACAGTCTTGCATAAGGTAAATAAACCAATTAAGCAATAAATAACACACAGTTTTAAAGATTGACTTTCTTCTACTTTTATAGGGCTATGTCTGTCTGGGAGAACAATCTCCAGATTACCACAATTTGCAGTGTGGTAGGAGCCTGGCTTGGAGCATTTCCTATTCCACTGGATTGGGATCGTCCATGGCAGGTTGGTTACTCTATTTTATATGAATTATGTTAAACTGATCAGACCAGCTCCATCCAGTTCCACATTTAGTTTATAATTACCTGGCTCACTCCCTTATAAAAGCTTATAAGCCAAATACTAAAGGCCTTTTCTATTTTGCCTTCCAGCATTTCCTGTTCATAGACCAGTGATCTTTAAGATTTAATTGTAATTTTGTTGTAAAGACTATTGAAAGCAGCATGGTACAATATTTTCTCTAACCAAGCTGGAAGTGGAGGAAGCTACTTCCTCAATGTCACATTGAGGAAGTGCTTGTCAGAATACTTTCAGATGTACTCAGTGCAAACCAGGCCTTGCTGCTTGCTAATGTATAGTTATTTCTCAAGTTCAAACAGTAGCCAATCAGCATCCAGCTCATTAATGTAATGGCGGCCCTTCACTTCTTATGCCAGTGATGGCGAACCTATGGCATGTGTGCCACAGGTGCCACGTGGAATCATATCTGAGGACATGAGAGATGTTGCCCAATGTCGGCTTCAACGTGCATGTGTACGCTGGCCAGCTGATTTCGGCCTTCTTTTCATCCACTGTTGCTTTCCTCAGGCTTCAGGAAAGCCTCCTGAAGCCTAGGAATGGCTAAAAAGAGCCCAATGGGCCAACTGGAAATTCATTGTGTGGGTCACCCCCAACCTCCTTTTCACTGTCAGAGATTTTCAGGAACTTCTTTGGCTTTGGACACCTCGCACACCTCGACCCATTTCTTCTGCAGCTGGCAAGGCTCTCCTGAAGGCCTCTGCAGCTGTTAACTGAGCTCCAGATCAATCCGGAGCTCCGTTATCATTTTATTTTATTTATTATTTATTTATTTTGTCCAATACACAATGAGGGTTTTAGTGGGTATATATCAATACAGTATACACATAGTAAAATACATGATGAAGGTTGCAGAGGAGATACTCATAGTAAAATATATCTAAGAAATAATAGAAAAGAAGGTATGGTAATAGAACTTATCAATGAAAGAATAGAAGAAGAGATATAGGAATAGAAGAAAGGTATAGGAGATATAGGAGAGCAATAGGACAGGGGACGGAAGGCACTCTAGTGCACTTGTACTCGCCCCTTACTGACCTCTCAGGAATCTGGATAAGTCAACCGTAGATAATCTAAGGGTAAAGTGTTGGGGGTTTGGGGATGACACTATGGAGTCCGGTAATGAGCTAGAGAGGCCTTCAGGAAAGACCTCTGCAGTGGATAACAGAGCTCCGGATCAATCTGGAGCTCTATTGTTGGCTACAGACGTCTTCAGGAAAGTCTTGTTGGCTGCAGAAGAAATAGGCTGAGGTGTGCAAGGCTGGGTTGCAACTATCTGAAGGTAAATAGTAGGGCAGTTCCACTTCCATTTCATTTCCAAACTTCCGGTTGGCCCGTTGGGCTATTTTTTGCTGCCCCCAGGCTTCAGGAAGCTTTCCTGAACTCTGGGGAGGGCAAAAAACAGTGCAACAGGCCTACTGGAACTCTGGAGGCTTCAGTGAGGCCTGTGCACATGCATGGAGGACATTGCATTATGTACACAAACACACGCACACATTATTTTGGCACCCAAGCCAAAAAAGGTTCCCCATCACTGTCTTATGCCATCAGAGAACGTGGCCTGCGGTGTACCTACTACGTTCCATTAAAAGCACTTAACAGAATGCATTTGAAATGGCTATTGGCTTCAGATTGATCCTTGAAACAGCCTTTGCTGAGCCACCCTTTGCCGAAAACATGTTTTGTAGTTTTCCAACAAGCCCTTAAGCATTTTGCTGCCTGTAGGAAAAATGAGAAGCTGGCAGGATTGTAGGACAACTGTACATTCATCTGCCAACGTTGTTGGGGAAGGGAGGAGAGAATAAAGTGATTCTAATCATGTAAAAAGTGGATTAAAATGTTCTCAAAACAGATATACCCACAACCAAAGGATAAGGGTATTTGGCATTAAGCATTCTGAATCTAGCTACTTTGAACAGAATGCCTAATGTAAATGAACGTAGTCCAGTTTTAATTACTATTCTTGTATCCCTTTTGCTTCATATTAAATGCAAATCTTGCTTTGTAATTCAGAAATAATAACGAAAATTTGGGGCATTGGTTTCTCCCTCTTTTAAAAACAGCACACATCTATATTCTCACATATCTTTCTATAAATAATATCTATAAAAATATAAATCAAATTGAGGCCACCCCTCCCCAAACCCAAGATACTAAAAGGGCACACTAGTGTCCAATTTCCAAACATGCCATGGCTACAGGAGGGAGGAGAGAATCCCAAGAAACAGGATGAAGTGGAGTTCCCCTTAAGGGGCAAGGTTACCTCCTTCTTCCATTTTCAGAGGAAGACCTTAAAAGCTGCCTTTGTACACCCAGAATCTCAGAGCTAATCTCCCATCAGCAGAACTCTTGATGGGAAGAGGACTCTGTTGAGCAAGGGGTCTTCGAACAGACCTACTGGGATATATCACTTTTCATATATTAGAGCTAAAGTTGTGGATGGAACAGGTTTTAGTTCATTAAATCTACATGACACCTTAAGATGCCTCTAGGTTCCTGGAAATTTTAGAAAGCAATTCTGTCAGCAATATTTTGGTTTATCATAATTCCTCCTTTCAGAAACTATTAGAAATGGCTAGGCACATAGCAACAAATGTAATCATAAGTGTGGTACAAATTGGCAGAGCTTTCAAATTCACTACCAGGCTTTATTTTATCAACCTCTTAATAAGGAACATTGAATAAGTGTGTGTGTGTGTGTTCATGCATAGATTAATGTACAATAGTGGCGAATATCTGTAACTCGGGTGTAGGATGAGGGTGAAGGTTTGTTCTCTGAGCTTGTGGGTTGGTTTCCGAATGTTTCGTTATCAGGCTAGGTAACAACTTCAGCAGAATTTAGGGGATAAATTAAACTCTGCTGAAGATGTTACCTAAACGTTCAGAACCAACCCACAAGCTCAGAGAACAAACCTTCACCACCTCATATATCAATATATAAATGAGCCTTTATCTCAAAACTCTGAATTGTATCAAGATGGGGTTCAAGGTTCAAGAAATAATCAGCAGGATCGTTTATATTGTTTTTAGAACAAATGTTTGAAAAAAGAGAGTTGATTTATAGAAAAAGGACTAATTTTACAAAGGAAAGGAAGTCTAGGATTGCAACAGCAAATGCTGTGCAGAAACTTTCAAGACCTATAGAGAGGTCACATAATTCATGCTTCTTCTTAGCATTGGTTAAAAATGAAGGCAAAATGATCCTCTTGATATGCATTTTTGAGAGCTTCTGAAGCCTTGAAAACTGCAGGATTATATAACAATAGTGGTATGTTTATAGCCAAGTAACCATTTTCTAGTTCTTCAGATTTGCCTTAAGCTGGTGCAAAATTAAAGTCTGTTGCATTTTTTTTTTGTCTCCGCTTATATTTGAAAATCGTACCAGTCCTCTAAAACCATTTCGGTAATATCCACAAGAGAAGTAATGGATTCTGTAGCTCTTACAATGTTTTAATAAAGAAAATGTGTGGGAGAATGGAAAAATGATGACTGCATTGTATGAGAAGCAGAAGAATGCTTACAAAGGGAGTGAGCTATTTTTGTATTCCTAGTTTGGAAAATGATTTTCGTAGAGGGATTTGGCATGATTAGAGTTTTTTTTTTTTTTAAATAGAGTTGGAATAAAAACTTTTGGAGTTAATCCAAAATTAATCCCCATGCAGTTTGCACTGTTTGAGTGCTAACCTTGGTAAATCAGTACATAGAAACATAGAAACATAGAAGTCTGACGGCAGAAAAAGACCCCATGGTCCATCTAGTCTGCCCTTATACTATTTTCTGTATTTTATCTTAGGATGGATATATGTTTATCCCAGGCATGTTTAAATTCAGTTACTGTGGATTTATCTACCACGTCTGCTGGAAGTTTGTTCCAAGGATCTACTACTCTTTCAGTAAAATAATGTTTTCTCATGTTGCTTTTGATCTTTCCCCCAACTAACCTCAGATTGTGTCCCCTTGTTCTTGTGTTCACTTTCCTATTAAAAACACTTCCCTCCTGGACCTTATTTAACCCTTTAATATATTTAAATGTTTCGATCATGTCCCCCCTTTTCCTTCTGTCCTCCAGACTATACAGATTGAGTTCATTAAGTCTTTCCTGATACGTTTTATGCTTAAGACCTTCCACCATTCTTGTAGCCCGTCTTTGGACCCGTTCAATTTTGTCAATATCTTTTTGTAGGTGAGGTCTCCAGAACTGAACACAGTATTCCAAATGTGGTCTCACCAGCATTCTATATAGCGGGATCATAATCTCCCTCTTCCTGCTTGTTATACCTCTAGCTATGCAGCCAAGCATCCTACTTGCTTTCCCTACTGCCTGACTGCACTGTTCACCCATTTTGAGACTGTCAGAAATCACTACGCCTAAATCCTTTTCTTTTGAAGTATTTGCTAACACAGAACTGCCAATACAATAGTCAGATTGAGGATTCCTTTTCCCCAAGTGCATTATTTTACATTTGGAAACATTAAACTGCAGTTTCCATTGCTTTGACCATTTATCTAGTAAAGCTAAATCATTTACCATATTGCCGACGCCTCCAGGAATATCAACCCTATTGCACACTTTAGAGTCATCGGCAAATAGGCAAACCTTCCCTACCAGACCTTCCCCTATGTCACTCACAAACATATTAAAAAGAATAGGACCCAGAACAGACCCTTGTGGCACACCGCTTGTAACCTGACTCTGCTCAGAATACTCGCCATTCACAACAACCCTCTGGTGTCTATGCTTCAGCCAGCTGCAAATCCATTGAACTATCCAGGGATTAAGTCCAATCTTCACTAATTTATCTATCAGCTCTTTATGTGGAACCGTATCAAAGGCTTTGCTGAAGTCCAGGTAGGCAATATCCACGGCACCACCTTCATCCAACACCTTTGTGACATAGTCAAAGAAATCAATGAGATTAGTCTGACATGATTTGCCTTCAGTAAAGCCATGCTGATTTGGGTCCAATAATTTATTGTTTTTTAGGTGCTGATTTATCCTCTTTTTCAGTAGAGTCTCCATCATTTTAACGACAACTGATGTCAAGCTAACTGGCCTGTAGTTACCAGCTTCTTCTCTACTGCCCTTCTTGTGGATAGGCACAACACTTGCCATTCTCCAATCCTCAGGAACATCTCCTGTTAACAAGGATTGGTTAAACAAATCAGTCAGGGGGGTAGCAATGACAGATCTGAGTTCTTTAAGAACTCTTATTTAAATGTTTAGGGCAGCCTTGTATCTAAGTAATAGAAAATGAGCCAAGGGATACAATGCATCCCTGTTCTTCCCTGACCATATTCTCTTTTCTGGCCTAATTTTGGGTGGGGTGGGGTGGGGGAAAATACCCTGAGCAAAAATTGGCTAATTTCCAATGTAACTAGGTTTTGGTCCCCAAAGAATCCTGGTTATGCAAGGAACAAGAAACAGCCTTTAGCCGTATTAACCTCATTAAGCCTGATTGTGTGAAGCTATTTGCCTTGGCTCCTTTCTGAGTTTTGTCAGAAAATCTGGTCTGTACCTTTAAGATAGACTTCAGAGAAGGAAGACATAATCAAGGTGATAGCTAGGAATCAAGCAAACCAATTACCTTTTTAAATAGTAGTTGATCAGATTCAAGTATGTTGGAGACAGTGAAGGACTACCAAAATTTTTACTACCACACTGTGGGCGTGGCTTATGCAGGACACCCTGTATTTTATTTCAACATCTTTCAGTGCAAATTGGGTGCTCTGGGGTGGAGCTCCATTTTCGCTACCCCACTGCGTTCCCCTCCTCTCCCCCCCAAATTTGGGCAGTAGTCCACCTCTGGTAGGAGATAAGGGGAACGAGTGATCTGCCGCACAAATCCCAGCAACCAGTTAGGTCCCACAGAGTTGGCCTTCTCCGGGTCCCGTCGACTAAACAATGTCGTTTGGCGGGACCCAGGGGAAGAGCCTTCTCTGTGCCGGCCCCGACCCTCTGGAACCAACTCCCCCCAGAGATCAGAATTGCCCCCACCCTCCTCGCCTTTCGTAAGCTCCTTAAAACCCACCTTTGTCGTCAGGCATGGGGGAACTGAGATATTCCCTTCCCCCTAGGCGTATACAATTTATGCATGGTATGCTTGTGTGTATGTTTGGTTTTTTTAAATAAGGGTTTTAAAAATTATTTTAAATATTAGATTTGTTACATGTTGTTTTATTATTGTTGTTAGCCGCCCGAGTCTACGGAGAGTGGTGGCATACAAATCTAATAAATAAATAAAATAAATAAATAAAATAGGCTTTGCATACAAAGACTAATACACCATTTCCTGGATTACTTTTTATTATTGTTTAATGTCTGGTTAATTCCTGAAGAGATTGAATTTATTTTTGAAAGAAAATATCCATTAGAAATTCAGCCTTCACCAGACCAAATAATGCAGTATGTCTGTACTGAAATATACACTATTTAACATTCTGCAGAAAATATGCAATGCCATGTTACTGAACATGAATAAGCAAATCTTTGGTTTGAAAAAGCAGGCATGACAAATTGAAATGGTGACCTTTCTCAGGCTGTAAATACAAGGCTGAAGCAAGGTCAGCAAGAATCCCTAAGGCACCTTATGAACATATTATTATTTTGACTGCTCTTCTGAAGACCTCCAAAATAACGTTATATATATAAAACACCAAATGCACATTTAGTGATATAAAGATTAAGCACAAAAGATCAAATCAAAGCAATTACAAACAACAAAGGAGCTGGTTTGATGCATCCTAGGTAGTCCTCGATTTACCACCATTGGTTTAGCAACTGTTCAAAGTTATGAGCGCTGAAAAAAGTCACTTATAAGAGTCCTCACTCTTATGACTATTGCAGTATCCCAAAAGTCATATGATTGCAATTTGGGCATTTGGCAACCAGCATGTATTTACAATGGTTGCAGTGATCTGAGGTCATGCGATAATTTGTGACCTTCCTAGTTAGTTTCCAAAAAGCAAAGTCAATAGTGAAGTTGACAAATTGCAATACCTTGCTTAATAACTGCGGCAAAAAAAAAAAGCTGCAAAATTGGGGGCAGTCACTGTTTGCTTAACAACCATATCACTTAACAAGGAATTTCCTTGTCCCAATTTATTGTTGTAAATTGAAGACTACCTGCGAAATATAATGGAAATTCTAACAGCCAGGAGAACATATGGAATAAGTAGACTCTTTTTCCTGCATTCTTTTCAAAACTGAAATAGCTTTCATCAACCTGGAACTTCCCCAGGTAGAATAGAAGGGTATCTCAAACATCTGTCAATTGTGTTTCCAAAACAACAGTAAATAAAAGATATTCTAGAATTTGTTGGTATGCGTGCATAATGCAAAAGCTGGAGACAGAAACTAAATGCCACCCACACAGGGACTGTTTTGCATTATATTGCCTGGATTACGTTTCTTTTGTAGTCCAGGAGATGAATAAAAAAACAAGATGAAGTTCAAAGGATTGTAAATTGTGTCTTTTATAAGGGTTAAGGAAATAGAGTGTGTACCTGTGCCTTAGCATAGCAAAAGGCACTGAAATAGAAGGCCTAGACCTACAGCATTCTACAAAAAGAGGAGAGATAAATTGCAATAGTTTTTCCTCTTCATTTAAATTAAAAGATGGTCTCTATTGTGCTATTTGAGCAAACAAGTTTTGGAACGGAAGTCAATTCATTAATGAAATAATTTAAGCTTTAATTTTCCCTAAAAGTTTAAAAGTCTTTATCAAAATAAACCATCGGTATTAAGAAAGTTAACGTTCATGGATCTGGATAGCAGGTTCTCTGGTTTGTTTAATTGGGCATTGCCTTACGCACACATATAAAATAAATTTTAGTAAATAGTTGTCTGTATGAACCCCCAGCAGGTAGATCAGTTTTCAAGTACTTCTTTGCCAGACCCAAATTCCTAATCCTAAGGGCTGAGAAATATGAGAATTATTGTCCTGAGAGATGTAATCGTAGGGTATTACATGAAAACAGCTGAAAGAAGTCTACAGGTCAGGCCACCGATGAACTAAGGGGTCCTCAATGATTGTTGAAAATATCTGTGCATACTTTCAATACCATAGAAATGGTATGGATCACTGCATATCATCTATATTAAGAACACACAGTGATAACTTTTAGATTGGAGCAGATAACTATGATTGCTGCAATGTTATACCTGCAAATGAGAGCAAGACATTCCCAGTTCTTCAGGCCAGATTATTTACATTACGTGCAATGGTTGTGCATGCAGGAGCTCTGTCTTTGCACAAAGTTGGGCTTTGGCCACTAAGAATCATTTTAGAGTAGCTAGCTTAGAGCAGAATGTGAATCATGCCAAGGAAGGCCATTGTGCCAGCAATTTGCATTCATAGATTAAGATATCCTTTCCTAAGAGAGTCAGCAAACTCAGCCTAGTGGAAATAAATGTAGGCTTGATTAAGCAAGATGTAGCTCTGTTCAGTGGCTCTCATGTAGCTCTCTCTCTCTGTGAAGAGATGAGATGAACAAACCCTTCCTTCCCTATTCTCACTACCTTCTGTATGTGAAGGGCAGCTGTACAGTAAGAATTCTTCCCTCGGTTACAGAAACTTTGAACAATTGATTTCAATGTGGAGAAGCAAGAAGAGCATGAAAGAACAGTAGAACTAGATAGCCCCCATTCCCTTTCCCCTCCTCATATGTATAGCTCAGGCAAAAGAGCTATGAGCAAATGCCTCTTAACCTGCTTTCATGTTATCTACATTTATGTAAATACAGTGATACCTTGTCTTACAAACTTAATTGGTTCCGGGATGAGGTTCTTAAGGTGAAAAGTTTGTAAGACGAAATAATGTTTCTCATAGAAATCAATGGAAAAGCAATGAATGCGTGCAATCCCAAAATTCACCCCTTTTGCCAGCCGAAGCACCCGTTTTTGCGCTGCTGGGATTCCCCTGAGGCTCCCCTCCGTGGGAAACCCCACCTCTGGACGTCCATTGCCAGCGAAGCACCCGTTTTTTGCGCTGCTGGGATTCCCTTGCTGGGATTCCCCTGCAGCATCACAAAAACACGGAAGTCTGGAGGTGGGGTTTCCCATGGAGAGGAGCCTCAGAGGAATCCCAGCAGCGCAAAAACGGGCGCTTCGCTGGCAACGGAAGTCCGGAGGCGGGGCATCCCAGCAGCGGCGATGGGTTTGTAAGATGAACATAGTTTGTAAGAAGAGGCAAAAAAATCTTAAACCCCGGGTTTGTATCTCGAAAAGTTTGTATGAAGAGGTGTTTGTAAGACAAGGTATCACTGTATTTCCATCTGCAATTAATTTTATCTTCTATAACAAAATGGGGGTAAGTAGCTCGCTCAAGACTAATGTTCTTTAAAATATTCACTGAAATGTCTTTATTTCATATTTATAACTTGTAAATTTCAAATCTGAAAGCTCCTTAATAAACACTAACCATTTTTTTAAAAAAATAAATCATTTTCAGTATGCTTTAAGAATGAATTTGCAGCTGCAGGACACATTCATAATTATAAAAATGTAGTCCTGTTGAACCTCAACTCATCCATTCCCTCTGTGCCAGCAACCCCTTCCTCCTGTCATTGAGAAACAAAAATGAAAGAGGAAAGTACCTCCTTAAGAGTTATGTATAAAAATTCTCTTTTTATAATTAAGCAACGAAGATTTCCTGGCTTGCCTAAATAAATCCAGCTTGGATTGGATTTCACTTCGAGAGAAAAATGATCAAAAGGATGCCCTGTCTAATTAAGAACTCAATTGATTGCATATCCATTGGAATTTATAGCAACATTCATTTGCAATGCATTCATTTTTATTACGCTGTGACATTTAGTGAGTTAATCAGTAAAACCAATCAAAACTGTTTTATTGCTAAAAAGATACCCTGCATAATTGATCAACTTTTTAATCTTGTGTGTGTGTGTTTAAAAAAATTAAGAAGCAGGCACTATCTTGGAAGTAGTATTTATTTTTTTCACATTCTGAAGCTTTCTCCTCTAGGATATGGTATGATGTTATTTTATTTAAAAAATAACAAGTACCAGTATGCTTTGTCTCTGTGAAGCTATTTTGTTCCATTCAGATTCCATTTCAGTTGATCAATGAGCTGGCTTCTTTACGTCTTTGACTGATTGATAGCCTGAGTTCTTACATACAAGTAAAATAATATCTTTATTTTGTTCTGGGTGGATCTGGCTAGCTACTTGTGATTTCACCCATCACAAAGTACATGGAGTATAGTTTTAAGGCTTAAGTTCAGTTAGTGCTGCATAAATGGGGGATTTTGCTGCCATGTTTATATATCTCCAGCTCTGTAATACTGACTAGGGAATTCCACATAAATATCTGGCACTGCTCCCAGAATTTTCATCCTTACATGTTTCAAATATTGACTAAACTCAGAGGAATATTGGGATATTAACTGCTGCTCCACATTATCTACCCAACTTGGGATTCCAAGTGCACATATAACACACAAGCAGCAAAAATATTTCAGGAATTCATTAATGCCAATTAATTTCATTTGAGAAGAGCACAGAGAGGTAGGAAGAGTTTAAAAAGAGAGATCAACTATTTTAACAATGGCTGGATCTCGTTCCAACTATGGGAGCATTCCCTGAACCAGCTTCTGCTCAGTTTTCTCTTGCTGGTATAACGGGGGCATTTTGGTATAGAACCCAGTTTCATTCCCCTAATATTGGGGACCATAAGCAGCTTCAGAAAGCTGCAGGAAAAGCAGTGAATTGGGAAAGACCAGCAGTTCTTCCATTTTATTTTATAGAGATTCTTCTCTTGGATGAGAAGTGACCAGTGATGGAGAACCTTCTACCCACAGAAGATGGATGCTCAGATCTAATTTCTAGCATGATAGCAGAACTTTGCCTTGCAAATATTCATTGTGTTGCAATGACGTCATTGCAGGAAGCATTCATTATGATGTGTGCCCCATTTTTTCCCTTTGATTTATGGTCTTCTTTAATATGTTTCATTCTGTTGTGCTTCAATGTCAAATCTGTTACCCAGCTACCTAGGACTGAAAGATTGCAGTAGGTGAAGCAAGAAGGAGCAGCTTAAAAACAAAATAGCAAATTAACTGGAAAATAAGAATACATCAACTGCTCTGACCACAGATACACCACATATTTCTTACCTGGTTTTGATCAAGCATCATATGCAATAGCCACCAGCTAGTTACACTTTAATGCACTTTAAAAACTGTACAATTGTTCATTTCCTAAGACATGCTTGATGGCTAGTACCTTTTTTTAAAATTGTTCTGGGTGAAAGCATGTCAAACTTTGCAAAGGATTCTCTACCCCATTTTGTTGTCTTTTCAGACATACCAAAAACTTGTGCTCATCGAAGTCCATCCTTTTCTTCTTCTAACGCAGCATTTTCCTCTTTCAGGTGTGGCCCATTTCCTGTTCACTCGGAGCCACCTTTGGCTATGTGGCCGGTCTCCTTATTGCATCTTTGTGGATATATTGGAATAGGAAACAGCTTACATACAAAAGCAGATAACTGGTGCAAGGAGGAAAGGCATTTTGATTGTGAGATCCCATGAAGATTGCACAGGGCTATGGTCAAAGATAAAGGCTTTCCAAACCTTTTCAGAGCATTGTTGGGCTTTACTCTTCTTCTTTTTTTTACAGCATGGTCAACATGCACTGGCAATGTGATCATACATTTGTTGTATGTCCTAAACTACATTACCCTGAGAGATTGTATATTCCTTCCCACACGAATAAAATCTTCACAGTAGATGATACTTCTTCGCATATTTGTGATTTTCTCCCTCCCCTTCTGGGTTTCACCAAGTGCCTAAAATCGGCTCCCCTGTCAATCAGTGGATTTCTTAATAAGGTGTTGCTGTCTTGAAGTGTATGTTTGCACAGCGTCACTAGTTTCACACTACGTGTGGCCATTGTCCCAGCAGCTCTCATGTGATCAGGCAGCAATTAATGCATCTTGAACCTATTCTCTTTTTCATGGTGTGTTTCTTTGGAGTTAGAATGGCTATAATGGCTTCATCAAAAACAGTCTTCAGTCCTTTCTGCGTTAAAGCTGAGCATTCCACATAGCAATAGGCTCCTATCTGTCAAGGAAACAAATGCATTTAATAGCTACATAGACAGTCAGCATCTTCCCCAAACTCTATTAGTGAACTCAGCGGGCTTTAATTTTTATTGAAATACCAATGTTTATTTTTTGATTTGTCTTTGCCTTGAGAAAAACATTCCAGCCATCTATCTTCCAGAAAAAGAAGCTTGTATTTTGGTGACAGATATAGAATTCTTTTCATTACATTCAGGGTTTTGGCAGTATATTTGTATCTGAGTCATTTTAGGAAAGGGTAAAGAACAAATGAAGTGTACCAATATTTAATACACAAACAGGGATTACCGGATTTCAGAAAATTTTCAATGGCTAAATAAATTATGATTCCTAATATGAGTATATTACACTTGGAGACTTAAAAATTCAAATGACTGTTTTAATTTTCTCAAATGTATTCTGTGTTCCATTGCCTTATATTGAAGTAGGTTATCTTTCAATTATTGAAAAATACTACGTGAACTCTTACTGAATACTATTTAATACTACATATATTATTCACAAACAAAATAGCTGTATTAACAGATAAGATTATGTACTGCTTAATTCTTACACAGCTGCCTTTAAATATAATATAAAAATATGTTTCCTTGCTGCTCCTTCTCAATGAAAGAGAAGAACATGTAAAAATACTTCTCTTTGTTTTCAGTGGCGCTGGTCCATTTGAAAATCACAGAAATGCTAGAAGTGTATTCCCTGAGATTGTGGGCACAACTAGAATTTTGGGAGCACATGCTGCCTATGCCAAACAATACTGGCAGCTGGTAATGCAGGAAGTCTGGAAAGAAGTCGCATATGGAGAAAAATGTGGAGCAATGTGGTATTAAATTTTAGGGATAATTTAATGTAAGAAAAGTTAAGGCAGAACCAATGTGCATTAAAATCTCTTGTGTTTGTAATTAGTCTAAATACAAATGCAACATATCATCAGGAAGACATTAGGTTATGGAAGTACTGTAATTATACAGTTTATCTGGAAATAATTGAACTAAAGGGCAGTTGTCCAATAGTGGGTTTCACTTAGCTTCGCTACCGGTTTGTAGCTCTGAACGTGCTCTCTCGCGTGGCGCTTCTGTGCATGCGCAGATCATCTGTGATGATGTCTGGCCAGATGGGCAGAGAGCCTTCTGTTGCCACTGTTACCGGTTCACCTAAACCGGGGCGAACTGGTAGCAATTCACCACTACAATTGTCCTTCCTTTTCTTTGACTCTTTTTTTAAAACTCAAAATGCTATACTAATCTCTGCAGGTTTTATACTTTTATTTACTTGTTAGAGTTATGTCCTCTATGAGGGTGAGGGTTTGTTCTCTGAAATTGCGGGTTGGTTTCCAGATGTTTTGTTATGTCCTCTATATCCTAAGGATTCAAAAGGATTTGCATGGAGATACACTTTCTTCTTGCCATGAAATAGCAACTTTCAAAGTACAGGTAATCCTTCAGTTATGACGGCATTCCTGGAAGCCGTTGCAACCTCAAGATGCTTGGGTTGTTAAGCGGGGTGCGACGGGTGGGACCAAGCAACACAGTGGGCCAGATGAGTGCTGAATGGGGGGGTGCACAATATAGTGGATAGAAGCTATGGAGTGTTAAGTAGGATGTTGTACTCTTTAGTGGGCTCCTCAGGAGACAAAATAGCAGGAGTAACTTACTGGGGTAACATGCAACCTTTCCTGAGAGCTGCCACATTGACTTTGCTTGTGGGAAGTTGACAGGGAAGGTTGCAAATGGAACATAGCACACTATGACTAGCTTCAAGGCAGGATTAGACAGATTCATGGATGCCAAGTGTATCGGTGGTTATTGAAACGGATGTCCAAGTGCCACCTCTATGTTGGTTGAGGCAGGCAGGATTCCTCTGGGTTGGGGGTCAAGGGAAAGGGAGGGGTCTCTTTCTGCTCAAGATCCCCATGTACAATTGGTGGGCCACTGTGTGCCACAGAATGCTGGACTCAATGGGCTTTGGCCTGATTCAGCATGGCTCTTCTTATGTTCTTATGACACTGTAATTGTAGCTGGGCACCTGAGCATCTGGATTGCAGTCACATGACCACGGGAATGGTTGGAACTTGGAGGACTGGCCATAAGCCCTTTTTTCATTGACCTCTAAGCTCTGAGCAGCTGCTGAATGAATAGATTTAAGTCAAGGACTACCTATAGGTTGGACAGATCCTTTTGTATGGATGCTGCTAGTCCTTTCACGCAGAAAGATAAAATAAAAGTAGGGGAAATACAATACACATAAGGTAATACAGTACCAAGAAGATTTGAACTCTTAAATCTCCAGCTTACCTCTTTTGCTAATTTAACGCCCTGCTCCATACATATGGGTTTTTCTTTCATGTCATTTAGCCGTGCTAATGTTTTAGGATCATCACGAAGATCAATCTGTTAGGAAAATTACAGAGGATATGTACTGCCTTCTACATGTTACCAATTAAACTTTACATCACAGACTTTATTTTTAAAAAAACAACAGAATTGGCTCTAATATAAAGTAGCAATGCTGATGTCTCACAGAACACCTTGGGGTTTAAATTAGGCACGATTAATATTGAACTTGGTGAGATTTAACCACGCTAACCCATGCTAATTCAATCTATAACCTTTGCTTTAACTGGAATCTCAATGTACCTATTTCTATAAGTACAGTGTTCCCTCGATTTTCGCGGGTTCGAACTTCGCGGAACGTCTATACCACGGTTTTTCAAAAATATTAATTAAAAAATACTTCGCGGTTTTTTCCCCTATACCACGTTTTTTCCCGCCCAATGACATCATATGTCATTGCAAAACTTTCAGCTGCCTTTAAAAAACATTTTTTTAAATAAACTTTAATAAATAAACTTGGTGAGTAATAATCTAAATGGTTGCTAAGGGAATGGGAAATTGTAAATTTAGGGGTTTAAAGTGTTAAGGGAAGGCTTGGGATACTGTTCATAGCCAAAAATAGTGTATTTACTTCCGCATCTCTACTTCGCGGAAATTCGACTTTCGTGGGCGGTCTCGGAACGCATCCCCCGCGAAAATCGAGGGAACACTGTACATTGTGATTCAAATGAACATTTGCAAATTAAAAGGCCCTATGACATTTCCAGAGAATGCCCTCAAAAGACATTCTCCTAAAATTTTAGCTCAGCATACAAGAAGCCAAGAGCACAGAAGAATCAATAATTTGAATGTGAGGGACAGGGATTCTTTTATTTTCTTACTTATTTTCTTTCTTGTATTTATTCCGAGACTTCAATTAAGACAATCAATTAAGGAAAAAATTTGGAGGAAATATGCAGAAGAAAATTGCTAGCTAGAAGAAAGGCTAAATGTTCCCCAGGCATTTGAAGTTACACATTTGTTCACTGATTTATTTCATTTAGGCACCAACAACTACAGAAAACATAACAGATGCTCATTTTTTAAAAAAGAAGTATACAAAATGGCAAATCCAGCCAAAGGCACAAAACATATGCACCCAGCAAGGGGCCTCATCCATCTCAGCCAGAACCTGAGGAAAAAGTCAGGTTTCCAAGGCCTCCAGAACATCATCTGAGGGGGGACTTGAAAGTGTCTCCACGTGATTTCTGGCAAACTGGTTCTTATGAAACAGTTATTTCATAGACACGACGACTCTTTGCCGCTTCAGAATAAATTACGGGCCTTTGTGGTTTCAGGGATACAGATGTTGAGAGCCAATTTATTTCTGGCTCAACTGTGGCATATTCGAAGCCATGCTAAAACCTGCCTTTTAGAACTGCTGCAGCTCTATGGAGCTAGCTTGTTTCTATATTTGTGAGCTCCATACTGCTGATTCAAGCAGGTCCTTCAAGGTAAGAGTGAGTGGAAGGCTTTGTGGCCAACTCATTCATAGGAATCAGTTAGATATACAGTGTTCCCTTGATTTTTGCGGGGTATACGTTCTGAGACCGTCCGCAAAAGTCGAATTTCCGCGAAGTAGAGATGCGGAAGTAAATACACCATTTTTGGCTATGGACAGTATCACAAGCCTTCCCTTAACACTTTAAACCCCTAAATTACCATTTCCCACTCCCTTAACAACCATTTACTCACCATTATTACTGGTACTCACCATTGAATAAGACACTTAGTGATCCTGATATTTATAAACATAATTATTTATTAACAATTATTATTTTTTGTTATTTATTTGCAAAAATTATTAGTTTAGCGATGATGTATGACGTCATCGGGCAGGAAAAACTGTGGTATAGGAAAAGCCCCGTGAAGTATTTTTTAATTAATATTTTTTGAAAAACCGTGGTATAGGCTATCCGCAGTTTGAACCCGCGAAAATCGAGGGAGCACTGTATTGCATAGAGATAAACAGATAGATGGGGGGTAGGGAATACAAGCATTTTTTTAAATTTAGCAATAACATTTAGACTTATATACCCCTTCACAGTGCTTTACAGCCCTCTCTAAGTAGTTTACAGAGAGTCAGCATATTACCCCCAACAACCTGAATCCTCATTTTACTAACCTTGGAAGGATGGAAGGCTGAGTCAACCTTGAGCCTACTGAGATTTGATCTGCCAAACTGCTGGCAGCTGGTGATCAGAAGTAGCTTGCAGTAGTGCACTCTAACCACTGTACCACCAAGGCAAATTTCGGGAATTTCCAGCTTTCTAGCATCAGTGGCAGGACAGTAAAACCATGAAAATATTTGCTCATTGCTTTCAGTGCATGAAGTCTACCTGATTTTTAGGAATTGGGGAATAGGATTACCGATGATATGCTAGCTCTTATTTTGAAATGTGAAATTAATTTCAGGATTAATTTTTCAAGATGGAAAAAAAAAGAGGGGAATGGTAAGATGCATAAATTGTGAATAAAAATTGGGTCTACTTTTGCAGTAATATATACCTGATACCATATACAGTGGTACCTCATCATACGAACTTAATTGGTTCCAGGAGGAGGTTCGTAAGGTGAAAAGTTCGTAAGATGAAGCAATGTTTCCCATAGGAATCAATGTAAAAGCAAATAATGCGTGCAAATCCTTCAGGAAAATCCCAAACTTTAGAAGGGAGGCGAACAGAGGGCAGGGAGGAGCAGCTAAAGGGGGCGGGTGGAAGAAGCAAGGCTAGGCTAAAGGGTGAGTGGGAAGGAAGAAAGGAAAGGGGGCGCCCCTCCCTTTTCTTTCTTCAAAAGACACCGTTTCAGTTCCTTTGCAAGCATGTTGTTCTCTGCAAAATTTTTCCTCCCCCAAGCTGCCCCTCCCTCCTCCCTTTTCTTTCTTAAAAAGACACCCTTTCAGTTCCTTTGCAAGCACGTTGTTCTCTGCAAAAAATTTCCTCCCCCAAGCTGCCCCTCCCTCCTCCCTTTTCTTTCTTAAAAAGACACCCTTTCAGTTCCTTTGCAAGCACGTTGTTCTCTGCAAAAATTTTCCTCCCCCAAGCTGCCCCTCCCTCCTCACTTTTCTTTCTTAAAAAGACATCCTTTCAGTTCCTTTGCAAGCACGTTGTTCTCTGCAAAAAATTTCCTCTCCCAAGCAGCCCCTCCCTTTTCTTTCTTCAAAAAAGGGGGGGGAAAGAAACCCCTTCATCCCAGCAGCAGATGCTTGGGTTCGTAAGGTGAAAATAGTTCGGAAGAAGAGGCAAAAAAATCTTAAACACCGGGTTCGTATCTTGAAAAGTTCGTTAGAAGAGGCGTTCGTAAGATGAGGTACCACTGCACTGAGTGTTTGAAAAGGAGGATGGTGCTATCTTAGCAACAGCATTACCTCTATATTTCTATTTTGAAAACCAAGGGTGGGCACTCAGCCCACAGACTGCTAGTGTCACATGAGTAAAAATGGGTGAACCAATTCTTCTCAGCCAGAGGGTACACAGGGATGTGTATCTATGTATATATCAGCAAAGAAGACCACAAGACTCTTCATTCCATCCAACTGCAGCATGTGACACCCACAGTTGTCTGAATCAGCTGTTTGGATCCCATAATTGCTGCTTTATTGTTTGTGAGCAAACACCCTTTTTGTTCATGGGCAAGGCACAACAAAAACAGAGCTTTGCTTTCAATTTAAATGCTAAAAGAAGTTTTAAAAATTCATAAAGAGGACAAAAGGGATGGAGGTGTTCTCAAAGGACTTGGTTCCCTATCAAGAGCAACAAAAGTAGATTAAGATGCAGTTTTGTTTTCTATCTTCATTGGGAGAGTTTCCCCATTCCATAGTTAATCTTTCAAGGTCTGTTTACAACTAATGGTGTTAATCACAGAAGGACTAGAGGGCTCCAGTTGTCCCTTCTGACTCTAAAATTAGATTGCTTTGGATGCAATTTCTTGTTATTTTAGTTGCAAACCAGAAATGTAAGCCTACATGCTTGGAGAGTGCCAGGGGTGAAGAAAATATTGCTTGATCTGGAAAGAGGGAGAAGCTACATTTGTGTGACAAAAGAGGAAATTAGACTTAGACTTCTTCTGAATTGTAAGTGATTAAGCTAAAGATTTCATGGGAAAGGATGGGTTTGAAAGGAATGTTCAAGGAAAAATAAAAATGGCATTGTGACACAAGGAAAAATGAGAATGGGCACAGCCCTTGAAGAATTTAGGAATCTGTTTAACAGCTTATTAATAGTTTAGTTTAACAGCTTGTTAGTAGTTGAGTTAGAGAGGTAAAGATCACAGGAAGGAACATGTCAGTAATTTTTAAAAGTTCTGAGAACATTTTAAAGGCAAAAATGCACAATGCCTATATTTTTCTAAAGGAAAAAGAAAATATCTTGCTACTTTGGAAGGATGGATGTGTAGACTGAGAGATAGATGGATGTACAGAGGGGTGGAAGGATGGACGGACAGGTAGGTAAGAAAGTAGAAATAGAGAGAGATAGGTATTTTGAGCCACGTACCTGCGTTCCAACCAATAAATAAGGTACATTTGGTGCGTATTCTTTAAGTTCTGGTACCCATTCCTCCTTCACATTCTGAAAAGACGCTGGATTTACCACAGAGAAACATATGAGGAAAACATCAGTCATGGGGTATGACAGCGGTCTGAGGCGATCATAGTCTTCCTGAAGACAGACAGATATACATATTACTTTTCACTAAAAATTTGAATTTTGATCACAGTCATTTCCATGGATGCTGGTATTTTTTTTAAAATAAAGTTTATGAATTTTTCATTTTATTAAAAAAAAAAACAGTAAGCAGTTCTCGCATTGCTACATTCTTGCATATTTATCTTTTGAGCTTTGTTACATTTTACACTTCTACACTTAATCTTTACATTCTACACTTAATCTTGTTTTAAGAAAATAGATAATATACTTATATTTTATACTATTATGCGGAATATTTGTATACTTATACGTTGTATTCTTCTATATACTATTATACTTATACATTATGTATATATATATTATATAATATAATACATATATATATATATATGTGCCATCCTAGTCTCCCTTAATTTTAAAATTTCAGCAAAAACATGTGATATATATATTTACATGGTGAAGCGCAGTGGATGCTTGTATTTCTAAGCAATCACTGTTTTCAGTATTCCATGCCAAATAAACTGAGACTTAAAAGCCTTTTCCAATGTATGTACAATACAGTGATCTCTCGGTTAGCGCGGGGGTTACGTTCCAAGACCTCCCGCGCTAACCGATTTCCGCGTTATATTGGATGCGGAAGTAAAACCACCATCTGCGCATGTGCGCCATTTTTTTTCATGGCCGCACATGCGCAGATGGTGGAGTTTGCGTGTGGGCGGCGGGGAAGACCAAGGGAAGATTCCTTCAGCCGCCCAACAGCTGATCTGCTCCGCAGCGCGGAAGCAGCGAGGAGCCGAAGATGGGGTAAAGGCAAAGGGGAAACCCCATCTTCGGCTCCTCGCTGCTGCCGCGCTGCGGAGCGGATCAGGTGTTGGGCGGCTGAAGGAACCTTCCCTTGGTCTTCCCGCTTGCCGCTTGCCAGTCCACACACGCCCCCCTGGATGAGCCGGCCACAGGGGCGAGGGGTGGGGATGAAGGGGCAGGACTTCCCGGGCGGAAGGCATGCTCGGCTCTGCCGCTCCAGCCCCTTTCGGCCGAGCAGCCAGGGAAGTCGAGCCAGGCGTGGCGGCAGCAGCACTGCTTCTCCGGTCGCCCGGTCCTCTCCTGCCTCCTGCGCCGATGTTCCCCGCTGCGACGGAAGGCAGTCGCTTGGCTAGGGAGGCTCGGCCGAAAGCGGCTGGAGCGGCAGAGCCGAGCACGTCTTCCACCCAGCGATTGTTCCGCTGCCGCCAGCATGGCCTGGCTGGCAGCGGAAAATGTAACGGAGCCCACGGGGGATTCGCCTTCCTCCCACCCGCAGCCGAGACTGATTGTGGGCTCCTTCGCAACCTCGGAGAGCTTCCGGGGCATGAAAGCTCACGAAAACCAGGAAGCTCTCCGAGGTTGCGAAGGAGCCCACGATCAGTCGGCTGCCGGCGGGAGGAAAGCGAATGCCACGGGGCTGGGCTCGGCTCCCCCCTCGGCTCCCCCCCTTACCAGCCCCGCCGCGGAAGGCTCCATTCTGTTCCCTGCCGGCCCGATTGAGCGGCCGGCAGTCTCCATTCAGGGAACAGAATAAAAAAAAAAAATTTAAAAAAAAAATTTTTTTTTTAAAATAATATTTTAATATTTTATTTTTTAAATAATATTTTTTGAAAAACCGCGTTGCAGCGTTTCGCGCTAATCGAGAACGCGCAAGTCGAGGGACCACTGTATATGTATGTACAATATATGGATTAATTGATATCTTTTATTTCACATATAGGAAACAAAAATATATCTTATTTTTCAAGACAATTAACCAAGCTGTGGATGTTGCTTGGTTTTAATATTTTTGAGGAGTTCCTAAAAGAACATCAAACACCAACAATAACCCTGAATTGAACTGCTTGTTTATTTGGTGAGGTCCTCGCCAAAATAAATTAAGAGCATTTTTTCTGAGTCAAATCAAACTTTTAGGAATACTGTACATTATCCAGAATGGTCAATCAGATGCCAATAGAAAGTCCACCCACAGGTTCAAGTACAATGGGTGCTGTCCTGATATTCTTAACACTTGAAACCCAGGACTTGCTGCCTCTGATCCTGGAAATAGCCTAAAACAGCTGTCACAACCAATAGCTGTACTTTATCTTTGGAATAATTCATGTTAGTAGCCACATCATCTTGTGATAATTGTTTGAATTTCTGATATCATATATCTTTCGTATCATATATCTGTCTTGAATGTTTCAGTATGCAGCTTCCTTGCAAGGGGTTGGATATTCTTTTTATATGGGATAAAAACTAATCCCTGTTCACTTTTTCAGCTCCATTCATAAACATTTTGATCACATGGTGTCTCAAACACTGTAGCCTTGCCTCATTGGCTTCATTGCTTTCACATGTTGCTTCAATCACGGCCTCTCTGTCGCGCTAGAGAAGTAATACAAATATGTTGTCAGATGTATTACTATTTCCTTCCATAAGGATGGAATTTCCTTTTTTACACAGCAGCTGTATGTTAACCTCTCTACTGTGCCATCTGAGATACACACGTTTCATTACTCAACTAGGTAACATCATCAATGCCAGAGGTGGTATTCGGCTGGTTCGCTCGAACCGGTGGCAGAAATTTTAACTGGTTTGCTGAGCCAACATATACCACTTCTGCTGGCCCCGCCTGCCCTCCCTCCCCACAGTGCAAAGAACAGGGTGGTTTTTCCCCGCCTGCCTGCTCTCCCCACCCATGGCACAAAGAACAGGGCGGCAACGGGTCTTCTTCAGGCCTCCTTTTTAGCCTGTAGTTTTCAGCGCAAGAAGCCTGCCACCGTCACCTCTTTTTCAGCGCAAGATTTATTTTATTTATTTATTTATTTATTATATTTGTATGCCGGCCCTCTCCGTAGACTCGGGGCGGCTCACAACACAATAAAACAGTTCATAACAAATCTAATACAGTAATTTACTATTTAAAATATTTAAAAAAAACCATTATTAAGCAGACATACATACAAACATACCATACATAAATTGTATAGGCCCGGGGGAGATATCTCAGTTCCCCCATGCCTGACGACAAAGGTGGGTTTTGAGGAGTTTACGAAAGAGCAAGGAGGGTAGGGGCAGTTCTAATCTCTGGGGGGGAGCTGGTTCCAGAGTCGGGGCCGCCACAGAGAAGGCTCTTCTCCTGGGGCCCGCCAAACGACATTGTTTAGTTGACGGGATCCGGAGAAGGCCCACTCTGTGGGACCTAATCTGTCGCTGGGATTCGTGCAGCAGAAGGTGGGCTCGGAGATATTCTGGTCCAATGCCATGAAGGGCTTTATAGGTCATAACCAACACTTTGAATTGTGACCGGAAATTGATCGGCAACCAATGCAGACTGCGGAGTGTTGGTATAACATGGGCATACCTTGGGAAGCCCATGACTGCTCTCGCAGCTGCATTCTGCACGATCTGAAGTTTCCGAACACTTTTCAAAGGGAGCCCCAAGTACCTCCAGCTGTTGCTGCCAGCTCAATTCTGGCTAGCAAAGAGATGGTGGCTGGACTGGAAGCTTCTCATATCATAAAAGAGGGGCTGCTGCTTGTTGCACTGAAAACTACAGGCCAAAAAAGAGGCCTGAAGTCCCCATCGCCACCATAGCTGCACTGTTCTTTGTGTCAACTGTGCACTGTGATTGCCTGCTGCACCACTGCCAGGCCCAGCCAGGAGAACAGCCTGCTGCGCTAGAGGAACGGCGGAGCCGTTCGGAAGACAACTGGATTATGGTGTCTCCTTTAAGATTCTTTGATGCAGGGAGGAAAGCGGGGACCATAAAGGGACAGGCTGTGGGAGCTTCCTTTTCTACCGTTTCTATAGGACTGGCTTGGCTAAGCCGTGGAGAAATATCGGTAGCTGAGGAAGGAAGTTGTTGCCACAGTTATGCTCATTTTTGCTTGACTCTGCCAGGCAGCACGATCCATTATTTTACATGATTTTCCCCTGACTTTTAAATATTTTAATAGAGTTTCTTTTTCCCCTGATTTATTCCATTATTTTCCACGAATTCCCTGATAATTCCCTGATATTTCCCGAACTGCCAATTTCCCTGATTTTCCAGGTTTGCTGGACATCCTGAGAAAAACTTTATGCGGTTTTTGATGTTAGTTTTCGTTTTTAAAAATGTCATTGAGAACAGAAAGTTGTAAAGTATGTAGCTGAGAAGAATATATTCTTCATTTCTGTCAAAATACAGTTCCTTCAAGATTATCCAATGAAACAGTTAACTAAAACATATTCCAAACAAAGCCAAAATTCATACAACACAATCAATCTATAAAATTTATTGTTACTGGATGTACTGAAAGTAGTAGCACTTTAGACATCCACGGTATCATTTCATGGAGACTACTAGCCATGAACAACCAAAAAACACAACTTTTATCTACGGAAGATACTTAAACTCCTATGTGACAAGCAAGCCATCTGGGACATTATAGTCTTCGGAGAGGGGCGGCATACAAATCTAATAAATTTAATTGAATTGAATCTTTATGTTTTTAAGATTAGCTTTCTATTTTTTCATATCCAGGAAAGCATGGTCCTTTCTGGTAGGGAAACCACAGCAAAATCTGGAAGTAACTCCATAATTGCAAATTAAATCTATTTTCAGATAGTACTTCTTCAAACTGCAGTTAGATTGAAGATAAAGTCATGTTTAAGGAACTGAAAGTCTTGTAAAAAGGACCTCATTTCTCAACAAACACACTAAAGCTGCCTTCTCTCATATATTGGAATTCAGTTCCAATAATACACAGAGCACCATGGCTATGCTGGGATTGTTTCAACACACTGGCCAACAGAAGATTGGGGAAGGCTGATATGTAAACTTTACAATATTTTATCATTATCAATTCAACACTCTAATATCTACACAGGTCAAAGGGATACCTTGATGGGTAAATGTAAACATGACAAAGGCTGGTCCTCTTTAAATATGCATTAATTCTTTGAAAAATATGATTGACTGGATACTAAATCATAATGTGATTTGTTTAAAGCTTTGCTTTGGCATGACATGAACATGGGTTTAGCAAATAAACCAGTGTTTTTTTAGGGCATTTACATGTTGTACTGGAGATCTGGACAGTGTGGAAAGTGCACATTCTCCTTCCTATCAGCTCACAATCAAAAACATGAAAAAGACAGAAATGGTATAATTACAATTATAATTCAAAAACTTTAGCAACACAAACTACGAAAACTGTAGATACATTACTGAATTCATTAAACATAATAATTTATGGATTAAGCATGCTATTTAACAAAAAGTGTCCAGACTTAGTTGTCATCCTATGCACCCACTGCAAACAATTATTATTATTATTATCTAATTAAGATTAACCATTGTGACTAACCCCAAAAGACTTTATATAGCATTTGGGCCTTATTCATCTATTGTTCAAGACATGATGTTTACTGGAATCATCTGGAGATTACCGGTAGTTCATTTACCAGTGAAAAAAGGCAATGCAAGCAGCAAGCATACTCCAGTTGAGAATAAGCTAAAATATCTGCTTATATTGCATTCAGTTTTGGTCACCATGATGTAAGAAGGATGTTGAGACTCTAGAAAGAGTGCAGAGAAGAGGGACAAAGATGATTAGGGGACTGGAGGCTAAAACATGAAGAACGGTTGCAGGAACTAGGTATGTCTACTTTAATGAAAAGAAGGACCAGGGGAGACATGATAGCAGTGTTTCAATATCTCAGGGGTTGCCACAAAGAAGAGAGAGTCAGGCTATTCTCCAAAGTATCTGACAGTAGGACAAGAAGCAATGGGTGGAAACTAAACAAGGAGAGAAGCAACTTAGAACACAGAGCACTTCCCATGATACGATGTTAACTAAATTGCAGAACATAAATTCTGCAAACAGAAAATTCTATTTTCAGTATCAAAATGGGTTTGGGGGAACTTCTGCAGAGCTGCCGAACTGTTATCAGTCTGGGGCTCTATTTGTGTAGAACACTATGCCACAGGGGTGAAATATTCCCGGATCGCTTGTACCTGCCAGTCGTCAGAGAGATGTTTATGTTTATGTTTGTTTATTTAGATTTGTATGCCGCCCCTCTCCGCAGACTCGGGGCGGCTCACAACAAAGTGAAAAAACAGTTTACAACAAATCTAAATTCTACTATTCTACTAGATGGTTGAGAAGGCAGCGCAAAACTCCATCTACCCACCTGTACAATGCCATTTGGGTTCTTTTACACTCTGCGCATGTTCAAAGCATTCTGTGCACGCGCAGAAGGTAAAAGAACCCACATGGCAGTGTCCGGGCAGGTGGGTGGAGCCTCGCCCTGCCTTCACGACCGGCTCTCCAATGACAGAGAGGCACGAGTGAACTGGGAGCATTTCACTCCTGCTATGTGATTATTTTTTAAAAACCAAGGCACAATGGCCTAATTACACACAAGACATAATGGATGCACATGAGGTTAATCCAAGAGTTTGGGCACAATGCTATCATACAATCCTCTGCAAATGGATGGTCGCCTCAAATCTCATGAAATCAGAGATTCTCGTAAGTCTGTGTGCACACACTCTCTCCTGAGATCACCGACAAGCTTTTTGCTGTCCACAATAATACAAATTAACGATCTCTATCAAATGTACTAAAGAAGATTGTATTAATCTTTCTCCCTCTGCATTATTTATTCTTTCCTGCCCTCCCTCTCTTTCTTAAACCATTTCATATCACTTATTATGACTTTATTCATGAGAGGGCGGATAGTGAAATCTTTACAGAGACTACTATGCTTAGAGACCTGGATGCAACTCCACTTACTGTATCTCTAAAAGGATATTTGAGAACTGGAAAGGATGGTGAAAAGGGGAAACCAAAGCAATTCTAGTGATGGAGCCACTCTTCTGCAAGGAAAGGGCATACAGGTAGTTCTGAGCTGACAAATAATTCATTTAGTGATTGCTCAAAGTAACATCAGCATTGAAAAAAAGGGACTTGTGACCATTTTTTACGTTTACGACCTTTTGCAGCATCCCCTTGGTCACATGATCAAAATTCAGATGCTTGGCAACTGCTGCACGAATCCCAGCGACCAGTTAGGTCCCAACAGAGTGGGTCTTCTCCGGGTCCCGTCAACTAAACAATGTCGTTTGGCGGGACCCAGGGGAAGAGCCTTCTCTGGCGGCCCCGGCCCTCTGGAACCAACTCCCCCGAGAGATTAGGATTGCCCCCACCCTCCTTGCCTTTCGTAAGCTACTTAAAACCCACCTCTGCCGCCAGGCATGGGGGAACTGAGATACTCTTTCCCTCTAGGCCTTTACAATTTTATGCATGGTATGTCTGTATGTATGTTTGGTTTTTTATATTAATGGGTTTTTAATCATTTTTAGTATTGGATTATTATTGTACACTGTCTTATTATTGCTGTTAGCCGCCCCGAGTCTCCGGAGAGGGGCGGCATACAAATCCAATAAATAAATAAATAAAAATAAATAATGGCTGCAATGCGCCCTGGAGCCGTGTGATCACCTTTTGGGACCTGACAAGCAAAATCAATGGAGAAGACAGATTCCCTTTGGTACGACTGTGTTACTAACTTAACAACTGTGGGGATTCATTTAACAACGGTAGCAAGTAAGGTCATAAAACGGGGAAAACTCATTTAACAAATACGTCTCACTGAGCAAATGCATGTCGTGCACCTAACTTTGAGTGGCAGCTACATGGAAACAAATAAGGTAAGGAAGCTTGGTTGGGGGCAAGCAAGTCGGCCTGGCTTCGCCAAAGGTTTTGTGCATGGGCAGAGGGTAAAAGAATCCAAATGGCGTCCAGGCAAAGCCAGACTGAGCGGGGCAAGCCAGCTTGCAGCCGCCAAGAGGAACAGGCCATGCCCAGAGCAGAACATTTGTCTAGGGGTGGCGCCCCAGCAGCAGCAGGCTGGGAAGGTCGCTCCTCCATAGTCCTGCTAATTGGCTGGCTGCCTGGAGCACACGGCTTGCAGGAGGAGGAGGAACCGCCGCTGCCTCTGCAAAAGCAGGCCATTCGCGCTCACAAAGTCTGATCCAAAATGGGGTGTGGGGGCACATGCACAGTGGGCGTGCGCATATGCACTTGCATGCACGGGGTGTGCACAGGTGCTTGTACGCCCATGCGCATGGGACCACACATTGCATTATGGGTGCTGGTACACAGACATTCTGGTGCATATGCACGTACTTTTGGCACATGGTGACAAAAAGGTTTGCCATCACTGCTCTAATAGCTTCATCATACGACTGGTTTCTGCACCTAGTTTAAAAAGTCAACATTTTTAAACTGGTAGTAATAAGTCAGAATAATCTGATTATTCTGAAATTATTCATGAACTTAATTTTTAAATTTTATTTCAGGACTTGAACTTTTTAAAAAAAATAATATTTTTTATTAATTTTTAGCAAGTTTAATATACACACAACATAAAACAGTGCATAGTGAAATGTGCCCACCACCCCAACACACACACATACCCCACCACCAATCAGGGGTGTTTCTTATATAATCCACTTTGACCCAAGAGCAATACTATCTATTTACGTATTGTAGAGTGATTCCAATTTATTTTTTATAGCTTGGTCTCGGATTCTACTCATCATATATCGTCTTACCTTGTCCCACCGTGTCATCAGTTGTCTCAATTCAGTTTCATTATCCAAATTTATCCTTTTATCCATAGTTTCAAATTGAATATGGTCCACCATGTACCTATACCAATTTTGCAATGTCCATTTTGTCGCATCCTTCCAACCCAAAACTATGACCGCCTGAGCGCTTTCTATTGCTGCTTGTTTTATTTCTCTTAATTCTCCCATCGCATTGAATTGATACATGCCATAGAAATGTCCCGGTTTCCTAAGTACTGCATGTGTGTGTGGTAAAGTCCGTTTGGTGTAGTGGTTAAAGCACCAGGCCAGTTGGCTGATCTTGGGCCAGTAACTTCCTCTCTTAGCCCTATGAAGCAAGCAAACCATTTCTGAAAATCTTGCCAAGAAAACTGCAGCTACTTATCCAGGCAATCATCATGAGTCAACACTATCTTGAAGGCCCCACACACATCCAACCCCCCACCCCACTTCATATGCTTCCAATACCTTTCACTGACTTTGTATCTCTATTTCCATTCTCATTAGACATTTTTCAAGGGGAGATTCCACTATGTAACATCTATGTAGCACGAATCCCAGCGACTGGTTAGGTCCCACAGAGTTGGCCTTCTCCGGGTCCCGTCGACTAAACAATGTCATTTGGCGGGACCCAGGAGAAGAGCCTTCTCTGTGGTGGCCCCGGCCCTCTGGAACCAGCTCCCCCAGATATCAGAGTTGCCCCCACCCTCCTTGCCTTTCGCAAGCTCCTTAAAATCCACCTCTGTCATCAGACATGGGGGAATTGAAATTTTTTCCTTTCCCCCTAGGCTTATAGAATTTATACATGGTATGCTTGTTTGTATGAGTGGTCTCTTAAATTGGGGTTTTTTAGATTACTTTTTAATATTAGATTTGTTACATTGTTTTCTTTACTGTTGTTAGCCACCCCGAGTCTTCGGAGAGGGGCGGCATACAAATCTAATAAATAATAATAATAATAATAATAATAATAATAATAATAATAATAATAAAGCTATTTGTTCATTTGGGTCACTACAGCTATTAACTTAGCTATGCTCAGATGACTGTGTTATCACTAACTACTACTATGGTAAATAGTTCCTTTATTTTGCAGACATTCAAAACTCTAAATGTATTGTCTCTGACTGCTGATTAATGTGAATTCCATTTTTTTTATTGGGGGGGCAGTCCTTCATTCTAAATATGGAAGGCTAAAGATAAAACATAGAAGAAATTGATAATTTAATACCTATAATAAATAGATAGATGTTCCAACATACACATCCTTTTCCTGAAGTCTTTTAAGAATTCTTATGTACACTAAAAATGAATTATGTTGCTTAATGTGGAAAAAACAACTAAACTCAAGGATTTTAAAGATACGCTTCATAGTTGCGCACCAATTCTAGAAATTCCGATTTTTTTTCTTCCTATTCTTAGGTTTCTGCTATTATTTTGTACTACAGTGTTGTAATACAATTCTTAATAATTAGGGAGATTAAGAAAACATCTGAATGACATTTCTTACAGTACTTTCCCCAATTTTGCAAACTCCACATGCATTGGAATTATGATTTCTAGAAATTCGCAATATGATATACAGTTCTAGAGGTCCTAAAATCTATTATAGGATGAACAGAATATAACAAACAGCAAACACAGAGATTATGTTAAATTTAGATAGAATGGTTTGATAAAATATCTTCTATAAACCTTCCCATTTAGAAGAGACAACAGACAAAATCTGTAAAATGGAAGGCATTTATAGCTAGGATAATCTAGGGATTGACAGTGGCTTCCCTGGAAAAAGTGATGTTCATCCATCATTTTCGAAGAGGACCTTGACCTCTTGGAGGGTATGTCAAGACTTGCACGTAAATTGGATTAAAGTGAGGGAGAGGCGCACATAATCAGCCTCACTCTCTCTTCCCAGATTCCATCTTGCTCCAAAAGTAGGACAAGAGTAGAGACAGTTTATTTTATTTGTTTGTTTGTTTATTTATTTATCTATTTATTTATCTATCTATCTATCTATCTATCTACTTATCCATCCATCCATCCATCCATCCATCCATATCTATCTATCTATCTATCTATCTATCTATCTATCTATCTATCTATCTATCTATCTATCTATCTATCTATCTATCTATCTATCTATCGGATTTGTATGCCGCCCCTCTCCGCAGACTCGGGGCGGCTAACAACCAGTGTTCCCTCTAATTTTTTGGGGGGGTGGGCGGAAAAGTATAGTGTCTGAGCGGCAGTCCCTTCGGGACTGGGCGGCACTCTTTCCCTTTCACTCTTTCCCTCTCGGCTTCTGGGCAGGTTTGAAAAACTCTGAGTTGATGATGATTTTTAAGTGAGCCATTGCTCACTGCTCAGCTTAGAGGGAACTATGCTAACAACAGCAATAAAACAGCATATAATAATAATCCAATACTTGGAGAACGGCTGGGCACAGTGGTTGATCAAGGCGTCTTTCGTGTCTTGCCATGCTCTTAGCATACCACATCACTTGCTGAGAGCGCCTTCATGACCGTTATCCTGTTCTAATAGATTTCATCTGCTCAGTCCACTGAAATCACATGTTAAGGAATCAAGTCCCTATATCTCACTGAAGGTCAATGACCCAACGGCTACTCTCAACCTGGTTTGGCCAGTCTGGCAGAGCTGTTGCCTGGGGTGTGGCCGCTGTGCATGTTACAGCTACTGGGAGCCACAGGTGAGAGCTGAGTGATAGGTGGGGAGCAAAGGTGAGTGAGCTGCCCTAAAAGCTGCCCTAAAAATGTTCCTGGAGAAGTAATGTCTTGACAAATGTCTATTTATCCGAGACTTCTACAGCACAAAGAAGAAACAGCACAAAGGAAATAATTTGGTTTGGGTTTTTTAAAAAAAATAATGATAGGGTTTTATATGTTTTTAATATTAGATTTGTTCCACTGCTATAGTGTTTTTATTGCTGTTGTGAGCTGCCCCGAGTCTTCGGAGAGGGGCGGCATACAAATCTAATAAATAAATAAAATAAATAAATAAATTCCAATATTCCAGATTGTACCAGTCAGCTGACAGAATGAGCATTGCATGAGTCAACACACAATGGTTGGTCACAATCTCTGAAAATGGGGGATGGTGATAAAGTTAAGAACCTGCCTAAAAGAATGAATGGATGGTCACTACCTTGTTCCCATCCCTTCCCAATCCACACCAAAAGATAACATACCTCTCCTTTCCCTTCCTGTTTCTAAATGTGTTGTTTCATACTATGGTAATGTCTTAAAAAAAAAAAAATCAGAGGATTAACACATTGGATTGGGCAAATCTTATCAAATATTACACAAAACTTCACCCTCTTGAGAAACTTCCCTAGATTTTGTAACTACTGAACTGCCAACCATCTCTTGCTTAGAATTGTAGGAAGCAAAGAACCATCTGTTTTTAGAAATAGAACCAAAAATAGCAATTGGTCAAAGCTAGTGAAAAAAGCCAGCCAGCCTGTGATGAAGGGTAGCCATTAGTGCTGCTAAAAACGGTACATGGAAACACTCCTCTATACTCAAGGTTGCCGGTTTAAGAGAGGTACAGTCCCGGTCCCTCGATCCACATTGTAATCTCTTTCCACAGCACAACTCACTAATGAGGACCTGCAAAATCCTCCAGAAGATGATTCATTCAACTCCTCTCTTTTTATCCTATTCTGAAGTTCAGTCCTTTAAAGTTGCTTTTTGATGGTGTTGCAGAAAAGCCAGAGCATGGCTTGCGTTATTATAAAGAGAATAAAGAGTATATAATCTTCTATAGATAAAACACAATGAATGCAAAAATTTTAAAGCTGCAATTCAAAGACAGAGTTGGAGACTACGGCAAGTTTAAAAAAGAAAGTGGACATACATGCCTGCGAAAATAACACGCACAACACACCAACATTAAACAATCTGGGACAAAGAAAGATCTGGATTATGCAAGTTAATATAAATTCATACTAATTTTTAATTATTGGGGATAATTTGCTTTTGTTTTGAGAGCCTGCAAAGAGCTTGACCAGCCTGTTGCATTCTCTAAATTCATCACTGCCAAATGTCACTGCCAGGAAGGAATCAGTAACCCCGTGATGATGATGATGATGATGATGATGATGATGATGATGATAATAATAATAAATAATAATAATAATAATTTATTAGATTTGTATGTCGCCCCTCTCCAAGGACTCGGAGTGGCTCACAACAATAATACACTATGTACAAATCTAATGTTAAAAACAATTTAAAACCCTTATTATAAAAAGAAAACAATCACACAACCTAACAAACCATACATAAACCATAATAGCTAAGGGTATATCAGTTTCCCCATGCCTGGCGACAAAGGTGGGTCTTCAGAAGCTTTTGAAAGGCAAGGAGGGTGGGGGCGGTCCTAATCCCTGGGGGGGAGTTGATTTCAGAGAGCAGGGGCCACCACAGAGAAGGCTCTTCCCCTGGGTCCCACCAGACGGCATTGTTTAGCCGATGGGACCCAGAGAAGGCCAACTCTGTGGGACTTAATCAGTCGCTGGGATTCGTGCGGCAGAAGACGGTCCCAAATATATTCTGGTCCGATGCCATGTAGAGCTGTATAGGTCATGACCAACCTATGATGGCGAACCTATGGCGCATGTGCCAGAAGTGGAACACAGAGCCATTTCTTCTGGCACACGAGCCATCGGTCGGCTCAGTTCCACTGCACATGCATACCCGCCTCCTGTAGGCCAGCTGATTTTCAGCCTGTTTCTGGACTTCTGCGAGGCCTGTTTTTGCCCTCCCCAGGCTCGATGATTTCCGTGAACCTCCAGGAGGGGAAAAAACAGCCTCCCCCGGGCTCCAGAGACCTTCCACCGGCTGGAAACAGCCATTTCCAGACTTCCAGTAGGCCCATTTTTCACCCTCCCTCTTAGGTTTCTGCTATTATTTGGTACTACAGGGTTGTAATACAATTCTTAATAATTAGGGAGATTAGGAAAACATCTGAATGACATTTCCTACAGTACTTTCCCCAATTTTGCAAATTCCACATGCATTGGAATTATAATTTCTAGAAATTTGCAGTATTATATACAGTTCTAGAGGTCCTAAAATCTACTTTAGGACAGACAGAATATAAGGAACAGCAAACACAGAGATTATGTTAAATTCAGATAGAATGCTTTGATAAAATATCTGCCATAAACCTTCCCATTTAGAAGAGACAACAGATAAAATCTGTAAAATGGAAAGCATATATAGAGATTGCCAGCGGCTTCCTTGGAAAGGTGATGTTCATCCATCATTTTCGAAGAGGACCTTGACATCTTGGAGGGGGGAAAAACGGTCTCCCCCGGGCTCCAGAGACCATCCACCGGCTGGAAACAGAGCCATTTCCAGACTCCAAGTAGGCTCGTTTTTCGCCCTCCCAAACTCTGAAGACTTTCCTTAACCTCCTCTAGGAGGGCAAAAACAGCATCCCCTGAACTCTGGAGCCTCCCAGAGGCCGGAAACAGACTCGTTTCCAATAGGCCCAGTTTTTGCCCTCCCCAGGCTCTAGAAGTTTTTGTCAAGCCTCTGGGAGGGTGAAAATGGCTTCCCCGGCTCCAAAAACCCTCTGGAGGGGGGTGGGGGAATGCAGGGGGTGGTCATGCACACATGTACATGTTTACGGAGGTCGCACATGTATGCGTGGTGGAGAATGGGACACACTTGCATGCACGGAAGTCAGGGTGCACGGGGGTGGTCGTATTGCGCACATATTGCAATAAGGGTGCCAGTGCATGTGCTGCTTTTAGCACACAGAGAGAAAAAGGTTAGCCATCACTGCACTAGCCCCAAAAATCCACAACTGGGCACTTCCAATGCCTCACTGACACCACTACCTCAATCTCCGTCACTACTCTGCTAGCCACAAAACAGCTATTCCTTTGCCAACTGCAATTATTTTTTAATTTATCAATGTCCTTTTCCTCTGTGTGTGTGTGTGTGCATGCATGCCTGCTCTCTAATCTTCTAATAAAAAATTAATTCAGGTATCATACCAAAGCCTGGTTGGTACTAGTGGTATTTGATAAATTTTGAGCCATAGTTTGTGCTTCCAAACCACCCTACTACATAAGTTAGTCAGCTTAAGAACACTGTGGTCATGTAAGTAATGTATTTCCTAAGCATAGGGGATTCCCTAAACTCACTTCTGTGGTCTGAGTATTGAATACACACACTTGAGCTAGAGCCCTGTAGAAATAGCTTACATTCAACCTCCTGTAAGTGGCCTTAGAGATTGAATTGTGCAATTACTGTTATTGCATCTTCAAATGCACTAAATAATTCCTGATTAATATTCTGTGAATGCCCCAACACTGGAAATTTTTAAGAAGATGTTGGATAACCACCTGTCTGAAGTAGTGTAGGATTTCCTACCTAAGCAGGCGGTTGGACTAGAAGACCTCCAAGGTCCCTTCCAACTCTGTTTTGTTGTTGTTGTTGTTGTTGTTGTTGTTGTTGTTATTTTCCAGTTTACAAAATGTCCTTCCTGATTTTCTTTACTGAACCCAAAATTTCCTAGAGCAGATCACACAAGTTTCTTTCTTATTGATATGTTGTCACCTCAGTAATGAAAAAAGATAATTTATACTATTAGCTACCTAGCTGATGTATGCCTTTAAAAAAATCTACATTTTCCATTGACTTCACGTTGACAACTTTTTAAAGTGTTTCTAATTTTATAGCTTATTAAGAAAATGCTTTTCAAATTAATAGAAACTACTTATGAAATCAATAAGACTAGCAGAAGTGAGTTAACTGATTCCTGGTTCCAGGACATTTTTAAATGTACTTTTACTTTACTTTACTTTTTACTTTTACTTTTTATTAGATTTGTATGCCGCCCCTCTCCGTAGACTCGGGGCGGCTCACAGCAATAATAAACAATATATGACAAGTCTAATAATTTAAAAAACACTAAAAACCCCATTATTAAAAGCAAACATACATACAAGCATACCATACATAACTGTATAGGCCCGGGGGAGATGTTTCAGTTCCCCCATGCCTGACGGCAAACGTGGGTTTTAAGGAGTTTACGAAAGGCGAGGAGGGTGGGGGCAGTTCTAATCTCTGGGGGGAGCTGGTTCCAGAGGGTTGGGGCCACCACAGAGAAGGCTCTTCCCCTGGGTCCCGCCAAACGGCATTGTTTAGTTGACGGGACCCGGAGAAGGCCAACTCTGTGGGACCTAATCGGTCGCTGGGATTAAATGGGACTACTCAAGATATTTTGCACAGTTATTTTCTTTTTCCCCGCTAATAGATTTTTCTACAAAAAAGAAAAATATCAAGGAAGGAGGAGTGGACAAGCATTTAAGACAAATGGAAGCTGATCATAATCCAAATTATAAAAATTGGGGAAAGTGACAGGGTAATTGCACAATAAAACCTTATCTGAAAGCATTTCTAAAAATGTGAACACAACCTCCTAGAAATGCATCTGTCAGGGCTCCAGGTAATAGATCCATTTGACACTGCCTTGATTGGGCCATGTGTCTGCATCAGTCTGCAATCTGAATTTTGAGATGCAATATAAAGTATAGACATCACATACAAATATACTGTATGGGGAATACGGCATACAGGTGAAGCTCGAAAAATTAGAATATCAGTAATTTATTTCAGTAATGCAACTTAAAAGATGAAAAGATGTGCAATAGGGTTGATATTCCTGGAGGGGTCTGTAATATGGTAAATGATTTAGCTTTACTAGATAAATGGTAAAAGCAATGGAAACTGCAGTTTAATGTTTCCAAATGTAAAATAATGCACTTGGGGAAAAGGAATCCTCAGTCTGAGTATTGCATTGGCAGTTCTGTGTTAGCAAAAACTTCAGAAGAGTAGGATTTAGGGGTAGTGATTTCTGACAGCCTCAAAATGAGTGAGCAGTGTGGTCGGGCAGTAGGAAAAGCAAGTAGGATGCTTGGCTGCATAGCTAGAGGTATAACAAGCAGGAAGAGGGAGATTGTGATCCCCTTATATAGAGCGCTGGTGAGACCACATTTGGAATACTGTGTTCAGTTCTGGAGATCTCACCTACAAAAAGATATTGACAAAATTGAACGGGTCCAAAGACGGGCTACAAAAATGGTGGAAGGTCTTAAGCATAAAACGTATCAGGAAAGACTTAATGAACTCAACCTGTATAGTCTGGAGGACAGAAGGAAAAGGGGGGACATGATCGAAACATTTAAATATGTTAAAGGGTTAAATAAGGTTCAGGAGGGAAGTGTTTTTAATAGGAAAGTAAACACAAGAACAAGGGAACACAATCTGAAGTTAGTTGGGGGAAAGATCAAAAGCAACGTGAGAAAATATTATTTCACTGAAAGAGTAGTAGATGCTTGGAACAAACTTCCAGCAGACGTGGTTGGTAAATCCACAGTAACTGAATTTAAACATGCCTGGGATAAACATATATCCATTGTAAGATAAAACACAGGAAATAGTATAAGGGCAGACTAGATGGACCATGAGGTCTTTTTCTGCCGTCAGTCTTCTATGTTTCTATGAAACGTAATACTGTATATGAGAGACTCGTGACATTCAAGGTAAGATAGTGCAAGCTGTGATTTGTCATAATTGTGATGATTATGGGGTACAGCTCATGAAAACCCCAAATCCACCGTTTCAGAAAATTAGAATCTTCCATGTGATCAATAAAACAAGGATTGTACATAGAACAATATCAGACCTCTGAAAAGTATAAGCATGCATATATACTCGGTATTTGGTTTGGGCCTTTTTTGCAGCAATTACTGCCTCAATGCGGCATGGCATGGAAGCTATCAGGCTGTGGCATTGCTGAGGTGTTATAGAAGACCAGGATGTTTCAATAGCGGCCTTCAGCTCTTCTGCATTGTTCGGTGTTCTGCCGGTGTGTTTCAACCGCCTGTAATTACAAAGTAATTAGTCCAGGAAGATACACACCACACGATAAAAGGAAAACCCAAAAGTTTTTATAAACAGAAAAACAGAAACAGCTCCCTTTTTCAATGTCAAAGGGATTTTCTGGTACACACAAGGTACTGGTTAAATGCAATCCAATTGCTCACTCAATAACTGGGAAATTGAGTCCAATTCTAAAGTCCAGAGAGTTCACACACAATCTTGAACAGCACAAAAACCACGATCTTGACGAAACAATGAATCAGATAAACTGCCATGAGGCTAAAACAACAGGCTGCACTTTTATCTGTAGTACTAATTACAGCAGCCCCACCCAACCACAGGTGGCCTCATTTTCTCTTGTAATAATCCTTCAGTTGTTGTCTCCTATGCATCACTCTATGCATGCATGGATGTGTCATTAATTCTTGTTCAGAATCCAGGGATGATACAGATGATTGATCTTCTCCTGGGCTGTCGGCCAAACTCCCCTCTTCCCTGTCACTCACGCTTCCTTGGTCAGAGGAGGCTTCGTCGGCAGATTCCATCGGGAGCAAAACAGGCCTGCGGCATGTGGATGTTTTCCCCACATCCACGTGCACATTGCTTGGGGCAGGAGCTGGGCCAGAGCTAACCACAACAGTTCGGTCTCATGTCTCTCATCTTTCTTATAGATTCTTTATGAGGTTCAGGTCAGGCAAACTTGCTGGCCAATCAAGCTCAGTAATCTCATGGCCATTGAACCAGATTTTGGTGCTTTTGGCAGTGTGGACAGTGCCACATCCTTCTCGAAAATTGAAGTTAGCATCCCTATAAAGCTCGTCTGCGGAAGGAAGCATAAAGCGGTACAAAATGTCCTGATAGGCAGCTGCATTGACCCTGGACTTAATTAATTAAGCACAGTGGATCAACACCAGCAGATGACAAATCAACATACTGTGGAAACTTTTACATCTCATTTAGAAACCAAGGATCCAGACTTTGGAGGAAGAATGGAGAGGTACATACAGCAAGACGCTTGAAGTCCAGTGTGAAGCTTTTTCTCCCTTCTCTTTACACAACAAGTGTATTAAGTGGCAGTGTAGTTAGAAATGAAGTACTGCAGGCTATTTTTGCTGATTGCCGATTGCCGACAGTTCAAATCTCCCCGGCTCAAGGTTGACTCAGCCTTCCATCCTTCCAAGGTCAGTAAAATGAGGACCCAGATTGTTGGGGGCAATATGCTGACTCTGTAAATCGAGAGGGCTGTAAAGTGGTATATAAGTCCAAGTGCTATCAACTGGCCTGTGGAATAATTTTAGAGGACCATTTTGTTCATTAGTTTATGGCATATTGCTTGGTTTCCAAAAGAAGTGCCATATTTTTAGGAGTATAAGATGCACCAGAATGTAAGATGGACTTTACTTTGGGGGGAGGAAAACAAGAAAAAAGAATTCTGCATCTGCCTACCAACATCAGGATTAGTGGGGTCCTCACTTCCACTCGGATTTTGATAATGGACAGCACAGATCTTTTTATTTATTCTAACAATAAAAATGAATTTTGCTTTCTAAAATTACAGAAATGTGAAGTGAATAAGAAATTACAAGTAATCATATATGATTGTATAATCTTCTGTGTTTTTGTTAATAATAAAACATATTAGTAGCAGATAATTTTCAGAATCCACTTTTGTTTCATAAGTTAAATCTCAGATTTCCACTATGGAAGTGATCAGTTGTATAAGACGACTCATTAAATTTCCCAATAATAGCCTCCTCAGGCAATACTGTACTAGGAAATAATGAGATTTCTTCAAAGCACATATTCTTTAAATCTTTATTCAGACTTTCTGTTTTATTATGCCTCTGTTGACAATTTTTTCTGCAGAAATTGGGATGGAATTTAACTGGAGCGGGTGAGGTGCGGCATGATTTTAATGGGGGCAGAAGACAGACTTGGCTCTACTCCCAAAATGCCCCAGTCTTCTTACCTATAGCCATAGGCATTGAAAGCTGGGCTTTCTCACAGCAAGGCTGATAGAGAGGCAGCACATCAGTCCTCCTGGACCTGCCATTTTGTAAACATGCTGCCAGGCTTCTCAGCAAGCCCCTGCACCTTTGCTGCCTTGGTTGGACCCTGATTCCTGGAGCAGCCCAGGGAATTGCACTGAGAGCCTTTTAAAGGAAAGCGTTTTCAGGTGGCATATTCCTCTCTCTGTTTGAACAAACGAGAGGATCATAGAGAAAAGAGTTTCCAGCTAGCACTTTCTCCTCCATTTTTGGGGAGGGGGAATCTTGCTGGAAAGCCAAGTAGCATGTTTACGAAATGGGAGGTCCAGGAAGACTGATGTCTTTCTATCGGGCCTTTCTGAGAGGAAGCCTGGCTTTCAACACACTTTCCCGGGACACTTCGGGAATCAGGCTCCATGTGGAAGTGAGGATCGCTGTCGCCTGGAACCATGCGAAAATGCAATCCACGGAGCATGTGGGTGGGGCTACATTCGGAGTATAAGACACACCCAGATTTTCACCCTCTTTTTTGGAAGAAAAATGTGCGTCGTATACTCCAAAAATACAGTATCACCTAACTATAGTTTTACATAGAAACATAGAAGACTGACGGCAGAAAAAGACCTCATGGTCCATCTAGTCTGCCCTTATACTATTGCCTGTATTTTATCTTACAATGGATATATGTTTATCCCAGGCATGTTTAAATTCAGTTACTGTGGATTTACCAACCACGTCTGCTGGAAGTTTGTTCCAAGGATCGACTACTCTTTCAGTAAAATAATATTTTCTCATGTTGCTTCTGATCTTTCCCCCAACTAAGATTGTGCCCCCACTTTTAAAGATTTTCTTTTCCTGTGGACCACTGCAGATTTTTCTTCTCTACCATCTCCAAATATATTACCAAGTTTTCTTATACAATCAAGAAAGGCTAAAAAAAAACCTCCTTAATTTTACTCTACTTGTTACTAGAGAGAAAAAACTGTCTCTGCTAGGAACTGATGATAGAATGCTTCGTCCGCTAAAGAGTGGCATTTTCCACCCACTTCCTAGAAATAGGAGCTAGTCAGCTGCAGAATGAAATAAGGATTCCTTGACCGGCAAGTGTATGTGCAAGTGGCTATTTTTTGCTCCACACAGCCTTGAATATTTCAACCCACAAGGCGGCTGAGCCAGCAACAAAACGAACTTTTGTGTGTACATGTGTATGTGCGCACATATTTATTTATCCACCCACTCACATTTCATTCACAGCCCTAAATTGCTGCATCCAAAACTTTGGACAAAAAGCTGGTTGGTGGTATGGATTTATACTCTTACATCTTTTCATAACATCTTCTGAAACTGATGTTACATTTACAAAGCAAACAAAGCATGAAATACATGATTATTCTTGCTTGTTTTAAAAATCTTCTGCAAATCGGTCCTAAAGGATTTTTCAAAGTTCAAACTAAATAGAAGTTTGAACTAAATAGAATAGCAGCAAACACAATACTTTCCATTTATAATATACACTAGTCATTATTTTATTTCATTAAAGATTAAAGAAAAAAGCCTCAGAAAAACGTTAAGACCTAAGAGAAACCTATTTGAGAGATTAAGGGGGGGGGGTTTCTTCCTAGCCACCCATCCTTGAATCCCCCCCCCTTTCAACTCTATTCCAGTAGAAGATCCCTCTGCTTTCAAAGCTGCTTTTTCAAGAGGTAACTGGACTTTTTATTTGAAGATGTTTTACTTCTCATCTAAGAAGCTTCTTCAGAGCTGAGGAAGCTTCTTGTATGAGAAGTTAAACTTCTTCAAAGAAAAACAAGAAAGTCCAGTTGCCTTTTGAAAAAGCACCTTTGAGACAACTATGATTTGGATGACTAAGAATCTCCATAGACATCACTCTTCTTTCACAATATAGAATAATATCAAGAAATATCAAGACAGTATCCCAAATAGAAACATAGAAGACTGACGGCAGAAAAAGACCTCATGATCCATCTAGTCTGCCCTTATACTATTTTCTGTATTTTATCTTAGGATGGATATATGTTTATCCCAGGCATGTTTAAATTCAGTTACTGTGGATTTATCAACCACGTCTGCTGGAAGTTTGTTCCAAGGATCTACTAATAATTCTGTTAATAGAAGTTTATTCCTTAAAAAACGTTTTGTCATTATGCAAGAAAGAATTCTACAGAATTAGGAAGTCACACTCCTGATTCAAAACGAATTCTTCTCTCTTCGTGAAAGACATTATTTCCTTTCATAACTAGCTTTTAAAAAAAACAACAAGTTAGGTTCTTATAGAGTCCGCTGTCATCTAGTTGTCCCTGCATGTTTTTAAATGTTTTCTTCAAGATGTTGTTTCAATATTCAAATAAGCAAAGGTACGTTTTATTTGCCACAACATTAATAATTTCAGCTTCATATTCTTTATTTTATAGGGTTTTTTCAATCTAAAAATAGAATATTTGGGGCATTTCAGAGTCAATAGGTTGCTGTTTTGGGATGTGCATCTGTGCAAGGGTATGCTCACACACACAAACACTATTCTTTCAATGCACCTGCTAAATCACCCATAAGCTATTTTTGTGTGCTTAAAAAGCAGTGGAAGAGTTTTATTCTGTAGAGTTTATCCGCAGATGGGAGCATCATCTCACCTCTCCTCTTCAGCACCTTCCCTCAATCCACTCTAAGTAATTACGGATTCCTCTAAAGAAATATATGGGATCCAACATCATGGAAAAGAAGGGACAGCCCTATTGAATCAGTATATAAAATTAGAAGCAAACATGACTCAAGACATGAATCTGCTGAATTACAATTTTTAAACAACTGAAATAGTACCTTCCATTCATCCAACAAAGGTATCAACAGCTGGGGAAAACTGGAAAACTATCAAAAGACATAACAAAGAGAACTTCCACAAATGAGGTTGGAGGGACAGAACATTATGAAGAGGATGAACATGTTCAATTGCCACATTCCATTATCAGATGGTAAAAATAATGGAAAACTACAAAAATATTTCTCAGCATCAAAGAGAGAATAGAAAGCTTTGTTCTAGAGGAATTATCACACACAAAAACTGAAAGTCTACACCTGTTCAAGAAGAGTTACGGTACTCTGAATAAATGTCGTTTGCTCTCATTAACTGATGGGGTTCAGTATATGACACACACACACCCTCCTTCACCGGCTAAGCTCTCCATGCGAGCAGTCCAGGAAATAGTATCATCAGTCTCAATTGGTCCCGTTGACATCAGTGATCAGGAATCACTGTACAGCCGTATGCAATTAAAACATTACTTCACTGTGAAATTAATGATATCTGATGAGAAACAGATACATCCTTGGGGAAAACAATACATAAACAGCAAGGCAGAAAACATCAACTCTATGAATTGTTTATACACTAAAGATTTGAAGGGAGAGGGAAAATTTACTCCTTTGAAAGCACCACTTTTATTTGAAAATTAGGAAGAGCATATTTACTATTGATTCCTAATTTAAACATCACATAATCAGTTTAGCTTACCATAGATAAGGCCAGATTTCAGCTTAAAGCATTGATGAAAGCAATCTGTGGCCATCCAGAGATTGCTAAATTACAATTTCCAACATCCCATGTCTGTGTGGCCAATAGAGAGAGACTCTGGGATTGTAGCTGTAAAACATTGGCAGTATCTTAAACTAAGCCAAAATCAAATAAAATTACATTATGGCACACTTTGATACATGTATCTTCCTCAGAACTGTTCTGCTTCCCATTTATTATGCACACTCATGCAAAGAAATATTTATTACTGAAAGGCCATATGTCCTCAATATCTACCTTAAGCATTAACATGTTTCCTGTCTTGGATATCTTGCAGTAAGACAAACAGTATATTCAACATGTTAGCAATCCTTCTGCTTATAGCCTTCCTCAATATGTAGTCTATGGCAGGGATGGGGAACCTTTTTTTCCTTGGGTGCTGAAAGATTGTGTGTGAATGTTTTTGTGAATGCGTGAGTGCCCACACCCATAATTCAATATCTGAGGAGAGCAAAAACTGTTCCCCAGGAGGCCCTCTGGAGTCCATAAACGGCCTGCTTCCCAACTTCTGGTGGGCCCAGTAGGCTCGTTTTTCACCCTCCCCAGGCTCCAAGGCCTTCCCTGCAGCCAGAGAAGGGTAAAAGTGCTCTACCCCATCCCTCCAGAGGCTCTCTGGAAGCCAAAAACGCTCTCCCAGAGCCTCTGAGTGAGCCTAAAATCAGCTGGCTGGCACATACATTCACGTTGAAGCTGAGCTAGGGCAACAGCTCGCATACCAGCAGATATGGCTCCGCATGCTATCTGTGGCACCCGTGCCATAGGTTCACCATCACTGGTCTATGGTCTCCAATGGTCATCAGAATGAGAAGTCTGGCATCATATATGTCACAAAGCAGCTTTGACAGAAGGTCTAATGAAGTTTGATATGATACCCTCATTACTTTTCTTTACAGTAAGTGCAGATATTTCTGTTTTCCCACTACATGAGTTGATACTGAAAAATCCCTAGTTTTATCATGAAAACAGAGTTAGTAAGAGATGTCCATCAGGCCATAAAAATGTCATCTGGCCTCAAGCCAAAAAAAGCTTATGACAAATCACTGGCTGGACGCTTCTGAGCTGTAGTCTAGGACTGTACAGGAAGTCTTGGTCATCAGAAGACTGACTTGTGATTTTACAGATCATTTTGTTTGACCTCAATGGTTTGAATTTCCTTTCTTTTGCAAACATCCAACTTGCAATATACTTTCCTTAGCAGCAGAATTGTTCCTGACAAATACTCTGTTATTATACATGCAACTCCTAAAGCATAAAATTTTGAAATCAGCCCTGGCTTACTGGTGAAACATTTCATAATTTGCTAGTTCAACTTTCTGGCTTGGGGTCCAGTGGGGGTGCATTTTACAAGCAATATTTTCTCTGTTCCCATATAGAATTAGTCCATCTAGTTTATTTTACAGGTATGCTGTAAGTGCTTCAAGATTCAAAGATTTGGACTGCAAATATAGCACTATATACTATGCTACAACATAGCTATTGGCAATGCTGCCTGAGAATTATCCCAATACAGCTAGAGGGCATGATGTTGTAGAGCAGTTTTTCCCAACCTGGGCAACTTGAAGATATCTGGACTTCAACTCCCAGAATACCCCAGCCAGCATTCGCTGGCTGGGGTATTCTGGGAGTTGAAGTCCAAATACAGTATCTTCAAGTTGCCCAGGTTGGGAAACACTGTTGTAGAGGGCTGCCCTGTGGGATATCCACATATATTATTTCACACTCTCCAAATATTACATACTCAAACACTGACCCCCAAAACCCTTTGCAATGTACTTATGAAACAACATTGAATCAGATCATTATTATTAACTTGATAATGCTCTGGCGAGCAGCACCTGTGATTTTTGACCTTTAAATCCCTTTGTAGCATTGGGCTACCATGTAAGGAGGAATGCCTCTTAAAAGAAGTGCCAAATCAACTTTTAGAATCAGCGGTACCCTTCCTCAGGAATAGGCTTATCCAGTCTCCCAACTGTGGAATGTGTCAACTGTAGAGAGCGCCATCAAATAACTACTTTGTAGGTCTATTTCAGTTTAAATTTTAAAAGTAACATTTAGAATAAACTATCACCCAGATGGGTTTATTTTTTCAGCCCTCAGGAGACCTTTATCACATTTCATGTTTAATTTCTGAAACATCAATTAACATGTTAGTCACTGCAACAAAATTAAACTTGCAGCAACTTTAAGACTAAGAGATTTATTATAGCATTAAATTTTTTCATTACATGCTATAGTAACAAAGGAAAATAGAGATGCCTTCTAGTCAAGATTAACTCCTTGTCTCTACATGGATATATAGGTGAAATTTCTTTGGCACAAATACAATTATTTTCTTCCAGGACCTTGGTTTTTTGTTTTTATTTCCAGTGTGCCTAAAGGCTTAGGATTTTGGGATTCTCCCATTAAAGTATTAACCAGATCCAAACCTATTTAGTTTTTGAACCCAAATATGAGCCAGTTGCTCCCACCTAATGAAATCTATCACAACAAAAGCCTTTGTTTTTAAGATGCTACAGGAATCTATACTGCTTTTTATGACTGCCACCAAGTATGCCAACTACTTGAACCTTCTATGAAATCCTAAATCAATAGCTATTGCGGCTACAAGCATTTCAGATAAATATTCCACTATTGCCTTGTATTGCTTTCTTGAGCCACTAGGTCCCCTAAGAACACCAAAAAGAAACACAAATCCAGCCTGCAAATTTCTAATTGGCATTTGGGATGTTTTATGTGGATTGCTAAGACTCTACTGCTTTTCTTGTAAAAAAAGGAGGGAATTTGAAAGGCTTGATATGAGTTGAATTATATAATTTACTATATTTAATTCTAGTTAAAGTCTGGGTCCTTGAAATTTTATCAAGGGCCCTGCTATTTTTTTTAAACATTTAATTAATGCTTTAACTGTTAAAACAAAGCCTTTAGAGTCAGAATGGCTCTAGAGAAAGGTTGACAATATGTTTGCAACATGTGCTAAAGAAATTTAACTGACTGAATTGACATATTAATAGGGAGTTACCAGCCAAATGTCCAGTTCTACATATGTCATACCTTGATTTTCTGTGACTTTAAGAATAAAATCTTACTACCTAAACCATAAATTGTCACAATTCCTGTATTAGATATTCACATAAATTTTTGAAGCACCAAAGTTCAGATTACAAGCCTAATTCTATGTATTCAAACATTCTTAAACTATTTACCAGAAACACAATGAATCAATTTGCACAGAGCCTAGGAGATGGTTCTGCCAATGGGCCTGGATACCCCCGAGGAATATGGAACCCATCAAGCGGCTGGTCTGATCCTTATCCCCAGGGTGTGAGGATGTATTGGTATGTGTTTTTTACTGGGTTTGTATATACATGACCTCACTGTAAATAAATTGGGTGACCACCTAAATTTTCTAAATAAATAAATAAGCCTCCACTTCAGGAAGAGAGGAGGGCCCTGAATTAAATGGCTTTAAAAAGGAGTAAGCTTCTCAATGTTTACTGGACATTAAACCAGAAGCACCTTGCCTTTTAGTACCAATGGGAAATATGGGTAGAAGGGGACTCAATGTTTAAATCCTGCTATTGACTGGCCACTGTGAGACAAAAAGTAAATGTTAGTTTTATCTTTCAGAGCCAGTGTTTTCTAAAGCCCTGGAGCCTCAACATATATACATGCTGCTTAGGGAACTATGGAAGTTGGGGATTTAATAGACCGACCCAGATTAGAGAAGGCAGAATAAGACAGACTTTGTATATGATGAGGCAGATTTCTTTTTAATGAATTGTATTTGATGCTTCTCAGATATGCAGTCATTAAGGAAGTGAGTCATGGACTGCATAGCTATTTCCCAAGTATATTTTGGCTAAATCTTTTTTGATGCTAGTAGCATCATGACTGTGAATTCCTTCATTTAAAGCATTCTAGCACAATAAATACTAAGTTAATTCTCTGGGCCCCTAATATCACTTAATATTAGTAATGCTAGGGGCCACTAATATCACTTAGGGGCCCATAGCATTACATGCAAACTACAAGGATCAGTGACAATTCATAGTTCTGGTTGCAAAAGCGATAGTTTAGGATTCCCTTCTTATTTTGCTTCCCCTGCCATTCTTCCTAGTCTCCTATGCTCTGAGATTATTGTCATTCCTTGCAAATGTTTCAGTTCAAAAGACTTCTTTCAAGGCAGAAAGCAATGGTCTGCAATAAACAGACAGGATGCCTTCCGACCAAATTAGATGATGCCACGATTCACCAATCAGAGGCAGCAGTTCTGAGTGCCCAATCCCCAATGAGAACTAACAGGCAACTCAAAAGTCAGCCCAGGCATCGGGCAGTGCGAACAGCCATTGTTTTTTCCAGTGTAAGGCCAGAGTTGAACGGTCACATTAACAGAGCTGTTTGTAATGTCTTTTAGCTGTGCACAGAAAACAAGAAAACAAGCCGGTCCATTCTGAAATCTCTGTAGCAAGACAGCAAATGAGGCGATTAGTAGATGCTGCTGTAGTGAGACTTCTCAACAAACAGAACCTTTGAATAATTCAACGTGCAAGCGAGCATAAAAACAACTAAAGCTTTAGACTCTACACTGGATTTATTTTTAAGTCCACACTCTAAGCTGGACTTATTTTTTCCCCCACGTCAACACAACCCTTGTCTGGTTCTACTAGATCAGAAAGGTACTTACCTGTCCAGCAGTGTCATAAAGCCCAAGAAGGTATTGCTTGCCTCCAACTGTCACACTGACTGCAAAAAGAAAGAGAGGGTGAAGTGGGGAAGGGAGATTGAGGATATTTAGTCTCTTCTCTTTAGAAGAGGACAAGCAAAGGGTCAATTTCAACCACTCAACACAATTCAGTGGAAAGGGGGCGGAGAGTAGTGAGAGGGGGAATCCGGCATTGAAAATACAAAAATACACACACGCTGCTCGTTCTTTGATAGCATGAAAGGCGACATTAACACATTTCCAACATCACAACATCATCAGTAAAGATGTCCAGAGTGGAAGTTTCTCAGCTCCCATTAAACAGGCATGTGCTCAAATAAAGATCAAAACTACTGCAACCAATCAAAGTGCTTCTAAAGAAATATTTCTCCTAAAGGTTTTTGCCATTATATGACAGGTCCCACTTAGTATGACTAAAGATCTTTTCTACTAACAAAATAACTTTTACCACTTTGCTTTCTCTTCCAGGGGCTTTGACATTGGGGAAGGGGCAGGCCCAGGATACTTCTGGTTCATAACAAACCCAAGTACAGATGAAAGATCCCATCCCTTTTTCCCTTTCCCACCTGCCATAACTAATAACCATAAATGCAGAGAAAGGAAGCCCTCCAAGGGAGGTGGTGGTGGTGGTGGAGGACGCTGTAAATAAGCCATTTTGAGGAGCTACCACAAACCGTCCCAGGAGCAAAAGACAATTCAAGCCATTATTTGTTTGTTTATAATATTTATATGCTGAGTCCAATTCCATTTGTAATATTTATATGCGGAGTCCAATTCCATTTACAATATTTATATGCTGAGTCCAATTCCATTTGTAATACAGTATTTATATGCTGAGTCCAATTCTAAACGGACTCTGGGCGGATTACAACAATAAGGCAATATAAAAATATAAATTACAATCCTAACAAGAATAAAAAGCAACATAAAAGTACATTTGATACCCCATCAAAACCATACATACTCTCATACATCCATGGCTGAACCTAGATGACAGTGGCCCCAGGCCTGGCTGGAAAAGTCAGGTGTTAATGGCTTTCTAGAAGGCCAGTAGGAGGGCAGGGATAGTGCGGATCCCCAGTGGTTCCAGTTGGTCTTGGAGCATCAGAGCCACCACAGAGAAGGCCCTTCCCCACGGGCCCTCCAAGCCGGCATTGTTTGGTGGATGGGACCTGGACACGGCCAACTCTGTGGGCCCTTTTTGGTCCCACATATATTGGTACACATTCCAGCTTGCCGTTCCCTAACTTGCTGCACCCCCCCTCAAAACATTTTTGGCAGTGGCGCACATCTGGAAGACGGGTTTTCGCTGAAGGACGGCAGATGGGAAGAAAGTAGAGGAGAAAGGGGGGAAGAGAGAAAGAGGCGGAGAGCAAAGTTTTTGCTGAAGTTCCTGCTTTGCTGCTTTAAGAGGCGGGAGAGAGCGACCGAGATAGGGGGGGGGGGGGGAGAGGCAATGGGCGGCAGGCAGGGAGTGGGGGAGTCGGGAAAAAGGTGAGAGGGAACCCCTTACTCAGCCGTTGCAAACCAGACCCAAATTCCGTCGCCCCCCCCCCTTTACCTGCGTAATGGTCAAAGACGGTGGGCACGTACTCCTCCGGGAAGGCGTCGTTGGCATAGCTCATGAGCAGGCAAGTTTTGCCCACCGCCCCGTCGCCGATCACCACGCACTTCAGCATGATCGTCGCCGCCGCCGCCCCCGTCCCGTTGGCCATGATGATGAGGAGGAAGAGGCTGCCGAGCCGATCGTCATTTTAGAAAGCGAGGGAGAAGCCGAGCAGGGAAAAGGCGGGGAAGGGCCGGGAGGGAGGAGAAGAGAAGAAGAGGACGGGGCGGGGGGTGGAGGACGTTCAGGCGCCGAGCCGGGAAAGGCGCCGCTCCTTCGGTGGCATTTTCACCTCAGCCCCTCCGGAGTTTTAGCAAGACCGCCGCCTGGGCAAAGCAAGGCTCGGCTGGCTGGCTCGCCCCCGTTTCAGCAGGCGCCACAAATCACCGGAGGTGGCATTTCTTCTGTCCCTCGCCGGGGTCGGAGTCCTTCTCTACCTCCGCCTCCGCCGATGCCCAATTTGGCTGGCAGGGATTCCCCTCCCCTGCTCTCGCCCCAGGCAGGCGCGATGACACAGGCTTTCATAAGAAGACCAGCGGCGGCGGCAGCACCAAGCTTGGAAGAGGAACTTAAAGAGCGGCAGAACCCGCACCGAGACGGGCACCACTTGCGTCCAGCTCCTCCTCCTCCTCTTCTCCCTCCCTCTCAGAATCCAAACTGTTTCGCATGTGCCGGGTGAGCCCTCCTCCTCCTTCCGTCGCTTTTCCGAAGGGAGGAGGAAGGCCCAGGCTCCCTTCCAAAGCGAGGGTGGCAGTGGGATCCCGCTAGACTTTCCTTCGGCTCCCCCCCTCCCCTCCCTTGGCTTCAGGCACCACTTTTTCCAGAGGGCGAGGGAAAAATAAGCGAGGCCGCCGCCTCCCCCTCCGCCTCGCTCGGGAGGAGCGAGAGGAGGAACGAAGCCAAATTAACTGTACTGTAGCTACCAGGAGGAGTCGAGGGCTCCTCTCCAAAGAGCCCGCGGCGCCCAGAAACGTCGACGGGCTCTTGCGAAAGCGCCTGCCTTGGCTTTGAGCTGTGACGAGTGACGGCGAACCTTTTTTCCCCTCAGGCGCCAAAATTGCATGTACACACACTATGGCAGCTGCGCGAGTGCCCACACCCATAGTTCAATGCCTGAAGAGGGCAAAAATTGCCTCCCCTGCCCTCCCAGAGGCCCTCTGAGGCCAGGAACAGTCCATTTCTCAACCTCTGGTGGGCCCAGTGCAGTGAAGGGCTACAAAAAAATTTACTACCACACTGTGGGTGTGGCGTATGCAGGACGCCCTACATTTTCTTTCAACATCTTTCAGTGCAGATTGGGTGCCACTGCATTCCCCCCCCTCTGGACAGTAGCCCACCCCTGGCCCAGTAGACCCGTTTTTCACCCCACCCCCCAGCCTTAGAAAGCTTAGAACTATGTTGCCTTAAACATGATCTAAGCACAGCCCATAAAGTCACTGAGCTATGATGTCAATCATTGAGACATGCTAACAATTGAATGTGACTCAGGGTTACTTACTTACTTACTTACTTACTTACTTACTTACTTACTTACTTACTTACTTACTTACTTACTTACTTACTTACTTACCGTACGTACTTACTTACTTACTTACCGTACTTACTTACTTACTTACTTACTTACTTACTTACTTACTCGAGTTGAAAGGGATCTTGCAGGTCATCTAGTCCAACCCCCTGCTCAAGCAGGAATCTTACACACACACACACACACCATTCAGATGGTAGTCTAATCTCTTTTTGAATGTGTCGAGTGTTGGGGCGTTCACAGCCTCCGCTGGCAAGCTGTTCCACTGGTTGATCGCCCTCACCAGTCAGAAAGCTCTTCCTTATTTCCAGGTTGAATCTCTCCTTGGTCAGTTCCATCCGATGCTCCTGGTCTGGCCCTTTGGTGCCCTGGAAAATAGTGTGATTCCCTCCTCTCTGTGGTGACCTCACAAGTACTTGCATACTGCTATCATGTCTCCCCTGGCCTTCCTTTTCGCTAGACTATCCATGCCCAATTCCAGCAACTTCTCTTTGTATGTCTTGGTTTCCAGTCCCTTTTATCATTTTGTTTCCTCCCCCACCCCCAAATTCCAACAACAGTATTATTTTTTGTGTATGTGCTTTTCTATTGGTGAAATGTTTTTAGAAATCGTTCTTGATTTCTCACGAGTGACGAACCTTCAACCGCAGCAATACACGAGCACCTAGTAGATTCAAACTCGATTGCAGAAAATACGACTTTAGCAACAGAGTGATCAATGCCTGGAATGCATTGCCTGACTCTGTGGTTTCTTCCCCAAATCCCCAAAACTTTAACCTTAGACTATCTACAGTTGACCTCTCCCTGTTTCTAAGAGATCTGTAAGGGGCATGCATAAGAACACCACTGTGCCTAATGTTACTGTCCTATTGTCCTCTTTTATCGTTACTTTTTACTTATATTTATACAAACTACTACTATTTTACACATATTTGACAAACAAACAAATAAAAAAACTAAATAAATTCTCTCCTCCTGTTGGTTAAGAGCAGGAGGGAAGGGGGATGTCATGTATATTTATATGAATTTGGAAACCCTTTTAAAAAATTGAATGCTGTGTTATAAGTTTTATGATCGGGACAATATCTATCTGTCAATTTAAAATCTGTTACCTAGCAACATCAGCACAATGGAATTGATGTTAGCAAAGTTGTTCTATTTTTGTACGCTGTATTAACTTTTTATATTTTATGCCAACTCAAACATATTTATTTTCATAACAGCACTGTGTGATAAAATCAGTCGGTGAGGTAGGTCACTGAGAAATCTTTGTGGCTAAGGGAAAAAAAGCTAACCCAACTTTCTTCCAAAGTGATACTATCTAAGGTAGCAGGCAAGTGATAATAGTAACTGAACACATCAGCCAGGGTATAGTATAGTCGACTACAGGTAGTCCTCCATTTAAAACAATTCATTTAGTGACTGTTTATAAAGTTACAAAAAAGTGACTTACAACCATTTTTCATACTCATGACCTCCTACAGCAATGTTTCCCAACCTTTTTTAAGCCGCGGCACATTATTCACATTTTCAAAATCCTGGGGAACATTGAGCGGGGGGGGGGGGAATTTTGGACAAAAAAAATATATCTTCCTCCCTTTCGCTCTATTTTTCTCTCCCTCTTTCTCTCCCTTCCTCTCTCTCTCTCTCTCTCTCCATCTCTCTTTCTTTCTCCCTCCTTCCCCCTCGTGTTGTCTTTCTTTCTCTCTCTCTCTTTCTTTCTCTTTCTCTCTCTCATTCTTTCTCTCTTGCTATCTCTTTCTTTCTCTCTTTCTTCCTTCCTCTCTTTTGCTCTTTCTCTCTCCCTCCTTCCCCCTCTTTCTGTCTCTTTCTTTCTCTTTCTCTCTCTCTCTCATTCTGTCTCTCTTGCTATCTCTCTCTTCCTTCCTTTCTTTCTTTTTTTCTTTCTTTCTCTTGTTCTCTCTCTTCCTTTATTCTCTGCAGAGGCCGGCAAAGCTTTTTCTTATTTTAAATGTTCCGGGTGGGCTGGCAAGGGGATGGGGAGCGTGCGCGCACGCGCCCCTGACATCCCAAAGAACCTTCACCGACCTCCGCTGTGAGGTTTTCTCTGAGCGCTCGCCGCCGTTGCAGCCACTGCTGCAGGAGGAGCTGGAGAAAGGGGAGGATCAGGCGGGCGGGCATCAGTGGTGAGAAGCCAGGCGTGCGAGGGGGCTGGAAGCACTGGGGGGTGGGGGCAGCCACGGCGCCGGCCTCCGCACTTTCATCGCTCCCCACCCCAAACTCCAACGCCCGGCTACATTGCCGGCTACTAACTGGTGCCGCCAGGGAACCTCCAGCTGGGCGGGGCGCTACTGGTGCCTCTGACCTGGAGCTCCTGCTCGCAGCCACCGCCCCGGCTACTGTCCGACACTGCTGCTGCCAGCGCTCTCCCGCTGGACCCCAAAGGCACGAAAAAGGAGTCAGGAAGAATGAAGCTCAGCTTCCGATCTCGGAAGCTGAGCTGAGCGGCACACCTGACCATGTCTCGCGGCACACTAGTGTGCCGCGGCACACTGGTTGAAAATCACTGTCCTACAGTATTGCCATAGTGATCAAAATTCGGATGCTTGGCAATTTACTCCTATTTATGATGGTTGGAGTGTTCCAAGATCATGTGGTCACCTTTGGTGACCTTCCAAACAAAGTCAATGGGAAAGCCAGGTTCACTTAACAACTGTGTTACTAACTTAACAGCTTCAGTGATTCATTTAACAACTCTGACATAAAAGGTGGTAAAATGAACCAAAATTCACTTAACAAATGTATTTCACTTCACAACAAAATTTTGTAAGTCGAGGACTACCTATATAGTATAACTAACACAATATGTTAATTTTACATTGCCCCATCAGACAATTCTAGGCTATTAATGGAAGAATCCTAGATACCAAACCCCCAGAGAATAATTCAAAACAGTAATTGAAACATACTGAAATAAATGCAGAAAGTCACCATTCATATGTACTAGAGATGAAAAGTTGCCAAAAGACTGCTTTAAATTTTTTTTTAAAAAAAAGTTTCCTGAAAGTCAGAAGTAAGAAAACTGTATCAGGAATTAGTGAAAACTATTAGTGTAAAACTACTGAAAAACTGCCTTCCACACATCTTACCCTGCCTTAGGATTGAGATCCTAAGCAGGTTCTCTCTAGATAGCCTGACAGAATGGCAGAACCTTTACAGTACACACAAGACAATGTAACCTATCTGGGAGCCCTTGGGTTGGGAAAGGCTATTTTAATCAAGATCTCTAAGACTCAGTTTCATCATTCAGCTCACCATTTAATTATTTTTAAAGATAGATTTTATTTATTTTTATTTATTTATTTATTAGATTTGTATGCCGCCCCTCTCCGAAGACTCGAAGATCCAATATGGAACCAGTGAATGGTTTCATCATGTGCCGGCCTGGAGCCGGTGAACAGTTTTATCTTGTCCTTACTGATAGATAAATGTTTTAATTAAGGGTTCTTAACATTGTTTCATTGTTTTTTACATTTTTTTTTATATTGTTGTTAGCCGCCCAGAGTCCATAAGGAAGTAGGTGGCCTACAAACCGCATAAATAAATAAATAAACAAACAGACAGACAAACAAACAAACAAATCTTTATACCAGGGATGTCCTGACTACCAGACTATAAAATGATTGACCCAACATCAACTTGTCATCTTCATGGCTAAGAAGATCATGTGTCTTTAGTCTTTTCCAATGTTGATAACTTCAGATAAGTTGACTTATCCTCCAAGAATTTCCCCAGACAGAATGGCGATTGCAAAAGCTTCTGGGATTTAAAAGTCCATGCATCTGGACCTTGCTAAAATTGGGAAAAACATTTCAAGACCATATTTAATCCCATTCACATCTACTTTCAATTAACAACATTCACCTGTAGCACATTCCCAAACAAAAAGAAAACATTGTAAACATGTTCTCCCAATGTACCTCTTAGATTAGTTCATTAAGCCCAACTTTTTGGTTAGTATCATGGTAAATTATAAATGCTGTTTCTAAATGCACGTATAGAAGTAGAAGAGGTCTCTGGCCATTTTTTTCTGACCATTGATGAGACAGTGCAGTGACTAAATTTAACATACTGCAATAATATTTCTAAAATCCTCTTAAAGCCCAGTCTGCCTCACATATCCCAGCAAACGATTAGATCCCCCAGAGTTGGCCTTCTCTGGGTCCCATCAGCCAAGCAATGCCAACTGGCAGAACTGGGTAAGGGCCTTCCCTGTGGTGGCTCCAGTATTCTGGAATCAACTCCCCCCCAGAGATTTGCATCGCCCCCACTCTCCTGGTCCTCCGAAAAGCTTTAAAAACATGGCTTTGCTGGCAGGCCTGGGGCCATTGAGCGATAACACTCTGGTCCGCCCAGTAACAACGAATGAATTTTTAAAAAAAATATTGGGGTTTTAAATTTTGTATTTATGTTTTATTTTTGTATGCAGTCCTGAGTCTGACAGGAGATGGGTGCCCTATAAATCAAAGCAAATTCATACATAAATCCTTCACCTCAACTCCTTGACTTGAAGAAAATTGAAGATAGTGGCATTCATTAAAACAATGTGTACAAGGATAGCATCAGGAATCATGACTGTGAGCATGTGCTCTTTGCTGTTTCATCAAAAAGAAATACATTTGGGCTAATTACTGTTGCGGCAGAACTCTTCTTAGACATGCTAAGAACTCATGGAAGCAAATATACTCGTAAAAAGAATAATAATAAATAGGTTATTCTTGCTTTAGGTTCCTGAAAAAGAACTGCAAAAAAAAATATGGCTTCACTTTTAACTACCAGTAACTTATCTCAATAGTTTCTTTGCTACATTCAGGCTTTCTAAAATTATCTCTTTCCTGCCCCTTTATTAACCCAACAGTGTCATTCCCCATCCCAAAGGCATAGAAAAGAGTTTTTAAGCCATTAAGGAACATTAATATTCTTTGTTTAATCCCTGACCATCCATTAGTTGCCTAGCGATAGGCTGTTTCACAGTAATCAAGATGACCAAATGCATAACAGTGTTATGAGCAAGCTCATGGGGTAAAATGGATATAGTTTGCATAGTGGAGAACTGAAGTTTGTTGACTAAACTATTATATAGTTTAAACTTTGCAATGTTTAAATTTACAGTAACATTTAAATAATAATGAAGCAGAAGTAGAGGACACAACATACCACTAAAAAATTAACAGGTGAAAAAGAATCAGAAGTTTTAAAAGCTAAAGAAAATAAGAGAGATAACTGGCATTGAAATTGAACTACTTGGGTTACTCAGTGACTGTTCGAAATTATAACAGACACCCCCCCCCTCCGAAAGCTATTTATGACTTGATTTTGAAGTTACAATGGTCATATGATTGAATTTTGATAACCAAGTCAAATTTATGGCACCCTGCAATGTCCCACAATCACATGACTGCAATTTTTAATGGCTTTTGTAATAGTTTCTGGCATTTACTTAACAGTTTCATTGGGTAAAATGAATTAGCTTAACAACCACTGCAAAAAAAAAAAAAAGCCATAAAATCATCTCCAGTCACACGACTAGCTTAATGACTACAATCGCGATTGTAATTCCATACTCGTTTCTAGTCATAAGTCAACAACTACCTGTAAAACAGAACATTTTGTATGGATATCAAGCTGAAAATTGCTTGCTAAATGCAATAAAAGCACTATAGGATGGAAGTGAGGCATGCATGGAAAATAAATGGAATGCTTAACAAATAAGAGAATGTTTTAGTGGGACAGAATCAATGAGATCCTCAAAAGAAAAAGGGGAGAATTTTAATATCCAAAGGCAATGTACAAACCAATGTATGTGTTCTGCCGGGCTCTATGGTATGAGTCTCCCAAAAATTCAAGGGTACAAATGTCAGACACACACACACTTGAAAGTTCAAAACAATGTTCTTTATCACAAAAATTCAAAAGAAACAAAGAACCCTTTTTGTGTGGCAAAGAGCACTCAACAACCTGGCAGTCTGTACAATCCCCTTAACCAGTCCTTAAGTACTTAGCTAGCAGCTGTGAAGGAACGTCACAGCCCTCCTTCTTCCACGAAGTGAAACACACACACTTTGCTCTGCTTTGGTTTCAAAGTCGTGAAAAATCAACAAAGTCTGGAAACAGCAAGGCACAATCCTGAAGAAACAATGATCAGATAATCTTCCACAACGGCCAAACCAGCACACTGTTATTTATATCAGCAGCTCTAATTATTGGAGCCCCACCCAAACACAGGTGGCCTCTCTTATCTCCTGTAATATTTCCTCAATTGGTCTCTTCGATGCATAATTCTGCGCCTGCGTGGGTCTAACACTTCCTGATCTGAATCGACCGAAGATAATGGAGATTGGCTTCCTGGGCTGTGTGCCAAGCCCCTCTCTTCTAAGTCACCCCCATCTTCTTCTTCGTCTGAGGAAATTGCACTACTTGACTGTGTCGGCAATAAAACAGGCCTATGACATGTTGATGTTCCCCCTGCATCCACCTCCACATTCCTTGGGGCAGGAGCTGGGCCAGAGCCAACCACAACAATATGGATCCGGTGGAAGAAAGGATAAAAAAGATAAAAAGGTATGCGGTAAATAATTTTGACGATGTTTCCTTTTCTTTTATTGTGTCATGTCTTTAATGCCATTGGCTACTGTTTTTTTCTCCTTTTTTTGCATAATGTTCCTTAGCCTCACAAGTAAACAGTAGGATGATATGCATGTATGTAGGTATAATTATATATATGGTGGGATTCAAATACTGTAATTTAACCACCGGTTCTCTGCTTCCAATAACAACAGTTGTTGTGTTTAAAAAGGGAAATTAAAATCTGGGCTTTCAAATAACAAAAACTCAGAACAATTGCATACAAAATATAATCATTGTAGACTAATTCGACACATTTTGATATGATTTGCACAAAAGGGTCACCTTACTATATGACCCACTCCTGAACCAAGAGTGATAAATCATGGTGCATTCATCTCAAAGGATATATAAATCTGATGGAAGCTTAAGGCGGCCTAAAAACCTGCAATGATTAATGAGTTAATTACTACAATCATCTCTGTTTTGCAAGAGAATAAGAAAATTAACAAAACATTTATCATGTGACAAAATAAATCATAAAAATATGCATGATTCTCAGGGAAAGAAACAAGGCCTGAAGGCATATGTTGTAGCCATATTGCTGCAGCTAATAAGTTCTAAGGTAATACTGTACTTAAGAGAGTGGGAACTTACTATAACATCTTGTTTTTTCTTTGGCAAGACATAAAAGAATACAGACACATCAAATAAGGCAGGCATTTACCCCTGACATCCAGTGGTTGGTGATAGTATCAGAGGTCTGGCAAGTTCTAAAACATTGTAAGGACCATGGCAGAATATTTCCTTAGCAAGTAGGAAATCTCAGGGGAATCTCCAATATCTCTGCTTAAAAAGAAAAGAGTGAAAAAGAAACTATGCCATGCCTGAAAATCTGTAAGCTGCTATCTACCAGAGCAGAGAGCTTGTCTAAAAGAATAAATAATCTGATTAGATCCAAAGCAACTTTCTAAAATACATTCAGACAAAGAATAGAATATAATTCTTTATTGGCCAAGTGTGATTGGACACACAAGGAATTTGTCTTTGGTGCATATGCTCTCCGTGTACATAAAAGGAAAATATACATTTGTCAAGAATCATGACGTACAACACTTAATGATTGTCATAGGGTCAAATAAACAATCAGGAAACAATCAATATTAATAAAAATCTTAAGGATACAAGCAGCAAGTTAAAGTCATACAGTCATAAATGGGAGGAAATGGGTGATAGGAATGATGAGAAAAAATTAGTAGTAATAGTAGTGCCGACTTAGTAAAAAGTTTGACAGTGTTGAGAGAATTATATGTTTAGCAGAGTGATGGCATTTGGGAAAAAACTGTTCTTGTGTCTAGTTATCTTGGTGTGCAGTACTCTGTAGTGACGTTTTGAGGGTAGGAGTTGAAACAGTTTAATGTCCAGGATGCGAGGGGTCAGTAAATATTTTCACTGCCCTCTTTTTGACTTGTACAGAATACAGGTCCTCAATGGAAGGCAGGTTGGCAGCAATTGTTTTTTTTCCCTGCAGTTCTGATTATCCTCTGAAGTCTGTGTTGGTTTTATTGGGTTGCAAAACCGAACCAAACAGTTATATAGAGGTGCAGATGACAGACTCAATGATTCCTCTGTGGAATATTGCGGTTTCCCAGTCTTGTTTAAAGACCATTTGCAGAAGCTCCTGCCAGCATGGCCAGTAGTAAAGGATCCCAAATGTTGTATTTCAACAAGGGGTCCTTGCTGCTCTCTGAGCTTTCATTACCCAAATTAAGCAACTTCATCAATGCTAGTGATGATAACTAGCACTAACGATGTTATCTAGTTTTGGTAATGAAACATCTGCAAAAAGCAAACCCGGAAAGCACAAAGGACCCCTTATTTCAGTCCCGAGCTACAAATATTCTCTTTTATTGGTTGTATTTCAACATTTGGAAAAATTTCTGAAAAAACATGATTAGTACCAGTATGATCATGTACTTCAGGCGTGGGATTTGGCATTATGTAAAACAGGTCAGAGCTTACACAGATAAACATAAGACAGTCACAACTTTCTAACGCTACCAAAAACAAGGGTGATCTACAGATATCGGTAGTGCTTGACTAACAGTTCATTTAGTGACCATTCAGTATTATAACAGAACTGATTAAATTACAGTATTTACACTTACAACTGTTTGCAGCATCCCCATGGTCACATGATCAAAATTCACATGCTTGGCAATGGACTCTATGATAGTTGCCATGTCCTGGGATCATGTGATCATCTTTCGCAATCTTCTAACAAGCGAAATCAATGGGGAAGCCAGGTTCACTTAACAACCGTGTTATTTACTTAACAGCTGCACTGATTCACTTAACAACTGTGGCAGGTAAGGTTGCAAATTGGGGCAAAACTAACTTAATAAATGTCCCACTTAACAATAGAATATCATGTGCAGAGATGGATAAACTAACACTGGAAATAAAAAGTAAGGAAGAGTCAGAATATTATAAATGTAGGGGCAAATTCTGCTTGCTGGAGAAAAGGACAAAGTAATAAATGAACGTTTAGTCATAATAATAGTAGGATTGAAAAAGTTTTAAAAAAGAGATATTTCTTGGTGATAAATGGGTTAAGGGAAAATAGATATAGGATTAGATATATAAATAAGATCAATATATACGACTTGTCTACAATAAATATGTAAAAATAGTTGTGTAATAGGTTGTGAGCGCAATAAGAAAGAAATGTAACACAGATTTGCTACACAAATGTCCAATGTTTTTAAATGCCTTTGTTCTCTGTGTTATGTATATATGTTTATAAATACAACTTTATATATAAAAAAGAAATTTTGGTTATATGTTGAAGACTCTTGGATACCACCAATTTAACCATTACATACGCACATATCAAAGAAAATTTTTGAAAGGGGCCTTGGTGCCAGAAAATAAACTCAGAGAGCACCAAGTGTTAAATCTTGATCAACAAGCGTGGTAGCCAAGTTGTAAATCGCTGGACCACAATAGTGTAAGAATATAGCCTGTTTTCTGTCGTCCGATGGGTCGTTTAAATTGCTTGCTTGGAGAAAGATGCAGAACTTGGACATGTAAGCCGTCCACGTATTTTCGTCTGGGTTGAAGAAGGGTAATGAATGAGGCATTGCTGAAGCCATCTCTGGAACACGAAGGCTCGAACCTCTCGTTGCCACTGTTAAATCAGAAGCTGGAAGGTTAACAGCTCTTTATTAGGCAACAGGAACAGTAGAAGTGACCAGCTCGCAGGTAGGAAGTGACTGCTGGCTAACGGCTAAAGCCGCGCCTTATATACCTTTGCTTAGCGTGGGAAAACTGTCTGTCCACCCTTTTTTAAACTTTCGCGCCAAGGTTTTCCTTGGCTGCGCCTAAGCCAATCAGTGGTCACTTTTATTTAAAAGTACAAACATAACACCAAGGACCTCTCATTTCAACCCTGTGCTACAGATATTGTCCTTTATTGGAGAATAGTTTTACAATCGGGATTGTTAAAAGACTTCCAGTAATGGCACACCCAATTAAAGTTCTGCACAAATGTCTTCCAGTGCAATTAGCAAAGTGGTGTGTGTTACTCCCTTGACTGATTATTTTGTTTTTCTGCCTTTTGTAGTGAAATGAACTTGCAGTGTAAGGAAGAAAAGTTCCAAAAGCTAGTCAAACAATTAGCAGAAGATTGATAAAGGTTTTCAACCTGCCAGCATTTAGTCCCTGTGCAGAAAATATCACAGTTTGGCATAAATTTGCTGTTTTACACACACATTTCTCACTCACTCACTCTCTCTCTCTCACACACACCCCTATCGGATTTGATTTGTTCACACTGCACATTTCATCTGAAGTATACTTAATTAGCAATTTATGTTTGAACCAGCAGGTTTTGCATTTGACTAATGCTAGTGGATCCATTCTTTTTGAAATAATTTCTGATATTATTTTATTGGTATTGTCTCTTTTCTTGAAAGTACCAAAGATGGATGAGCTAAATTACTTGCTAAGCCATTCATGCATTCCAAAAGACCTATTCTCAGGTAGGTATTAATTATGATCCATTAGGCTGATAAATAACTTCCTTTTAAAGAAAAAAAATAAGAATAATTCACAAAAGAATAGTTGCTCTGAAATGTTGTAAGGAATCTTCTTCTCGGTTCAGTTCTAAGTGGGGAAAAGACACTGGATTCATGGGAGTTGCTTGGAAGGAAGGTTTAATGGAGGACAGAAGCACATGGCATGAACTCCTGAACAGAAAAGGTGCACCACAGGCTTCCAGATGTTGGGGGAAGAGAAAAAAAGGCAGAGATGTTGAGAGTTCCTTGTTCTATGCCCACCCTGGGGGCCTCCTCCTCCTCTTGTGCAAGAAATGCTTGGCTGTCAGATTCCCATGGGACCATGCAGGAGCAACTCTGTAGGTTGTATTTTTGAGTTCAGGTTTGGCTGAGCCTTGCTGCTGTAATGAAAACACTTTGGGCAATTCCTAATATGGCTGTCTGAAGGAGGTAGATCTTTGTTATGTAGAATAGACTGGTCCAGGCTATTAACAAAGGTGTGTGTGTGTGGGAGGGGGAGATCAGTGAGCTGGGTCATTCCTTGATGGTATATCGAGAAAGGTGGGGGCTATTAAAAGTATGTTTCCGGGGATATTCTATACAATATTCTGCCTTTTTAATATTTTCTATAAGATATTTCATTTTTCTCTAGGAGAGGGTTGGTTGCTAACTTCCTACAGAAGCACATAGCCTTAAACTCATATGTAGAGATGGAGTAAGATGAGCCACATTATTAAAAAGCAAGCGTAATGATCTTACCATTAACATTCTTCATCAAATGGGGTTTTTTTTACTCTAAAGAAAAATCCTGAAAGGAAAATTTAATCACAGTATCAATGTGATATATTCAGATTCAGGTTAAAGATATACCGGTAACAGGTATTGCTCCATGGTGGAATGAACCTACTGGACGTAATGTATACTGCTAAAAAAAAATAAAGGGAACACTCAAATAACACATCCTAGATATGAATGAATGAAATATTCTCATTGAATACTTTGTTCCGTACAAAGTTGAATGTGCACAACAGCAGGTGAAATTGATTGTCAATCAGTGTTGCTTCCTAAGTGGACAGTTTGATTTCACAGAAGTTTGATTTACTTGGAGTTATATTGTGTTGCTTAAGTGTTCCCTTTATTTTTTTGAGCAGTGTATTTGCAAATGGCTGAAAAGATAAAAAGCCATCTTAAAACGTTCTACCATATAAAGTCACTTATTAGGTCATGTGTCTACACTGTCAGTGAAATATGATATGGAGACAAATTAAACTGCATGAAAAATGGATGCAAAATTTTAAGGAAATATCACAGTGCATCAATGTGGAAAAATAGGGAAAATAAGTAAAATTTATTCTACATTTTAAAGGAATTTAAAGGCAAATTGGTATAAAAGGTTTTACAGATGATGTAACTCTGTCAATTATTGCTGAAATGACTCAATCACTTAACACCAAGCTTTGTCATTATTCAATATTTTTTTATTTCACACAACTGTATTTTTGACAATTATATAAGCCAAGGGTGTCAAACTCAAGGTCCGTGGGCAGAATGCGGTCCATCTGCTCATGAGGCCGCCCTGGAAGCAATGAGGGACCGGCCCACAGTGCTGCTGGTGGTGAAAATGGAGCTTGGGACAGCTGCACACCACTGGCAAAGAATTGCAGGAGGCTCTCGCAAATGGAAATGGAACTCAGGAGCCCATTTTCACGGGCACAATGTTCAGGCCTCCACAGGCACCCCGACACGAGTGATGTTGAGCTGGCCATGCCCATCCCAGCCCCCTGAAGTCAAACACAACCTCGATGCAGCCCTCAATGAAATTGAGTTTGGCACCACTGATATAAACTTTATTATAACTAAAGACTAGCAGATCTCTAATTTTGATCTTTTATTTTTATCCAAAGCTTAGTATGTGATAATGCAATGAATTAATTAAATAAATAAATAGTGAAGGCAGGGGAATAAGAGAATCAGGTGAAAAGTGAATTTTCCAGCCCAGGAAAATAAACAGTAGAAACATGTGAATTACCTATGTTCTTGCTGAACTGAAGAACTACTGTATTTTGGGAAGATGAAGAGGGATCTGGAATCTGAACATGATTTCCTGCAGGTTCTTGTCCTACAGACAAATTTTGAGTTATTATTATTATAACATTTATTTCACATTTAAAAAACAGAAAATGCTAATTTAATGAGAACTGGTAGAGGTAATGAACATCAGATATTCAATCTTATAGCTTGAGAGGTGCACTGACTAAGCGCAACTACATGAGGGTCAAAGGCTGCAATCCATTGAACATACTGTTCTCCAGTTGCTAACATCCTACCCCAAGAGAAATTAACTCTCATTTGAAGAGGAAGGATGGAATTAAACATTTGAAACAACAGAATATAGATTCATATGATTAAAGTCTACTCACAGGTGACTTTAATAGCCATGATTAGTAAGCATAAAATTGTACCAGTAAATTAATTACTGCTTTTACTTATATTCATGAATGCCAAAATGGTCATTATTAGATAAATAGAAACAACAACAGAGAATCCAGCATTTGCACTACTGAAGGGTTGGCTCCGGCATGTTGCATTGGCTGAAAAAAGGCAGGAAGAATTATTTGTTTATTTACCTTATGTTGGTTAGAGCAGTGTTTCCCAACCTTGGCAACTTGAAGAGATCTGGACTTCAACTCCCAGAATTCCCCAGCCAGCATTCACTCTTTAAGTTGCCAAGGTTGGAAAACACTGGGTTAGAGTAGGGCTGTAATGCAAATGAATCTGTTAATGTGCATTGAACACTATCAGACAATCCACAACAGGTAGTCCTAAGTTTCTTTAAGCATTATGTATAGCCTCATTGTCAGTGTTAACAACTTCCTGAGGAAGTTTGGCTTTGTGATATTATTTCCCCCACTTCTTTCTGCAGCAGTGGTGAGGAGCTAATAAAATGATCTGCTATTAAAGAAAAATGGGATTCCTGAATCTTTAGGAGAGACTTTGACAGTTACAGCTGGCAATATTATTGAGAACTTTATCTTACTAGAGAATTGTGAAACAAAACGGATTATTGGCCTGATTGCTAAATGCCCTCGATAGTCCAAAAGGCTCCATGCTTTTTGCAGATGTTTATTTTAAAGCTATGGTACATATTGCCTGTTGAATTGAGAAGAAAGATGCTTTGGCTAGCTATGAAACATCTTATTTTAATTCCAGATGTGACAGACTGTTCCATGAGAAGTATGGTAGATTTTCAGACGTTAATCTATTAGAACAAGAATTGGTTACTCATACTTAGTTCAGACATATGCAAACCCCAAAATATATTTTGCATTGAATTGGGGGTATTTATGACTAAAAATGTTGGGGTGACTCTAGGACATAGTCATGCTTAAGTTGTGACACTGAAAAAAGCAAAATGCGCTAAATCTTCAAAAAGTCAGGTCATTTTTCTAATTTGAGATTTACTGACATCTGTCCAGATAGTACTCTGGATTCTTTGTAATAATGAATTTCCTAGATGCTTTGAGGATAAAATACCTCAACATCCAAGTCATCTGAATGCTGAAAACAGTAACGTGTGTAATACGCTGTCTTCTCTAACTTTGTAAAATTAATTTCAGCTTGTTCTGCCTCCGGCTCAAGAAGATATTTTTTGTAGTAATGAAAAATGCAGATGGCCACATGCCTTCTTGATTCTTTCTTTTATTAGACCTAATCTATTGACTGGACGGGTTTGACATTCAGTCTTGGAATGATATCAGCTGTTCTTAAGAAGCAGTTGTACAGCTAATTTAGAAAATATCTTTTCTGGACCAAATAACTTATTATTACTATGATTATAAATATTCTATTGAAGGGTGAAAAAAAAAACCCCAGATGATCCAATTGGGCTCTTTAAAACATCTAAGAAATCGACATTATACTGAATGGTCTGAAATCATTTTGTTTTTCCCAACCCAAGTTATCCACATAATCCCACAGCTGGTAAATTTAGGTTCCATCAATCATTATCATTCCAACAAAAATTCTAAGGTAGATGAATATATCCGTTGAACCTTTACTGATTCAGACTAAACTCAGGACCCAAAAGTATTTTCTTTAACTGTACAGAGCAACAGTCTGTCTCTATAAAGAGGGAGAGTTTCAGTATTCAAAACATTGCTACAGAGCACTGCACACCAAGACAACTAGACACAAGAACAGTTTTTTCCCGAACGCCATCACTCTACCAAACAAATAATTCCCTCAATACTGTCAGACTTTCTACTAAATCTGCACTTTTATTCTAATAGTTTTCCTCATCATTCCTATCAACCTTTTCCTCCCTCTTAGGACTGTATGACTGTAACTTGTCGCTTGTATCCTAAGATTTTTATTAATATTGATTGTTTCTTCATTGCTTATTTGACCCCTATGACAATCATTAAGTGTTGTATCACATGATTCTTGACAAATGTATCTTTTTCTTTTATGTACGTTGAGTATGCACCAAGACAAACTCCTTGTGTGTCCAATCACACTTGGCCAATAAAACTCTATTCTATTCTATTCTATTCTATTCTATTCTATTCTATTCTCCTCATCCTATAAAAGGAGGTTCGTGTCCAAGAAAAGGAGGTTAGCAAACAGTCAGCATTAAAATAGAAGACTCAAATTATCTTTCTTTAACAATCCTTTTTTTAGTGACCTCTGATAATACGCTTAAGCAGAAAAGCTTACTCAAAGAGGTAATAAGTAACCATTTACCCAGATGGTTTAATTAATATCTGGCATATATATAAATATTACTAATATATACATATATACAATCATACACACGTGTAATATTCTATGCTGGGATTCACCTAATCTCAAGGGAGAGATTATCCTGCAATTCAGGAATCAAGAACCTTTCCCTTCTTTTATCTAACCATGATACAAACATGCCATTCAACACTAGCCAATTTGGCCTAGTGCAGTGATGGTGAACCTATGACACATTCTAGAGGTGGCACGTGGAGCCATATCTGAGGGCATGACAGGCATTGCCCTATGCCAGCTCCAGCACACATATGAGAGCTGGCCAGCTGATTTTTGGCTGTCTTTTTGGCCATTTTCACTCTCATCAGGCTTTAGGAAAGCCTCCTGAAGCCTGGGGATGGTGAAAAACAGCCCAACGGGCCAACCTGAAGTTCACTTGTGTTCGTCACCCTCAGCCTCCTTTTCGTTGTCAGAGGTCTTCAGAAACTTCTTTGGCTTTGTTCAGTTGCAGCCAGGCCACACACACCTTGGCCCATTTCTTCTGCAGCTGGCAAGGCTTTCCTGGAGGCCTCTGCAGCTGATAACAGAGTTCCAGATTGATCTGGAGGTCTGTTATCAGCTAGAGAGGCCTTCGGGAAAGTCCTTTCGGAAACGCCTCTGTAGTTGTTAACAGAGCTCTGGGTCAATCCAGAGCTCTGTTATCAGCTGCAGGGACCTTCAGGAAATTGCATTATGGGCAGCGTTCCCCGTAAGCTGTGCCCGTGAGCAGGTGTGTGCCCAAAAATACCCCCCGCACACCCTTTTTCCATGGGCGCGCGCTCCCCATCCCCCTGCCAGCCCGCGGTGTGGTGGTGCGGGGGCGGGGAGGCGCTGACAGTAGAAGGAAAGGGAGCCGCGGCTGCCCCTGCCTCCCCATGGTGCCTCCGGCCCCCTAGTGCCCCTGGCCTCTCGGCCCTGCCCCCCGCCCGCCCGATTGTCGCGCTGGAAATTGCCAGCCCCCAACGACATTGAGAAACATCCAGTAGTTAGAGAGTTAATTCTGTCTAGTAAGGTAGCTCCTCCTGTGTGATGTAACCTGTTTGCTCACATCCTGTCTCTTCTTGAAGAAGAAGGGCTGTCCTTAATTAGGAGACATCTTTTCTCCATACATCCTTAGCCAGAGGATGTGCTTTTTATGTCTCTTCAGACTATTATTGTTTTTATACTTTTATAATAAAAACTAATTGTTCATTCGAACATGATTTGTCTGTACTTCAATATCCATCACCTCCGGAAGCTCCCGGCTCACTCCTCACGGGCTGAGCGCCTTGTCTAAGGTAAGGGGGTCACTCCATCCCGACATGGTAGACAGAGCACGGCTCTTATTGAAGTAATAGACCCCGCTTACACCCCGTAAGCTTCCTAGGAATTTTTCCCGAATGCCAGCGAAAAAGAAACGTAATCCTCTCATGCAATCCTACATGGATTCCCTCACGAGTGACCAGTTGGCCCAACTCAAGGAGACAATTCGTGTAACCGATTGTAAAAGGAATCCTACAATGTCTTTGCACGGTGAGAAGGAAGTTCTTCCAGCTGACGCCTGCACTCATCAAACCGTAAGTGAATCTTACTTCATTGATGATGTAGAAACCAGGGAACAGGATTGTAAAACTACCCAGGGTGAGCCCTCCGGCAGTCTTTCCATTAATCCTAGCGAAGATGAGGAGGAAGAAACTTTAACTCTATTCCCCTCACAATCATCTGGTACGCATGTTAAAGCACAAGCCAAGACAAGGCACCTAGATGATTTCAGCTCTCTCGCTTCTGCTAATATAAAAGGAACTTCCCTAAACTTGCAGACAATTGAGCAGCTCATTGAGAAGGACGAGAAGGAGATTCACGCTTTGGAATCAGTCTGTCTCCATTTTGATAACCTTCCTACAATGAAAAATATAGAGCAGCAAGAAATCTATTTCAGTTACTTAAAAAAGGCTGATAATGCCAGGACTGAATTACGATCTCTGAAAAAACTTCAGCTTAAACTTATTACAGAAAAGATGGAGGTTATGTCCCTGAGAGGTAGTTCACGTGCTCATTCTCCAAAGGGAGAGATAGAAGGAATCCATTCCTCCCACTCACCCCAAGATACGCATGTGCACATCGTAAATCCTCCCGTGGTCACACACTTTTTTCCGCCAAGCTCTAACATAGAACACATCCCTTTCCAAGAAGGGAGGGCTACCCAGCCCGAAGATAAAAAAATGGTCCCTTTGCAATTTGAAACTGTTGATTACAGAGAAAGGGGGAGGCTTTCCCCCACTGCTACAAGTTACGCAACAGCGGCCACTAGTGGATGGAACGTCCGAAAGGAAAAACCATTGCCAGAAGCCAGACAGGGACTTTCCCAGGCAGATATGGCTGCTGAAATGCAAAGAAAAGTTCCATTTGTTTCAGGTACTTCTGTTTCATCGCAGAGACCTCCAGTTTTTATTCCGCAGATGCCTGCACAACTTCCCCAGGTGGTACAGCCACAAGGTTTGTCAGGAGGGGTTGGGGCTCAACCCCAGCAACTCCAAGCGGTCCAGCTGACTGCATCAACAAGGCAGACCATCACCTCCTCTGTTCTGAAAGGTGAGTTTGTGCTGTTACCTAATGGACACAATTATAGGAAGTGGCTTCACAGAATAAATTTGCACCTACTGGCTCATGACATAGATGGGATCGCTCATAATCCCCCAGTAAGGCGCTGGACTGCAGAAGAAAGGGAAGCTGACATAAAAGCCAAGCTACTCATTCTTATGAGCATGGACTCACAGTTGTCACAGAGATATGACACACATGACATTACTTCTGCTCAGATATTGCAGTCAATAGATGGCATGTTTAGGCCAATATCAGATGAAGGCAATTACATACTGATAGCCAAGTTTAATAACACTAAACTTCCAACAGGGGGCGAACTTGCACCTCACCTTTCTAAAATCCTTACAATGCATAAAGATTTAGAAGAAAGAGGATACCGTTACGATGATAATCAAGTAAATGCGGCTATTATAACTTCCCTTGGTCCTGAATGGAAGGAAGTTATTTACAAGTTCAGTATACTCCCAATGGCCCAGAAATCTACTCAGAGACTCTGTAACATGCTAACTGAAGAAGCAGAGTTGCTGAACACTGGCCTTAGACCTATGTCAGCAGCATTTAAATCTAACTTGGCCAAGGGCGGTCAGCAGAAAACAAGTACTCCAAAGTACTCACGCCAGAAACCTTTTAAGAAGGATGACACTCGCAAATCTCCTGATGTGCAAAGTGTGAAGTCTGGCGAGACTGATCATCCACCTTATCCAACCCAGCCTAAAGGCGCACACAAGAAAGGATCCAGAGGAAAGAGTTCTGGAGCTGCAAAGTCAACTCCCAAAGACTCAAAAGATGACAAACCTACTTATGTTGGTACCATCCACCTCAGCATTGTTCCTGACAAGAGTCCACTCTACGACATTCGTGAGTTATGGACCCTAGACAGTGGAGCAGCGGCACACATCGCGTACCGGAAGGAATCCTTCAGTGAGCTACACCCGACAGATGTCAAGGAAGTGTTTGGAGTTGGTGATCTACGTTCCAAGGTGGAAGGAAAAGGAAAAGTCTTCGTCAAAGAACTGGACTCCCTTATCTCAAATGTTTTCTACGTTCCAACTGCCAAGAACAACATCCTTAGTGGATATTGCCTGAGAGAAGAATTGAAGGTTGTAATAAACTATGAACTTGTTGACACCAACATTATCAAGGATGGCAAACTTCTTGCTACTGCCATCCCCATCAAAGGTGTCTTTTATTTGCAACCCAAACCTGCCAGCAAAGGTAGTGTAAGTATAAGCATTCCAAAGGGCGTATGCACAGGTCCAGAGAGAAACCCTGGTGCCACCGCTAGTTCAAAGGTTCCTAAAACCAATGAAACCCCTGAGGTTCCTAATGCTGTTAAAAATGTTAAACATATGTTAACAAACAAATCTTTTCATTCCAGGTGCATTCACAGATGGCATCGTCGCTTGGGGCATGCTTCTTACCCCGTCTTAGCAAAGATGTCTGAATATGTTGATGGTTTCACAATTGATGGGACTTGCAAGGTTTACCTAGATTGTAAAATTTGTAATTCTGCAAAATCCCAGCATTCCCCAGTTCCAAAAATTGCTGTCCGGCTGTGTACACGCATCTTTGAATTGGTCCATACCGACGTTGTCGGTCCATTTCGGCCTACTGTTGGTAAACGTAAGTATTTCTTAACTGTAGTTGACAGTTACTCACAATTTGGCTATGTTTTTCTTTTAAAACAAAAATCAGAGGCGTTTGAGGCTTTTAAAGGCTTTGCTGCAGAGATACTTACCCAACACGACGTCTGGATCAAGCGGATTCAAAGTGATCGTGGAGGCGAATTTATGTCGCAACAGTTCCAAGGATGGATGGCCAGGAATGGAATCCGCCAGCAGACCTCATCACCCGGGACGCCGCAGCAGAATGGTGTGTGCGAACGCAGGAACGGGATTCTGCAGACAATGTTTCGTTGTCTCATTGAGGATGCAAACGTGGACTTTTCATACTGGGGCGAAGCATTAAGGTATGCTAATTACATTGTTAACAGAACATGGAGTAGCGTCATTCAAGACACTCCTTATTACTTGCTCCATGGCAAGAAACCTGACATTCAAAACATTTACATTTTTGGTTGTTATGCCACTGTTAACATTCCAGTTGAACAGAGAAGAAAAGGAGGTCCTGTGTCAGAAAGAATGAGATTCATCGGCTTTGATGAAGTCTCCAAGTACCACAAATTTGCTGACTCTCATCACAGAGTTTACATTTCTAATTCAGCCAAATTTGAGGAAGACACAAATTGGTCCAGTATACATAGTAATGATACTTCAGTTTATTTTCCTAAGGAAAGTGTGCAGAGTCCTGATGCCCAGGGAGCTGTGCCAGATATTCCTGATGTTCCAGATAATGAACAGCCTTCGACAGTTGCCGAGGAAACCTCTGGTGATGAACTTGAAGGCGGAGATGATGATGAAGGATGGACCAGCGTTCCCAGACGTTCCAAGAGAACTACCAAAGGAACTCCTCCAAAGAGATTTGCACAGCAAGTATCTGACTCTCCTTATCTTTTCATGTGTAACAATCTTACACTTCTACCTGATCATTTTCACCAGATCAAACTTTTGCCTGACTCTGAACAAGAAAAATGGCATGAGGCTATGGAACACGAACTGGACTGTTTAAAGAAACTTAATGTGTTCCAGAAGGTGGAGCCTCCTAACAAGAAGAAAGTCATTGGCACACGCTGGGTGTATAAAGTCAAACAAAAACCTAATGAAGAAAAGCTGTACAAAGCTAGACTCGTAGCTCAAGGATTTTCTCAAGTTTATCCGGAAGACTACACAGACACATACTCACCCACAGTCAGAAATGAAAGTGTCAAGATTGCCCTAATCACTGCTGTTGCTTTGGGTTTAGAGGTTTTTCAGTTCGATGTAGAGACTGCCTATTTGAACGCTGATCTGAATGAAGAGATCTACGTCAAGGGTGCTCCTGGATTCCAGAACCGAGAAGGAGAGGTTTGGTCTCTGAGCAAGTCTTTATACGGCCTCAAGCAGAGCGTTCTCTGCTGGTACAAATTATTATCCCAAAAGCTAAATTCAATGGGCTTTATTAAGTCCGAATCTGATGGATGCGTGTTCACAAAAGGGCAAGGTAAGACTTATGAAATTGTTCTTGTTTATGTTGATGATATTGTTTATGTGGGTCTCAATGAAAGCACTAGTCAAACTTTTGCTAAGGGCCTTGAGAAACATTTCACCTTGAAAAGCCTAGGGCATATCAATGATTATCTAGGTGTTCAGTTTGAGAAAACTGAGAAGGGGTTCTCTCTTTCACAAGAAAGTAAGGTTGACCAGCTTTTGCAAAATTGTAACATGTCTGATGCGCATACTTGTCGTTCTCCTATGCAAACTGACTTTTACAGGTTAACCCGAGAAGAGTATCCTGATTTTGAGAACAAAACATTGTACCGGTCAGTGATTGGATCGCTATTGTACATCAGCAGCTGGACGAGACCTGACATTTCACTGAGTGTGAATCTACTGTCCAGATACGTTGGAAAGGCTACCACGTTTCATTGGTCTTGCATAAAGAAGCTGCTCAAATACATGAAGCTCACGAAAGGCAAGAAGCTGTACCTTGAGCCAGATCATGTTGGGTACCCTGAAGTGATTTGTTATGCTGATGCTGACTGGGCAAGTGACACAGAAACACGAAAAAGTACTTCTGGTTATATCATGTTTTTAAATGGTTGTCCTTTCTTTTGGAAAGTTAGGCAGCAGAAATTTATTTCTTGCTCTTCAACTGAATCTGAATATGCATGTGTTTCTGATTGCTGTAATGCATTAATGTCTCTTTTCCCTCTCATTGATAGTATTTGGAAAGGTCCTATGACACCAATTGTTATTATGGAGGATAATATTTCAGTTGCATTCATTGCTGAAGCTGAATTTGTTGGAGCTCGTTCACGGCACATTCACATCCGGTATCAAAATATCCGAGAGAAGGTGAAAGATGGTTTCGTGAAATTTCAGTATGTGGCTACTACTGAGCAGATCGCTGACTTGCTGAATAAGCCATTGCCAGCTGATCAACATGAATACCTCACCAACAAATTGTGCCTTAAGTGAATTGATGTCTTGATGTCCTGATGTCCCTCTTGTCTCTGATGACTGACAAAGAAGGGGTGTCGCGCTGGAAATTGCCAGCCCCCAACGACATTGAGAAACATCCAGTAGTTAGAGAGTTAATTCTGTCTAGTAAGGTAGCTCCTCCTGTGTGATGTAACCTGTTTGCTCACATCCTGTCTCTTCTTGAAGAAGAAGGGCTGTCCTTAATTAGGAGACATCTTTTCTCCATACATCCTTAGCCAGAGGATGTGCTTTTTATGTCTCTTCAGACTATTATTGTTTTTATACTTTTATAATAAAAACTAATTGTTCATTCGAACATGATTTGTCTGTACTTCAATATCCATCACCTCCGGAAGCTCCCGGCTCACTCCTCACGGGCTGAGCGCCTTGTCTAAGGTAAGGGGGTCACTCCATCCCGACACCGATTTGCCCCCTCTCCTCCTTCACCTCCTCCTGCCTTGGGGCGCGACTTCTCCTGCGGCGGTGGCTGCGGCTTCTCCTCCTCCTTCTCATCTGCGCTCCCAGCCAGGGGGCTGCGAGAGAGGGTTTTTTCCACACACTTCGGGAATGCCCGCCCGCCCCTCTCGCAGCCCCTTTGCTGGGAGCGCTTTCGTCCCGGACTTTCAGCAAGGGGGCTGCAGTAGAGGCAGGGCAGGCGTTCCCGAAGCGCTCGGAGAAAGCGCTCTCGCAGCCCCCTCGCTGACAGAGAGAGAGAGGGAGAGAGAAAGTAAGTGAGAAAGAGAGAGAGAGAGAAAGGGGGGAGAGAGAGATAGCAAGAGAGAGAAGAGAAAGAAAGCAAGAGAGCTAGAAAGAGTGTGAGAGAAAGAAAGCAATAGAGAGAGAGAAAGAAAACAAGAAAGAGAGAGAGAAAGAAAGAGAGAGAGAGAGCAAGAGGGGGAGAGAGAAAGAGAGAGAAATGACTCTTGATTTAAAGCATATGGTAAAAAGCACCCAAATAATAATAGAGAAAAAAAATCCCCAGCTGTGTGTGTGTGTGTGTGTGTGTGTGTGAACTCTTGAACCATTTCCAATAAGTCACCTGTTATTGGAAATGGTTCACACACACACACACACAAGGGGGGAGGAGACAGGAATGGAAAAAGAGAAGATAGTAATAATAGTAATAGATTTTGGTTTTGTTTTATTATTAATTTCTTTTAATAAAAAAGAAAGGAATTTTTTTCTTGTTTGTTTGTTTGTTTGCTTGTTTATTTACTTACTTACTTACTTACTTACTTCTATGCCACCCAGTCCCAAAGGGACTGCCGCTCAGACACTATACTTTTCCGCCCACACAGAAAAAAAATTAGAGGGAACATTGATTATGGGTGTGGGTACGCATACACATGCACTCTTTTGGCACCCAAGCTGAACTACTGGTTAAGGTACAAGGTTAAAAAGCGTGAGAATGTGAGTTCAAGCCCTGCTTAGTATTAAAGCTATGTGGGTGACTTTGGGCCAGTTATTCTTTCTCAGCCCAATTCACTTTGCAGTGCTTCTCAAATAGTGGAGTGCCCCCCCGGGGGGACATGGAGCGATGCCAGGGGGTGCGTGATACCGTAGAACTTGCTTCTTCTTTTTTTGCCACAGGGAGTAGGGGGTTTTTGCACCAAAAAATAGCACACAGTACAGAGCAGGAAATATGAAGTGCAGCAACAGACCCTTAAGAGACACCATGGAAAAATATTTAACAGGGATGAAAAGAAAGGAGGAGAGAGACAGAGATAATGAGACAAACAAGTCTCCCGAAAGCTAAGATGAGGAAATAGCACAAAGTGTATGTAGCACTTGGCTTCACTGTGAGACAATGAAAGACTGGTATGTTTGCTGTGTCTAAAGATGTTGGTGGAGGACAGCATGAAGCCAATTAAGGCATCACTTAAACACATTACATCCCAATCACACTGATAAGCTACTCAAGTTTTTTCAGCGAAAACGTGCTGAATATTGCAAACAATCATCCCGGTGGAGAGTTGGGGGGCGTGTGAAATATTTACTTCTTCCTATGTGGGGCATAATAAAAAATAATTTAGAAGCCCTTTATATATAGGGTAGAAAATAGGAGGAGGAAAGTGTGTTATGTTTGCCGTCTTGAGTTATGTTTGCTACCTTTAGTTATTTATAAAAATAATAAAGGCAGGATAGAAATAAATAATACCTATGACAAAGTATTTTTTTTTCCTGGGTCTTTATTGCATTACGTTCATCAGCCCATGAATAAGAAAGATGTAAACATCCATAACTATACCAGTGCTAAAGCCATGTTTCTTCCATTAAGCCAAAAGCATCCAGTGGCAATTGCAAATTTGTAAAATCTGGTCTATTTTACTGTCAGTGATGGGTAGCAGATGGGATCTATCAGGATTCTACACGCTGTTTCAGGATGATGTCAGCATGCCCAATGCTCTATTGTTCTTTAATAATCTCCCCCACCCACTCTTTTAAATTAATTTTAAAACCTTTATTTAAGCTATAGTCATAGTATACATCTGATACCCTATGGAACACCTTTAATACTCATTCTGTTTTAATTGATCCTTCCTAAACATTCTCAAGGGAAGCCTAGTAAAACATGTTATGTACAGCAGTACAATTTTGTGGTTATGGATATAGGGATTACTGTGGTTAAATTATTGAACCAGAAACCACAACACACTAAACCAAAATCATTATAACTTAGTAAAAATGTAGGGACACATTGAGAATAGCTTTCCAAGCATTCAAATGGAATCTGCATTCCCATTACCCAAGACCATTATTCCATAACTTCCTTCAAAGATGTGAGAAGCATTGTGGCATTCTTACATGTGACACCACTGTGTTAGAAGTGCAACTATATCTCCCTTGTTCTACTCCTTAGCCATATCTTTCCAAAGCTAAATGAAAAACATTCTTGGCCTTTACTCATTGGCCTTATTTTCTGGACCACTAAAATGTGATGCCCACATCTGTAACTATTATTTTCCATGATGGAGCCAGCCTAAAATTTATATTTTGAAGTCTGAATATGAATTAACATTGTCACATGACTTCAAAATATAAATTTTAGGCTGGCTCCATCTGTGAGGCTATCTTTAAGGAATTGATCAACTGGATGAATGTATGACTTTGGATATGATGGGTTGTTAGTTTTTGTTTGTTGTTTTAACCCGATGCTGACCATATAGAGTTGCATTGCAAGTTGGGCAATCATTTGATTGATTAAATGAATGAATAAAGCTAAGTTGCTTGGAGGAACATTTCTGGACCAGAAGATAGAAGATAGAAACTCTCTAGGAATATTTAAGGGACTAGTACAGAATAAACTTCAATGCCTTAAATAATTCCTTTCATAGAAAGAGGAGTTGTATAAAATATATTTTATATATGTTTTCCCACATGAGCTTCATCAGTATTTAGTACTTCAATACCACGATTATAAGATTGTTTGTTATTATAGATTGCAATTTTTTTTTAAAAAAACCCCTTTCCTGCTGTTTTTCATATTTGTTTATGTTTGATAAAATTTTGGATGCAATGAGAAAAGAATAATTCCATTATTTGAAGATGAGATTAGAGAAAGCATTTCTTTTCCAATTGTTAACTTCATGCACTGGACAATTTGGAAGAAGGAAAGTTAAAATACAAAATTAGGTCCTCCAGAATTTTCTACATTACATTTAATAAATTATATCCAGGGATATTGCAATAAGATCTGAAAGGTTTAAATTCAAAACTAGGACATCAAGACAGCGCTTGGTTTTACATACCGCACAATGCCAAAATGTTGTTTGATTTGATTTAGTGGATCATGCAAATCCTGACACTGTGGTAGATATCCAGTGGCCTAGCATGACATCTGAGTCTAGTTCTATTTATCCAACAGAATAAAGTATGATGCCAAATTTATTAGTGTAAATGTTGACTAATTAATTGAGAGAAAGCTCCACTGAACATGTTGCTTGGGAATAAATCTCTCTTGAACTCAAGGATGCTTATTTCTAATAGAAGAAATTCAGGTTGTCAAATGCACTGAACTGTGTAAATAATCTTTTGCCAGTTGAATTGTAACCTTTTAGCTTTTAATTATAAAACAAGTATTGTAAAGTAATATCACAATTTAAACAGCTATCTTGGAAAATGAATACCATGAAAGAAAGAAAAGGTGCCACATACAGATAAAACAATCTGCAATCTCTGTCTTCTGGCAAAATTGGCAAAACCATATTTGTTTATTTATTTTTTTAAAAATTAAGAGTGAGAATGAGAGCATATGAGAGCCGGGGTGGCGCAGCAGGTAAAGTGCTGTACTGCAGGCCACTGAAGCTGACTGTAGATCTGAAGGTCAGCGGTTCAAATCTCATCACCGGCTCAAGGTTGACTTAGCCTTCCATCCTTCCGAGATGGGTAAAATGAGGACCCGGATTGTGGGGGCAATATGCTGGCTCTGTTAAAAAGTGCTATTGCTAACATGTTGTAAGCCGCCCTGAGTCTAAGGAGAAGGGCGGCATAAAAATCAAATAAACAAACAAACAAACAAACAAACAAATTTGGCTTCTGAGAGTTCATGCTAATCTGTCATGTACATTCCCTTGCCAGAGCAAAGAGGTCAGTCAATCAGTCATTTTATAGCTTAATAATAACAACAGAGTTGGAAGGGACTTCAGAGGTCTTCTAGTCCAACCCCCTGCTTGGGCAGGAAACTCTACACCACTTCAGACAAATAGTTATCCAACATCTTCTGAAAAATTTCCAGTGTTGAAGTATTCACAACTTCTGGAGGCAAGCTGTTCCACTGATCAATTGTTCTAACTGTGAAGAATGTTCTCTTCAGTTATAAGTTGCTTCTCTCTTCGATTAGTGTCCACTCATTGCTTCTTGTCCTACCCTCAGGTGCTTTGGAGAATAGCATGACTCCCCCTTCTTTATGGCAACCTCTGAGATATTGGAACGCTGCTTTCATGTTTCCCCTTGTCCTTCTTTTCATTAAACTAGCCATGCCCAGTTCCTGCAACTGTTCTTCATATTCTCTGTCCACATTGTTCAGTTTAAATGTTTATCTAGGAAATCTGTGAATTTAATGCCAAGTACATGGCATCGGACCAGAATATCTCTGAGACCGCCTTCTGCCGCACAAATCCCAGTGGCCGATTAGGTCCCACAGAGTTGGCCTTCTCCGGGTCCTGTCGACCAAACAATGTCAGCTGGCAGGACCCAGGGGAAGAGCCTTCTCTGTGGTGGCCCCGGCCCTCTGGAATCAACCCCCTTCAAAGATTTGAACAGCCCCCATCCTCCTCGCCTTCCGTAAAATGCTGAAGACCCATCTTTGTCACCAGGCGTCGGGATAATTACCACCTTCTCCTCCCCTTTTTATTATGTTTTTGCCCTTACTGTATGATGGATTAGGTTGAATGTGTATGATTGTATAGTTAGGGATTTTACTATGTTATTAATGTTTTTTAAATTGATTTTATTTTTCTACTATTGGATTTGTAATGTATTGTATCACTGTTATGTTGTGAGCCGCCCCGAGTCCTTGGAGAGGGGCGGCATACAAATCTAATAAACTATAAGTAGCTCAGTCCCTTTCTTTGATGGATGCAAACCATCTCTTTTGTACAGTTTTTCATTGGACCAGCTGCAGACATCATGATCAATGAAACCAAAGTCTTCCCTTTTACACCATACCTTTAGCCACACATTAAACTCTGCTACACATGGGCCTTTCCCTTTTTGTTCTTTATATACAGGTAAAACCTTTGAAAAGATAAGTATACAGCCTATACTACTAAGTCCATACCTCAAGCTCTGGAAGTCATTCTGCACAGAAAGTACATCTTTTTGGGACAGATCATTTGTGCCAAGATGTATAATATCATCAACATCACAGTCCTTACTGGCATTCTTGACTATCTTAAGAATACACCTCTTGTCTTTGCTGGCAGTAGCACCTGGCAAACACCTGACCTTTTTCAAAACCTCCATATCCTTTCCTAAATTTACATCCCTTACAATTGAACCACCAATCAGAAGGTGGTTTCTCTTTTTGGTTACCTTGCTGCTCTTGTGTGACTGATGTGTAATACCTGATTCACACTTTCCCCTTTCCAAAATAAATTCTTCCTCTTGGACCATGGTCCCCTGCTTATTTGAGTTATCATTATTATTAGCTTTAGCATTTCAACACTGTTCTTCCTCTGAATTTTCCCCCCTGGAATTATGACCCCCTGATCTATTGAGAAAGAGCACAATTTGCAATTAATTCAGTAACAGAGAAAAAAGAACATGGAAAGCTAGAATGAAGGAAGAAACAATTTACCATATAATCACTCTTCTTCTGTGCTAAAATGAGATATATGTATACACATGGAGATACATCTTTATGACCACTGCAGAAGCAATAAATATGATTCCCTGTATCAAATCCAGGATTCTGAACTGGATAAATCAACAGTGCTTCCTCTAGGATTAAGCTTGTGTTTGTGCCACACACAATACTCTTTTGTTATGCCCCAAATGCAGACAATGCAACCCTCAGGTTTCCAATCATCAAACAGCAATGTTTGCATTCTCAGAATTTTCTATTCTGAATTAATTTGCACTTTCTTAGAAAGTGTGAGTGAAAATGTTACAACAGGAGATACTTTGGTATCAGTTCCTGCAATAAGTGTAACTTTGCAACTTGTGGCTGCATCTTTGCCTTTTTAGGAGCTCCATTAAAGAAATAGCCCAGAACCTTTGGCTTTCACATTCATGTCATAAAACTATTTCCAGATTTACTTAAAAGCCACAGAACATCTATCACAATTTAATATTGCACAAGTTTATTTAGATGTTAAGTTTCATTCAGTGGAACTGTGTTTCCAAGCAAGTATACACAAGACTACAGGCTCAATATTCAAAGGCTATGAGGATTAACCAGGTGAATTCATAGAAAAGGAAAACAATTTCTGAAAAACCCATAATTACTTCCTGGTCTAAGTCACACTGCTTGTATGGAATCTTATACAGACATTGGATCAGATATCCCGGGCATCTTCTAAGACGGGATGTCAAAGTCAAGGCCCAGGGGCCGGATCCGGCTCATAGGGTGCTTAGATCCGGCCCATGGAGCCACCCTAGAAATCGCTAATGACTGGCCTGTGGTGCCTCTGCCAGCGAAAATGGACCCCAGGAGCATCCAGGCTCTGTTTTCTACTGCAACAGCTTCCTGCTGGCCCCTGTCAATGAAAATGGAGCTTGGGGAGACTGCATACACACACACACACAGCTCCATTTTCACTGGCAGAGTGTGGGAGGAGGCCATTGCACCTGAAAACAGAGGTCTGGAGCCTGTTTTTGCTGGCAGAGCACTTGGCCACCACAGAGGCCACTGACCCAATTGACCTCAAGCTTTCCATGCCTACCCCGGCCCCCAAGGTCAAACACAACCCTATGTGGCACTCAATGAAATCGAATTTAACACCCCTGCTGTAGGATCACAATTTTAAATTCCTAAGATTCATAGCAATGGTCTTACTGTTTGGGACTTCTGGAAGCTGGAATTCACACCTCTTGGAAACCCTATGATAGCAATAGCACTTGGACTTATATACTGCTTCATAGTGCTTTACAGCCCTCTCTAAGTGATCAGCATATCTCCAGTGATGAGTTCCTATGGGTACGGTCAGGTATGCCAAACCAGTAGAAAAATTTTATATTTTTTTTCTTTTTTTCCCTTCTGGGCTCTGGGTATGTTTTTCCTATTGCAGTAAATGAGGTTGAATGTGTATAATTTTAGAAGAGCTGTGTGCGCATGTGTGTGTGTACATACACATGCAGTTTATATAGTAAATAATGTCTATTTTTGTGTACCTGTATGTAATATATATGTACACATATGGCATATATACATAGAATTAAATAGTATAGTTTGGATGTTCAGTAATAGTAAATAGATAGGGAAATTGTATTTCTTTGAGGCGAGGAGTGGCCAGGCACCCTAACCCTAGCCCAAACCCTTGACGTGAGTGACGTTAAGTTGGCCACCTTTAAGCCAGTCATGTGACCTTTAAGCCACCTCCAGTCACATGATTGCAAAGCCACACCCACCTGGTCACATGGCTGGCAAGCCATACCCAAAAAATAAGCCACACCCACAGTGTGATAGGAAAAAAAATTGCAGCCCTTCACTGTATATCACCCCCAACTGGGTCCTCATTTTACCCACCTCAAAAGGATGGAAGGCTGAGTCAATCCTGAGCCAGTGAGATTTGAACCACCAAATTGCAGCTAGCAGTCAGCGGAAGTACCCTACTGTACTGCACTCTAACCACTGCGCCACCTTAGCTCATATTGGAGAAAGAGTAGATCATTTGTCTACAACCTAGTATCATCCAGGAATTTGGGACACATCTGCAAAGAATACAACAAATGAAAAATTAAAAAAAAATCATTTTAACAGTAAAAACAATTATCAAATGCAATTATTCAATGACATACTATGTTTTCCCAAAGATAAGAATAGGGCCTTATAAGGCTTGATTACTGCAATGCGCTCTACATGGGGCTACCTTTAAAAGAGCGTTTGGAGACTGCAGTTAGTCCAAAATGCAGTTGCATGAGCCACCATGGAACTGGCTCGACTCTTCTGGCCTGCCTGTGGCAGCATTTTGAAATGTGCTCCTACCTCCAAGGAGGCAGAGATCGATGCTCACATCCTCTTCCTCGCAGATGTGTTTCAAATTTATTTATTTATTTATTTATTTATTTATTTATTTATTTATTTATTTATTTATTTATTTATTTATTTATTTATTTATTTATTTATTTATTTATTTATTTATTTATTTATTTATTTATTTATTTATTTATTTATTTATTTATTTATTTATTTATTTATTGTTAGAGTTGAAAGGGACCATGTAGGTCATCAAGTCCAACCCCCTGCCTGAGCAGGCATCTTAAAGCACCCCAGCCAAGTGGCAGTCCAATCTCCTCTTGAAAGTGTCCAGAGTTGGGGAGTTCACAACCTCCGCAGGCAGGTTGTTCCACTGGTTGATCGCTCTGACCGTCAGGAAGTTCTTCCTTACTTCTAGGTTGAATTTCTCCTTGGTCAGCTTCCAGCCGTTGTTCCTCGTCCAGCCCTCTGGTGCTCTGGAGAATAGAGTGGCCCCCTCCTCTCTGTGGCAACCCCTCATATACCTGTATACAGCTATCATGTCTCCTCTGGCCCTCTTTTTCTCTAGGCTATCCATGCCCAGTTCCCGCAATCTCTCTTCGTAAGTCTTGGTTTCAAGTCCCCTAATCATTTTGGTTGCTCTTTTCTGCACCTTCTCCAGAGTTTCAATGTGTGTTTACCAGAACTGGATGCAGTACTCCAGATGTGGTCTGACTAGGGCGTAGTAAGTGATATTAATACTTCCATGGTCTTGAAGTGTATCCCCCTGTTGATGCAGCTTAGGATAGTGTTGGCTTTTTTGGCCGCTGCTGCACATTGCTGGCTCATGTTGATTATCCACCAAGACTCCAAGATCTCTTTCGCAGTCACTACTGCTAAGTGGGGTTTCTCCCAGACTGTATGTGTGTCTAGGGTTTTTTTTACCAAGGTGATGGACTTGCCATAGGCAGAGCCCAGAGGAGCTGAGCTAGTCCTGCGGGGTGCATACACACCTGCCTCTTGCTTGCTCTCCTAGCCAAAAGAGTGCCCACCGCAAAAAGAGCAGCTTCCAGAATATGTCCCCTTCTTTTCCTGGAAAGTAGTTGCGGAAGCTTATTTTGGGGGAACTTACTTCAGCGCATGCACCGAAAAGCCTTATTGGCCTTATTATGGGCACCTGTATTTTCAAGGAAACATAGTATATACAGTGTTCCCTCAATTTTTGCGGGGGATGTGTTCTGAGACCGCCCGCAAAAGTCGAATTTCCGTGAAGTAGAGATGTGGAAGTAAATACACTATTTTTGGCTATGAACAATATCACAAGCCTTCCCTTAACACTTTAAACCCCTAAATTACAATTTCCTTAGCAACCATTTAGATTATTACTCATCATATTTATTTATTAAAGTTTATTAAAAAAAATATTTATTAAAGGTGGACAAAAGTTTGGTGATGACATATTATGTCATCGGGCAGGAAAAACTGTGGTATAGGGGAAAAAACCGCGAAGTATTTTTTAATTAATATTTTTGAAAAACTGTGGTATAGACTTTTCGTGAAGTTCGAACCCGCGAAAATCGAGGGAACACTGTATTTGTAGTGCATTTATATAGCTATCATGTTTTTCACCTACTATATTTTGTATCAATTAGTTCTATATATTATTATATATTGCTCCAAAAAATAAAGGGAACACTCAAATAACACTTCCTAGATCTGAATGAATGAAATATTCTCATTGAATACTTTGTTCTGTACAAAGTTGAATGTGCACAACAGCATGTGAAATTGATTGTCAATCAGTGTTAGTTCCTGAGTGGACAGTTTGATTTCACAGAAGTTTGATTTACTTGGAGTTATATTGTGTTGTTTAAGTGTTCCCTTTATTTTTTGAGCAGTGTATTTGTTCATACTCAATCCATTTAGTAAAAGCAGCCAAAGACTTATCTTTCCAATACTGCAGTATCAGTCTTTTGGCATAGACCAGGGGTAGACAAAGTTGGCTCTTCTATGACTTGTGGACTTCAACTCCCAGAATTCCTGAGCCAATCATGCTAGCTCAGGAATTCTGGGAGTTGAAGTCCACATGTCATAGAAGAGCCAACTTTGCCTACCCCTGGTATAGACTATCCATTTATATTGTCAGGTTGTAAAATTCTGATTCTAGTTATGCAGTTGAAAAGAATAACATCATCTGAAAATTTTAGCTTTTGTTACACAATTGTTTACATAATCCAGTATTTTCTTCCAAAATTTAATAAGTGTAGGACATTGCAAAAACATTTGAGAGCATATATACAAAAGACAAACCCCTTGTATGTTCAACTATTTATTATTTATTTATTTATTTATTTATTTATTAGAATTGTATGCCACCCCTCTCCGTAGACACCACTTAGCCAATAAAGAATTCTATTCTATTCTATTTTTTTAAGCATTATCATTGTTACATCTCCAGTGAAATGCTGTTTTGCATTTACTTTGTGGTTTTTTTGTGGGGGGAATGTATGTGTTTTCATCTTTGTGTGGCTTTTTTTTCTATTTGTCTCTCTTTGAAAAGCAATTAAGAACACATTAAAACCATTATCTTGAATGTCTGTGAGTGTTACTTCGATAAAAGTCACATTTGCCTTGGCCTCAACTCCCAGTAGATTCACAGATATCATATATGCCTGAGCATTTTTCTTGACAATGCTATGCATGTGGTTTGCCTTTGCTTTCTTGTGGGTTTCCCCCCAAAATTTTCAGTCTTCATCTGCAATCTTGATAGTCACGCATCTAAGTATTTTTAGGGATCAATCTCACTTTGGTAGAAGTCTCACAGATCTGGGGAACACAGAGGGGTAGAAAAAGAGAGAAAACAGTGCTATTATGGGAGAAACTCTCAGGTAGAGAAGAGATAAAAATATTTACAATAATAACTCAATTGCAATAGATACATCAAAGGCAGAAACAACAATATATTAAGCTCCTTCATCCTACGTCTAAAATATCAGTAAAGCAACATCAATTAAGCAAGATTCCCCATCCTTAAACCAAACTTTTTGACCTGCCCTTGGGTTATACAGTGGTACCTCTTCTTAAGTACACCTCTACTTAAGAACTTTTCTAGATAAGAACTAGATGTTCAAGATTTTTTTGCCTCTTCTTAAGAACCATTTTCTACTTAAGAACCAGAGCCCGGAAAAATTTCCTAGGAAATTTGAGAGCAGCACGAAGGCCCAGCCAGTTTCCTGCCATTTTTTTAAAAGCCTTAAAGTTTTGGATTTTTTTGATTCCCCTCACCTCACCTTCTTCCTTTGGCAGCGACTGTCCTCCTCCTCTTCTTCTTCTTCCTCCTCCTCCCATCCAAATTCCAAGCTTTTATTTCTTTCCTAATGGGTTTGCATGCATTACAGTGAACCCTCGAGTTTCGCGTCCTCAAGGATCGTGAAAGGGCTATTTCGCTAGTTTTCAACCCGGAAGTAAACTCCACCATCTGCGCATGCGTGCCCTTCCACGCATGCGTAGATGGTGGAGTTTCCCCGCCGGGCAGAGGCTTCCCTGGGTCTTCCCCCTCTTGCCCCGTAAGACCCCAGCGGCGGTGGGCTGGAGCGCGAGCTTGGGGCAGCCTAGCTCTGCTTCCCAGCTGGGAAGCGGAGCCGGCAACAGCGTGGGCGGGCGGGCGGCGCGCGAGCCGGCAACAGCGTGGGTGGGCGGGCGGCGCGCGAGCTTGGGGCAGCCTAGCTCCCCTTCCCAGCTGGGAAGCGGAGCCGGCAACAGCGTGGGCGGGCGGGTGGCGCGCGCGAGCTTGGGGCAGCCTAGCTTCGCTTCCCAGCTGGGAAGCGGAGCCGGCAACGCGCGCGCGCTTGGGGAAACCCCAGATCCGCTCCCCAGCTGGGAAGCGGCCCCAGCAACTCGCGCGCGCTTGGGGAAACCCCAGATCCGCTCCCCAGCTGGGGAGCGGCCCCAGCAACGCGCGCGCGCTCCCCAGCAACGCGCTGCGGCGGTGGAAGTAAAAACACCATCTGCACATGCGCAGATGGTGTTTTTACTTCCGCACCGCTACTTCGCGAAAAATCGATCATCGCTTGGGGTCCTGGAACGGAACCCTCGCGATGATCGAGGGTTCACTGTATTTGCTTTTACATTGATTCCTATGGGAAAAATGGCTTCTTACAAACTTTTCTACTTAAGAACCTGGTCGTGGAACAAATTAAGTTCTTAAGTAGAGGTACCATTGTATGTTCCTTTCAACAAGGGGCTTAAAAATAATGCCTTTATATCAAGCAATCCCTTTTTTCTTCTTTCTGATGTCCATGGGTCCATCCCCCCTGCCCTGATATCCCATTTCCCCCTCTTCACTGTCCCAAATGTAGTGTTTCTTCTTTGTTAAAATTGAATTGAAAAGGGGTTTTGCCCATCCCTTCTAATATTTGAATGATATTTGCAAGACCTTTCCAATCATTAAATAAAACAGAGTATTGCAAACTGATGTCAAAATCCCACTGAAATTAAGAGTTTCTGCTAGTGATTACTGGTAGTTATAACATCTATAATTTTTCTATAATCTCTGAAATCTCTGCAATTCAATCCATTAATACTAATCCTGCTGCCCACAGCTGCTGAGAACAAGCGGTTTCTATTGTGCGTTAACTCTCTGGTTAGCACACAATAGAAACTACAGAATGTTAACTCTGAAGTTTCATCACCAAACCAGCAAAACTTTACTCTTAGACTATCCACTGTTGACCTCACTCGATTCCTAAGAGGTCAGTAAGGGGCGTGCATAAGTGCACCAGTGTGCCTTCCGTCCCGTCTTAATGTTTTCTTCTTATTAGTACCAATAGCATGTATATAAATAGTGTTATATCTTTGTATACTAACAATATGTACTTGACCAATAAAAATAAATAAAATTAATAAACTAAAAATAAATAACTCTTCTGGAAGAGCTTGGACATTTATCTTTATAAACTTTTTTTCTTCAGCCTAATTTGCTATTTTTTTATAGATCTTTTACAGATCTTCTGACCAATCTGGTCACACTCTCTGGACATGCTTCATTTATTTCATGTTCTTGAAACAGATGAAATGTCAATCTGTGCTTCCACTAAATATTCCTTTAAACACAGGGGCCTAAAAAATGTGAAACAAATAAAATCATCTATTATATGCAAAAGGCGTGGGAATTAAAATCCCCAGATCACTCCAAGAACTGCTCACTGAGGACCTCTAGTGTCTTAACATGTAAAGGTTTTTATAAAGTTTATAGATGCTGTTAGGATGGCTGTTTTTTGTAACAGAGGTATAGATATCTGAAAATGCTTTTTTCTTTAGAGGCACATCTTTAAAATGATCAGCAATTGAGACGTTAATGCTCTGTCAGTTGAAATAAAGGCACAGCTAATCCAAACTGTGAGAATCTCAAGGGAAAAGCAACTCAAGAAACTTAGGAAATTTGGAAAATTGAGATGATAAAAGCCTAGTCTAACACAATACCAATGAAGAAGAAAAATAACAGCTCTCAAAAGAAACCAGTGAAGCTGCAGAAAAAACTCTCTGACAAATTGAAAGACAAAAAGTGGAAAGAAGGGCAAATAACTAAGGCAGAACATCAGCAAATAGCCCAAACCTGTAAAGATGAAGTAAGGAAAGCTAAAGCTCACAATGAACAAAGGCTTGCAACAAAAGTAAACAATAACTGAAAAAAGCTTCTTCCAATGTGTTAAAAATAAGAAAAAAGTCAAGGAATCAATTGATCCATTGCTGGAGAAAGTGGCAAGCAACAGGGAGAAAGCAAAACTACAGTCCAACCTATCAAAAACAGCACCATAAAAACAGATTAGGAACACAAGTTAAAATGGGAAAGAAAATGGTAAGTGAACACCTGTCTATCCTAGATGAGTTATAATCACCAGGACTGGATGGATTACACCGTGTTAAATCCTGGCTTAACCGCCCTGACTGCTACCTGATTGGTTGAACTTAAACAGCCAGTCTGTGGGAGACTTTGATAGTTTTTATTGGTCCTCCCCTGCAGCTCCCCTATAAATAGAGAAGCTTATTAGTCCCAGCTGGTTTTTAACTGTTTGAATTGAGTCTCTAAATAAACAGCTATTTTAATGCAAAGCTGCCTCCTGCCTTTTTTCCTTCTAGCTAGCTGACTTCCAGCTTTAACATCAAGGATCTGCAGGAACTAGCAGATGAGATCTCAGAACCACTAAACCAGTGTTTCCCAACCTTGGCAACTTGAAGATATTTGGACTTCAACTCCCAGAATTCCCCATCCAGCATTTGCTGGATGGGGAATTCTGGGAGTTGAAGTCCAAATATCTCCAAGTTGCCAAGGTTGGGAAACACTGCACTAAACTATATTTTTCAAAGATCCTGGAGCACCAGGGAAGTGCCAGAGGACTGGAAAAGAGCTGATGTCATTCCTATCTTCAAAAAAGGAAAAAAAAAACCCAACAAAACAGAAGTTGGGCCAGCCTTGGCCCGTTCCTATTCTGAGAGTGGTTGTGTTCATCAATTTTGTTTTTTGTGTAATTTGAACAGCATGCTTAACACTTATTTATTCCGGCAGATATTTTGAATCTTTAACAGCAAGTTAATAGAAATTAAGTTGATATGATTTCCCAGTGTAATAACAGAATAACAGAGTTGGAATGGGCCAAAGTATGTGATCAGTTACAGAAAAACAATGGAATTGTTTAATCATGATGTGACAGTTACCAACATTCTATCATCTGTCCCTTTGTCTGTCTAGCTAGCTAGCTAATTAGCTAGCCATTTTTCTATATATTTCAACAAAATAGATAGAGCCAGCTGACTGGAGAATTCTGGGATTTGAAGTCCACAAGTCTTAAAGTTGCCACGTTTGAAGACTTCTGTGCTATACTGTTTATCCCAGGCATGTTTTCAGTTACTGTGGATTTAGCAACCATATCTGCCAGAAGTTTGTTCCAAGCATCTACTACTCTTTCAGTAAAATAATATTTTCTCACGTTGCTTCTGATCTTTCCCCCAACTAACCTCAGATTGTGCCCCCTTGTTCTTGTGTTTCACTTTCCTATTAAAAACACTTCCCTTCTGAACCTTATTTAACCCTTTAACATATTTAAATGTTTCGATCATGTCCACCCCCCTTTCCTTCTGTCCCCCAGAACAACTGTCTTGGTACAAGATAGAACAACTATCTTGGTAAATTAAGCTAACAGAAGTTAATGTGTGTGTGTGTGTGTGTGAAATTAACTGGAAGTTGTCCCAGATGACAAAATTAGATTTATACTTTTTTTCTTTTTTTAAAAGGCATATAATTTCAGAAAAAATATATTTGGAAAAAATTGTTTTATATATGTATATAACAAATCTATAAATGATTTGATTAAAGTGTATAATTATGTATTTTTATGTATACTGTAATATCTGAAGGTATGTGGAAGGTATGGATTGATGGAGAAAAAAACTTTTTGCAAAAAAACACAAAACAACCCCAGATACTTATTGATTCATTGATTGATTATATTTATATGCCACTCACTCCAAAATGGACTCTTGAATCAACTGGTTGTTATTTATGACCGTGCAAAAAAAAAAAAACCTTTTGCAACCTTCTGACAAGCAATGGGGAAGACGGATTCACACTTCACAGCCGGGGTTACCGACTTATCAACAGCAGGGATTCGCTTAACAACTCGGGGCAAGAAAGGTCGTAAAGCGGGGCAAACCTCACTTTTAAAGATAATAGCAGAAACGTTGGTTTCTATTCCGGTCGTAAGTCGAGGCCTCCCTGCAAAGAATAAGGAAAAAAAACAAACAAGGGCCCACCCCGCCGTTCCCGCGAGAGTTGAGGGCCACTTGAGGGAAGCTCCACGAACGTCGAGCCGTCCCGGACAGAGTCGCCACAGAGGCCGGAGTTGAGGCCAGAGGGCGCCCGCAGCCGGGGATCTCTCTAGCGCCCTCCGAGAGCCAAGAAAACAATCCCTTGCTTCGCGGACAGGATGCTCCGACTCACGTAGCGGCCGCGGAAGTGGGCAGCGCCTCAGGAAAGTGGCCGGCCGAAACTGCACGTCGTCGAAAAGGGAGCCCCGTTTCACAAGCGCCGCACGTGTGGCGTCCCTCGATCCGGGAAGATGGACTTGGAGCGGGAGGGGAGCGGGGGAAACGAGTTGGGTGGAAAGCCGAGGAGGACGTGGCGGGCTTCGTTGCTTTTAAAGGCTTTTGTTGTGAGGCAATGAATCCAGCGGCGTCTTTTGCAACGGGGCAGAAGGTTTCTTGCAGCTGGACGATGATTATGTGTGAATCAAGCGGCGTTTACTCGAACTTGACAGATTTCTTGGAATCTCGAGGCGGAAAATCCCATCATCACCCCCCTCCCCCCATCCCTCTTCTTTTTTTGCTCCTACAGCATAAGCACAGAATTGCTCAATCTGTATAGTCTGGACTGGAGGACAGAAGGGAAAGGGGGGACATGATCGAAACATTTAAATATGTTAAAGAGTTAAATAAGGTTCAGGAGAGAAGTGTTTTTAATAGGAAAGTGAACCCAAGAACAAGGGGGCACAATCTGAGATTAGTTGGGGGAAAGATCAGAAGCAACCTGAGAAAATATTTGACTGAAAGAGTAGTAGATGCTTGGAACAAACTTCCAGCAGACGTGGTTGGTAAATCCATGGTAACTGAATTTAAACATGCCTGGGATAAACATATATCCACGCTAAGATAAAATACAGGAAATAGGATAAGAGCAGACTAGATGGACCATGAGGTCTTTTTTCTGCTGTCAATCTTCTATGTTTCTAATTATTACCATTATTATAAATGAATCCTGACATCCCAAAACAGCATCTGTGATAATTGCCTCTATGCGATTTGCAAGCGATGTTGTTTTTACAGATATGGCTTGTATGTATGTATGTATGTATGCATGTATGTATTTACGTATCCATCCATCCATCCATCCATCCATCCATTCGAACATGTATAGGATAGTAGTAGTTTGTATAAAGATTAAAAAAAAACAATAAAAGAGGACAGTAGAACAGGGATGGTAGGCACAGTGGTGCTATTATGCATGCCCCTTGATCTCTTAGAAACAGGGAGAGGTCGACTGTAGAGAATGTAAGGTTAAAGTTTTTGGGGTTTGGGGAAGAAACAAAAGAAACTTTATCCGAAAGGTGCTTTTTGAAGAGGCAACTGGATGTTCTGGCCCTGAAGAAGCTTCTTGGGTGAGAAGCGAAATGTCTTCAAAGAAAAACCAGGTAGTCCAGTTGCCTCTGGAAAAAAGCAACCTTTGGGAACACCATGACCTGGATGACTGAGAATCTCCATAGGCGACTCTCTTTTATATTCCTTATTCCTGCCGTAATTAAATCCATAACTGCTGCCTGTCTTCTAATAGCACACAAAAAGTTCTCTTAGTTAGACTGATTAGGGCCCTGCCTTTGGACCGCAAAAATCCAGATAAGCACTAGTGGCCAGAAAGAGTTTTCTCAATCTGCCCAGATTTTAGTACTGTACAGATTAGTCATGAAATGGCAGTTGTCTAGAACAGTGTTTCCCAACCTTTTTTGAGCCGCGGCACATTATTCATATTTTCAAAATCCTGGGGAACACTGAAGGGGGGGGGCGGGGCGGGGGGGCAGGCTAAAGAAAAGTTTGGACAAAAAAACCCTCTCTCTTCCTCCCTTTCGCTCTATTTCTCCCTCTTTCTCTTTTCCTTCCTTCCCTTCTTTCTCTCTCTCTCTCCATCCCTTTCTTTCTTTCTTCCTCTCTTTTTCTCTCTCTTTCTCTCTCCCTCCTTCCCTTCCTCTATGTCTTTCTCTCTCCCTTGCTCTCTCTCTCTGTCTCTCTTGCTATCTCTTTCTTGCTTTTCTCTCTCTCTCTTGCTCTCTCTCTCTCTTTCACTGTCTTGCTATATGTCTCTTTCTTTCTCTTTGCCTCTCTTGCTATCTCTCTTTCTTTCTCTCTCTTTCTCTCTCTCTGTCTCTCTTGCTATGTCTCTCTTTCTTTCTCTTTCTCTCTCTCTCTGCCTCTCTTGCTAAGTCTCTCTTTTTCTCTTGCTATGTCTCTCTTTCTTTCTCTCTCTCTCTGCCTCTCTTGCTATGTCTCTCTTTCTCTCTCTCTTTCTCTATCTCTCTTTCTCTTTCTCTGCCTCTCTTTCTTGCTCTGTCTCTCTTTCTCTGCCTCTCTTTCTCTCTCTCTCTGCCTCTCTTATATGTCTCTCTTTCTTTCTTTCTCTCTCTCTCTCAGCTGACTGCAAGCGGGAGCCCTGACGGCAGCAGCTGGACGTGCTGCTGGACACCGTATATGCCAGGCCCGCAGCGCCAGCAGCACGTCCAACCGCCACCATCAGGGCTCCCGCTTGCAGTCAGCTGAGAGAGAGAGAGAGCTCCCTCTCGCCACCGCCATCTCCCTGCGACTGCCTGCGGCCGCTGCAGCCACCCCCCCCGCTCCCATCGCCAGTGCCCTCCCGCCGGGCCACAAAGGACACTTGCCGCACGTCCAACCGCCACCGTCAGGGCTCCCGCTTGCAGTCAGCTGAGAGAGAGAGAGCGAGCGCTCCCTATCGCCGCCGCCATCTCCCCGAGACTGCCTGCGGCCGCTGCGGCCGCCCCCCCCACTCCCATCGCCAGTGCCCTCCTGCCAGGCCACAAAGGACACTTGCCGCACGTCCAACCGCCACCGTCAGGGCTCCCGCTTGCAGTCAGCTGAGAGAGAGAGAGAGAGAGAGCGCTCCCTCTCGCCGCCGACATCTCCCCGCGATTGCCTGCGGCCGCTGCGGCCACCACCCCCGCTCCCAACGCCAGTGCCCTCCCGCCGGGCCACAAAGGACACTTGCCGTGGACGCCAGAGAAGCTCCAGCTGGGCGGGGCGCTGCCGGTACTTCCGTCCTGGCTCCTTTTTCCCGCCTTCCTTCTTTGGGGCCCAGCAGGAGAGCGCCGAAAACCGCGGCATCGAGCAGGAGCCGGGGGACAGCTGCGAGCGGGAGCCCCAGGACGGAAGTACCGGCAGCGCCCCGCCAAGCCGGAGCTTGGCGGCACACCTGGCCATGTCTCGCGGCACACTAGTGTGCCGCGGCACACCGGTTGGGAAACGCTGGTCTAGAAGAAGTAGAAGAAGTAGGCTAGAATGTGTTGTGGTTCAGTCTGGGACCCCTCCGGGAATGGCTGACCTTCTGTCGGTTTCCAGCTCAGAGGGAGAGGCTGAGGAACAGGAGGTGCAGACTGACGAGGAAGAGGAATCCCAGGCTGAAGAAGAAGGACAGCCAGAGTCCCACCAGGGGGAGCTCTCCCCAGCAAGCAGCCTGGATTCCTTAGGGGAAAATGCTCAAGACATCATAGATATGCGACAAAGGAGAGCTAATCAGAGACGGACTCAATTGGCTAAGTATTTCCAGCATTAGAGGTCACAGCTGGGTTTGGGTGTGGTGCTCTTGGGAAAGGATAAAAGGCGGACCCACCCTTCCTGGCTTGTGGAGTTTTATCTTGGAGATTCGTGAGACCTGTCTGTGAACTTTGGTGGCTTACAATCCTGGTTTGTGCCTTGGACTATTGAAACCTTGGGGGGGGGGGGTGCCAGCAAGAAGCTTGTGGTATTGACTGGACATCAGGACCCTGCTGTAACATATTATAGCCTGTCTGTTGTGAAGACAGGTTTTCCTTTGTGCTTATTTTTTCCAGCTATAAAATACTTTTGGCTTTTACCAGAGTGTCTGGCTGTTTTTTCAGTTGGTGTTGAGGTCTGGGAAAACCCAGACAGAACAGTATAAAACTCCACCAACCACCAGACACCTGGTGCTCATTTTGGAGGGGTGGTTTGGTTGCTTTTTTCCTTGCTCTTTGCTGCTGGTTCCTTGTTGGACATCTTTTGTTTTTCGGCTTCCTGTTTTTGCCTGTCACCATGGATGTTTCTGCAGCTGACATGCAGGCTGTCTTTGCAGAGTTGCGAGGGGACATTGCTCAATTGACCCAGACAGTCTTGTTATTACAACGTCAAGTGGAGGTTTTGTCCCAGGCGGCCCCACCCCAGGCGGCACCTGTGGTACCACCTCCAGCACCTTTGCCCAGAAGGAAATGTTTTGTGGCGATGCCGGAAAAGTTCTGGGGGGACCGGCGGCTGTTTTCTGCGTTCCAGAGCCAGGTGCAGCTTTTTATCAACGCCCAGATGATGCACTTCCCAGGGGATGACCACAAGGTGGCGTTTCTGTGTAGTTTATTGGCTGGCCCTGCAGCGTCGTGGGTGGCACCTTACCTGACCCGGGATGATCCGCTACTCCAGGACTACAATGCTTTCTGTGACTTGCTGCGGCACCAATTTGCGGACCCGGTGCAGGAACAAACGGCCACGCGGGCGCTGAAGCAATTACGCCAGGGTTCGCGCCCCCTGGTGGACTATATGGCTGACTTTAGGTCTCTGGCCGGGCAAGTCCAGTGGAATGAGGCTGCCCTGATCGAGGCCTTTCAGGATGGACTATCAGACACGATGTTGGACGCATTGGTGCATGAGGTGATGCCCGGCACGTTGGACGGTTTGGAGCGGCATTGCTTGGCAATAGAGGCCAGGCTGTTGGCCAGGGAAGTCCGTCGAGCGGGACGGTCCAACCCCCGTGCGTCAGGCGTCCCGCCGACACCTGTTTCGCGGCGGGGGTTGTCAACCATAAGCACCCCGGCTCCGGTCCCTGCGCCCCGACGTTTTTCACCAGCGCTGCCTCCACGCTTGATGGATCGTGTTGCTGCCGGGGAGCCGATGGACGTGAGTTACGCCCGACCCCGACAGACCCCGGAGGAACGAGGGCGTCGGCGGGCAGCTGGGTTGTGCTTCTATTGTGGGGCCCCGGGACATTTTGCTGTCGTTTGTCCCCACAAGAGGCGGAGCACAGTGGCTGCCGTCGTTCCCGTACCCTACAGTTCTCCCGTGCTTCCCATGGCGTCCCCTGTGCAGTTACAGGAGACAACCCCTGGTGTCCCCGTCCCTGCCCTGAACTCTCCGATGGCGGGGCCTTCGTCTGGATGTCCTCCGTCGCCGGAACGATCGGGAAACGAGGGGGGCCCGGCTTGGTGGCAACACTAGGTCGGGCGGGGATCCCACTTTCTTCTGACTCCACGACTCCCGAATTCGGACCGTTTCGACACCTGACGCTTGCGGTGATTCTGCATATCGCGCAACGGACTCGGACTTACCCTGCGTTGGCCCTCGTGGATTCGGGGGCGACGACAAACTTCTTAGACGAAGCCTTTGCCCAACGTCATTCCTTGCCCCTTTGTCCTGTTACCCCGCCATTAACTGTGGAGACTATCGATGGGCGGGTTTTGCTGGCTGGTCCCATCCGTTTCCAGACCCTGCCGGTGCGGATGTGCATCGGAACTCATGAGGAGGCCCTACAGTTTTATGTTACCAAGGGGCTTCATTTTCCCCTCGTGTTGGGGTTGTCATGGCTGCGTGCACATGACCCGCAGGTGGTGTGGTCTCAGAACCTGGTCACATTCTCCAGTTTGCAGTGCGTGGACCATCACCGACATGTGTGCGCAGCCCACGGCCCAGTAGTTCCCGCGATTCAATTACCCCGTTGCCTCGAGGAGTTCGCCGATGTGTTCAACGAAAAGGAGGCGGATCGGCTACCACCGCATCGGACGTATGACTGTGCCATTGACCTGCTCCCTGACGCCAAGCTCCCGGCTGGTCGTTTGTACTCCATGTCCGAGCCGGAGCTTGTGGCTCTCAAGGAGTTTGTGGAAAAGAATTTGGCCAAGGGATTTATTCGGCCATCCAAGTCCCCTTTGTCTGCCCCTGTTTTGTTCGTGAAAAAGAAAACAGGCGATCTTCGCCTCTGCTGTGACTATCGCCGCCTTTGTGGTGATTTACCTTGATGACATTTTAGTGTATTCCCCGAACCATGCCTTGCATTTGAACCATCTGCGCCGGGTCCTGCTCCGGTTGCGGGAGCAGCAGTTGTATGCCAAGCTGGAGAAGTGCCAATTCTTCCAGACTACCGTCGAATTCCTTGGGCACATTTTGTCTCCAGGTGGCATTTCCATGGACCCGAGCAAAGTGGCCGCACTTCAGTCTTGGCAACCTCCACGACGGGTGAAAGACGTACAACGTCTTTTGGGGTTTGCGAACTACTATCGGGCTTTTGTTCCGGGGTATGCCACGTTAACCACGCCCTTGACTCGGTTGTTACAAAAACAAGTCCCATTTGGTTGGGGGGAGGCGGAACAGCGGGCTTTTGATGCCCTGAAAGCGGCGTTCATGGCGGAACCGCTTCTGCGCCATCCTGATCCCGCTCGGCCGTTTGTGTTAGAAACAGACGCTTCAGATGTAGCGGTTGGCGCAGTGCTCCTCCAAGCCCATCGTCCCGGTGACATGTTGTTTCCGTGTGCCTACTTCTCCCGGAAGTTGTCTCCCTCGGAAAGGAATTATACTATTTGGGAGAAGGAACTTTTAGCGGTGAAGGCCGCCTTTGAGCATTGGCGGCATTACCTGGAGGGGGTCCGTCATCAAATCGAGGTACGGACGGATCACCGGAACCTCGAGTATTTGCAGACGGCTCGGAAATTAAACCAGAGACAGATCCGCTGGTCTTTCTTTTTCGCGCGGTTCAATTTCCGCATCAGGTACACTCCCAGTGCCCAGAACCCTCGAGCAGATGCCTTGTCGCGCAAGCCGGAATACACGCACCCGAAGGAGCCGGCTCCTCTGCAGACAGTTTTACCCCCTGCAGCTTTGGCTGCCACTCAGGACCCAGTGGACTTGCGTCGCCGTTTACGGGAGGCGCAGCGGGAGGATGGGTTTGTAGCGCAGAGAGTGCGGGAGTTAACACCCAATTCCCCATGGACGTTTCAAGACGGTCTGCTTCGGTACCGGGGGCAGCTGTATGTTCCCGCCGGCCCAGTGAGAGGGTTGATTATGACCCAGTGTCATGACTGTCCAGTGGCGGGGCATTTTGGCCTGTTCAAAACATTGGAGCTAGTCTCTCGGACATTCTGGTGGCCACGCCTCCAAGATGATGTGCGTTCCTATGTGGCCACCTGTGTCCAGTGTCGTACGGCCAAGGGGGTGACTGGAGCCCCACCGGGATTACTGCAACCTTTGCCCACGCCTGAGAGACCCTGGGGTGCCGTGTCCATTGACTTTGTAACTCATTTGCCTTCCTCTGCTCGCTTCACGGTAGTCATGGTGGTGATGGACATGCTCACCAAGATGGTTCATTTTGTACCTTGCACTAGGGTGCCCACTGCCCAACTCACGGCTCAAATGTTTATCAGTCACGTGTTTCGGTTACATGGGCTTCCGGATCGAGTGGTCTCTGATAGGGGAACACAATTCACAGCCCGGTTTTGGCGGGAATTGATGTCGGCCCTGAATGTGTCCGTGTGCCTCGCATCGACGCAGCACCCCCAGACCGATGGAGGTACCGAAAAAGTTATAGGGATACTGGAGCAATACCTGCGGTGTGTAGTGGCGGATCGCCAGACTGATTGGTCCCGGTTTATCCCTGTAGCGGAGTTCGCTTTTAACAATTCCCGTCACTCATCGACCCGGCTCACGCCCTTTTTCGCAAATTATGGATTTCACCCTCGCTTCTTTCCCTTGACCCTCCTAGATTCCCCGGTGCCTGCTGCTGAGGACTTTCTCTCAGAGCTGCAGGCGGTCCACGAGATGGTGAAGAGGTACCTGAATAAAGCCAAGGAGGACTACAAGAGGGTGGCTGATCGCTCCAGACGGGATGTGCCCCCCTTGGTGGTGGGGGATCAGGTGTGGTTGTCCACGAAATATGTAGCCTCTGAATTACCCCGGCACAAATTAGATCCCCGGTTCCTGGGTCCTTTTCCCGTTGAGCGGGTGATCAATCCGGTGGCTTACCGGCTCACCCTGCCGGCCAACTTGCGGGTTCACCCTGTGTTTCACCGTTCGCTGTTAGTCCCTGTCCCTCCCAATTGTCCGCTCCGTCCCAATGTTCCCGTGTTTCCTGCCCCGTGTGTTCGTGACCACCTCCCTGAAGCTATGGTACATGACATTGTGGATTCCCGTTGGGTGGATGGTTGTTTCCAGTACAAGGTGCAATGGGTAGAGGGGGACCCTGATGATTGCTCCTGGGTGGAAGCGGCGTTGTTGGACGCTCCCGACCTTATTCGGGATTTTCACGCCCAGTTCCCTCAGAAACCGCGTCCTCTCCGCTGGCAGGTGGGGAGGGGCCTTCCGCGGGGGGATGGTGTTGTGGTTCAGTCTGGGACCCCTCCGGGAATGGCTGACCTTCTGTCGGTTTCCAGCTCAGAGGGAGAGGCTGAGGAACAGGAGGTGCAGACTGACGAGGAAGAGGAATCCCAGGCTGAAGAAGAAGGACAGCCAGAGTCCCACCAGGGGGAGCTCTCCCCAGCAAGCAGCCTGGATTCCTTAGGGGAAAATGCTCAAGACATCATAGATATGCGACAAAGGAGAGCTAATCAGAGACGGACTCAATTGGCTAAGTATTTCCAGCATTAGAGGTCACAGCTGGGTTTGGGTGTGGTGCTCTTGGGAAAGGATAAAAGGCGGACCCACCCTTCCTGGCTTGTGGAGTTTTATCTTGGAGATTCGTGAGACCTGTCTGTGAACTTTGGTGGCTTACAATCCTGGTTTGTGCCTTGGACTATTGAAACCTTGGGGGGGGGGGGTGCCAGCAAGAAGCTTGTGGTATTGACTGGACATCAGGACCCTGCTGTAACGTATGATAGCCTGTCTGTTGTGAAGACAGGTTTTCCTTTGTGCTTATTTTTTCCAGCTATAAAATACTTTTGGCTTTTACCAGAGTGTCTGGCTGTTTTTTCAGTTGGTGTTGAGGTCTGGGAAAACCCAGACAGAACAGAATGGGAACTTTAAAAAAACCAAAAAACCCTTTAAAAGGTAATAGTAAACCACTAGCATATTGTGCAAGATTGGACATTTTAAAATTTTATTTTCTTTACCAGAATTCATTGTGAAATAATGCTTGGAACAAATAATCTGATTACATGTTAAAGCAGCCACCTTTTAAAAGTGTCACTTCACTGAAGGCTCACTAAGGTAGTTTTGTATAGTATTATTTCCTGGTTTTCAAAATGTTCATCTCAGTATGTTAGAGCAGTGTTTCCCAACCTTGGCAACTTGAAGATATTTGGACTTCTACTCCCAGAATTCCCCAGCCAGCATTCGCTGGCTGGGGAATTCTGGGAGTTGAAGTCCAAATATCTTCAAGTTGCCAAGGTTGGGAAACACTGTGTTAGGGGATAGACTTAAAACATGATTCAGTTTCTGGTTCATTCCTTTTTATTATTTTTGTTAGATGGGGTGAGTGAAAGAGGCAGACAGAAATGGCCAAAACAACAGCTCTTTATTTCGCAACTATTTACAATCCAGCAAAGGCTCTGTCTGACAGCCAGCCCTTTTATATGCCAGACAGCATAGCCAATCAGCAGTCAGTATTTTCCCTCCAGAATGGAGGACCTGACTGAAGCCTATGTGCTTCAATCTGTAACTCAAATTCAATAACATTAGCAACATTGTAAACTCTAGTTCACAAAATAGGAATTTAGCCACACACACACACACTTCACAGCTGCTTGTTGGGTTTGAGTCAATGGGGGCTTTTCTCTGGAATTACAATATGGAAGGGGTTGAATTTATGTGAACCTATCTGTGCAATGTTAACACATTCATTCTTTATCATTCCTACAGTGCGAATGAGGAATCTGTGTAACTATTGCTGTACAGTGTTCCCTTGATTTTCGCGGGTTCGAATTTTGCGAAAAGTCTATACCACGGTTTTTCAAAAATATTAATTAAAAAATACTTTGCGGGTTTTTTCCCTATACCACGGTTTTTCCTGCCCGATGACGTCATATGTCATCGCCAAACTTTCATCCGACTTTAATAAATATTTTTTTAATAAACTTTAATAAATAAACATGGTGAGTAATGATCTAAATGGTTGCTAAGGGAATGGGAAATTGCACTTTAGGGGTTTAAAGTGTTAAGGGAAGGCTTGTGATACTGCTCATAGCCAAAAATAGTGTATTTACTTCCGCATCTCTACTTTGCGGAAATTCGACTTTCGCGGGCAGTTTCGGAACGCATCCCCCACGAAAATCGAGGGAACACTGTACACCTTTCATTAAGAGACTATGTTATCAGTGGCTGAGGTTACTGTTCATTATAACTATAATCCTTCAATTGCCGAGGAGCATATTATAATTTATTGAAAAAGTCTGCTATCCGTGCATTTTATTCTTCTTCAGTCAATAAGTATTTCAGAGCCTTGGGTTCAAGATGTTGCCCTGGTGAAACCTGTTTTTAGAAGTTTTATGGTGAATCAACTAATTCTATGGAACTGCATACATCAAAGTGTAATTCAGATTCCCCGGAACAATGTTATGAGTCCAGAAATGCCACAATGAAAGAATAGGTTTCCTGAAATGTATTATTTGCGCCGTATAGCATCTAGCTGCTACAACATCTTCTTTTTAACCTATTCCATTTGTGGTATCATCCTGTTCTTTCTGGAAGTCATAATCAGTAGATTTTAAATGCCTATGGAGATTCTCAGTCATCCAGGTCATTGTAGTCCCAAAGGTGCTGTTTCAAAAGGCAACTGGACTACCTGGTGTGTGTTTTTTTAAGACATTTCACTTCTTATCTAAAAAGCTTCTTTAGCTCTGTATGGATTGTTTCCATTCCCCACCATCCAGTCAAAGTTTAAGAAGCTTCTTGGATGAGAAACATCTTCAAAACCCTCCCAGAAAGTCTGTTGCCTGTTGATGCCTGTTGAAAAAGTAGATTTTAAAGAGTAAATTGATCTTAAAAGGATCATAACCAATCACATATATTCATGTGCTCTGTGAGAAACATTGCTACATAATCAGTTGTTTGATTATCCTGGGTTACAAAAGATAGATAGATAGATAGATGGGTAGATAGATAGATAGATAGATAGATAGATAGATAGATAGATGGGTAGATAGATAGAAATACAGTGGTACCTCTACTTAAGAACGCATCTACTTAAGAACTTTTCTAGATAAGAACCGGGTTCTCAAGATTTTTTTGCCTCTGCTTAAGAACCATTTTCTACTTAAGAACCCGAGCCTGGAAAAATTTCCCAGGAAATTTGAGAGTGGCATTAAGGCCCGGCTAGTTTCCTGCCATTCCCCCTTTAATCTCGGCCATCTCGGGCTTTTCTGGGATGCCAGAGGAGCCTTTCGGTGGTGCTTAAGGAGGCTTTGATAACCCAGAGCGAACGGAGCATTTTTCTTTCTCTGGGCGCATGGAGAGGGAATAAACCACTTCGCTGTGGTGACTCCCTCGCGCTGCCTCCCATGCACCCAGCGTGAGGTTGCCTCCCGAAGTGTCTGGGCACGGAAAGGCAAAAGGGGGCGCTCACCTTACCTTCTTCCTTTGGCAGTGACTGTCCTCCTCCTCTTCTTCCTCCTCCTCCTCTCACCCAAATTCCGAGCTTTTATTTCTTTCCTAATGGGTTTGCATGCATTATTTGCTTTTACATTGATTCCTATGGGAAAAATTGCTTCTACTTCAGAACATTTCTACTTAAGAACCTGGTCACGGAACCAATTAAGTTCTTAAGTAGAGGTATACTGTATAAGGTATAAAGCATATCTTTTCCAGACTTTTTGTTGGGAGGCTGTAGTATGATTTGACATGTGCATAAGTTAACATCTCATCTTTGACCATTTGTTATTATTGCTATGCAAAAATGTGACTGCATGCATCAATCAACTGTAGGGACAAAGATTAGTGCCAGTCATCTGAAAATACTGGAGCTTTTTCCTCCCTAATTTCCCTGTGAAAGTAGAATAAACTGCCTGCATAAAGTTATTTCATCTTTCTCTCCTCCCTTCTAGCGTAATATGTAAGGTTACTTTATTTATCAAGAGATTGTTTTCTTTTGTTCTGTCATTTATCTCCTCATCTATGAAGTGAAATCAGTTTCTTCTAGTTTAATAATCAGCTATCTTAATGAGAAATGAACCATGATATCCAGTGCCAACTTTCAGTTTTAATAGCCTTCTTGCAATGTTCAAGATCTGCAGTCATTGTATAGGGAACAGAAAGGCAAAGTTTTGAGAGCAAAACCTAGGGCATTACCAATAGCACAGCGACAAGTGACCCAGTACTAACATGCTAAGCATGTGCCTCAATGAAACAAAAATGGAATCAAGTACATGGGAACACACTGCCTCCTGTTGGTATTATGTTCATTTTTCTGGATGCAATATTATTATTGATGGGAAATTGTGTCTTCAGTTAATAATTCTTGGGAAGTAAAGAATTCACTAGCCATCTCTTCCCTTATCTCTTCCCTAATTTTTCTTTAAACAGAGTTGCAGGCAAACAAATGTGCCTCCACTGGGTTATAGAAAAAAATGAATGGAGCACAATGGTGAATCCACTTGGACAGTAGTGGATAATATGAGGGTCGCCCAGAAAGTAATGCACCATTTCCCCCCCTCAATTTACAGTCATGGTACGCATGCAGAACTTTAGATATACATTATTTGAATTGTCAGTGTGTAAATTTTGCATTTCTTCAGACAGAAAGCGTAGCTGCAGCAGTGTTTCAAAATGGCGTCTGTAGGTGATGTACGTTACAAGCAGCGTGTCGTCATTGAATTTCTCACTGTGGAGAAAGAAACTGTTGGGAATATTCACAAATGTTTATGTACAGTTTATGGAGAATCTGCAGTCGACAGAAGTATGGTTAGTCGCTGGGCACAGAGGGCGAGGCCATTAGAAGGTGGTTCGGCAGAGGTGCAAGGCTTCATGACCAGAACAAGGAGTGGGACCGACAGGGCATACACGCCCTCGTGTCTCACTGAAGGAAGGCAGTAGAACGAGACAGAGATTACATGAAAAAATAGGGAATGTAGAAGAAGCATAATTCTTGTATGTAAGTTTCATTGTGTTCTATAAATAATTGTTGAAGAAAAAAATGTGGTGCACTACGTTCTGGGCGATCCTCGTACAAGGCTGCTGGGCAACCATATGTTAATGATAAGTTTCCCTTGCTAATCTCCCTGCTTCAATTTAATTTAAGATTTATAAATGGGAGGTTGAAATACTAGAAAGCACTAACCTAGCATAAACTTTATTTTTTCAAGAATGCTTCTGGATCTAATGTCTTATTATAGGGCTCCCCAACCTTTTGGACCTCCTTCGCGACCTGTGTCCAATGACTGACAGGCACAAGAAACTGGGAGCATTTCACCCCTGACTTTCTCCCTTCATCAGAAAAAGAAAATCCCACCAAATAAGAGGTACGTTCAAAGTCCTCAGAAGGAAACAGTCAGGATTGGATAGAGCAGAATTTCTGACTGGCGAATTCTGGGAGTTGAAATTCATACACCTTAAAGTTGATAAGGCTGAGAAACATTGGGATAGACAGGTCTGCAATACAGTTAAACTTGCAGAGTGGGAAACTTAGGTTTTAATTCAAATGGAAGCACTGAATGATCCAAGGAAGTCTTTGTCCATGCAACAGATCTCATAGACTGCTGAGTAGATAAAAATGAAGAGAGACCCTATATAGCAGTATTATTATTATTATTATTATTATTATTATTATTATTATTATTAAGATTTGTGTTTTTTCCAATAAATTTTATTAATTATCTTAAAATAGAGAAAACTGACAAACATACATTTAACATAGAGATGGGGTTGTATCTTCCCCGCTTATTCTAGAAGTAAAATTTCAATACAAAAAAAAGAATACATTCAAAAAATGCTTAAAGTCAACTTATTACTTTAAATGAAAAGAAGAAATTTGTCATGATAAATCTTCATACATAAACTAAATTCTAGCATAACTCTTAAATCTTATCCCTACTAATTCTAGCATAACACTTAAATCATATCTCTACTAATACAATTCTCTTATTTATTTATTTATTTGTTTATTTTTACTTTTAATATTTCTTCTTGTTTATCCATATATATACTTTGTTCTATATCTCATAAAATTCTGTTTCTTCTTGATCTTTTAACCGTCTTGTCATCATATCCATTTCAGCGCATTCTAATATTTTTTTAATAACTTTAATAACTTGGAAAGGGGAAAATATCCCCAAAGAAGAGGAAGTTATTATTTATTAGATTTGTATGCCGCCCCTCTTTGTAGACTCGGGGCAGCTCACAACAGTAATAGCACAATATATAACAAATCTAATAATTAAAAGTCAGTAAACACCCCTTATTTAAAAAGCAGTGATGGTGAACCTATGGCATGAGCGCCACAGGTGGTACATGGAGTCATATTGGAGGGCACGCTCTATCTTAGCTTCCCCAAGGTGATTTTCGGCCTTGGAGAAGGCCGTTTCACCCTCTGAAGGCTTCACGGAAGCTTCCCTGAAGCCTTCTGAGTATGAAACAGCCCAATGGGCAAACCGGAAGTCCTTTTCCCGAACTTCCGGTTTGCCCGTTTGGTTGTTTTTTCACCATCCCAGGCTTCAGTGAGGCCTATGCGCAGGCGTGGGGGCAGGAGGGGGCTGTGCACATGTGCAGGGGCAGCGTGGGAGATGCATATATCTGGAGGGGAGGGAATGGGTGTGGGCACACTAGCGCATGCACACACACACACACACACACACACACACACACACCCTTTTGGCACATGATCCAGAAAAGGTTCACCATCACTGCCATATAGGCTACCTTGATCTCCCCCCCACCAAAAGTCAATAAAGATATTGAAAAAAAATAAATGAGTGGCACTCCCCATTATGGTAAGGCTCCAAAATGGAATTCTGGAACCCTGCTGTATTCAAGAATCCACCATTCTCTCATCTGGCTCAGGTTTTGAGTGATTTGTTCATTCAAACCACAGGTAATAGTTTTCATACATATGGGACTGCTGCTAGAACAAAATCCTGTCCATTTTGGCCAGGCGATTACATGTTTTAAATATAATAAATAAATAAAATAAGGAACTAGATGCATATAGTGGTACCTCTACCTATGAATGCCTCTACATACGAACATTTCTAGGTAAGAACCGGGTGTTCAAGATTTTTTTGCCTCTTCTTAAGAACCATTTTCCACTTACAAACCTGAGTCTCCAAAACTGTAACCGGAAAAGGCAGGGAGTAGCCTCCCTGGGGCCTCTCTAGGAATCTCCTGGGAGGAAACAGGTCCGGAAAAGGCAGAGAGAAGCCTCCGTGGGGCCTCTTTAGAAATCTCCAGGGAGGAAACAGGGCCAGAAAAGGCAGAGGGAAGCCTCCGTGGGGCCTCTCTAGGAATCTCCTGGGAGGAAACATGGCCGGAAAAGGTGGGGAGAAGCCTCCATAGGGCCTCTAGGAATCTCCTGGGAGGAAACAGGGCCCCCACCCTCCCTGTAGTTTCCCCAATCGCACACATTATTTGCTTTTACATTGATTCCTATGGGAAAAATTGCTTCTTTTTACAAACTTTTTTTTACTTAAGAACCTGGTCATGGAATGAATTAAGTTTGTAACTAGAGGTACCACTGTACTAGCAAATCTGCTACTTTGCTTTCTTCCCCATAAACTCATTTAGGATTGCATTTTTCCATGTTAAATTTAAAGGGAGATAAATCCGCTCTTGGTTATTTTAAAGTTGACTCGATTAAATTCATGTATGTTTTCTAATGATAAACAGACCTGCATTCATTTTGTAAAGGTAGATTGCAATCAAAATATACAGCAATTGAGATTTTTTTTAAAAAATGGCATCCCTATTTAGAGAACTACTAGAAAGAGTGAACTTTGGAGGGAAAGAAACAGAGATTACATTTGAGGCCATCCCTATTTTCAATTATTAAAATAATTTATTCAAGCCCGATGGTATATCTGTCAATATTTTTTAAAGTGTTGTGCTTTATTGTGTTGCACAAAGTAGATTTCAAAATACCCGAACTGTATAGAGCTGACGAAACTCTTGCAGGAAAGGGCTTACAGTTTCTATACATCAAATATAGGAGATAAGGAAGTTTCATTCAATCAAGTCTATGAATTGCTCAGATGCCGGCGGCCATGGCTGTTATGAAAAGAGAGCCTCACAGGTCAAAGGCTCTAATTCCAGAATATCTTGATGGCAAATATTAGGATAGCACCAATGGCAAACATCCCGTGCTTCTTAAAGAAAAAGAAGATAAGTTCTTTTGCTATATAGATGAGGTGTATGAAGATGAAACAGTATAAGAACAAAGTAAGCGGGTCATGCGGTAAGAGGAAATGATGGCCACCTCCTGAAACCTGTGGAAAGAAGAAAGACGACATTCCAGTTAAATTTCTTATACTATCAGTCCCTGAAAATGCAAAGAACAAAGGTACGTGTTTGGCCTTCTTTGGAATCAGCTTTATTCCTCTATATATATATATATATATACACTGCCTCAAAAAAATAAAGGGAACTCTCAAAGAACACATCCTGGATCTGAATGAAATATTCTCATTGAATGCTTTGTTCTGTACAAAGTTGAATGTGCGCAACAGCATGTGAAATTGATTGTCAGACAGTGTTGCTTCCTAAGTGGACAGTTTGATTTCACAGAAGTCTGATTTACTTGGAGTTATATTGTGTTGTTTAAGTGTTCCCTTTATTTTTTTGAGCAGTGTATATATATGTGTGTGTGTGTGTGTGTGTGTGTGTGTGTGTGTGTGTATGAAGGTCTTGGCATATTCGGGTTTCCTGCAACTGCTCTTTGTATGTTGTAATCTCCAGTCCTCTAATTGTTCTGGTTGTTCTCCTCTGCACTTTCTCTAGAATTTCAATATCTTTTTTGACCAAAACTGGATGCCGTACTCTAGGTGTGATCTAACTAAGGCTTTATAGAGTAGTATTATTATCTCCCTAGTCCTAGATTGTATCCCTCTATTAATGCAATGTAGGATTGCATTGGTTTATTGCATTGAGTGTACTGAATAGTCTATCCAACTTCTAAGTTGGTAAGCTTCTTTCAAATGCTTCCAAGGCATTGCGCCATGCTCAATACTAAACATTTCACAGCCGCACCAGCCAGTATTTTTACATGTAATAGGAAATTCAATTATCAATTTAATAGGAAATTGTCTCAAAAAGTCCAGATCTTTTGTGAATGAAGGCAAATATATGTATCCCAGGATTATGTTGCAGAATCCAATCCGAGTCAGTTACCAGGAACAGTGGTTCCAAGATTTTGGACTCATGCTAGAGCCTAACAACTGGGAATTTCTCACTTTCCAGGATGTGCTCCAGGATGTGAAAGCTTGGGAGAACAAACCTCTGGTTCCCAGTAAATATTTCTTATTGGATCCTGAAGTCCACATCTTTATTCGGTATTGATGGCTACACTACTCTTTCAACTGAGTATGAGTTTGGATTTTTATCTTAGAACAGTGATGGCGAACCTTTTTTTCCTCCGGTGCTGAAAGGACGGGTATGTGCTCTATCGTGCATACACGAGTGCCCACATTCATAGTTCAATGCCTGGGGAGTGCAAAATCAGGTTCCTCCACCCCCCCGGAGGCTCCTTGGAGACTGGAAATGTCCTGTTGCCCAACATCTGGTGGGCTCAGGAGGCTCGTGCTTTGCCCTCCCCAGGCTCCAAAGGCTTCCCTGGGTGGCGGGGTGGCGCAGCAGGTAGAGTGTTGTACTGCAGGCCACTGAAGCTGACTTGTAGATCTGAAGGTCAGTGGTTCAAATCTCATCACCGGCTCAAGGTTGACTCAGCCTTCCATCCTTCCGAGGTGGGTAAAATGAGGACCCAGATTGTGGGGGCAATAGCCTAGCTCTGTTTAAAAAAGTGCTATTGCTAACATGTTGTAAGCCGCCCTGAGTCTAAGGAGAAGGGTGGCATAAAAATCAAATAAATAAATAAATAAATAAATAAATAAATAAATACATACATACATACATACATACATACATACATACATACATACATAAATAAATAAATAAATAATTAAATAAGGCAGGGGAGGGTAAAAACACCTTCCCCCATTCTCCTGGAGACTCTCTGAATGTCAAAAACACCCTCCCTGAGCCTCTGTGTGAGCCAAAGATCACCTGGCCAGCACATATATGCCTGTTGGAACTGAGGGTAATGAGTTACGTGCCAGCAGATATGGCTCTGCATGCCACCTCTGGCACCCGTGCCATAGGTTCGCCATCACTGTCTTAGAAGCTTCCCTGATATTGTTAATGAGGTTGTAAAGAATTTAAATAAAGTTCAGGCAATTTTGTGCCACAGCTGCATTCATTGGGATTGATTGAGAAAGTCAAGGGGAATAATGATGAATCATGGATTCCTTCCTCACCAAGGTATCATGACATAGGCATCTGCACCAGACACTAGGATCAAGTACATAAGTACAGTGTTCCCTCAATTTTTGTGGGGGATGCGTTCTGAGACCGTCCGCGAAAGTCGAATTTCCGCGAAGTAGAGATGCGGAAGTAAATAGACTATTTTTGGCTATGAACAATATCACAAGCCTTCCCTTAACACTTTAAACCTCTAAATTACAATTTCCCATTCCCTTAGCAACCATTTAGATTATTACTCACCATGTTTATTTATTAAAGTTTATTTAAAATTTTTTTAATTAAAGGCAGACGAAATTTTGGCGATGACATATGACGTCATCGGGTGGGAAGAACCATGGTATAGGGGAAAACACAGCAAAGTATTTTTTAATTAATATTTTTGAAAAACCGTGGTATAGACTTTTTGCGAAGTTTGAACCCGTAAAAATCAAGGGAACACTGTAATTAGCTTGTTATCGTTATTGCTCACATTATGATTTGCTATGGATGCCACTGTCTTGAATTTAGACCAAAAGCAAATTGGGTAAATTTGTGTCACATATTTGTAATACATGACATCCACTATATACGTTAGAGCAACTTTGATGATAAATTTTGTCCCAGTTGTGTTTTCAGAAGGTTTCTTGGGAGCAGCTCCACCAAGAGCACATTGGAGATACCAGAAGGTTGATATTTATCAGGTGCAGCCAGCTCAAACTTCCCTAAGAAAGAATACAGCTACCAAGCTGGGCAAAGGCAAGCCTGCATTGAGTAGCCAGGGGTATCTCTAAATTGTAACCCTGATTTTTTCAAAGAGAGTGGAAATGTGTCTGTGGATTAACCATAACTGTTTTCTTTCTTCTTGTTTGAACTTAATCTCAACTTGTTAATCCACATTCAGATCTTCCTTACCCCAGGCAATGGGTTGAGGACTTCCTTGAACTAACGTGGAAATGTGTCTGTGGATTAACCATAACTGTTTTCTTTCTTCTTGTTTGAACTTAATCTCAACTTGTTAATCCACATTCAGATCTTCCTTACCCCAGGCAATGGGTTGAGGACTTCCTTGAACTAACGTGTGTTGTTTGGATCACTTAATATTTCTCAATTATTCTTAGCCAATGTGGTACATTTCAACACTTGCTCCAGGGGTGGATTTTAACTTACCTCGCTGCCAGTTCGCTTTCTCCCACGTTGTGTGGGCATGTGTGATGCGAAAAAAGTTTTCCCAAAAAATAATAAAAAGAAAGGTGAAAACAAGATGGTGACCTCATGCATAGTACCAGAAGCTCAGCTTCTGCACTAGCTCAGAAGAAAAAAGAAACTAATTAAAAAGAAAAAGAAAGCCGAAAACAAGATGGCAACCGCATGCACAATGTTGGAAACTCAGCTTCTGCATATGCTTAAAATAAATAAAAATAAAGAAAAATAAAAATTCACAAAAAACATGGTGGTGCCCATGGACAAGCATTGACTGATCCAGTTCAGTGACATCATTGTGACATCACCAGCAGGTCTCTACCAGCTTGGGTGATTTTACCTATAAAACCTATTCTGCTTTTATAATTGATTTATAATTAAAATGACAATTGCCGAGTGGTAATACCGAAATTTAAGTTGGGAGTGCCATTTGCTGACAATAAACTACAAGTCTGGAAATACTGGATTATTCCCAACTATGCCCCAGAACTACTGGAGATTTAAATATGGAAATAAGCAAGCTACTTAATTAAAGAGACCCCTGAAAGACTTTAAATATGGAAATAAGCAAGCTACTTAATTAAAGAGACCCCTGAAAGACTTCTGATAACCTTATTGTATGCCATCCTGAGTCTATTTGGAGAAGGGCAGCCTATACATTTATTTAATTAATTAAATATTTAAACAAACAAGCAAGCAAGCAAACAAACAAACAAACAAACAAACAAACAAACCAGTCCGAACTGGGGGAAAACTTCCCCTGACTTGCTCATTATCCAGTAGGAGACAGGCATTTATTTAGTAATTAGAGAATGGTAATAAGTGAAAAGGTTAAATGTATTATGCAACAACACGCAGCAAGAATGGAAGGCATTTGATGCAAACAAAACGATACCCTGTGCAAACGACACCGTTTATGGGTTTTGCTTGATGACATAACAAGGTGGTATTGCTTGCCCCCCTCTCCACTGTGTAAGAGCAAAGCAAATGATTATACCAAATGTACATTGCTTGAGCTCTTTGACCTGAGTTCCTAATTGGAAAGAAAAAGCAAAATACTAGCAATAGTAGACAATTTGCCCCTAATGGTTTTTTTAAAAATTAGTTCTAACTTTTCTATTGTTAATTCTTGGTTACTATGAGGAAATTTAACAAACCCAATCATATTTTAATAACTTTAGCATTAATATGTTCTTGACAAATGTTAGGAGATCCAGTCTTTTGCAAAATATGGTTTGTCAATCAGTTCTACAATAGTTATGGCAATTAACTATGGCAGTGTCTCTCTAAAGATCCCTTGGTCTATGCTGTCTAGATCAGTGTTTTCCAACCTTTTTTGAGCCGCGGCACATTATTCACATTTACAAAATCCTGGGGAATATTGAGTTTACCTGCTGCTGCTGCCAGGGAAGCTCCAGCCGGGCGGGGCGCTGCAGCTGCCGGAAAACTTGGAAGGCGCAAAGAAGGAAGCTCAGCTTCCGGTCTCATAACTTTTTGCTCTTCGCACTCTCAGCAAAATGTTGCGAGACCAGAAGCTGAGCGTCTTTCTTTGCGGCACACCTGACCATGTCTTGCGGCACACTAGTGGTTGGGAAACACTGGTCTAGATTACTAGAAGTGAAAGAAGGATTGTTGAAGAAACCCATAACAATAAATGTCAGTTTTTAAATCTAAAACAATGTGGCAATTGATTTTCTTAGAATTTTTTTCCTATCTGCCAACCTCACCTGTCCTGATGGTGCCTGCAACCGCATTTCCTCCATTTTCTCCTCGTGTTGTCGCTGCTTCTCCTTATCTTCATAACGGTATCTGGTCATGGCGAGCTCCATGTCAAGGCGCATTTTCTCCAGCTGGGCTGCCAAGTTACTGACCTGCTTGGTATTTGATTGCTCCTCTTGAACCCAGGCATCCACTTCACCTTCTCTGTTGGCCAAGCCAGAGGGCAGGTTGCTCAGCCCCAGCTGTGGCTTTGTCCTCATGAGTGCTTCTTCATCTCTAATGTCCAATGGATCAGTCACATCATTAGGTGTGCAAGGTGGCTCAGTCAAATCATCAGGACCTGTGGTTTGCTCCGTTGCGTTGTCAGCTGCCGAAGATACATTTTCAGGGTTGTCCTCCTAGCGTAAGATGTGGGTGTAGGAGGTATTTAATGGACTAGGTATATAAAGTGACATAAAGACAACACTCTGAATAATTCAAAAATAAAGCCAGGTCTTGGTATAATAAATGTGATTTGGCAATTATTTTATAATAATTTGAATACCAATTACTACCAGTATTATATGAAATAAAGGTAATTTAGCGTAAGCAAGAAAAGGAAAATCATTTTCAAAACCATATATTCCCTCACCACTGTCAAACTATTCACTAAGGCTGCATTACTATTAGTCTCCTCATCGTTCCCATCACCCATCTCCTCCCACTCATGACTGAATAGACTGTAACTTGTTGCTTGTATCCTTACAATTTATATTAATGTTGATTGTTTCCTGATCGCTTATTTGTACCCTATTGTTGTACATACTCTTGATCAGTTGGAGGATGATGAAGATATTGAGGACTCAGATTCAGATAGTGTTTATGAAGTAGTGGGGGGCTCGGGGTTACAGGTAGTAGAACAGGTGGGAGGCCAGCCACAGGATGGGGCTATGAGTTCAGGATCTAGTGAGGGAGAATTAGAGGCACGCTGGGTTAATCCTAAATTCAGAAGAATTCAGAAACGTAGAGAGCAAAGGTCTGGAAGAAGATATTAAGGAGATGAATGGGTTAAATAATTAAGTGAGGTAATTGGCATGTGATTGGACTAGTAAAGAAGGGTGGAGTTTCAACATTGCCAAACGAAAAGATGTTGATTTTTTATGCCGCCCTCCAAGTAAGCCAAGTATTCTGTGTGATTAACTGTCTGTCTGCTTTTTTTTAGTTAGCATGCTTTTACGAAATAAATCTTGTGTAGCAGAGCAGGAGAAGGAATGTAAGGAATGCAATTAAGAGAGATAACAGAGCCAGGAGAGATACACCAGTATGAAATGTGTGTATAACCAGAAGAGAAGAGAATAAAATGGAGTTTCTTTGTTTATGAAATAATGTGTTTGATAAAAGTTATTTGCACTTGCTGAATTTCTACCAGAAACCAGAACACCTATGACAATCGTTAAGTGTTGTACCTCATGATTCTTGACAAATGTATATTTTCTTTTATATACACTGAGAGCATATGCACCAATGACAAATTCCTTGTGTGTCCAATCACACTTCACCAATATGGAATTCTATTCTATTCTATTCTGTTCTATTCTATATTCTATTCCTATTCCTATTCCTAGTCCTATTCTGTTCTATATACAGGTAATCCTTGACTTATAAAAGTTTGTAAGAGATTGTTCAAAGTTACAACAGCGCTGAAAAATTGACCTCTGTCCATTTTTACCATTGCGGTATCCCTATAGTCACATGATCAAAATTCACCTGCTGGGCAACTGGCTCATATTTATGATGGTTGCAGTGACCTGGGGTCATGTGACCAACTTTTGCGATCTTCTGACAAGCAAAGTCAATGGGGAAGCCAGATCACTTAACAGCCATGTCGTTAATTTTTCAACTATACTGATTCATTGACAACTGTGGCAAAAATGTAATAAAATATACAAAATCCATTTAAAAATGTCTCAGCCACATAAATTTTAGATTCAGTTGTGGTCATAAGTCGAAGATTGCCTCAACTGGGTAATTAATTTTTAAAAGAAGAAAAATATGAAAATTGGTAGAATGATGTATTATCATGAAAATTGTTGTTCTATAAATTCATATAACAATCTCAGTGTCTGAATTGTGCAGTTCTTTCTAAAACAAGTTGCTATTGTTTACAGAACTATATATCAATTAATTTTGAACATTCAGAGTGTTTGGGAATCCTGTGCTGTTTTTCAGTGAATAATTATTTAAGCACACAACATTTTGCTATTAGTGATAAATGGAATATTATTAAGTTATTTATTTTCTATTTTCAGGTAAGCAAAAATTATTTAAGGAAACAATGTAATTATGGAAATTGATAGTTTATTCATAATGTGGGCCTCAGTTATTTTTTTAATTTCGGCATAGTCAAAACATGATGTATTAAACAATTTTGCAAATTTTTTAAGGACAGGCCATTCTTCAAGAAAGGAAATTCTCAGTGATGTAGCTCAGATGATGAAATGTTGATCTGATCCCTTTATTCCCCCAGAGAACATCCATTTATTTATTTTAAAGTGACCTACTGAGTTGACTGGTTTTTCTTTACTGCTGGTTTTAAAAAAATTATCTTGTGAAAACTGTGATTTGGGAAGTGTTCCCATCAATATAATTAGCTGTAATGTCAATGAAACTAGCTGCAATGTGAATCCAGGTCCTTGCATGAAGAATAAGATCTTAACATTTTGTTCCTCCTGGAATCCCAATCTAGATTTAGGATATTAGGCCCACTGTTTGCATTAGAAGGAAAAGCTCTCTATTATTTAATAACAAGTGTAAATCTTACCATGATGAATTTAGGCTCAAGGCAACAGGAAGTAAGAATATAAAGGCTGGAAGATGCAACCAGATGCCGTCAATTCCACTAGTTTTCAATTTTCCATCATGTACTTCTATAACTGTTGTCTCTGACAATATATTCACAAGAAAGCCAGGTTTGCAGATCCAACTGTCAAGCTGATGTCACAGATTCTACACTGTGATGTTTAACCTGCCTATTGTTACAACTGGCCCAGAGTTCAATGGAGGAATACTTTGTGTAGTAGATGATAGGTTTACCCTGTTTAGGTTGGTGTGATGTTAGGGTGACTGGATATTATTATTTTTTAAATCAGGGTAAAATTAACTATAATCAAAGGTAAAAAACAACTTTTTTGGGGGAAAAGTCATTATGCTGTCACTTTTCAATAATATCAAAGTAATCACATTATATTATTTCCTAGGTTTCTGTAGGTAGGGAGAAGCCTATCAGGAAAACAATTTCGTATTCCATAGCTACCGTACTTTCAAACTTTCATCTAATAATAGAAAAACCTGTCCCAACAACATTCATTTTCCTGCACCATCCCCATGACACTGCCTTCATCTTGTCCATATCCTGTGAGAGCAATAGACCTATTCCTTCCTATATTAGTAAAAAAAATTCCCATACATTCTAATATTATTACACACATAAGGGCAGCCTTATGTGTATAATAACATCTGCTAGATGTTTTTCATCTGTTACCTTGGAAAAATGTCAGAGGATACAATTGCTCCAAATAGAGGCCATAGAGATTCCAAGTTTCTTGGCAGTCCTCTGCTGTCTCAAAATAGGAGAATTCACCTTCAACTCAGCAGTGGAGTAAGAATAGAATAGAATAGAATAGAATATAATTTTTTATTGGTCAAATGTGATTGGACACACAAGGAATTTGTCTTGGTGCATAGGCTCTCAGAGTACATAAAAGAAAAGATATCAAGAATCATAAGGGGCAACACAATGATACTCTGGGTACAAATAAGCAATCAAATCATATTAGGAACCAGTCTGTATAAATTGTAAGGATACAAACAACAAAGTTACAGTCATAGAGTCATTAGTGGAAAGAGATGGGTGATGGGAATGATGAGAAGATTATTAGTGCAGACTTAATAAGTAGTTTGACAATGTTGAGGGAATTATTTGTTTAGCAGAGTGATGGTGTTTGGGGAAAAAACTGTTCTTGTGTCTAGTTGTTCTGGTGAGCAATATTCTATAACATCGTTTTGAGGGTAGGAGTTGAAACTGCTTGTCTCCAGGATGTGAGGTGTCTGTAAATATTTTCACCGCCCTCTTTTTGACTTGTGCAGTATACAAATCCTCAATGGAAGGCAGGTTGGTAGCAATTATTTTTTGTGCAGTTCTGATTATCCTCTAATTATTATGGGAATGGTAATTTTAATATCATTCCCATCTATTTGTCTTGTTGGGTTGCAGAACCAAACCAGACAGTTATAGAGGTGCAGATGACAGACTCAATGGAATAGTAGAACTATAACAGCAGCTCCTTATACAGTTTGAGCTTCCTGAGTTGACGCAAAAAGAACATTCTTTGTTGTGTTTTTTTTATGACGGTTTTGACGTTAGGTGTCCATTTTAGATCTTCTAATATGGTAGAACATAGAAATTTGAAGGTCTCTACTGTTGATACTACGTTGTATAGTTTTGTAAGAGGTGGATATATGGGTGGGTTTCTCCTAAAGTCTACCCCTATTTCTATCGATTTGAGTGAATTCAGTTCCAGATTGTTCTGGTCACACCACAAGCTTAGCTGTTCAGCTTCCCTTCTATATGCGGATTCACCATTGTCTTGAATTAGGCTGATCGCTGTTGTGTAATTTATGAACTTCAATAGCTTAACAGATGGATTGTTTGATATGCAGTCATTGGTATAGAGAGAGAAGTGGAGAGAGCACAGAGTCTTGGGGAGTCCCTGTACTAATTGTACAGATATCTGATTTGATTCTACTTAGCTTCATCTGCTTCTTCCTGTATGTTAGGAAGCTTATGATCCACTTCCAAATATGTTGAGGTACCACTAGCTGGTTCAGCTTAATTAGAAGAGTGTCTGGAATGTTGGTATTGAATACTGAACTAAAGTCTACAAAGAGAACTCTTGCGTAGGTTTTGGAGGTTCAAAATGTTGTAGGATGTAGTGCAGAGCGATATTAACAGCACCATCTGTCAATATATTTGCTCACTATGCAAATTGCAGGGGATCTAACAGTGGATCCATGATGGTTTTCAAATGGGACAGCACTAGGCTTTCAAAGGTTTTCATAACTACAGATGTTAGAACTTGTCTGTAGACATTCAGTTCCTTGGTGGTAGGATTCTTTGGCACTGGGATGATAGTAGAGCATTTTAAGCAAAAAGGAACATAGCACACCTCTAGTGATTTATTGAAGATAGCATAGCACACCTGTAGCAATTTATTGAAATTTTGAATGAAAATGGGGCCCAATTGGCCAGCATAGACTTTATGCATAGAAGGAGCATAGAAGGAGTTATCTTGTCTTGGCCTGGAGCTTTTTCTGGCTTTTGTCTATGAAATAGGTCTTGCGCTTTGTACAGCATTTTATCACATTTTCTACAAATTTCCTCCTGAACCGCCTGCTACTACAAATTTCCTCCGGAACCGCCTGCTACTACAAATTTCCCCCGGAACCGCCTGCTACCGCATGAATCCCAGTGACCGATAAGGTCCCACAGAGTTGGCCTTCTCTGGGTCCCGTCGACTAAACAATGTTGTTTGGCAGGCCCCAGGGGAAGAGCCTTCTCTGTGGCGGCCCCGGCCCTCTGGAATCAACTCCCCCCAGCCTGCCCCCACCTCCCCCAGCCTCCCCCCAACTGCCTCCACCCTCCTTGTCTTTCGTAAGCTATTCAAGACCCACCTATACCGCCAGGCATGGGAGAACTGAAACACCATCCCCAAGCTTTTATACTTTATGTTTGGTGTGTATGTGTTGTTTGGTTTTAAATGATAGGGCTTTATATGTCTTTTTCTCTTTTAATATTAGATTTGTTCCACTGTAACATTGTTTTATTATTGTTGTGAGCCGCCCCGAGTCTTCGTAGAGGGGTGGCATACAAATCTAATAAATTATTATTTATTATTATTATTATTATTATTATTATTATTATTATTATTATTATTATTAAATTTCCTCTTTGGAATGATGTAGCTGCTTAAATTTAGCTATGAACCAAGATTTGTTATTGCTGTATCTTCTCAAGCTGTTGGTCGGTACACACAGATTTTCACATAAGCTGACATATGGTGCTACAGTATCTGTGAGTTTATCCAGGTCTGCAGAGGTATTTTCAAAAATATTCCAATCAGTGCAGTGAAAGCTGGCCTGTAGCTTTAACTTTGCCTTCTCAGTCCAAGTCTTCACTGATTAAATTGTTGGTTTTGTGGTTTTAAGTCTTTGCCTGTAAGCAGGTACAAGATGAATCATCGCAGATGTTCCACAGCTGCTTGTGGTAAAGACAGATAAGCATTTTTAGGGTTGTGTAGCAATGGTCTAAAGTATTCTTGCCTCTAGTGGGACAATTGGCATGTTGAAAGTATTTTGGTAGCTTTTTCCTTAAGTTTGCCTTGTATAAATCTCCCAAAATGATGGCCACTGAATTTGGCCATTGGAATAATGGTATTTGGCTTCAGCCTCCATAATTTGGTGAGCTAGAGTTATTAATGCCTTGTTTACACAGGCTTATGGCAGGACATACACAGCAATTAGTAGAAATGGTGAAAACACACATGGACAGTAAAATGATTTACAGTTGATCAGTAAGTAAGATACCTTATCACAAAACTGCAAGCACTTCAGAAATATAGTGAAAGAATTCACATACTAAAATACAATTTACTGGTCTGTTAACAGGTTGTGTACATCTAACCAGTGTGATTTATATGCCATAGTTTAATATTTAGCATGTTCTGTGAACCCAGACAACTGTGGTTCACACAAGTTATGTATAGGTGAATTGGGCCAGCCATTCATTAGGGATGGCTATTCACCTGAGAAGCATTAAATGAAGAATTGTATCTTTTCCCTATTTAACACAGTCTAAAGGTGTTAGACTACTTCAGTCTTTTCAAACTTGGTCTACAAGGTCATGAATTGTGGAAATTACAATCTCCAGCACATCTCTGAGGGTTCTGAATAAGTAAATTATTTGATTGCCAACTAGCATTGCAGTCCCTACAAGGATCATGAGAGTTGCAGTAACATACTGTACATCTTAAAGCACCAGCTTCGGAGAAGGTTGAATTAAACTATGTTTGGTAGCAGAAATCAGGACATGAACTATTTTCTACCACTCCATTAAAAAAAAGGGCACATGTTGCAACTGAGCTAGGTACACTGTGGACCATAGTTCCCTCTAAGCTGAGCAGTGAGCAATCGCTCACTTAAAAATCATCATCAACTCAGAGTTTCCCAAACCTGCCCAGAAGCCGAGAGGGAAAGAGTGAGAGGGAAGGAGAGAGAGAGGAAGAGAGAGAAGCAGATAGAAAAAAGAGAGGAAGGAAAAGAGAAAGAAAAAGAATGGGAGTAAGGAAGAGAGAAAGAAAATCAAAATCTAGTTTGAAACTAGCTCAACTATTTAAGTGGCATTTTGATATTGATAGAGTTGCCCTATTATGAGCTCACTGTTATAGACACATGGTACAGTATTTTATTTTGAAATTCTCTGAGGCAAAACAGGGTGGGTTTTTTATTTGTTTGTTTGTTAATTTATTTATTTATTTATTTATTTATTTATTATTTCTGTGCCACCTAGTCCCGAAGGGACTGCCGCTCAGACACTATTCTTTTCCGCCCACCCCCCCAAAAAATTAGAGGGAACACTGCTGCTGTGGACATGATTCAATTTAATGGAAATTCTGGGTTCTGCATTGGCTAAACTTAGCTACTCATTGTAAAATTCTTCTGCCACTTTCCCTTCTCTCCCATACAACCTTTACAGTTACGCCATCTCATTGACTTCTTCCGATGACCATATGCGAAAAAAATAAGTTCTTCCTAATTTATATCTCTTGTGCTTGGCTCTGGCCCAGTTCCTGCCCCAAGGAATGTGGAGGTGGATGTAGGGGAAACATCAACATGTCATAGGCCTGTTTTATTGCTGACAGAGACAGGTAGTGCAGTTTCCTCAGACAAAGAAGAAGGTGGGAGTGACTTGGGAGAGGGCGGCTTCGCACACAGCCCAGGAAGCCAATCTCCATGATCTTCGGTCGATTCGGATGCGGAAGTCTTGGACCCACGCAGGCGCAGAGTTATGCATAGAAGAGACCAATTGAGGACATATTACAGGAGATAAGAGAGGCCACCTGTGTTTGGGTGGGGCTCTAGTAGTTAGAGCTGCTGATACAAACAGCAGCATGTTGGTTTGGCCATTGTGGAAGATTATCTGATTATAGTTCTTCAGGACTGTGCCTTGCTGTTTGTTGATTTTTCACGCCTTTGAAACCAAAGCGGAGCAAAGTGTGTGTGTCTCACTTCATTCGAAGAAGGAGGGCTGTGACGTTTCTTCACAGCTGCTAGCTAAGTACTTAAGGACTGATTAAGGGAATTGTACAGCCTATAAGGTTGTTTTGGGACAAGTACTCTTTGCAATACAAAAAGGGTGCTTTGTTTCTTTTGAATTTTGTGATAAAGAACGTTGTTTTGAATTTTCAAACGTGTGTGTCTGAAATTTGTACCCTTGAATTTTCAGGAGGCTCCTATCAGAGAGCCCGGCAGAACAATATCCAGGGATGGGTTCCAGTTTTCGTCACTGCTGTTTCTCTTCGTGACATGCTGTGCGTGCACACTTATACGCAGTGTTAAAACAAAGCTGAGCATGCGCAGAAGCAGAAAACAAGATGGCTGCACCTATGGCGCCGCTGAGAGAATTGGCTCAGGGGTGTGGCAGGCCTGGGTCGCTACTGGTTCCAGTGACCCAGACCACCAAGTTACTACCGGTTCTATAGAACCAGTCCAAACTGGCAGGAACCTACCTCAGAATACTGATCTGGATGCCAATATATGAGGGGATGTAGGCAAGACAGTGCCTCTTTGCTGTTCATTTATGTGAACTGGATGTTTTTAGGCATCTTTGTGAACTTATTAAAAAAAACCCATATTGTGCTTTAGGGCAGTGATTTTCAACCTTTTTTGAGCCGCGGCACACTTTTTACATTTACAAAATCCTGGGGCACACCACCAACCAAAATGACACAAAAAGACAGTAAATATTATTTATTTATTTATTTATTTATTCAATTTTTATGCCCCCTTCTCCTTAGACTCAGGGCAGCTTACAACATGTTAGCAATAGCACTTTTTAACAGAGCCAGCATATTGCCCCCACAATCTGGGTCCTCATTTTACCCACTCCCATGTAACATCCCCTTATAAATACAGTCAATCATCAATCATCCCTCCTCAAATTTATACTACTGTCTCATTTCTGTCTCTCCCCCCCCTCTTATATGTGTGTGTGTACTCAAACCATTTCCAAAACCAGGTGAGGGCTGGGGTTTTATTCTCTTTTATTCTTTTCGAAAACAGGTGAGGGCTGGGGTTTTTTTCTTATTATTTGGGTGCTTTTTACCATATGCTTCAAGAATCACCTCTCTCTCTTGTTTCTCTCTCCTCTCATTCTCTGCCTCAATCATTTTCTCATTTCTCCTTTTTTCTCCCCTTTTTGTTCTCATTTCTCTCTCTCTCTCCTTTCCTCTTCCTATCTGTCTCTCTTGCTTTCTTTTTTTCTCTCTCTGTCTTGCTTTCTTTCAGTATCTCTTGCTATCTCTCTTTTTCTCTCTTGCTTTTCTTCTCTTGTGCTTTTTCTTGTTCTTTCTCTCTCTCTCTGTTGCTCTCTCTCATTCTCTTATTTTCTCTCTCTCTCTTTTCTTTCTCTCTCTCTTAGTCTCTCTCTCTTGTTCTCTCTTATTTTCTTTCTCTCTCTTGTTCTTTCTCACTCTCTCTCTCTCTGTTGCTCTCTCTCGTTCTCTCTCTTCCTTTCTTCTCTGTGGAGGCCAGCGAAGGTTTCCCTTAGTTTGAATGTTCCGAGCAAGCTGGCAGGGGGATGGGAAACAGCCCCTTTACTGACAGCTCGGGACGGGACTGTGAGAGGGGTGGGCGTTCCCACAGCGCTTGGAGCGGCTAGCGGCCAGATCGCCAGCGCCGCTGCAGCCACCGCTGTGGAAGAAGCCGCACCCCAAAAAAGCCAGAGAGAAGGAAGGATCGGGCGGGCGGGGACAGCCACAAGTGGAAGCCTCAGCCCTGGAGCCCCCTCGCGCCCATGGCTTCTCGTCGATGCCTCTGCCTGCCCGATCCACGGGAGTGCTAATAGCGGCGGCGGCGGACAGGAGCCCCCTCCCCCCGCTATTCCCGCCGCCGTCGCTATTAGCACTCCCGCGGGTCGGGCAGGCAGAGGCATCGACGAGAAGCCATGGGAGCGAGGGGGCTCCAGGGCTGAAGCTCCCACTTGCAGGAGCCGCGCCCCCCGCTATTGCCTGCCGCCGCCGCTATTAGCACTCCTGATGCCACAAGTGAAAGCCTCAGCCGCTGCTATTGCCATCCCGCCGAATCCCAAGCTCACCTGCTGCAAAGAAGGAAGGCACGAAGAAGAAAGGAAGAAAGAAAGGAAGCCGGGACACTCAACTTCCGGTTTGGGAAGCGGAACTTGGCGGCACACCTGACCTTGTCTCGCGGCACACTAGTGTGCCGCGGCACACCGGTTGGGAAACGCTGCTTTAGGGAATCCTCTCCTTGGACTAAGAAAATGTTGTAATCTCCCTCCCCCTTTCTTTTCAATGTCAGGCTTGCCTTGGTGCCTGATAGTATGCTAAAATAGCAGAGAGGGGCTGTTTGTGGCTGAAATTCATACTACATTTTCTGAATCATTTTTAAAGTGAGCAAAGATCTCCTGTACAAGGGCTAAAGCCATTGTTTTTATGGGATAAGGGCAGTGGTGGGCTGCTAGCCGGTACACCTAATTGGACTCGTCTCTGCAGCTCTGGAGGTACTGTGAGTTTGAGCGGAATTATGCTTCTGTGCCCGTGTTCCGGTGAGGGTTTTTTTGCTTCTGCGCATGCGGAACACGGGCACACCTGTGTTTCCGTGTGCGAGTTTGCTACCTGCACAGGTGCAGAAGCATAATTCTGCTAAAACTCATGGTACCTCGAGAGCCGCGGAGATGAGCCCAGTTAGGCATACCGGCTAGCAGTCTACCATTGGATGAGGGGCGTTTGGGGAGTTTGCCTTTGAGCCGCTGAGAAGTACATTAGAGAACAGAACACTTTCTCCTAGCCACAGTTGCTGATGAAAATTAGGCTATCGGTTAATTAGACCAGAAGTTGTTAGCCTAGCGATGCATCGCTATTGGAGGGATGGTCAACTTTCTGTCCACTTTTTCAGGCTTTTGTGTCAGTTTTGAAACTGGTGACTGCTCAGAAAGGTCATTTCAGAAATGGTTTGCCTGGCCTCCTTTTTAAGGCAGACAATAACTGGCCCAACTCACCCACCTGGCTATTTCCTTGTTTCTAACCTGGAGCTTTAAATTACTATATCACACTGGCTCTCCAAAATTCATTTATGTGCTGTAAGTCAGATAAACCAGATGAAATGGGCGGGCCTGTATATGTGTGTGTAACATATTTTTGCTGAATTGAAAATTAAGGGAGACTAGTATAGATCTATTTTGAGGTTGTTTCCTCTCATCAGTTAGCCATACCCTCGCTGGGATTTGTACCTGTAGCCTCTGCCTTGTAATTAACCTCTAGGCCACAGGATCTCATTCTGTCAGCTTTGTATCAGGGAAATGTTATATGTTTTTTGTGTCAGATCACTCTGGCATACCCAAATATGGGAGGAGCTTAATGCTTCCTTTTGCCTCTTGGCCCAATCCAGGATCATATCGAAGGCAGTTTTCCATATGTGTATACACATATACACAACCTCTGGTTGTGATACTGCAGCTATGAGGTGGGGTGGGGTAGAGCTGCTAATACAGTGTTCCCTCGATTTTCACGGGTTCGAACTTCGCGGAATGTCTATACCACGGTTTTTCAAAAATATTAATTAAAAAACACTTCACGTTTTTCCCCCTATACCACGGTTTTTCCCGCCCAATGACATCATATGTCATTGCCAAACTTTTGTCTGCCTTTAAAAAACATTTTTTTAATACATCTTAATAAATAAACATGGTGAGTAATAATCTAAATGGTTGCTAAGGGAATGGGAAATTGTAATTTAGGGGTTTAAAGTGTTATGGGAAGGCTTGGATAGCCAAAAATAGTGTATTTACTTCCGCATCTCTACTTCGCGGAAATTCGACTTTCGCGGGCGGTCTCGGAACACATCCCCTGCGAAAATCGAGGGAACACTGTATATATAATTTTTCAACATTTCGGAGAAAAGAATAAGCATTTGTAGATTCCTATGTGAAGAACTTTTCCAATTCACTGTACAGTCATCCCTCGCTACTTCGTGGTTCATCTTTCACGGATTTGCTACTTCATGGGTTTTTTCAAAGGGGGCTTATGGCTGCTATTTCGTGGATAATGAAGGAAAATCCAGGAAAACTGTATTCACAGCGATTGCATCCCCATTCCCAGCAGAGGCCTCGCGTCTTAGAACGCTGGGGAAGGGACAGTTTGTGTGTGTGTGGGGGAAACTGCAGCGGCAGCTTCCTTCAGCCCACACATCACGGGAGAAGGCTCGGCTTGTCTTGTCCTCCAGTTTGTGGATGTCTCTCAACTCTCTGAAGATCGTCCGCCGCCGCCCGACTATAGGAAAGCCACTACCACCACTGCTGACCGCTGAGAGAAGCCGGTCTCTCTCAGGGGTCAGCAGCAGTGGGTGGTTAACAATACAGGGAGGGTTTTAAAAGTCCAAATACTTGTTAAATACATTAAAAATATCTTTCCTCTACTTCACAGAAATTTGTTTTTTGTGGGTGGTCTTGGAACGCATCCCCCGCAAAAAGTGAGTGATCACTGCACATCTATATAGTTGAGATGCAACAGTTTTTTCTCTCTAGAAAATGTTGTATGTACATGACTGGTAGTCAGCATTATTTCTGACTTTAACGTTTTATCTCAGGGCAGTTTTTTAAAAATGCAGATTTTTACAAAACCAACTGCTCTCTTGAAAGAAGTTTGCAGTCCTATATGAAATGGCTTTTAGTAAAAAACAAGTGTGAGCGAGGTGATTTAACACAATTTCCCATAAATTAAAAAAATTGCATCCAGAAAAATGACGAGCACAACACCAATAGGAGGCAGTGATGTTTTCCATGTACTTGATTCCATTTTTGTTTCATTGTGGCACATGCTTAGCATGTTAGAAGTACTGGATCACTTGCTGCTGTACTATTGGTAATGCCCTAGGCTTTGCTCCCAAAACTTTGCCTTTCCATTCTCTGTACAATGACTGCAGATCTTGAATGCTGCAGGAAGGCTATTAAAACTGAAAGTTGGCGCTGGATATCATGGTTCATTTCTCATTAAGATAGCTGATTAATAAACTAGAAGAAACTGATTTCATAGATGAGGAGATAAATGATAGAACAAAAGAAGACAATCTCTTGATAAATAAAGTAACCTTACATATTACATACAGTAACCTTAGAAGGGAGGAGAGCAGGATAAAATAACTTTATGCCTGCAGTTTGCTCTACTTCCACACAGAGATAGTTGAACCTCAATAAAGGAGATTAGGGAAGAAAAAGCCCCAGTCTTTTCAGCAGATGACTGGGAATAATCTTTGTCCCTACAGCTGATTAATGAATACAGTCACATTTCTGCTAGCAATAATAACACTTGAATGGACAAAGAGGAAGTGTTAACCTATGCACATATCAAGTCATACTACAGACTCCCAACAAAAACATACGCTTTATATCTTCCTTCCTTCCTTCCTTCCTTCCTTCCTTCCTTCCTCCCCCTCTTTTTTTCCTCTCTCTTTCTACTATCCATCCATCCACCCATCCATCCATCCATCTATTCATTTAAAATCTACTGATTATGACTGCTAGAAATAACAGCATGATACCACTGATGGAATAGGTTAAAAAGAAGATATTGTAGCATCTAGATACTGTACGAAGCAGATAATACATTTCAGGAGACCTATTCTTTCATTATGGCATTTCTGGACTCATAACATTGTTCCAGGGAAACTGAATTACACTTTGATGTATGCAGTTCCATAGAATTCGTTGATTCCCCATAAAACGTCCAAAAACAGGTTTGACCAAGGAAACATCTTGAAACCAAGGTTTTTATTTTCCAAAACATCCTGTAACATTTAATGAAGAAAAACACAATACACAGATAGTAGAGTATTTCAACAAATTATAATATGCTCCCTGGCAATTGAAGGTGAAGGATTATAGGTATACAGAACACAGTGACCTCAGCCCCTATAACACAGCCTCTTAATGGAAGGGGTACAGCAATAGTTACACGGATTCCTCATTCGCACTGCAGGGATGAAAAAGAATGAATGTGTTAACATTGTACAGAGATGTTCCCATAAAATCAACTCCTTTCATATTGTAATTCCAGAGAAAAGCCCCCATTGACTCAAACCCAACAAGCAGTTGTGAAGTGCGCATGTGGCTAAATTCCCGTTTAGTCATTCCCATGAATTAGAGTTTACAATGCTACTAATGTATTGAATTCCTGCTGGTGTAGATTTAGGCTTCTAATGCTTCAACTAAGTTAATAGAAACTAAGATAGTTTCTTGACTTGACTTATGACCACAACTTAGCTCATAATTTCTGTTACTAAAAGAAATATTTGTTAAGTGAGATTTGCCCCATTTTACAACCTTTCTTGGTTGTTAAGTGATTCACTGCACTTGTTAAGTGAATCTGGCTTCCCCATTGTCTTTTCTTGTCAGAAGATTGCAAAAGGGGGTCACAGTCCCCAGGAAATTGCAACCTTCATAAATAGGAATCAGTTGTTGAGCATCTGAATTTTGATCACATGACCATGGGGATACTCCAATGTCATAACTCTGAAAAACAGTCATAAGTCACTATTTTCAGTGCCGTTGTAACTTCAAATGATCACTAAATGAACTGTTGTAAGTCAAGAAATACCTGTATATTCTTGTATTCATTCCCAAGCTTTGAATCAGCTTACATCTGTTCTCTCTCTTTCTCTCTCTCTATCATCTATCTATCTATCTATCTATCTATCTATCTATCTATCTATCTATCTATCTATCTATCTATCTATCTATCTATCTCTCTATCATCTATCTATCTATCTATCTATCTATCTATCTATCTATCTATCTATCTATCTATCTATCTATCTACCTATCTATCTACAAAAGAAATCCAAATCTAAAATGTAGACTAAAAACCTCAGTTCTTAAAAATACTCATCCACATTCATCCCATCATATACATCCATATCTTCGCTGGAGCAAGGTGTTAACACTGAAAGACCCCAGGTCTTCTGCAAAGGTGAGTTTTTAAAACCTTGAGAAAGGCCAAGAGGGTGGGGGCGGTATGAATCTCTGGAGGGAGTTGGTTCCAAAGGGATGGGGCCACCACAGAGAAGGCTTTTCCCCTAGGTCCAACTTTGTGGGACTTAACCGGCTGCTGGGATACATGAGGCAGAAGACGGTCCCATAGGTAATCTGGTCCTAAGCCATGTAGGGCTTTATAGGTCATAACCAACACTTTAAATTGCATTCAGAGACCAATTGGCAGCCAATGTAGCTCATGGAGTGATGGTGAGACATGGGCATATCTTGGGAGGCCCATGACAGCTCTATGCTTGGCAGATCTATGCAATATCTATGCTTGTCCCAAAGACAGTTTCTTAACATGCAATCAGTGAAGGGCTGCAATTTTTTTTACTACCACACTGTGGGCATGGCTTATTTTGTGGGTGTGGCTTGTCAGCCATGTGACCCGGTGGAAGTGGCTTGATGATCATTTGACCGAGGTAGCTTAAAGGTCATGTGACTGGCTTAAAGGTGGCCAAATTGACTTCACTTATGTCAAGGGTTTGGGTTAGGGTGCCTGGCCTCTCCTCATTTTAAAGAGGTACAATTTCCGTTACTATTACTGAACATCCAAAATATACTATTTAATTCTAGGTATATATGCCATATGTGTACATATCTATTACACATAGGCACACAAAAAATGTACATTATCTACTATATAAACTGTATGTGTGTGTACACACACACATGCACAGCTCTTCTAAAATTATGCATGTTCAATCTCATTTACTGCGATAGGAAAAACATACCCAGAGCCCAGAAGGAAAAAAAAGAAAAAAAAAATCCATTTTTTTTCTACCAGTTCTACGTACCTGACCAAAATTTATCTACCGGTTCTACGCGCCTGACCGTACCCATAGGAGGCCATCACTAAATACAATAGTTAAGTTAGTTATTAGTTAGGAGAGAGCATTGTGTAGTTCAATTCCCGCTTTACGTATGGTTTGTATGAGACATATGATTGTTTTTATATTAAGGGTTTTAAATTGTTTTTAACTATTGGATTTGTATTGTTCTGTTGCTGTGGTGGCCCCGACTCTCTGGAACCAACTCCCCCCAGAGATTAGAACTGCCCCTACTCTCCCTGCCTTCCATAAACTCCTTAAAACCCACCTTTGTCGTCAGGCATGGGGGAACTGAAACACCTCCCCCGGGCATGTACAATTTATGCATGGTATGTTTGTGTGTGTGTTTGTTAGAATAATGGGGTTCTTTTTAAATATTTTAAATTTATTTGGATTTATTATGAATTGTTGTGTCTTGCTGTGAGCCGCCCCGAGTCTGCGGAGAGGGGCGGCATACAAATCTAAATAATAAATAAATAAATAAATAAATACAAATCTAATAAATAATAATAATAATAATAAAAAATGCCCAGTGTGGTTTCCCCTCAAACCAAATGGCACTTGGGCTACTAATCCTAGCATCCCCATTGGAAAATTGTACTATTTATCATTCGCCATCCTCCCCTTGGTCAGAGTCCATGGATCCTCAAGTAAAGAGGGCAAAATATGAACATTGCAGGCTCTCTTTTTCTTACCTGTACCCTGTGTATCCTACGCTGTATCCTTAGCTAATATTTGCTGACGCAACTGCTCCATTTTCTGCTCATGCTGTCGCTGACGTTCGTTCTCTTCATGCTCATATCTCAGCCTCGTCAGTTCGAACTCCATCCGCCTCTTCTCCAGCTCGGTCTCGATGGCTATGTCCAGCCTGCTGCTTGACCATTGTGACTCTGCCCCGTTGACCACAATGCGTGGCCCCTGCAGGCCCAGGTGTTCGGTCACCTCATCATTCCGTTGCTCTGTGGGCGGATCCACTTTTTTCCCCTTGGGGGTGGTCTCCAATGGCTGTTCACATTTCGGGCTCTCTTGATGCCCATCTTGCTCGCTGGAGAGCTTCGTTTCTTTCACCTGTGGTGGCTTTTGTACCTGCAAAGCCAGCTGGAGCTCTATCCTCATTTTACCTATCTCAGCAAAGGCCACGGAAGCCGTTTCAACCGTGGCTTCCACAGGGCTACACCCAGATACTTTCTGGCTCACTATCTGGAGGTTTCCTTGGCTCTGGTGCATTTGTGCCATCTTCTCCTCGTGCTGCCTCTGTTTCTCCTTCTCTTCATAGAGTTTTTGCTCGTGTTGTCGCTGCCTCTCGTTCTCCTCAGAGATGTGCTTCAACTTGGCCAGTTCGAACTCCATGCGCAACTTCTCCAGCTCGATTTCTGTGATGGGGTCCAGCTTACCCACAAACTGGTCCTCTTCCACGTGAGCAGCACTCCTGGAGGGAGATCCTTGGCGTATGTGCTCCATCTTTTCCTCGTGCAGCCGTTGCTTGTCGTTCTCCTCATGCTGCTGCTTCAGAACGGTCAGCTCGAACTCCAAGCGCATCCTCTCCAGCTCACTGTCAGTTTCGTGGGTTTGCGTGTGCCTGGCTTTCCGTTGTTCCTGCTGCTCAGCGTAGTCACACGTATCATCTCTGTGGACATTTTTCTCCTTTTGGACCACTGCCTCGAATGGCAGAGGACTGTTTATGATTTCTATCTGCTGCAGGGTCTCCAAGAGCATCATCTGATCTCCATTCGTCAGATTATCAGTCATAGCAGAGAGGTTGGCAGGACATATTGGCATCACTTCACTCACCTCCTAAAACATAAGAAAGGGAGGAAGACATCATTCGGACATTTCTGAGATGGCCTAATTAACACTATTTTATTTATTTATTTATTTATTTTATTTATTTTGTCCAATACACAATACATATTCAAGAGGATAGACATGAAGTATTATATATAAAGAAAAGATATAAAAGTAGAGGAGAAGATATATGAAAGGAAGAAAAGATATATGATATTACCTCAGGGACCGCCTTCTGCTGCATGAATCCCAGCGACCAGTTAGGTCCCACAGAGTGGGTCTTCTCCGGGTCCCGTCAACCAAACAATGTCGTTTGGCAAGACCCAGGGGAAGAGCCTTTATTATTATTTTATTTATTTATTTATTATTTAGATTTGTATGCCGCCCCTCTCTGCAGACTCGGGGCGGCTCACAACAAGTGAAAAAACAATCTACAACAAATCTAAATTACTGTTTAAAAATATTTAAAAGACCCCATATTCTAAACACACATACATACAAACATACCATTCATAAATTGTATCTGCCCGGGGGAGATGTTTCAGTTCCCCCATGCCTGACGACAGAGGTGGGTCTTAAGGAGTTTACGAAAGGCAAGGAGAGTAGGGGCAGTTCTAATCTCCGGAGGGAGTTGATTCCAGAGGGGCGGGGCCGCCACAGAGAAGGCTCTTCCCCTGGGGCCCGCCAACCGACATTGTTTACTTGACGGGACCCGGAGAAGGCCCACTCTGTGGGACCTAATCGGTCGCTGGGATTCATGCGGCAGCAGGCGGTCTCGGAGATATTCTGGTCCAGTGCCATGAAGGGCTTTAAAGGTCATAACCAACACTTTGAATTGTGACCGGAAGTTGATCGGCAACCAATGCAGACTGTGGAGTGTTGGTGAAACATGGGCATACCTAGGTAAGCCCATGACTGCTCTCGCAGCTGCATTCTGCACGATCTGAAGTTTCCAAACACTTTTCAAAGGTAGCCCCATGTAGAGAGCATTACAGTAGTCGAACCTCGAGGTGATGAGGACATGAGTGACTGTGAGTAATGAGTCCCGGTCCAGATATGGCCGCAACTGGTGCACCAGGCGAACCTGGGCAAACGCCCCCTCGCCACAGCTGAAAGATGGTTCTCTAATGTGAGCTGTGGATCGAGGAGGACGCCCAAGCTGCGGACCCTCTCCGAGGGGGTCAATAATTCCCCCCCAGGGTAATGGAAGGACAGATGGAATTGACCTTGGGAGGCAAAACCAACAGTCACTCCGTCTTATCCGGGTTGAGTTTGAGTCTGTTGACACCCATCCAGGCCTTCTCTGTGGTGGCCCCGGCCCTCTGGAACCAACTCCCCCTAGAGATTAGAATTGCCCCCACCCTCCTTGCCTTTCGTAAGCTGCTTAAAACCCACCCCTGCCGCCAGGCATGGGGGAATTGAGATACATTTTCCCCCTAGGCCTTTAAAATTTTATGCATGGTATGTCTTTATGTATGATTGTTTTTTTATATAATGGGTTTTAACTGTTTTTAGTATTGGATTATACTGTTTTGTTACTGTTGTTAGCCGCCCCGAGTCTGCGGAGAGGGGCAGCATACAAATCCAATAAATAATAATAATAATAATAATAATAATAATAATAATAATAATATGAGATAAAGGAAAGACAATTGGACAGGGGACGAAAGGCAGGCTAGTGTACTTATGTACGCCCCTTACTGACCTCTTAGGAACCTGGAGAGGTCAATCGTGGATAGTCTAAGGGTGAAATGTTGGGGGTTAGGGGTTGACACTACTGAGTCCGGTAATGAGTTCCACTCTTCGACAACTCGATTGCCAAAGTCATATTTTTTACAGTCAAGCTTGGAGCGATTAATATTAAGTTTGAATTTGTTGCGTGCTCTTGTGTTGTTGCGGTTGAAGCTGCAGTAGTCATTGACAGGAAGGACGTTGCAGCATATGATTTTGTGGGCAATAATTAGATCGTGTTTTAGGCGTCGTAGTTCTAAGCTTTCTATATCTCAGTCTTTCTCTCCATATCTGAGGTGGAGAAGCTGTGGCCCTCCAGATATTTCTAGCAACTCTAGACAGCACTAGCAGTGGTAACAGACATTGGAAATGACACTTGTTATATATGGAAGGAAAAGTTTATCTTCCCTTGCAATACACATTCATAGAAACATAGAAGACTGACGGCAGAAAAAGACCTCATGGTCCATCTAGTCTGCCCTTATACTATTTCCTGTATTTTATCTTAGGATGGATATATGTTTATCCCAGGCATGTTTAAATTCAGCTACTGTGGATTTACCAACCATGTCTGCTGGAAGTTTGTTCCAAGGATCTACAACTCTTTCAGTAAAATAATATTTTCTCATGTTGCTTTTGATCTTTCCCCCAATTAACTTCAGATTGTGTCCCCTTGTTCTTATGTTCACTTTCCTATTAAAAACACTTCCCCCCTGAACCTTTTTTAACCCTTTAACATATTTAAATGTTTCGATCATGTCCCCCCTTTTCCTTCTGTCCTCCAGACTATACAGATTGAGTTCATTAAGTCTTTCCTGATATGTTTTATGCTTAAGACCTTCCAATGGTTAGGACATTCAAATGGTTTTAGGTCCCAGAACAAACTGATTTTGTTCTGAACAAATGAAAATATCGAGTTCTCATCAATGGCACTCTAGAAACCCATCATGGAAAGTGTGGAGAAATACATTGAAAAAGCAGATGTATACAAACAAACTATATTTATTTATTTATTTTATTTATTTATTATTTGGATTTGTATGCCGCCCCTCTCCGAAAACTCGGGGCGGCTCACAACAAGTGAAAAGACAATCCAATACATAATCCAATTAATTAAAATATTATAAATTAAAGGTCAACTGAGTGAAAGGACAAGAGAAGATCCATAGACTGGAAAAAATAATAATTGTAGTTTCACTGTGTCCATGATTTTTTTTTAATGTAGTTCTCTTCCACAGCACTGTTTTCAGTTTCCAAACTCTCAGATGTCCTTTCAGACTAGTCCACACTGTCCTCACTACAACCAGCCTCTAATTCCAAAGACCCTCACATCTGGAAGTGGTCCTTCCACATGGTCAATGGGAAAACATGAAAACTGTCTCACAATGCCACAGTTCTCACTCTTGAATCATTATTTTTAAATAATTGGCTACAAACTTCTCAAAATCATTTAGGTAAGATGAGTGGTCTCTGGAGAGGGGCGGCATACAAATCCAATAAATAAATAAATAAATAAATAAATAAATAAATAAATAAATAAATAAATAAATAAATAAATAAATAAATAAATAAATTAGGTTAACTAACTGATTGATTGATTGATTGATTGATTGATTGAATGAATGAATGAATGAATGAATGAATGAATGAATGAATGAAGTTTGCTAAAACATGCTGCAGCCATTGAAATGAGGGAAAGCAAGCATGGCATCATCACTCTATTCACAATTGAAAAGAATGGTGAATAATCACATTTGGCATCGGGAAGCCATGGTTATATGAGGGGAAGGAGATGGCAGGTGAAATCTTCTGCCATGGGAAAATATCCTACTCCAAAGCTACATGGAGCTCCAGACGTTTCAGCTGAAAAATAGATTTGCATTATTTTGATTTGGAAAGTCGACCTGGAAAGAAATTAGCTGAGCTAAATAGGGCCATTGTTTATAGGAATCACAAAGGGGGTCAATTAATCCTAGATTGCAAACACTGCATACGAAAGTGAAGTGAAATGAAAAAAAAAACCCCCCACCCAATTCTTCAACACAAATTCAGAATTTCCTATTCTGTTGTAGAAAGATCTTTATAAAGATGATGATTCTAGCAACTGATATGATTTATTCTGAGATCAGAGCTCCTTCCTCCTTTACAATTAGGGAATATAGCCAGGGAGTCCCAAACTTGAGGTGTCTGTGACCACAGTTGAAATTTTGGGAGTATGTCATACAGCAGTGGTCTTCAAACTGGGCAACTTTAAAAACTGTAGGCAAAGCTGGCTGAGGAATTCTGGGAGTTGAAGCCCACAAGTCTTAAAATTGCCAAGGTTGGAGATCCCTGTAATACAGCGCTACTATATCTGGACTACAAAAACCTGAACCATGAGTGACATCGAAGTGAGAATGCTAAAAATATTCATAGGGATTTTTTGGGGGGGGCAGGCCAGTTATGCTAGAGCTAATCTTATGAACATTTTTACTAAATGTTTGAAAAGTTAGGCACGGTCATCCATCAAACACCGATATAATAGAAAGGATTAATTCACAATCCTGGTCATAGATTTCTGTATTTTTCTCCTACCTGAGGATTTCTGCATCTGAAATGTGGGGAAATTCCATATAAATGATTAAGAAAAGCCTGGATTTTTTTTAAGATTGTTGGAGTAGTGGTATAAAATCCAACCCTTTTTGTCCATAAAATAAATTTAAAAACTTATTTCTTAGTGAGATGCCATTGACCTCTATTCCTAGTGAGTCCATGGACAAATGTATTTGTTTGTTTGTTTATTGATTGATTGATTGATTGATTGATTGATTGGATTTGTATGCCGCCCCTCTCCGTGGACTCGGGGCGGCTAACAACAGTGGTAAAAACAGCATGTATAAATCCAATACTAAAACAGCTAAAAACCCTTGTTAATGTGTCAATGTGTCTTTACATGGAAAAAAAAGTACAAAAAAGTATTTTTTTTAATACTGCCTCCACAGTGACAGGACTCTCTTACAGCTTTGGTCTGGCCTTCTCATCACCTCCAGATCCATTTATGAAAACTGGATGTCCTTGTTCTATAATTACAGGAGTACATTCTGACCTGGGAATCTGGCACCCAAACTTGTCTAAATATTCCAACCATGTCCATACTGTTTTCTTGACAACCATGGAAAAGGAGCTTGCAACATCATCATCTTCCTACTTTGATTTTGGAGTGCCTTCTTTACATCTGCAAGGTCCCACCTGCCTTCATTCCTATTATGGATAACCTTTAGCCTTAACCTTTCCTTTTGACCTTACAGACAAAGATGTCCATTACAAAATATTATGTACCACTGCAATTAATCCCAGAATCACTGTGACATTTGAGCCCTCCCACCATATGAAGATGATAGTTCGCTGAGAGGCAGATAAAAAAACTAAAAAAAGATAAAAGAGGACAAAGAGTTACTCTACTTAATAATAATAATAATAATAATAATAATAATAATAATAATAATAATTATTATTACTATTATTATTATTATTATTATTAATAGAGAAATTAGTGAAATACGAAGATCTAATAATCGAGCTGCAACGACTCTGGCATAAGCCAGTGAAAGTGGTCCCAGTGGTACTTGGCATGCTGGGTGCAGTACCAAAGGATCTCAGCAGACATTTGAAAACCATCGTAATTGACAAAATCTCCATCTCTCAATTGCAAAAGGCCGCTTTACTGGGATCGGCAAACATAATTCGCCGCTACATCATGCAGTCCTAGGTGCTTGGGAAGCGCCCGACTGGTGATGAAATACGAAATCCAGCATAGTGATCTCGTTTGCTGTGTTGTACTGAAATAATAATAATAATAATTTATTAGATTTGTATACCGCCCCTCTCCGAGAACTCGGGGCATCTCACAACAACATAAACAGTGTACAAATCCAATTTTTAAAAATACAATTTAAAACCCTTATAATAAAATAAAATAATCACACAATCCAATCAAACCCTACATCAACCTTAACAATTGGGGTGTGTGTTAATTTCCCCGTGCCCCAAAAGGCAGGACAAAATTCAACAGATTTAAATTGCAAGAGAGGAGATATGGGAGAATTAAAAAATATATAGTCTATAGTCTATCAAACAGGGAAAGAGAAATGGGGGGGGGGGAGGATGCTGGATTATTAATTTTATGGTACAAGCTTTCTAAGGAAACATCCACTTTGCTTGAAACTGAAGATGTGGAAACAGAGAAAGTAAGGTCAAATAAAACATGAAATATCTAAACATGGTTTTCAAAGGTATAGAAATAATAAAACCAGCTAGAATCTTTTTTTTGTGAAATGTGAGGAAACTGTAATCCCAATTAATATCCCCAATGAATCCCAGAGAAATTTTTGGGAGGCCCATCCCAGTTTATCTTCCCAATCTACCATGCAAGACTCTTGTGAGGATAAAGTGAATGAATTGTGCCTTGAGCATTTTTGAAAAGAGTTTAGATCTTACCATGGAGAACCTGGATACCAAAGTGAGAGATATAAGTATCTTGATAGTAATAAATGTACAGATTAAATTAAATCTGTCCTTTTGCCTTCAGTCAGATCCCAACTGTCCTGGTTTCCAAAACCAGATTATTCAAATCTACATTCCAGGCTAACTGTCTTAATGATGTCACAAGTTCCAGACTCAGCTTCCTCCAGGCTCTCTTCTCACAGCACTGCTGGCAACTTGCAGGGGCTTAACTGTATCTATTAAGGGGAGGGGGAGTCTTTTTAACAGACAGATGTTATTTGTTGTAAGGAAAGTCAAATGTTTTTTTGAAAATACGAAGAAAGGCAAAGGGAATCTGAGACCGAGTATACTTAGCTGTCTGATATGTCATATGTATGACATGTCTGCATATCAGACATCAATACAATTGAGAGTGTCCAGAAATATTTCACAAGAAGAGTCCTTCACTCCTCCTCCCGCAACAAAATGCCTTACTACGCTAGACTTGAAATACTGAAATTAGACAATTTACAACTACACAGCCTCCGAACTGATCTAACTGTAGTTCACAAAATCATATACCAAAATATCCTTCCTGTTAATGACTACTTCACATTCAACCGCAACAACACACAAACACGTAATAGATTCAAACTAAATTTAAACCGCTCCAAACTAGACTGCAGAAAATATGACTTCAGCAACAGAGTGATCAACGCCTGGAATGCACTTCCTGACTGTTGTTTCTTCCCCCAACCCCAAATTCTTCAATCTTAGATTGTCTATAGTTGACCTCTCCTCTTTTCTAAAAAGTCTGTAATGTGTATAAGTGCACCATTGTGCCTACCGTCTCTATCCTACTGTCCTACTGTCCTATTGTCTTTTTTATCATTACAGTGATCCCTCGATTATCGCGGGGGTTACGTTCCAAGACCTCCCGCGATAATCGATTTTCCGTGGTATAGTGGTGCGGAAGTAAAAACACCATCTGCGCATGCGCACCCTTTTTTTTCCATGGCTGCGCATGCGCAGATGGTGGAGCCGGTGGCTGGGGAGGTGGATTCGCAGCCCCCACCAGCCCGATCTCCCTCCGGTGGCTGGGGAGGTGGATTCGCCGCCCCCACCAGCCCTTCCTGCTCTGGGTCAGAGCTGCGGAAACCTTCGGCTTGCCGAGGCTGCGTCTGACCCCTTCGTTTTTATTGCAGCGAAGGAGGCAAAGCAAGGCTCCAAGCTCGCCTGCTGCCGCCGCCGCTACGCCTCCGCCGCCTCAGCCACCCCCTCTGCTCTGCAGGGACCTCGCATGCCACGATCTCCCTCTCTCGCCCTCCCCGCGCTTCTCCTCGGCGGCGGCCAAGCGGTAGACCCGAACTCTCCCGGGTCCCTCTCTATCCTATCCCCACCACCACACACACACACGCCGCCGCCATCCACCCCGCTGGGTTCCCTGCTTGCTCTTCGCCTTCTCCCGCCTCCGAGGCCGACCAGCCCAAGCCACAACCTTTAGCCGGAGGCGGACCTCGCAACCAATTCCGCACAAGGCACCAGAAACCCTGGCAGGCACAAAGCGGGGGCACAAGGGGAGCTGCCTGGCAGAGGTTGCTTTTTTTCTTCTCGTGGGCAAGTGGAGGGGGGGAGAGAGAAGGAAAGAGAGAGAAGGAAAGAAAGAGATGAGAGAGGGAGGAAGATAGTGTGAGAGAGGAAGAAAGAGAGAGAGAAATGATAGAAAAAAGGGGAGAAAAAAAGAGAAATGAGAAAATGATTGAAGCAGAGAATGACAGGAAAGAAAAACAGACAGAGAAGTGACTCTTGGTGATGATGTATGACATCATCAGGTGGGAAAAACCATGGTATAGCAAAAAAACCGTGGAGTATTTTTTAATTAATATTTTTTGAAAAACCGTGGTGTAGCGTTTCGCGAAAATCGAGACCGCGAAAATTGAGGGATCACTGTACTTTCTATGTTATGTTTCTATGTTTATATAAACTACTATCCTATGCTTGATTGACAAACAAATAAATAAATAAACAAATAAAATAAATTAGTTCCTGCAACTGCTCTTCGTATGTTTTAGTTTCCAGTCCCCTTATGTGCTGTAAGGATTGGATAAGCTAAATCCATGTGCAGATGGAACAGGTCCCTGCAGCTGAGGACCCAACAGGAGTATACAAGATTATTTATTTAGTTGTCTGCAAAGAGATTTGATTGATGGAACAATTGGAAAGGATAGTTCAGAAATAAGCAAGGATAGCTGGAGTGCTGGGATTCCATGCTTAGGAAAAAGTTGTTTTCTGTTGTGTGTACTCCCTTGCAGCGTGAGGAGTTTTCAGATTCGGAGGATGACTGGGATTTAGAGATCATAAATCATAAATGTTAGTGTAGACCACGGAATTAATGACATACAGATGAGTTTGAGTGACTCAAATGGGGGAGACCACAGATGGAGGGATGCTCGTTTTCGAAGGTTGCAGAAACACTGGGAAGAAAGTGGGTGGAGATATTAGAGAGTAATTAATGAATGAATTATGTCACATCCGGGTGTGAAATGGAAGAACCGCTGAATTTGTTCAATCTTGCAAAAAAGAATGGCTGCATCCCAAACTTACTCTGAAGCGTAAGCATGATGTGTGTTTCTTTATGACTCCTAGCTAGCCCTAATTAGCCATAAATTTTAGAATGACTTGTGGAATGTCTTTCATGTTACTTCCAAGCTTATCTACTTAATTGCTGAGATAAAAATGATGCGGAAAGAAAACTGCCTGCAGTGTTAAAATGTAGAGGAGAAAATAAAGAGGATGTTTTACCTTGAGAGGCACTGAGAATTCCTTTATTCCAAGTATTATTTATTTATTTATTGGATTTGTATGCCGCCCCTCTCCGTAGGCTTGTATTATACGAATCAGCCTGAAATCAGAACAATTTTTCCCCTCTGAGCTCACAAAGAAGCCCAAGAAATGAAAATACTGAAACTTTTCTAAGTGACTGAAGATATCAAATCTAGGATAAGAATACTTGTGGGAAGAGGAAATGAGACAATTAAGAAACTACTGTATCCATAAAATCCTACATAGAAAAGCCTGTATGGTAGTGTTTATATAGTATGTTGTGCATAGGCCACTATTCAATATATCAGAAAAAAGCACAGTGTTAATATAAAAACTTTAAAACATCATTGTACTTTCGAGAGCAGTGTGTATATATCTGGAAAATTCCCTTTTTCTACACCTCAGTGTGGATTGTGGAAGAAAGTGACTGATTAACATTTAAGCGAATTAGAAACATAGAAGATTGGTGGCAGAAAAAAGACCTCATGGTCCATCTAGTCTGCCCTTATTCTAGTTCCTGTACTGTATTTTATCCTAGGGTGGATATATGTTTATCCCAGGCGTGTTTAAATTCAGTTACTGTGGATTTACCAATCACGTCTGCTGGAAGTTTGTTTCAAGGATCTACTACTCTTTCAGTAAAATAATATTTTCTCACGTTGCTTCTAATCTTTCCCCCAACTAACCTCAGATTGTTCCCCCTTGTTCTTGTGTTCACTTTCCTATTAAAAACACTTCTCTCCTGAACTTTATTTAACCCTTTAATTAAAATACATCATTGAATAGACCAAATCACAGACTGCTGATAAATTTGTAGTCCTTCTCAGCAAGATATTAAAAAAAACCCTCCTTTGATGAGATGTGAGTGGACAGGAATCCACACTTATTCCTTAGCAACACTTTATCTTAACTGTTATGACAACAAGAAAATTCTGTCATCACAGTGTAGAACTTTTTTGACATCACTGCTGTGGCAGTTTAGGAGGGAATCAAGGGCCTGAGTTTGCGTGTGTATTAAATCAGGGCAGCTGCTTTTAGGACTTCTAGATGGGGCAAACAGGAGAATAGAGACCGTTGCCTAAAAATCAGAGACCGACGTACATTTCTTGCTGGGAATAGATCTACGATGGTAAGAAATTCTAATACATTACTAAGTTAAAACCTGTGGAAAGGGAATACTTCAATCCATTAAATAAAAAATAAGAAACACTGCATTGTATAAATAACACCCATTTGCAAAATTAACATAAGCCCAGGGCAGGCAGAGTTGAAAACTTGTATGGCCCCATTCAGGTTGGTGGGAAGATTAAACCAATAGCTTAGTGAAATCATAGGTCTACAATGTGAATTGTCTGGAGAGTTTTGACGTAGAGAATGGCACATGTCAAAGGGCCCTGCTGAAAACAGGTCAAAAGAAGGGATGCATTTTCCTTTTAGAACTTTTTCTGTAGTGATGGGGCGGAAAATAAGAAGAAGGTAAGTAAAAGTCAAGGACTCCCTGCAGATTTTACTCTGCTGGTCATTGTTGATTCTAGAGGGCAGTGCTCAGCTCCGTTTTAAGGCTGTTGAGCCAGTGGTGCCCAAAGCTGTTTCTGTGGTCAGGTGGCTGGCATGGCATCACCGAGCACTGCTATGGTCCCATCAAAGTGGTACCTATTTATCTACTTGCATTTGTATGCTTTCGAACTGCTAGATTGGCAAGAGCTAACTGGGAAGGGCTTTCTCTGTGGTGGCACGACCACTCGGGAACCAACTGTACCCCTGAGATCTGTACTGCCCCCACCCTACTGGCCTTCTGGAAAGCCTTGAAGACCTGGCTCTGCCGGCAGGCATGGAGCCGTTGAGCGAATGATACCCCTTTTACTTTTAGTTCCGGCCACAATATGTGTGAGGGATTTTAAAATTGTTTTTATATTGTTTTTATATGATATTTTGTTGTAGGCCGCCCAGAGTCCTTTGAGAATTGGGTGGCATACAAATTAGATAGATATATAGATAAATAGATAGATAGATAGATAGATAGATAGATAGATTGAGAGAGAGAGAGACAGACAGACAGACAGACAGACAGACAGACAGACAGACAGACAGACAAATAGATAAAGCAAGCAAGCTGTGGTGAAGATTGGAAGCTTACCCCATCACATGGTGCTCAGGTTTCGTACCTGGGTTGCTGGCTTTTCAGCCAACAAGACCCACCCTTTTAAAAAAAATGTCAAATCTTTTAGAACAATTAATTAAGCCAGGAATTAAAACAGCATTTCCAAGCGCTCAATAGCTGTAGTTGAGAATAACTCCTAAGATTTGATCCCTAGTTGGGATCAAATCTTAAGTCATCACGACCTGGGAAAAGTTTTCTTTTTTTAAAAAAACTTTTTTTAAAAAATTATTTTTTGCAAACAAACATAACAAACACAACATATAATATTTAGTGGAGCTACAGTCGCTCCGCTCAGAATAGAAGTCTTCATTGTATAGGGAAAAAAAAGGAAAGACCTTATTGTTGTTTAACACCATCTACAAAATGTATGAAGATATCTATTATAAAATAATACATAAAAACACATCTAAAGGTTTATAAAAATATATATGGAAATTTTTAACTTGTAAATTAAATCAAACTGAAATAAAGAAGATAAGAGAGGGAAAAATGTACATTTATATTGTAAATAATCACAATCTAATATGCTATTGCTATTAATTTCAAATTTTCAAAGTAATATAACAACAAGCTTATCTCTTTTTCTTTTTATCCCACCAAGTTTATACCTTCTGCCAAATATCATAAAATTCTGAGTCTTCTTAATGATGTTTGTTGCCCCCCTTCTTGGTAATTACAACACATTCAGGGATAACCCCTGTAAAAGAAGAGTGCAGAATCTATGGTTTCCCAGAATTCAATCTTTCAAGAGTTTCAGCTGGCAGGACAATGGAGAAGCAGATAGGAATATGCCAGGTTTTCCATTCCTGCAGAAGATTTACAACTGGTATTCTTTTTAAAAAAATGTGTTTTGTTGAAATTCTTTAAAAACAAATCATACACAAACATATGTACAAACAACCAAATAAACAAAGGAAAAAACAAAACAAAACAAGAGAAAAAACACTTACAAATAACAGTAAATATAAACTTACAACTCGGATGGAGATATATATTCATAGGTTAATAATTATAAAAAAGAAAGTTCATTCTATCACTGCTTTCCGTTCATTTAAATTCTGGCGATACAATCGGCATCCAAGTTAATTAATTTGGTTATTAATTTCTACATATAACATCAATTAATTATTAAATATATTATTATTATTATTAATTTCTACTTATAACATCAATTATTATTAAATATATTATTATTACTGTATATATTTAATACTTAAAATCCTAAAAATCATCAATCTAAATATCTATTACACAATTACATACAGTGATAACTCGTCTTACAAACGCCTCGTCATACAATCTTTTCGAGATACAAACTTGGGATTTAAGATTTTTTTGCCTCTTCTTACAAACTATTTTCACCTTACAAACCCACCGCTGCCGCTGGGATGTCCCACCTCCGGACTTTCGTTGCCAGTGAAGCACCTGTTTTTGTGCTGCTGGGATTCTCCTGAGGCTCCCCTCCATGGGAAACCCCATCTCCGGACTTCCATGTTTTTGGTGATGCTGCAGGGGAATCCCAGCAGTGCAAAAACGGGCGCTTCGCTGGCAACGGAAGTCCAGAGGTGGGGTTTCCAGTGAGGGGAGCCTAAGTGAAATCGCAGCATTGCAAAAACACAGAGGTCCAGAGGTGGGGTTTTCCATGGAGAGGAGCATCAGGGAAATCCCAGCAGCGCAAAAACGGGCGGGGTGAATTTTGGGCTTGCACGCATTAATTGCTTTTCCATTGATTCCTATGGGAAACATTGTTTCGTCTTACAAACTTTTCATCTTAAGAACCTCGTCCCGGAACCAATTAAGTTTGTAAGACAAGGTATCACTGTACTTATGTTTATAATCCCAAAATTATAGTTCTATTAAAATTCTACATCTGGTATTCTATGGGTTATATACAAGTCCTCCCTCACGGTATCTGATCTGTTTCAGGAAATAGCCAGAGAACGCCATTCATCTTCTGATTTCTCCAACTTTGAGACAGAGTCCGTGCACCACACAGACAAGGAGATTCAAGCAGACCTGGATCATACGAGCAACCTGGAAGGGTCCGAATACTTTTATCAAGGAGGCAATGTGGAATTCAAAGACATGCAGGCAGGAATTGAGTTTGCTGTGCAGATAACCCCAATTAAAGATTCCAAAAAGCAGAAGGAAAACATGGTGAGAAGGAATGTGGCAGAGGGTTGTGGGGAAGTCTTCATTTTGCCTTTTTTTCTACCTTACCATTAGGCAACGGGCCATCTCTTCTGGTAAAAATAATCCCAAAAGAGTAACATATTTGTAACGATAATCAGCTCCATAGATGAATGGATGGCAGAGAGTTTCAGACTTTCTGTTCCTGAAATCCTTTGGGTCTGCATACTGTTCTCCTAGCTCCTCTTGAAGTAGTGGTTTGGTCGCTTTTGCTTCTCCCATATTACCTGCCCCCCCAACCTGGCATCCATCCCCCAAGTTTGGCATGAGAAAGAAAGGTGACTAAAAGGTCAAAATGCAAAAATTAAAGAAGGAAATCCTGATATGTTCTTAGTTGGGCACCCTTTGCATGGATGATGAAATTCCAAAGTTTAAGAAGTTTAATTCAGACAAGTACCAAACCAGAAATCATCCAGGCCAGCTCAGGAAGAGAGTTTATTGCACAGAAGAGTAGTTAGTGTACAAATAATATCTTTACAGTGTTCTGGTCCCCTGAACATAGCAACACAGAAACACAAAAACACAGAAACACAGAAACACAGAAGATTGACGGCAGAAAAAGACCTCATGGTCCATCTAGTCTGCCCTTATACTATTTCCTGTATTTTATCTTAGGATGGATCTATGTTTATCCCAGGCATGTTTAAATTCAGTTACTGTGGATTTACCAACCATGTCTGCTGGAAGTTTGTTCCAAGCATCTACTATTCTTTCGGTAAAATAATATTTTCTCACGTTGCAACAAGGACTCTATTTTTCATATTGTGGGAAAAGATCAGATACAGTTAATTCATTCATTTTGAATGACACAAGAATTCCTAGACATATAACAAAAATAAAATAGAGGCAAGGTAACCTGGAAGTGGAGCTCTCACCTCACAATCAGCAGGCTGTGAGTTTGATCCTAGGTAGAGGCAGATATTTCTCTCCTGGGTGCAAAGAAAAATATATGCTGTGAACTCTGCGTAGGCATCAGGAGAGGCATCTGGACAATAAATGTTCACCTCCATTCAGTTGTCCTGACTCCCTTTGATGAAAGGGATTACAGGTTTGTTAAAATAAAAAACATGAATATAGTAGTACCTGTAGATACGAGCTGCTCCGCATGCGAGAATTCCAAGTTACGAGCCACGACGGGAGTGAAATTTCTGTTTGACACCCAAGCTCAAATTCGGGATACGAGCCGAGTTTCCACTAGGTGGCACAAGAATCCTTGCTTCTGGTTATCTCGGTGGGGAAAAACAAAGTCTAAAGCCATTTGTTCCAGATACGAGCTGATCAACATACGAGCTCCGTTCTGGAACGAATTAAACTCGTATCTAGAGGTACTACTGTAGTACGAGGATTATCTGGAAAGTAAGGTTACAAGGCACGTAGCTTTCATGGGGAATGTTCACGGGGGAAGTTGATATTACTGTCATGTAGTGGGAAGCCAGCGGAAGAGAACAAGCGTGCCAGTGGTCAGTAGATCATTGACTGGCGTTGTGGTGAAGGTTAGAGATCCCTCCAAGTGTGAAATGCGTACTGTAATACACTACTTGAACACTAAGGGCATGAACGCTGCTGCAATGGGTGCCCAAGATTTGTGCATGATAGGTGCCCAAGGTTTTTCTCACCGATTGCTGAATTTTGAGGTTTTTGGCTGAAGGAGAATGGGTATGGTATTACGTACTGCATTGATTGACATTTGCTTAAGCCCAAGTTTCATCTCCTGTCACTATACAGTTGAGAAAAGCCTCCCCTTCTTTAATGCTGGGCTCTTCGCTAATAGCCCCCCAGTGAGTTAGGAATGCAAATTCAAACACATACACACCAGCACAGAAGAAAAATGGAAATAGTTTATCCGAAACAGTTTTGAAAGCACACACTTTAAGAAGAGCCAAATTTCTCTCACCCAGATAACAGTCCTGGAATTCAGCCAAAAGCAAAAACAAAAGAGCAATTAAGGCAAACGGATAAATACCCACGTGCACACTCCCCAACACAATTTATCACCAAACACATTAACCTAATTGCCTCAGCAACAGGTGTTCTCCCTTATCTTCGATGATACCTGCGCAGCTGGTCCCTTCTTGTCATGAGCCTGCGCATATGGGCATCTACCAGCGAATCCTCCTCCGAGTCTGACGTCTCACTAATGGGAGCATTAACTGATGGGCTGGTTGCACCCCTCTCTCCGTCTGATTCCCGACTCCCACTTTCTGACCTTGGCAATGAATCTTCACTATCAGAATCTTCTGGCAATTACACACATCTCTGTGAACCCGAAAATTCCCCTGAAGCAACGTCAAAATTCCCCATTGCAGAAGCTGGCCCAGAGCCAACCACAACACCTTCAAACTCAAAATGGTCAAGAAATTCTCAGGCAGCACTGACTGTCAATTTTGTGTGCTTCGGTAAGCATCTTGGGCACCCATCACAACAGTGTGCAATTCTTCCTTTGTACTTTCCTATATTCTTTTCCCTACACTAGCTTAAGTTCAACATGTGTGAGATGAGTTCATATGCTTAATGCTATTCCTTAACATAAAATAGGATCTGAAACAACTAAGATGTTCCGTACATATTTCTAAATAAGTATAATGTCAGTTTTTTTCTGAACGCCATCACTCTACTAAACAAATAATTCCCTCAACACTGTCAGACTTTCTACTAAATCTGCACTTCTATTCTACTAGTTTTTCTCATCATTCCTTTTACCCATTTCCTCCCATGTTGACTGTATGACTGTAACTTGTTGCTTATATCCTAATATTTTTATTAATATTGCTTCTTCATTGCTTATTTGACCCCTATGACAATCATTAAGTGTTGTACCACATGATTCTTGACAAATGTATATTTTATTTTATGTACGCTGAGAGCATATGCACCAAGACAAATCACACTTGGCCAATAAAATTCTATTCTATTCTATTCTATTCTATTCTATTCTATTCTATTGATCAGGGGAAGTAGGGTTAATCTTTATGGCCATGAGGTACTGAACAGACTGAGTCATGCTATGAAATGAAGAAGCATGATGGTGTTATAAATTCATAAAAATAACAAACATCCGCCAAAGAGGTAACTTTTTATGATTTTCCTATATTATTTTTCCATTTATAAAGGAATTCTTCTCAGATTCCCGGAGGTGGGTTTCACTCCCACAGTAATTAATAAGAGAAGCATCTTTAAAAGTAGATTAGGCAATGCATCAACTATTTCTTATTGTCAGCTGGGTTTTTTTTTCAAGACCAGCGAAAGACAGGAAAAAATCCAAATATTCATTCAATACAAGATGACCTCACCTGCTTCTCACAGCAATGGAATAAAAAAAGTGTTTTGAAGTAAACTTCCTTTTTGCTTCCAGTTGTCTGAAAATGACTCACTATTCCTGGAAAACTCCATTATCTCAGCCATTGGAATGATCCTATCAGGCCAATGAGTTCTGCTTGCACTTGGACAGAAACGTTTGGTCAGCTTATGAGAAGAAGAAAACATGGATGAAACTGACCTCGATGTAGTTCTGCAGAATAGAATAGAATAGAATAGAACAGAACAGAACAGAACAGAATTCTTCATTGGCCAAGTGTGATTGGACACACAAGGAATTTGTCTTGGTGCATATGCTCTCAGTGTACATAAAAAGACAAGATACATTTGTCAATAATCATGAAGAACAACACTTAATAATTATCATAGGGTACAGATAAGCAATCAGGAAACAATCAATATTAATATGAATCTTAAGGATACAAGCAACAAGTTACAGTCATACAGGTATAAGTGGGAGGAAATGGGGGATAGATATTTCCTGTAGTTCCTGTGGCCGAATGCTATGGGCAAAACATAAAGACTAAAGTCATACTTTTTAATTTCAGGATGCTGCAAGGGAGACTCCGGGTTCTTCCTACTTTCCTGATGATATGACAGAAATCTTAGACAACAAGAGTCAAGCAGAGCAGATGGTAATCACCACACAAAGAGGGGGCAATGCTATGCTGCCGGAAATATACCCCAGGATAGGTGAGGCCAACAGTTTGGAAAGGATGGGTAATCTGAACAAAAGGCAGATCACAAACACTGATCTTGACTTGGAGAAGATGAGGTTGGATGGTGCCATGGTTAGGCTAAAGTACAAGCATGAAGATAATGAAAAGCGACGTCTGCATGAAGAAAAAATGGAACAGCTACGCCAAAAGTCTTCTTCTCAATCAGTAAGTGGGGAGGCATAACAGGCAAATAAGAAACCTTTTAATAAAAACAAAAAGCTGATGGTGCCCTGGCTCTAATCTAATAGACTCTTAGCCAGTGGTTGGCTCCCAAGGGAACGGCCAGGAACGCAGTTCCGGTAGCAAAATTTGGACCTCCACCCCAGCACACCCAATTTGCACTGAAAGATGGTGAAGCAAAATGCATAAGCCACGCCCACAGTGTGGTAGTAAGAATTTTGGTGGCCCATCACTGCTCTTAGCCATGGTTACTTTGCTGGTATTGAGCTATTAAAACCTTCAACAGCTTAGTTCCATACTACAATCTATGTTTACAAATCTCTGTCTGTCTGTCTGTCTGTCTGTCTGTGTCTGTCTGTCTGTCTGTCTGTCTGTCTCTCTGTCTCTCTGTCTCTCTGTGTCTCACTGTCTCTATCTATCTATCTATCTATCTATCTATCTATCTATCTATCTATCTATCATCTATCTATCTATCTATCTATCTATCATCGTCTGTCTGTCTGTCTGTCTGTCTGTCTGTCTGTCTGTCTGTCCGTCCATCCATCCATCCATCCATCCATCCATCCATCCATCCATCCATCCATCCATCCATCCATCCATCCATCCATCTATCTATCTATCTATCTATCTATCTATCTATCTGGTTGGTTAGTTAGTTAGTTATTAGTCCAGTATGTATTTGATAATATACATAAATGTAACATTATTTAAATACATAAAATGGGTATAAATGAAAGGGAATATTTGGACAGGGATGATAGGCACGCTGGTGTGCTTATGCACGCCCCTTACAGACTTCTTAGGAATGGGGTGAGGTCAACAATAGACAGTTTAAGATTAAAATTTTGGGGATTTGGGATGTAACCACAGAGTCCGGTAGTGAGTTTCAAGCATTAACTGCTCTGTTGTTGAAGTCATATTTTCTGCAACCAAGTTTGGAGTGGTTCACTTTAAGTTTGTATCTGTTGTGTGCTCATGTATTGTTATGGCTGAAGCTGAAGTAATTTACAGATAGGATGTTGTAGCAACTAATTTTATGAGCTATGCGTAGGTCAGTGATGGCGAACCTATGGCACGGGTGCTACAGGTGGCATGCGGAGCTATATCTACTGGCACATGAGCTGTTGCCTAGCTCAGCTCCAACGTGTATGTGTGTGCTGGCCAGCTGATTTTTGGCCCACACAGAGGCTCTGGGAGGGCGTTTTTGGCTTCCAGAGAGCCTCTGAGGGCGATTTTACCCTTGGCTCCAGGGAAACATTTGGAGCCTGGGGAGAGCAAAATAGAAGCCTACTGGGCCCACCATAAGTTGGTAAACAGGCCTCCAGAGGGCTTCTGAGGGGCAGGGGAAGCTGTTTTCTCCCTCCCCAGGCATTGAATTATGGTGCCTCACATGGTCACTCACACATGCACAATAGTGCACATGCACGCTCTTTCGGCACCTGAGAGAAAAAAGGTTCACCATCACTGGCTTAGGTCATGCTGAAGGGAACGTACGTCTATGTTTTCTAAGCCCAGAATTTTAAGTCTGGTGTCGTAGGTTTAAGTTTGTTAAGCTTGTGTTGTTACCGTTTATTAATAACGACAGAGCTTTCTTTAATGCACCAACCTTCGGAGTCTTCGGAGAGGGGCGGCATACAAATCTAAGTAATAAATAAATAAATAAAATAAACCTCTTTCAAAACTCTTTCAAAACCATCACAACTGGAAGCCACCGACTTGGGGAAGGCTGCTGTTAAGAGTTCTGCAATCTCTTACGAAAGGGGATTAATAATCAAAGCAGTTCCAGTTTCTATGTTACAAGCAGCCTCAAGAAATTTCCAGCATGAGCTTTCAGAAACAAGTGGCCTTAAAAACCAAGGAAAGGGGAACTTAAGCTGGTGTTTCTGATTTTTGACAGGGCCCATCTCCATGTTCCCATGGATATTTCTCTTTGGGAGATGCTATCTTGCTATTGCTTTGTTCCACTTTGGAAAGAACAGAAGAATTTTGCTTCTGTGCTTGAGCTGCAAAGACAATGTAGGGGAATGGCTGAGATGCCAAAATCCCAAGTCTAGCTAATATAATTTTTATGGTTATTAAAGTTACTGCTTGCGATTTGAGAAGGCAAACAGAGGCAGTTGTGCATCATTCTAAAGGGCTGGGATTCAAAGATAGTTTTTAAAAAGAGGAAGTAAGTAAAGGAGTAAATATTTGTTTGTTTTGTCAAGTACATATTGGTGGTATACAACGTTATAACAATATTTCTATACATGATACTAGTAAGAGAGAAACACTAAGACAGGGGATGGAAGGCACTCTGGTGTACTTATGTAAGCCCCTTACTGACCTTTTAGGAATCGGGAGAGGTCAACAGTGGATAGTCTAAGGGTAAAGTTTTGGGGGATAGGTGATAATACTACAGAGTAAGATAGTGAGTTCCATGCATCAATTACTCAATTACTCAAGTTGTATTTCCTGGGGAAATAGTATCACAATACATGTCTGATCGCATGAGCTACTGTTATGATGCAGTAACATTTTTACTTAGTTTTAGTTAAAGTACACTGCTCAAAAAAAATAAAGGAAACACTTAAACAACACAATATAACTCCAAGTAAATCAAACTTCTGTGAAATCAAACTATCTACTTAGGAAGCAACACTGATTGACAATCAATTTCACATGCTGCTGTGCACGTTCAACTTTGTACAGAACAAAGTATTCAATGAGAATATTTCATTCATTTAGATCTAGGATGTGTTATTGAGTGTTCCCTTTATTTTTTTGAGGAGTATATTTCTATGTGGCTTCTTCCTGCAAAGCTTATCAGGTAAATGATATACTGTATAGGGGAACTCTTGAGAAGATTACCTTTGGGCAGTGAAGGGCTACCAAAATTTTTACTACCACACTTATGCAGGACTTATGCAGGACACCCTGCATTTTCTTTCAACATCTTTTAGTGCAAATTGGGTGCTCTGGGATGGAGCTCCATTTTCGCTACCTCACTGTGTCCCCCCCCCCGTCCCGGCAGTAGCCCACCCCTGTCTTTGGGTCTATTATTTGGCATCTTTAAGGTCTTAAATATTTCAACCAGTGGAAGAGACAATTTGGAGAAGGAGCCTAGCAGTGGTCAGACTAAACCTGCTCATTTATACACATGACAAGTGTATAGGTGTAGTTTAACCCCCAGGTACAGTATTTTATTTTATTTATTTATTTAATTTTGTCCAATACATAATACACATTGAAGAGAATAGATATGTAGTAATATAAATAAAGAAAAGAAATAAAGAAAAGAATAGAAGAAAAGATATAAAAGTATAGGTGAACATATTTGAAAGGAAGAAACGATAAATGAGATAAGGAGAGACAATTGGACAGGGGACGGAAGGCACACTGGTGCACTTATGCACGCCCCTTACTGACCTCTAAGGAACCTGGAGAGCTCAATCATGGATAGTCTAAGGGAAAAATATTGGGGGTTAGGGGTTGACACTACTGAGTCAGGTAATGAGTTCCATGCTTCGACAACTCGGTTGCTGAAGTCATATTTTTTACAGTCAAGTTTGGAGCGGTTAATATTAAGTTTGAATCTGTTGCGTGCTCTTGTGTTGTTGCGATTGAAGTATGCTATACATTAAGGAAATATAAATATTTTACAAACACTGTTGCTCCCTTTTTTTTGAAATTTGCCTCAAACACACGGGCCTATTAACAACTTCACCGTTGTTTCTTTTTTGTTCTTTTCCCTTACAGATTGGACAACAGCTCCACGAATTATTCCGGCCCCAGAACCAGTATGCCCTATTTTTTTTCTGCTTCATCTTTATCCATGTTATTTACACAGCAAGGGAGCTGGTTTTCTATTTTATTACAAAGCATCACATATTCTGCTATGGCATTTTGGTGTATCTTGGTTTCTTGAAGATTCTCATGGATTACAAACAGAGAAAAAAACAACCTTGGAACAGCAGCAGACTCTAAGCAACAGAAACAAGAGGAAGGTGGCTCACTGAAGTTTATGTGTCTCATCTCTTTGCCCTTATTCTTTTGCCCTTGCTTGTTTCCTAGTGTGCCTGATGAATGCAGGTTTTGGTTTGGCTGTTGAAGGAATTCACGGTATCTTCTTTCTTGAATGTTATATCCCCCTCCCCTCTCCCCCTTTTAAGGCTTTTTAAAGAGCTGCCCTCCATCTGAGCATTCAGTCTTCAATATTAATAAATTGACATGGAATTTGAAAAAAAATTGTGGATACCTATCTATCTATCTATCTATCTATCTATCTATCTATCTATCTATCTATCATCTATCTATCTATCTATCATCTATCTATCTATCTATCTATCTATCTATCTATCATCTATCTATCTATCTATCTATCTATCATCTATCTATCTATCATCTATCTATCTATCTATCTATCTATCTATCTATCATCTATCTATCTATCATCTATCTATCTATCTATCTATCTATCTATCTATCTATCTATCTATCTTATATCTATCTATCTATCTATCTATCTATCTATCTATCATCTATCTATCTATCTATCTATCTATCATCTATCTATCTATCTATCTATCTATCTATCTATCTATCTATCTATCTATCTATCTATCATCTATCTATCTATCTAACTATCTATCATCTATCTATCATCTATCGATCGATCGATCGATCGATCTATCTATCTATCTATCTATCTATCTATCTATCTATCTATCTATCTATCTATCTATCTATCTATCTATTTATTAGATTTGTACACCGCCCCTCTCCGTAGACTCAGGACAGCTCACAGCATACAATTAAACAATTCATGACAAATCTAATAAATTTAAAAAACATTTAAAAACCCCATTATTAAACCAGACATACACACAGACATACCATACATAAATAGTATAGGCCTAGGGGAGGGGGGAAATGCCTCAATTCCCCCATGCCTGACGGCAGAGGTGAGTTTTAAGGAGTTTACGGAAGGCAAGGAGGGTGGGGGCAGTTCTAATCTCTGGGGGGAGCTGGTTCCAGAGCGTCGGGGCCGCCACAGAGAAGGCTCTTCCCCTGGGACCCACCAGATGACGGGACCCGGAGAAGGCCAACTCTGTGGGACCTAATCGGTCGCTGGGATTCTTGCGGCAAAAGGCAGTCCCGGAGATATTCTGGTCCAATGCCATGAAGGGCTTTATAGGTCATAACCAACACTTTGAATTGTGACCGGAAATTGATCGGCAACCAATGCAGACTGCGGAGTGTTGGTGTAACATGAGCATACCTAGGGAAGCCCATGATTGCTCTCGCAGCTGCATTCTTGCATATTGATGCTTTGAGGAAGAAGTACAGTGGTACCTCTACCTATGAATGCCTCTACTTATGAACTTTTCTAGATAAGATCCGGATGTTCAAGATTTTTTTTGCCTCTTCTCAAGAATTATTTTCCACTTACAAATCCGAGCCTCCAAAACTGTAACCGGAAAAGGTAGGGAGAAGCCTTTGTGGGGCCTCTCTAGGAATCTCCTGGGAGGAAACAGGGCTGGAAAAGGCAGGGAGAAGCCTCCATGGGGCCTCTCTAGGAATCTCCTGGGAGGAAACAGGGCCTCCATCCTCCCTGTGGTTTCCCCAATCACATGCATTATTTGCTTTTACATTGATTCCTGTGGGAAAAATTGTTTCTTACAAACTTTACTATTTAAGAACCTGGTCATGGAATGAATTCAGTTCGTAAGTAGAGGTACCACTGTATTGGACTAACTAACTAACCAACTAACTAACTAACTAACTAACTAACTAACTAACTAACTAACTAACTAACTAACTAAATAAACTATTTTTTAAGTGGACCACATATTAAACATTAAATTCCAAGTGAAATTCAACCATAGAAAACACACTTGCATTAGTAGAATAGAACTGAAGAAAAACTAAATTATCTAATGTCCCCCAGGTGTTTAAAAGGTTTTTTTCTTTTATGTGCACTGAGAGCATATGCAGCAAGACAAATTCCTTGTGTGTCCAATCACACTTAGCCAATAAAGAATTCTATTCTATTCTAAAATGTAATTAATTCATTCGTGGCTCAGTGGATTGAGTGAAGCCAGCCAGTGTGATTGGATGATACAGTGCATTTTATCAACAAAGGCAATTAGACTAATAAAGTAATAGTAAAATTAGCCTCTTTACAAATGCCCCACTGACCTTAATAACTCTGGTAAAACAAGATCAGGTAAACTTATACACACAAATGTCTTTGATACATGCACATGCACACACAGAAGCTGATTTATCATCACAGGAAGTCTGCCTGCCAAAGTATCATTGGATAGAAGCTTCACATATTTTTAAAGGAACCCCACCTCTTTCAAGTCAACAGTCTGCAGAGCAGCAGCAAGTTGAAAGAATAAGAAGAGGGAAAAGAAAGGCTGTGGGCTGAGTTGCATTGCCCAATAACCTGAATAGAGGTTGTTATGCAAAGCAATAAAATCGACTGCTGGGAACTTATTGCAGTCTCCAGAGAGATCATCAGGATGAAAAATGCAAAGGTAAGAGGGCAGCTTCCTTGAAAAAAAACTACTTTGGTCATCCCTCTTTTAAAAGATAGAATAAGGGCATTTTGGTAAGAGATGAGCTGAATTCAAATCTTGCTTTTTCATGAATTATTCAGCTGCTTTGGATGAGGCACTAACTTTCTGAGCATATGTAATATGGCACTTACTGTGGCTTATTTTATAGGACAGTTGTGGTTAGAAAATTATAATATCAAAGATAGCTATAATAATTGTTTTAATAAATATAATGGTTATGATACATATGAAGCCAGTTTGAAAGTGGTTGTTAAAGAAGTCTTTTTTCATTAACTATTTTTGTCACTATTAATACTAAGGATATGTCTAGATTTCTTACTCTGTTATTTGATTAATGGAAGCAATGTATCTTCTTGTTTCATAGTAAGAGCAGGAGACAAATTGTGAGCAAATGAAGGATTTTTCTTAAAAAGGAGATAGAATATTAGTAGGGAAAACTTTACCTGCTGGTCTTCCATATAGTAAAAATAGAGCACATTTGTCCTCAAAAATCAGATTATCTGACAAATAGTGCTTTTTGCTCCAGAATTGTCTTTGTGTGACCTCTTCTGGTACTGAAGGTCTATTACAATAGCAGCACGTTGGCATTGAGGAAGTCTTTCAATATGCAACTGAACATGTCAATAAAATGTAAAAAGCTGCAACAAGTGATTCTATTCTATTCTATTCTATTCTATTCTATTCTACTCTACTCTACTCTACTCTACTCTATTCTGTTCTAGTGAAATATGTTAAATGAAATGCTGGATATATGCCAAGGGTACAATTTCCTAGGCTTTCAAATAGTATCGCTGCTTCAATTTATTATCTTAGTACGTTGTCAACTAAACTTAATGGTGATCGGAATTGCTCCTTTGACTTTTACAGAAAAGTTTGATGGGCAGAAATTGAATTATGAAAAAATTCAAGGTCAGAGACTACATATGTATAATTAGTTACTAATTGGTGTGGGTCATATTGTTATTAAATGTACAGCCACATATTTCACAAGTTATCATGTGTACTTTGGCAGTACAGTTCATCTTATTAAAAATTTAACATTCCTTATTTTCTTTGTCTACTTGGACCCATCTTTTAATATCTAGCATTTAAAAATATGCTTTAATATGAACTTTCTCTGGGTATTCAGGAATTAAATTTGGAAGAAAATTAAGAAATACTTAGATATTTATTTCTATTCTGATGTAAGTTGACAAAATCAAATATTTTATGTTATGTCTTTGAATCACATAAAATTGTTCTTAAAAGCAGCTTTTTTTACTGTGTGTTAAAAAATATACAGGTTTGTTCACTGATATGTTAATTGAGATGATAGAACCTGTAGTCTAAAACACCTGGAGAAGTTGAAGAGAGTTGCTATAATATTTGATTTATGAAAACAATTATATGGTTTGCATATAATAAAAATACACATTTTAAATATCAAAAAGAAAGAATAAGACATCTTCCAGTAAAGATGTTTCTCTTATGAAAGACAGAATCACACATGGGATCCAGAAGCCTCTTGTATTTCATGCAAAGTAGTTTGAGCAAATGCAGCATTTTACTTGGAAGTAGTTTTGTACTTTTCCATGCACCACCTCATTCCATTGCTTCCAACTTTGTGTAAAAGGAACATGATGCAATGATCAAATTAACTGACTGTGTCTTCCTTAATCAGGCCAGATGCTTCCATCCCAGTACTGATGACCCAAAGATGAGGGCAAATAAAAATTTAGAACTCTTTGCTGACATTTCCTGATAATGTGAAAGCCAGCAAGAGTTGTGTGTGATAATAGCTTTCAGAAATAATTTTTAGGGATGGGTGAGAATACTTTTGTGAAAAAGCTGTTTTCCATAAAGGAATCTATCTTGGTATCCATCACAACAACATTTTACTATCACTTCTTAGTTATAAATACGAAGGTCGCTCAGAAAGCAATGCACCACTTTTTTTTCTTCAACAATTATTTATTGAACACAATGAAACTTACACACGAGAAGGAATGATGTTTCTTCTAGACTCCCTATTTTTCCACATAATCTCCATCCCGTTCTATGGCCTTCCTCCAGCGAGACACAAGGGCGTGTATGCCCTGTTGGTACTACTCCTTGTTCTGGTCACAAAGCCATTTCTGCACTGTGCGAATCAACTCTAATGTCCTCATCCTCTGTGCCCAGCAACTAACAGTACTTCTGTCGACTGCAGAATCTCCATAAAATGTACACAAACCTTTGTGAATATTCCCAACAGTTTCTTTCACTGCAGTGAGAAATTCAATGATGACACGCTGCTTGTAATGTACATCACCTACGGATGCCATTTCAAAACACTGCTGCAGATACGCTGTCTGAAGAAATGCAAAATTTACACACACACTCCTGACAATTCAAATAATGTATATCTAAAGTTTTGCATTCATATCATTATTGTACGCTGAGAAAAAAAAAGTGGTGCATTACCTTCTGGGTGACCCTCGTAATTAATACAAAGAATAAGGAGTTGATGTTCATGCTTCAATGAGCTTCCAAATCAAACCCAAGACCATCTGAACCACAAGGCCGAGTACAAATTTGGAAAATATAATGGTTTTCCTATCTCCAGGGATTAGGGTCTATCTAAGAAGTTGTCGTGCATGCAAGCAGTCAAGTGGCATATGTGAACCAACCATCCAAGGAGACCACTTCCAAACTGACTCTATATAGGACTTCTATTCAAGTAATGGAAGTCAACAGTTTCCAATAAGCTTCTGCAGGACTTTTGAGGAAAATTAGTAAATAACCAGTTCACCACAAGGGGGCGGGCTTTTCCACAAATCAAATACATTCATAATAGCTTCAGTTGTAATAGCTTTAATTATTGTCACACTAGGTTTCCTAAGACATGATCATCCAGAAAACGTATATAGCAAGCACACACACATCCATTCCAATTAGTCCCTTTTACACACACACACACACCACTGCTTCACCACACACATGAAATCACAGATGCTTCCTCTATATTAGGGGTGGGCAATTAATTTTGCTATGGGGCCACACGAGAAATTGGGATGTTATCTGCTATCTGCCACTCCATTAATCACCAGGCACAATCTATTGTCATTTTTGAAATTTCAGTGAGAGGTATGAAAGTCAAGGATAGCAATAGCATTTAGACTTGTATACTGCATTACTTATTTGGACTTATATAGTGCTTCAAGGCTGCTTGTAAACCTTGCTACAAAGCTCAAAATCTACTGAACAGCAATGCTAACTATCCTGTTGTATGCCAGTGAGACTTGGACTATATACAGGAGACATGTTAGGCAATTGAACCACTTCCACATGACCTGCCTCTGTAGAATTCTGAAGTTGCGGCCCTATCTGGATCGGGACTCACTACTCACAGTCACTCATGCCCTCATCACCTCGAGATTCGACTATTGTAATGCTCTCTACATGGGGCTACCTTTGAAAAGTGTTCAGAAACTTCAGATCATGCAGAATGCAGCTGTGAGAGCAATCATGGACTTCCCAAGGTATGCCCATGTTACACCAACACTCCGCAATCTGCATTGGTTGCCGATCAATTTCCGGTCACAATTCAAAGTGTTGGTTTTGACCTATAAAGCCCTTCATGGCATCGGACCAGAATATCTCCGGGACCACCTTCTGCCATACGAATCCCAGCGACCAATTAGGTCCCACAGAATTGGCCTTCTCTGGGTCCTGTCGACTAAACAATGTCATTTGGCGGGTCCCAGGGGAAGAACCTTCTCTGGGGTGGCCCCGACCCTCTGGAACCAGATTCCCCCTGAGATTAGAACTGCCCCCACCCTCCTTGCCTTTCGTAAACTCCTTAAAACCCACCTCTGCCATCATGCATGGGGGAACTGAGATAACTTCCCCAGGCTTATACTGTTTATGTATGGTATGTTGTGTGCATGTTTTTTAAAATTATGGGTTTTTAGCTTTCTAATTATTGAATTTGTATTATATATTGTTTTCTGTTCCTGTGAGCCGCCCCGAGTCTGCGGAGAGGGGCGGCATACAAATTTAATAAATAAATAAATAAATAAATAAAAGATCCGGTGGCAGGATAAGGTGCCTGAAACTGAGGTCCTCTCCAGAGCAGGCCTGCCATCAATTCCCACCCTGCTGATGAAAGCCCAGACAGGCTGGGCAGGCCATATGGCTAGGATGCCAGACCATCGCATCCCTAAACAGGTCCTCTATGGTGAGCTGTCTAAAGGAAAGTGATCACAGGAGGGGGGGGCAAAGGAAGCGATACAAAGACATATTGAAAGACTCCTTCAAGTCCCTTGAAATTGACACCACCTCCTGGGATACCCTGGCACAAGATTGACCAACATGAAGTGTGTTATGTCTGTCAGTTTATTAGAAGCCGGCCGCTAGGAGTTCAGCGAGCCGGGCTATCCAAGGTGCTGATTGGCGCGCCTCCCTGGATACACTGTAAGCGGGAAGTTTCCCTGTTCTTAATTGGTCGCTGCCTCAGGCAGCTACGTGTATAAAAGCTTCTGTATTGTTTATCTTGTTCTAAGCCTGTACCTGCCGGCCTGGCATGAGTTCTAATTAAAGTGTTCTGTGTTCTGACCTACCGGAGGCCTCAGTTATTATACTGGCGACGAGAGGCGAGCAATCCATGCGAAGTCTTGCTAAGTAATAGACAGTAAGTGAAGATGTCAGTACAGCTGACCTTTCCCCCTTTCGACCCTCAAGGGGAGACGTGGGATTCCTACGTGGCCCGCTTCGATTGTTTTCTAATTTCAAATGGATATACTGAAATATCAGGGGATAGGAAGCGATCATATTTCCTGGGGTTTTGTGGCCCAGAGATGTTTGAGACGGCGAGGGCTCTGTTCGCCCCAGTCTCAATACATGACATTCCGTGGCAGCAATTCCTGTCTACGCTGCAGGATCATTATGCCCCTGCCCCGTCCCGCTGTGCCCGGAGATACAAGTTTTACCAAAGGAACCAGGCAGAAGGGGAGTCAATTAATGATTTTGTCGCCGCTCTCCGCAGGGCTGCGTTATACTGCGAATTCACAGATCTCAATGACTATTTACTTGACCGATTGGTTTTTGGGGTGAGGGATGGATGCCTTAAGCGGCGTCTCCTGGCCACCCGGGACTTAACTTTTCAAACAGCTCTGGCAGAAGCCCGTGCATTCGAGCTGTCAACCTTGTCTCTAGCGGCCATGGACAGCTCGGTAAACGTCACAAGTAAAGGGCTGCCGCTTCCAGATAAGCCCCCGCCTGTGGCAGACAAGGAGGATTCCAATGCCGGGGAGGAGGAAGAGGTCTGCCGGCTGGCAGCTAACAGCAGCCGAAATCTGCCTGCTGCCCGTCCCCGTCCTCCGCTGTCTCCTTGCTGGGGCTGCGGGGGAAGCCATTTTAGAGCGAGCTGTCCATTCCGGGACGCTGCGTGCAGGCGATGTGGTGCCCGGGGGCATATTGCAAGGGTCTGCCGTTCCCGTAGATCCCCACCAACCCCGAGAAAGGAGCAGAGGGAGTCCCAGAATTATAACCCTCACTGGCAAAGGCAATTTTCATCAAACCGCCGGGATGAATGTAACACCGTCTACAGTTTTCCGCGCCAAACTACCTCGTATGTCAGGAAGACGTCGAGCGGCACAGAGAAAATTTCTGTTGATGTTCGCCTGGGAGACACTTGGTGCTCAATGCAAGTTGACACTGGCTCAGCGCATTCTTTGGCTTCATGGTCTACCGTAAAGCGTTGTTTTCCCCGTTTAAGCAAGAATCACCTTCAGCCCTGCAGCTCAGTTCTCAGAGACTACCAAGGCTCTTCAATTCCGATTTTGGGGGAGGGTCGTTTTACGGTGAAATTCAAATCTTTTGTGGGCAAGCTGCCTTTAATTGTGGTGGATGGACCTTTCTCAACTCTTTTGGGACTAAATTGGTTTAATTCATTGGGGTTATCTGTCACCGGGGTTAACTTAGTACAGGGGGCTTCAGCCTTTGAGAAACTTGCTAAGGAATTTCCATCAGTATTCAACGAAGGGTTGGGCTGTTACACGGGTAGCCCTATATCATTCAGCCTTGACTCCCAGGTTCCAGCGGTGAGGCTGAAAGCCCGCAGGGTCCCCATTCCTCTCAGGCCAAAGGTGGACGCGGAACTGGACCACCTTATATCACAAGGTGTCCTAGAGCCTGTGGACCAAGCAGCATGGGAAACCCCATTAGTTATTGCATTTAAGGGGGATGGGGGTATAAGACTATGTGGGGACTACAAATGTTCTGTAAACCGGGCTTTAGCCCACCACTCTTATCCTTTGCCCGTGGTGCAGCAGCTGCTCCACACTCTGGGAAATGGCAAGGTCTTTGCGAGGCTTGACCTGTCCCAAGCTTATCAGCAGCTTCCCGTGGACCCCCCAACAGCTGAAGCCCAGGCTATCGTTACCCATAGGGGGGTTTTCAGATGTAATCGCCTTCAGTTTGGGGTCTCCATTGCACCGGGAATATTTCAGGGGTTAATGGAACGGTTATTATATGGGCTCGAGGGAACTGTACCATATTTTGACGACGTCCTGGTGTCGGGGAGTTCCATGGACGAACTGTTCTCCAGAGTTCGAAAGGTACTAGCAAAATTCCAAGGGGCGGGGTTGAAGCTCAAACCCAAGAAGTGTGTGTTTGGGGTTTCAGAGGTTGAGTTCTTAGGATTCCGAGTGGACGGACAGGGAATACACCCGACTTCGGAAAAAACTCGGGCAATTCAGGATGCCCCCAGGCCCCGTTCAAAAGCTGAACTCCAGGCATTTTTGGGGCTTTTAAACTTCTATGCGGTCTTTATTCCGCATAAGGCATCCGTGGCCGAACCCCTTCACAGGCTGCTGGACTCCCGTTCACATTGGCAGTGGGGTCCGAGGGAGGAAACCGCGTTTGGGGCGGTCAAGAAAATTCTCCTGTCAAATGACGTTCTGGCTCAATACTCCCCTGGGTTACCCTTGGTCTTAACATGCGACGCCTCGCAGTACGGCGTCGGGGCTGTCTTAAGTCATCGTTTGCCTAATGGCTCAGAGGCACCCATAGCCTTCTTTTCTGGGACTCTTGCCCAGGCCGAAAGAAACTACGGACAGATAGACAAGGAGGCATTGGCGCTTATCGCTGGAGTCCGTCGATTCCATGAATACCTTTATGGGCGGAGTTTCCAGTTAGTTACTGACCATCAGCCCCTTTTAGGATTACTAGCTGGTAACCGCCAGAGTCCCACCGTTCTCTCACCACGTATGTCCCGTTGGATCGTATTCCTGGCCAATTACAATTATACCTTAATTTACAAACCTGGTCGCCACATAGCACATGCTGATGCCCTTAGCCGATGCCCTCTGGCCGAATTGTTGTCCGATCCAGCCCCGACCTGCTCAGTTTTTGCTTTATCTGAGGAGACTTCAATCTTGTCTGCAAGGGATGTGGCCAGAGAAACAGGAAGAGACCGTATTTTGTCACAGGTGAGACAGTGGGTGTTGCGGGGATGGCCGAATTCGACCCCCGCCGAGCTGCTCGTTCCCTTCTGGCGCTGCAGGTTGGAGTTTTCGGTGGAGAAGGGCACCATACTAAGAGGTGAAAGAGTTGTAGTGCCAGGCAGATTACGGAATGAAGTGCTGGCTATGTTACATAAGGGCCATCCAGGCATCGTGAGGATGAAGGGATTGGCCCGGGATTACGTCTGGTGGCCGGGTATGGACAGGGAAATAGAGCAGAGGGTGGCCAATTGTATGAGTTGTCAGGAGAGCAGACCGTTTCCACCACGGGCGGAGCCATTGGCATGGGAGCCGCCGTCAGGACCCTGGACTAGAGTGCACATTGATCTGGCTGGTCCGTTTATGGGCCAGACCTTCTTAATTTCAATTGATGCCTATTCCAAGTGGGTAGAAGTGGCCCAGTTAGGATCTACTCAGGCTCAGACAGTGATAGATGTGTTAAGAGGGCTGTTCGCCACGCATGGCCTTCCGGATCTAATAGTTTCAGACAATGGGCCACAGTTTACTTCAGTTTTATTTGAGTCCTTCCTGGCATCAGTGGGCATTAGGCATGCTTTGTCCTCGCCTTGGCATCTGGCCAGTAATGGCCAGGCAGAACGGGCAGTTAGGATGGTTAAGGAGGCTTTGAAGAAGATGCCACAGGGCTCGTGGAAGGAGAAATTGGCAGATGTGTTGCTGGCCCAGCATTCGACTCCATGTGTGTCCACGGGTAAGACTCCGGCCGAGCTACTGATGGGCCGGAAACTGAGGATTACTCTAGATAGGTTGCACCCTGGTTACACCTTGGGGGTGCAATGGCCGGATAAGTCAGGAAGGAACATACAGCTGGGAGACTTGGTGTATGCGCGGTCTTATTCCGGAGACAAGACCTGGGAAAGGGGAATTATTAGCAGAGAATTGGGACCCCGTTCATTTGAGGTAATGCTTAAAGATGGCAGGGTCTGGAGAAGGCACCTAGATCAGGTGCGCCTGGATAAGAGTGCAGATGGGAAAGATCGGATGATCGAGGACCAATGCGAAGATGGGTTCCAGGAACCTCCCATCGAGGCTTGCAGAGCCAGGGAAGCGACCGCTGGAGCAGGGCAAGAGGCGGAGCTATCCCAAAGTGCTGATTTAAGTCAGGACGCGGAAGGGTTAAATCCAGGTTCGCCCCGCGGTGCAGAGCCACGTCGTTCAGAAAGAATAAGCCGCAGACCTTCATACTTAAAGGATTATATATGCGCGAGCCAAGGGGAGAGGATTGTTATGTCTGTCAGTTTATTAGAAGCCGGCCGCTAGGAGTTCAGCGAGCCAGGCTATCCAAGGTGCTGATTGGCGCGCCTTCCTGGATACACTGTAAGCGGGAAGTTTCCCTGTTCTTAATTGGTCGCTGCCTCAGGCAGCTACGTGTATAAAAGCTTCTGTATTGTTTATCTTGTTCTAAGCCTGTACCTGCCGGCCTGGCATGAGTTCTAATTAAAGTGTTCTGTGTTCTGACCTACCGGAGGCCTCAGTTATTATAACGTGTGCTGATCCACCAAGGCTGCCAGACATCTGAGGCCAGAAGAACATTCAAAGCATAAGAGAAGCGAGCACGCCACAAAGCCAGAGCTGCAAATGCTGTGACAATGGTGCCCACACATGTCTGCCCTACATGTAGCAGAACATTTCGTGTCCATATAGGCCTTTTCAACCACCTGCAGATAAATGTGTACAGCCCACAACCCATTAAATGTCAAGGTCTCCTTCGAACACAATGGACAAACATCATCACTGCTTCACAATGCTTTACAGCCCTCTCTAAGAGGTTTACAGAGTCAGCATGTTTCTCCCAACAATCTTGGATGGCATTTTACCGACCTTGGAAGAATGGAAGGCTGAGTCAACCTCAAGCCTGGTGAGATTCAAATTACCAAATTGCAGGAAACCAGCAGCCAGCAGAAGTAGCCTGCAGTATTGCATTCTAACTGGGGGGGCACAGCAGGTAGAGTGCTGTACTGCAGGCCACTGAAGCTTATTGTAGATCTGTAGGTCAGAGGTTCAAATCTCATCACCGGCTCAAGGTTGACTCAGCCTTCCATTTATTTATTTATTTATTTGTTTGTTTATTTATTTGTTTATTTATTTATTTATTTATTTATTTATTTATTTATTTATTTATTTATTTATTTATTTATTTATTTATTTATTTATTTATTTATTTATTTATTTATTTATTTATTTATTTATTTATTTATTTATTTATTTATTTATTTATTTATTTATTTATTTATTTATTTATTTATTTATTTATTTATTTATTGGATTTGTATGCCGCCCCTCTCCAGAGACTCGGGGCGGCTAACAGCGACAATAAAACAGTGTACAATAGTAATTTGGTATTGATGATTAAAAATTAATTAATATAAAAACCAAACATACATACATACATACATACATACATACATACATACATACATACATACATACCATGCATAGAATTGTAAAGGCCTAGGGGGAAAGAGGATCTCAATTCCCCCATGCCTGCCTCCATCCTTCTGAGATAGGTAAAATGAGGACCTGGATTGTGGGGGCAATAGGCTGGCTCTATCAATCAATCAATCAATCAATCAATCAATCAATCAATCAAGCAAGCAAGCAAGCAAGCAAGCAAGCAAGCAAGCAAGCAAGCAAGCAAGCAAGCAAGCAAGCAAGCAAGCAAGCAAGCAAACAAACAAACAAACAAACAAACAAACAAACAAATAACCACTGCACCATCACAGCTCTTAGGTTAGTAAGGATAGTAATTAATGGATGCTTCATAATTTACACTTCAAAAAAGTTAGCCCATCCTTTATTTGGATGGTCCTATTTTTTGGACCATAGTTCCTGCTATCCTCATTCACATTAGCTGAATGTAATAAAACTAGTGTGGAAAGTAGCCAAGCTAGACTAGCATATTTTTGATAAACATTTCCCCCTCCCCTCTTCTCTGGCTTTCACTGTTTGTTTTCTTCTGGCATTACACAGTAGAACACTTTCTTAGCATCATCAAAAATAAAAAGCAAAGGCATTGTTGGTTTCTTTTTTCCCATGAGAACCTCTCACTTTGCGGTTATTTGAGGAAGTTGACTAAATAATTGAGATGTAGTAGTGGTTTTGCTTTTGGGGGGATCTTGTGATACCCAATGGGAAACCCTTGCAAACTATTTTATTCAGATTATAGATAAGTGATACAGACAGTAGTATCTACTGTGCTGTAGATATCTAACTACATCTTATATCAAAAAGGTGATGGAGGAGGGTTAGAGAAACCTTTAAATGTAACTTCTTCCACTTTCAGAGGCAAACTTAATTATGCTAATATTGCTATTTACTGGTTATATTCTCATGATAGCTATATTTATGATTAATTGAACTAGAGTTTCCTAACCCAATTTTGGGGATTCATAATGAACCATGAATCATACATTTATACTCTTCCAAAGTTTTCAAATAAGCACTCATTAGCAAATTGGACTACATTAGTAAGCTGCTAGTTAAGAACTCAATTTTGTCTATTGTTTTTCTAAGTTTCTATAATGATCTATGAAGGGAATTTCACAAAAAACCTTGTTAACTGATGTCTCAGTCTGAGCTTTCCTTTTTCCTTCTGTCATTTTCTTTTCTCTTCTAACATATCTTTCCAGATATTAAATTATATTTTGCCTTTCAGAATTCCATTATATCTCTAATGCTTTTCAATATCTACATGAAGATACTGAACAGACCATTACATTCGGAACTATGGACTATCAGTATATCAGTGATGCCCAAATCTATATCTTGGCAACTTTGTCAAATAATAATAATATGTTTCCCCTAAAGGCTTGTAATTGGTTGGAAGAACCCAATAAATACCAATAATCATTGTGAGAAATCACACATCCAGGGAGATGGTTAAATGTTTCTGTTTAAACAGAGTCACTGAATCAATATATACACAACCTGGGAAACTATGATTAACATGTATGACAAACATCAATTATTATCTTTTGGGGTTAATATACCAGGTGTGTCCCTTGCTTGAGATCTCAGTGGCCAGGTTTAACTCTAGAAGAGTTGAAGAAGATCACAATATCCTTGTGCTAAAAGCATGACTTGGGGGAATCTCTATAGTTGCCCAAAATTTTTATAATGCTCTCCCCATCGAGATAAAAACGTTCTAAAATATTTTTAAAACAGGGAACTAACTGATGGTTTTAAGTGTTTTAATATAAAACTTATTTTAATTCTAATTTCATTGCTTATTGTGAACTGTAGTGATATTGGTTGTCAGTGGTAGAATAAGCTAAATATAAAAAAAGAACGTAATAGAAGCCCTATAACATGATATTTCCATCTGCAGGGAAATTTTTAATGACGTTCCACTTTTAAATAAACAATCTGCACCTCTGCATTGTGGATTGAAAAAAAATCACATTTGTATTGATTTTTAGGATGCTCATGAGGACAGATGATAAGATTTTGTTCTTTAAATTTAAGGCATTAATTTTATCTGCCCTGTGGTAAGCATTTCTTATCATTAAGCAAAGACAACAAAGACATATATAGATTGTTAGATAGGAGTCTTTGCACTGACAGAACTTAGCAGAGGCTTGCCTGAATAAAATCTATATTTGCCAATCTACTGGTATGTGTATAGATTTAAATTTAGAAATTATGTCTTTAAATTAAAGGGAAAAAAATGTTCTAATTGAGGAAAACTCTCACCAAAATGTATCTTTTTCTTTTATGTACGTTGAGAGCATATGCACCAAGACAAATTCATTGTGTGTCCAATCACACTTGGCCAATAAAATTCTATTCTATTCTGTTCTGTTCTGTTCTGTTCTATTCTATTCTATTCTATTCTATTCTAAAGACCCATGTAGTCATTACATTTGCTGTCTCAGATAATGCTTAGTAGCAAGTTGTTGTCCATTGCTTTTCTTTCTTTTCACTCTTGTCTTTAAACCAAACATGGAACTGGCTCGAAACATTAAATATTCTTTAATTTTTTTTAAAAAAGCTTTTCAGTAAAAAGGAAAATAGGGTAATCACTATTTCATACTTTTGCTCTGGATATAAAGGGCAAAGCTGCTTTAATATTGTTATTTTCCTGGATCTGGGGACAAAGTGAAAAAATTATCAAGAAGAAAAAATTCATGTACAAGATTGTTGGTCCTTGAGAAACTGGTGGGGAACAATTTGAGCCACAAGTTTCTCTCGAGTTTGAAGAGATTCAAGAGGGCTACCTATTGCAAAAAAAGATGTTGTAACTAAAATAAACTCAATTAGACTGGACATCTTTGAGTTACAAAGAACAGAAAATATAATTCATCTAAGCACTAGTTGCAAATGAACTCAAGGCTAAAAAAAATAGCTTTAGTAACCCATCAATCCTGGACTTGATTGCTGTAAGGAATTATCATGGGGAAAAACCTATATATTTTAGAAGCTGCAAAATATAGTATCTTGCTTGTCAATGTAACATGCTGATGGACGATGAAAATATTTCAGAAGACAGTTAGTCTTCATTCTGGTTCCATAGCAACTTAGGCAGATGTGACTGTGTAGTAGAGTCATTCTCTGTGGTTCATTGTTCAAGTCTGCCTTAAAAGAGCCAGCTAAATAGCATCAAAAAGGAGGCTATCAAAGAAGAGTAAAAAAGGGATGGATTTTTATAAAATATGCATGTGCTTATTTGGGCAAAACTGATCACAGGGAAGGAAAATGCTTGCAAGCAAATGAGTGACAAAACCTGTCACAATTTTGATTGCTTTGCATGATTTTTCATGGGCTGAGGTCTGCATGTGGTCTTTGAGTGGCAGCCCAAAAGTTTCACTTCAAAAACAAAATAAAACGAAACATCATGCAACCCTAAATTTCATTGAATGTAATTTAATAATTTAAATTGAATAAGTTAATATTCAGTAATATATTTAAAAACTTCTCTTTCCTGCTGTATTAAAAAGGATAACTTGGTAATAACTTTCGGATGTTATGTGTAACTTCAGATTGTGCATTTTTTTCCTCTTCTAAGAATGTGTTGGAGTGAAAAAGTGACCTGTGGGTTTCCTTAGTCTGAGGACAGAAGCTAATTGTTGTTCACTAACTTTGTGGTCCCCTGGAATTTTCTTGTTTCAGTTTCTTTGTTTTTAATAAGCTGTTCTGTTCGAAAAAACTCCCTAATCTTATGTTCCTGGGTCTATTTAACCCGGACTGCAAATTGATCATTTTAGGTACTTATATTTGGTCTTTTTGAAAGCTTTTTTCACCTGGAAACAAGTTTGAACATTTCTGCACACAATGAAATGAAAATTGAACTGAAGAAATTAATCCTTATTGGTTTATTTTGCACATAAATGTGCCTCTCCCCCCGTTTTTGTGAAAGTTTTTTCAATTTATGGATAGTTTTGCTTGCAAAATCCATTCTATTTTACTAAAGTTGGTGTGGGATTGGTAGCTTGAACAGTTCTGCACACAGTGATATGAAAATTGAAATGAGAAAAGTAAATCTTATTGGTTTATTTTGCTGATATAATGCATGCACCCCCCGTTTCTGTGAAATAGTCTTCACTTTATGGATAGTTTTGCTAGCAGAATGCATTCTATTTTGCTAAAGTTGGTGTGGGATTTGTAGCTTGAACATTTCTGAACATAATGTTAAAAAACCAGTAAGAATCATTTTTTTCAGTTCCTTTATATTTTTCCTATATTCAGAAATGTTCAAGCTACCAATCCCACACCAACTTCAGTAAAATAGAATGCATTTTGCAAGCAAAACTATCCATAAATTGAAAAAACTTTCACAAAAACGGGGTGAGGCACATTTATGTGCAAAATAAACCAATAAGGATTAATTTTTTCATTTCAATTTTCATATCATTGTGTGCAGAAATGTTCAGACTACTTTCCAAGTGAAAAAAGTTTTCAAATTGACCAAACATAAGCACTTGAAATGAAGAGTTTTCGGTCCGGGTCGTATTTGACCCGAACAGAAGATTTGTAACTTTTTTTGCCCAGCAAAAACTAAGCCCCCCACCCCCCAAAAAAAATTCTCATAGAGAGAACTCCTGAAATGATGAACAGTCGTGAAATTTCAAGTTTCAGATATGCAGGGAAAATGTTTTACAGGGGACTCAAATTTGGTTTCGGGTCACATAGGACCCGAACAGAACAGCAGGGGTTTTAAACCAAATAGACCATCTCTCTAAATACAAGATGCCTTTCAACAGGCCTGCCTACTTTAATACAGATTGTGTATAACCTCTGTCTGAATACAGTTATCCAGTTGGAGAGCCTGAATGATCAGATGGCCTGAAAGGCCAAACAGAAATATAAAAAGTCACCATATCTAACTTAGGTCTTCATTTTTTGCACAAAGCCACAAACATTTAAATTTAGAAGAGAAGAAACAGGAAGCTCTCTCCTCTCTCTCTCCTCCCTCTCTGTGAGAGTGTGTGTGCACATGCATTCTTCTATATCTTGTCAATTTGCCTTTTTTGAATATTTTAGCTTTGGAGTCATATTCTGCCCCTGACCTTTATGACCTTTCTACTTTGCTAAGTATATGCTAGGACCAATCTCAGAGTCTGGCATATATCTGATCATGAGATTAGTCCCCATGATGAGTAATAGCAGAGAAACATTGCTGAAAGGCAGCTTGTCCATTCTAGCTGATCTCCTCTGGCAGATTCAAGTTGCATTCTGCTTTAGACGAAGGATGATCCCTCTTTGGGCTTGAGCCCCTTATATGGAAGGCACAGGGAACTCCCTTGAAGGACAAAAGGAAGAGCTGCTAACAAGGTAACAGTCACATAAAAGGGGCCCGGGCCATTGTGAGGAAAATAATTTGAGAAGATGTCTTGGGTAAGTGCCTCCCAAATTCACATGAAAATACAGAGAGTGAGGGACAAACACATTCATAGAAATATAGAAGATTGACGGCAGAAAAAGACCTCATGGTCCATCTAGTCTGCCCTTATACTATTTCCTGTATCTTATCTTAGGATGGATATATGTTTATCGCAGGCATGTTTAAATTCAGTGACTGTGGATTTACCAACCACATCTGCTGGAAGTTTGTTCCAAGCATCTACTACTCTTTCAGTAAAATAATATTTTCCCACGTTGCTTCTGATCTTTCCCCCAACTCACCTCAGATTGTGCCCCCTTGTTCTTGTGTTCACTTTACTATTAAAAATACTTCCCTCCTGAAATTTATTTAACCCTTTAACATATTTAAATGTTTCGATAATGTTCCCCCTTTCCCTTCTGTCCTCCAGACTATACAGATTGAGTTCATTAAGTCTGTCCTGATATGTTTTATGCTTAAGACCTTCCACCGTTTTTGTAGCCCATTTTTGGACCCGTTCAATTTTGTCAATATCTTTTTGTAGGTGAGGTCTCCAGAACTGAACACAGTATTCCAAAAGTGGTCTCACCAGCGCTCTATATAGCGGGATCACAATCTCTCTCTTCCTGCTTGTTATACCTCTAGCTATGCAGCCAAGCATTCTACTTGCTTTCCCTACTGCCTGACTGCACTGTTCACCCACTTTGAGACTGTCAAAGACGTCATTCAGACTTCAAAGATTGAGGCCAGCCTTACAAAATAGACCAGAAAAGCAAACCATGTAGTTCAGTGCAGCTTTGATTGTAACAATGATAGTAACAGAATCTCATAACTGAACTTGAAAGCTTCCTGCACATTGTCTATTGTCCTGCCCATTATAACCTGTGTTAGGAGTCTCCCCTACAGCCACTGGCTTGGTGAGAACCAAACAGCTTGGCCAGATCAGCCGAAACTGACAGGTCTGGGAAGAAATGTAGTTCAAAAGGATTCTCTCATTATCCAAAACAGAACAGACATATGGAACAGAATATATGTAGCTCAGGGTTGAGCTATGAGGTCCTCAGTGCTCTCTGAACTTGGTTGTTTTCTTTTAGACGTTTCATTACCCAGTACACTAATGAAGCTACCTAGTAACATCATCAGTGTACTGGGGCCATTGATCTGATTATGGTAACCTACCTGCCTCCCATACACTGCACCAGAGATAAAAACCCAAGGGGAATGGCAGGAAACTGGCTGGGCCTTCATGCCATTCTCAAATTTCCTGGGAAATTTGTCCGGGCTTGGGTTCTGAAGTAGAAAATGGTTCTTACGAAGAGGCAAAAAAAATCTTGAATACCCGGTTCTTATCTAGAAAAGTTCTTAAGTAGAGGCGTTCTTAGGTAGAGGTACCACTGTAGTTGAGTTATGAAAATGTCTGCAAGAAAAGTACCAGATTCAGAGAGCAGAGTCCTGGAGGAGATCTTTCAAGGAACAGACAGGAATGCCTACACCAGTCTTAACCAATCAATAAAAACTGGGCCAACCCTCTTTTTGTAGCAGTAATGTATGTGATGATGCATCTGAAAAAGTGGATGGTAAAGCCAATCCTATAATAATGACAAACAATGTGACATTGTACAAAACTGCTTTAATACTGGGACTATAATGGAAGACTATCTCAGGATGGGATAAGGGTCAAACAAAGGCAATGTCATGTGAGAAAAGGGGTATGTCAGGGCATGTTTGTATTATGGTTAGATGTGCTCTTCTCTTGCCAGCTGGTGAAAGCTGGTAAATATGGTTTGAGGAAGAGAAGCAAGGGGCCCCTTGCAACTTAGCCAGGAGATCATGTAAAAGGAACCTGGTATTACAGGGTGGGGCTTCGATCGCATAGGGGATTGCATGATTGTGGCTGCCATCTTGACTGTTTTGACTCTACCCCTTCATATGGACTTGGGCAGGAAGAGAAAACTAGCTTCAAAATGAGACATGCCTAATCCATTTTGTACCCATACTTTGAGATATCGTGATCCTCTAAAATAGTAAATGATGTTGAATTCAATTTTAACATTTGTATTCTCCCTGTGAATAAAAAAAAAATAGCCATTTTTGTGTTGAGACTTGACAAGAAATAAGCATGCCACTTTGAATAGTTGAATTTTAAGTTTTATTTATTTATTTATTTATTTGTTTGTTTGTTTATTTAGTTAGTTAGTTAGTCCAATACACAATGAGGGTTTTAGTGGGTGTACAGTATATATATATATAGTGTACAGTATATAGATAGATAGATAGATAGATAGATAGATAGATATAGATATATATAGATATATATATAGATAGATATATGTATCAAATGTTTTTAGATACATACAGAATATAGTTGTCGGCTATGAATAAATTAACTGCCTTGAAATGGTCCTGGGTTGGGCCTAGAGGCAAAAAGGAGCTGTGACGTTCCTTCAATATAACAGGGTGATCTGCCATAAATATATATATATATATATATATATATATATATATATATATATATATATATATATATATATATATATATATATGTAGATTGTTCTGAGTTCGGGTTTTGCCCTGTGTAATATTTTGCATGTCTATGCGGCGTTTCGGTGAAATCACATTCACCATCATCAGGCTAAAGTTCCAATCTTTGTGTTGTTGTAAAATGGAATGTTAGCAACTGTCATTTCTTCCTAGTATATAGTGTGGGGGTGGAGATTTGTTTTGAATGTAGCAAATAGATTGGGTGATTATGTTTCAGTGATCTGATTGGTTGGTGTAATCATAATTATTAGAAGGAATGACATGGAGATTTTTATGAAGTGTTTTGTTTAAGGCTGATTTCCAAATATCAAAATTCTAAAATCATAATTATTAGAAGGATTGACATGCTGATTATTATGAAGTTGTTGTTTTTTTTTTGTTGTTTAAGGCTGGTTTCCAAATTTCTGGTAGGCGGGACGTGTCATCTCTTTTATTTATGCAAAGGGGTCTCCTCTCAATTTCTATAGCTTCTAGAGCAATTCTTCTATATAAATTCTCTGTTTTGTGGAGTAATTTAGTTTTTTCAAAGTCAATTTCGTGCCCTGTTTTTTTAATGTGCTCTTTTTTGATTAGGTTTGTTATTGTTCTAATGGATTCAAAGAGAAAACAATAAGAAACCTAATCAAAAAAGAGACACCCCCCAAAAAACAAGATCAAGAACAGGACAATGGCACCACCATCCTTCCTTACATCAAAGGCACCACGGATAAAATTAGTAAAATTCTGCACAAACATAACATCAAAACTTCATTTTGCACTAACCAAAAAATATCTAATATCCTAAGGAGCCCCAAAGATAAAATCCAATTGGAATACCAAGGAATCTATGAAATCCCTTGCAAAACATGTGCAGCCACATACATTGGACAAACTAACCGAAGAGTGAGCCAACGCATAGCAGAACATGTGAATGCAGTCAAAAAAGAAGAAAAGACCTCCTCCCTTGTCCAGCACATTAAAAAAACAGGGCACGAAATTGACTTTGAAAAAACTAAATTACTCCACAAAACAGAGAATTTATATAGAAGAATTGCTCTAGAAGCTATAGAAATTGAGAGGAGACCCCTTTGCATAAATAAAAGGGATGACACGTCCCGCCTACCAGAAATTTGGAAACCAGCCTTAAACAACAAAAAAAAACACAAAAAAAAACAACACTTCATAATAATCAGCATGTCAATCCTTCTAATAATTATGATTTTAGAATTTTGATATTTGGAAATCAGCCTTAAACAAAACACTTCATAAAAATCTCCATGTCATTCCTTCTAATAATTATGATTACACCAACCAATCAGATCACTGAAACATAATCACCCAATCTATTTGCTACATTCAAAACAAATCTCCACCCCCACACTATATACTAGGAAGAAATGACAGTTGTTAACATTCCATTTTACAACAACACAAAGATTGGAACTTTAGCCTGATGATGGTGAATGTGATTTCACCGAAACGTCGCATAGACATGCAAAATATTACACAGGGCAAAACCCGAACTCAGAACAATCTACATACATATACCCGTGAAAATTTACGTATATATATATATATATATATTCATTTGCAAAAACACAGAGATTGGAACTCCAGCCTGATGATGGTAAATGTGATTTTACCGAAACGTCGCATAGACATGCAAAACATTACACAGGGCAAAACCCGAACTCAGAACAATCTACATACATATACCCGTGAAAATTTACGAAAACAAATATCTTGCCTCTACGGGGAGGACACTTTCCTACTGACTAGGACCTATGAAAAACTTGAAGTCAGAAAAGCCTCCATCTTATGTGATCTCACATTCCTACGCAACTGCAGGGACAAAAAAATAATTCCCAAATACTTCCAACTAAAATTCCACCCAAAAACCCCAACCATAGAGAGGATCCTAAAAAGAACTGAATTAGCCCTAATCAGAAATGAACTCCACAAAAAAAGATTCATACTTGATGAAATCAACAAAAATCTACTCTCTCTTCACCTTAAAATCAGTAACCAAATACATCCTTTACTCTGGGATAAATTCAAACAAATATCAATCTGGAGGGCAGAAACAGAAACCCAATACAAAACAGACACACATAATAAGAAACTCCAAATACTAGAGGTACAGCAAAAACCCAGCCCTCCACAACAACTTATGACCAAAACAGTACATAACATATCAGACAAGATACTCACCACTACAGAAACCAATATTCTTTCAAAAGGATTTAATTTTGCAATAACTCCAAGACGAATACCAACTGAAAATATCATATGTGGAATTGAAACAACTTTACATAAAATCAACCCAGATACTGCTAACAAAATTAGACTCCAAGTCACTAATATTCTGTGCTCTAGTAAACCTCCAAAAAGCAACATACAGCAGGAAGAAAGAGAGGCACTTATCAATCTAAAGAAAAACCAGGATATAATAATCCTTCCAGCTGATAAAGGAAACTCCACTATAGTAATGAACACAGCAGAATACAAGGAAAAAATGACAAATCTTCTAAAAAATCCGGCCTACAAACTCCTAAGCACAGATCCTACCACCTACCTAGAAAAAACCACCAAATCTAAAATCAAGGCCTCTCCCATCAGCGAAGAAATCCAGCAAAAAATCATCCCCAGAGAAAAATCTTCCATATGTCCAAAACTCTATGGCCTTCCAAAAATACACAAAGAAGGAATACCTCTCAGGCCAATAGTCAGTTCTATAGGCTCCCCTTTACAAAACCTTGCCAAATTTTTAGCCAAATACCTTCAACCATATACAGAAACTATTACCTCATATGTTCAAAATTCATCCCACTTTATACAAATAATTAAAAAACAAAACCTACAACCCGATGACCTACTTGTAAGTTTCGATGTCGTGTCCCTGTTCACACAAATACCTATTACAGAAGCCTTGACAGCTATCCAAGACAAACACAAACCCCCCAAATATATCCTAGACCTTACCAACCACTGCCTGACCAATACATACTTCATCTATAATGAACAAAGATATAAACAAATAGAGGGAGCCCCCATGGGATCACCTCTATCACCTGTCATAGCCAACCTCTATATGGAATATTTCGAAAATAATGCTTTAGAGCAAGCCAAATACAAACCCAAACTTTGGCTGAGATATGTTGATGATACCTTTGTAATTTGGCCACATGGTAAAGAAAAACTAGACAATTTCCTCACTCATCTCAACAGCCTACACCCCAAAATACAGTTTACTATGGAAACAGAAATCAATGATCAACTTCCCTTTCTAGATGTACTGGTCTATAAAAAACCCAATGGCAGCCTAGGACATACTATCTACCAAAAGAAAACCCATACCAACCGTTATCTAAATGCACACTCACACCACCACCCCGCACAAATCACCTCAGTGGCCAAAACTCTCATCACCAGAACCAAACGCTTAGCTGACCATGAGCACTTAAAAACAGAATTGAACAAACTCAAAGATGTACTAATTTCTAATGGATTCAAAGAGAAAACAATAACAAACCTAATCAATAAAGAGACACCCCCCAAAAAACAAGATCAAGAACAGGACAATGGCACCACCATCCTTCCTTACATCAAAGGCACCACGGATAAAATTAGTAAAATTCTACAAAAACATAACATCAAAACCTCATTTTGCACTAACCAAAAAATATCTAATATCCTAAGGAGCCCCAAAGATAAAATCCAATTAGAATACCAAGGTATCTATGAAATCCCTTGCAAAACATGTGCAGCCACATACATTGGACAAACTAACCTAAGAGTGAGCCAGCGCATGGCAGAACATATGAATGCAGTCAAGAAACAGGAGAAGACCTCCTCCCTTGTCCAGCACATTAAAAGAACAGGGCACGAAATTGACTTTGAAAAAACTAAATTACTCCACAAAACAGAGAATTTATATAAAAGAATCTCTCTAGAAGCTATTGAAATTGAAAAAAGATCTTTTTGTTTAAATAAACGGGATGATACCTCACGTCTGCCAGAGATTTGGAAACCAGCCTTAAACAAAATAAAAACTTCATTATAATCAATATGTCAATCCTTTAATTATTATGATTTTAGAATTTTATATTTGGAAATCAGACTTAAACAAAACACTTCATAATCTTCATACCATTCCTTCTATAACCATGATTACACCAACCAATCAGATCACGGAAGCATAGTCACCCAATCTATTTGCTACATTCAAAGCAAATCTCCACCCCCACACTACATGCTAAGAAGGAATGTCAGTTGCTAATATTCATTTGCAAAAACACAGAGATTGGAACTCCAGCCTGATGATGGTAAATGTGATTTTACCGAAACGTCGCATAGACATGCAAAACATTACACAGGGCAAAACCCGAACTCAGAACAATCTACATATATATATATATATATATATATATACACACACACACACACACACACACACACACACACACACATACATATACATAGTAAAATACATGATGAAGGTTATAGAAGAGATACTCATAGTAAAATATATCTAAGAAAGAATAAAAAAGAAGATATAGCAATAGAACATATCAATGAAAGAATAGAAGAAGAGATATAGGAATAGAAGGGAGGTATAGGAGATATAGGAGAGCAATAGGACAGGGGACGGAAGGCACTCTAGTGCACTTGTACTCGCCCCTTACTGACCAAAGATATACCAAAGATGTTTTCCAACACTGTTGTAGAATAATAGTGTGCTGAGGCTTCGCCAAAGCAAAATGAGGAACCACCTCCATGAGGAACTCGCCAGGATGCCTCTATGGAGATTCTCAGCCATGCAGGTCATGGTTATCCCAAAGTATCTTTAGGAAAAGTCCAGGATGAGTTTTGACTCCTGGATCCTACTTTACCTGTGCAATTCTGATAAATTCCTTTAAAAAAACAAAAACAGCCTCCTTCCCCCTTCAACACAAGTTGTTTTCAGCCATTTGGTAGTTGCCATGATTTTGTTCCCTTTCTGAATAATTGAAACTATGAAACAACCAATCACTAGCAGCTAAAGGGCTTTTCATAAAAGAAAAGCAAATACTCCAGGATTCAAACCAACATGCTCTCTATATTCCATCAGTTGGAAAAATCAATAAGAGAAATGTGTCATTAGTGACGGGCGAACCGAACCCGCACAATTCGGGCCCGTACCGAATTTTGTGGTTTTGGTATGCTGAACCCGAACCCGAAATTTTTTCAAACTTTGGGCAAAGTTCGGGGTCATGTTCGGCGTTCGGAGCTTTGATGTCACTGGCAGGTTGCTAAGGACATGATCACCTTGACGTCTTTAGCAACCTGCCGGTAATGTCAAAGCTCCGCCCCTGGAATCTCTTCGTGGGAGGGATTCCCTGTTCGGGTTCGGGTTCGGGTTCGGTTCGGGTACGGACAAATTTTGTGTAAAGTTCGTCCAAACTTGCCAAACCTGAACACCGTTGGGTTCGCCCATCACTAGTCACGATTTGGAGCGTTAAGATTTATAGGAGAGAAAGGAGTTAAAGAAGAAGAAAAGTTGCAGGCCTCGTGTTATGTTGTTAATAAAACAATTAGGTCTGAAAGATTCCCAAGAATGTTAGAAGTACCTGAGTATAAGAACACTGATCTTTTCTTTACAAACAACTCAGAGAGTGTTGGGTGGTATAAGAAATGACTGATGAACAGAATTGTTCAAGATAAGTATGGAAAAAAAAATAGAGTCTCTTGATTTAAAATAGACCAAGTACAATTTGACTTGTGTCTGAGCAATAAGTCTGGTCCATTTTGCTTCACTAATAAATAAACTGTCAACATAAATTATCCTATATCTAAGTAAGCAAGATTCTTTAAGAACAATCTCTGCCACCCTTTTGATCCTCTTCCAAGCTAGTTGCTCCAGAATTGTTCATGATCCCTTCCCTTCCCTCATCTTGAGGTCTGCCACATGTCAAAGCTTCTTGAAACAGAAATCTATGCAAGACTCTGGAAACCACCAGAGAAATACCCTAGTTTTTTTAATCAGGCTTATGGATAGAATTCAAAGCTCTGGTTTTCTTAAACAAATTGATCCTCCTCCTCCACATGGGCGATTTAATTTAAAACATAGAGATCAACATAATTTCTGACAGTGTTCAGAAATTCTGTTGATTTCTATGTTTTAAATTGTACATTTACTATCATATGTAATATCCCACTGTAGTTCTTGAAAGCTTATGGAATGGATCTTTAAAATAATGATTTGGCAAAGACCAGATTTGGTGTTTTCTCAATATCGGTTCTGGATGATGCAGAACGAGATGGTAGGATCTGTCAGATGTTTCAGTGGAATTTAGGACAAAGATTAAAAGGACCTGCCAATACGTATATTTTCAGTGAGGGTCTTCCTGTAGAGGTATGCTCAAATATTTCTGAGAAATCTTATCTGGACTGAGATCAGGGGCAGCCTGCTCTGCTGGTTTTGGGGCAGAATACCTGGAATGCCTGGTGCTGGTTGAAACTGGAGATGGGCAAAACTAGATATGAAGCAACATGACCCCCTTCCCTCTTATGCCCAGAAGGAAGTGCCTGCCTTCTCTGTCACACAACGATTAGCAAAAACTTCAGAAGAAAAGGGTTTAGGGGTAGTGATTTCTGACAGTTTCAAAATGGGTGGACAGTACGGTCAGGAGGTAGTGAAAGCAAATAATAATAATAATAATAATAATAATAATAATAATAATAATAATAATAATTCACTGGAACTTGTGCCGGAACTACCATTTACAAGTGGCAAAGAACTGGTGGGATCATAAGCCCAAAATGTGGTCAAAAATGAGCAAGCAAAACTACTGTGGGACTTCCGACTTCAGACTGACCGAATTCTGAAGTATAACACACCAGACATCCTGATTGTGGAGAAAAAGAAAGTATGGATAATCAACATTGCAATCCCAGGGGACAGCAGAATTGAGGAGAAGCAGCTAGAGAAATTAGGGAAATACGAAGATCTAAAAATCGAGCTGCAACAACTCTGGTATAAGCCAGTGAAAGTGGTCCCAGTGGTACTTGGCACGCTGGGCGCAGTGCCAAAGGATCTCAGTGGACATTTGAAAACCATCAGAATTGACAAAATTTCCATTTGTCAATTGCAAAAGGCTGTTTTACTGGGATCGGCAAACATAATTCGCCGCTGCATCATGCAGTCCTAGGTGCTTGGGAAGCGCCGGACTGGTGATGAAATACGAAATCCAGTATAGTGATCTCGTTTGCTGTGTTGTATTGACATAATAATAATAATAATAATAATAATAATAATAATAATAATAATAATAATAATAATAATTTATTAGATTTGTATGCCACCCCTCTCCGAAGACTCGGGACGGCTCACAACAACAATAATAACAATGTGACAATGTAACAAATCTAATGTTAAAAAAGCATCTAAAAACCCATCATTTAAAAACCATACAACTCAATCATACCATACATAAAACTATATAAGCCTGGGGGAGATGTCTCAATTCTCCCATGCCTGGCGGTATAAATGAGTCTTGAGTAGTTTACGAAAGACAGGGAGGGTGGGGGCAGTTCTAATCTCTGGGGGGAGTTGATTCCAGAGGGCCGGGGCCTCCACAGAGAAGGCTCTTTCCCTGGGGCCCGCCAGACGACATTGTTTAGTCGACAGGACCCAGAGAAGGCCAACTCTGTGGAACCTTATTGGCCGCTGGGATTCGTGCGACAGAAAATGGTTCCGGAGGTAGTAGTAGAAGGCTTGGCTGCATAGTTAGAGGTATAACAAGCAGGAAGAGAGAGATTGTGATCCCACTATATGGAGCGCTGGTGAGACCACATTTGGAATACTGTGTTGAGTTCTGGAGACCTCACCTACAAAGAATATTGATAAAATTGAATGGGTCCAAAGACGGGCTACAAAAATAGTAGAAGGTCTTAAGCATAAAACTTATCAGGAAAGACTTAATGAACTCAATCTGTATAGTCTGGAGGGCAGAAGGGAAAGGGGGGACATAATCGAAACATTTAAATATGTTAAAGGGTTAAATAAGGTTCAGGAGGGAAGTGTTTTTAATGGGAAAGTGAACACAATAAGGCACAATCTGAAGTTAGTTGGTGGAAAGATCAGAAGCAACATGAGAAAATATTATTTTACTGAAAGAATAGTAGATGCTTGGAACAAACTTCCAGCAGATGTGGTTAGTAAATCCACAGTAATTGAATTTAAACATGCCTGGGAAAAACATATGTATGCCGCCCCGAGTCTTTGGAGAGGGGCGGCATACAAATCCAAATAATAAAATAAATAAATATATCCATCCTAAGATAAAATACAGGAAATAGTATAAGGGCAGAATAGATGGACATTGAGGTCTTTTTCTGCTGTCAATCTTCTATGTTTTTATGTTTCTCCAGAGTAGTTTATTTTTCTACTTTCTAAAAATTATAAATATGTAGAAATGAAAATATAAATACATATACCAATTTATGTACATATGTGTGCGTGCGTCAAGATCTGGATCACACATTCATCTGTACGCACATGGAACCCACTTGCAGATTCACTAAACAGGACTGATCAAAATAAATACTGCAGCAAAACAAGAAAAGGAAATGCGTATTTCACAAGATCTCAATCAGAAGCAAATATCTAATTTAATCAAAATCAGATACCTAGGACAATGTCAGCTATAGTCGTCATAAAGATATGTAAAGAAAAAGAAAGTTAACCTTTTTTTTTAAAAAAAAAATCATTCTAACAATTTAACAAATCTATCTGCCTATTTTTAAAAACAACAACAACAACAACAACAACAACAACATATTTTTAAAGAAGATTTATGCTTCTTTTAGAAATAAATGGGTGAATACGTTACTGGCAATGGAAAGGGAAATATAGATAAAGAACATAGTTGAACAAAGGTGATGGAAGTGTATGGATTCATAGTTCTTGTAGTGATCCTATAATTTATTTATTTATTTATTTTGACCAATACACAATGAGGGTTTTAGTGGGTATATATCTATGTACACATAGTAAAATACATGATGAAGGTTATAGAGGAGATACTCATAGTAAAATATATCCAAGAAATAATCGAAAAGAAGGTATAGTAATAGAATATATCAATGAAAGAATAGAAGAAGAGATATAGGAATAGAAGAAAAGTATAGGAGATATAGGAGAGCAATAGGACAGGGGACGGAAGGCACTCTAGTGCACTTGTACTCGCCCCTTACTGACCTCTTAGGAATCTGCATAGGTCAACCGTAGATAATCTAAGGGTAAAGTGTTGGGGGTTTAGGGATGACACTATGGAGTCTGGTAATGAGTTCCACGCTTCGACAACTCGGTTACTGAAGTCATATTTTTTACAGTCATTGATGTAGAGAATGAAGAGCGTTGGTCCTAGTACACTACCTTGGGGAACACTGCTTTTAACTGGGACAGGGGTGGATATGGTGCTTCCTATTTTGACCACTTGTTGTCTGTTTGACAGGAATGCTGTAATCCAGCTATGGGGGGATCCTGAGATGCCATAGGATTTGAGTTTTAGGAATAGTTTGTCATGGACCACTGAATCAAAGGCTTTGCTACAGTAATCCTAATTGAGAGTATCGCTCACGCCAAACATTAAGCCTTAGGTTAGGAGGATAGAGCTTTCCAACCCCCCCTCTCTCATACACACACACACACACAATTTACATGTGAGACATAAAATCTCACTTCTCACAGAACTTCACTGGGAGTTCTGTTTGTCCTCTTCACTTTTCGGGCACTTGGAAATCAGCCATGCTCTGCTTGACTTGGAGGTTGGGGGAGAAAGGGGCTTCCCATGTAGCTCAAAGGAGTCCATTCTCCAGGCAGGGACCAACCTTCCCTGGATTAAAAAACAGGAGTCCACCCTGTTCTGTATCAACCCTTTTTTTGCTTTATTTACTTGAAGCTTATCGCCATACATTTTATTGCTCTATCTGGGATTTGTCTTGGAAGAGAGATTGATTTTCGCAATTTGTAAGAGGCCTTTAAAGATTAAAGATTTTAATCTTTGCTTTTATTAATGTCCACCCCTTTACTCTATGTAAACTGGTCTGAGATAGTTTTTGCCTTCACAAAAGCAGGGCCCAAAAATGTGAACTTAATAAGGATTTCTGGCTTCTCTCAGAGAGTATATGTCAAGTCATCTCGTGCAGTATAATTCCTATATCTCTTCTTCTATTCTATTCTATGCTTTCATTGATATGTTCTATTCCTATAACTTCTATTCTTTCTTAGATATATTTTACTATGAGTATATCCTCTATAACCTTCATCATGTATTTTACTATGTGTATACCCACTAAAACCCTCATTATGTATTGGACAAAATCAATAAATAAAATAAATAAAATAAATAAGTATAAAACTGGGATGGGCAAAATGTAGCTTTCCAGATATTATTGAACCCCAGCTTTGTAACCAGAATTTAAAGATGATGAGAGGTGTACTAAGGCGGAGGTTGCACCAGTAGTAAAATTGGAGCTGCGCACACTGCTTCCGGTCTCTGGCATGCTTGCGTGCATGTCCCAATGAGATTTTGCTTTTGCGCATGAGCAGGAAGTAAAATCTCGCAAGGGGATGTTTGTGTGAGATTTTGGCAATTTTTTTGCACATAACCACACAATGTCCTCATCTGTATCAGTAGGAACCCAATACTGGCATGTGGTCCAGAGGCAGCCACATTCTGAAGGGATACCTTGGGACTAGACTGGCAGAAAAAAAGAAGCAACAGTGTAAAATACCTACAGACTCTGACTATTAGCCCAATTCCCCCCCCCTTCTTTTGGTCCTTGTCAGGGGTGAAACCCAGCAGGTTCTGACAGGTTCTGAGAACTGGTAGAGGAAATTTTGAGTAGTTCAGAGAATCGGCAAATGCCACCTCTGGCTGGTCCCAGAGTGGGGAGGGAATGAGATTTTGCAGGACAGTGGTACCTCTACCTACAAATGCCTCTACTTACGAACTTTTCTAGATAAGAACTGGGTGTTCAAGATTTTTTTGCCTCTTCTCAAGAACCATTTTCCACCGAGCCTCCAAAACTGTAACCGGAAAAGGCAGAGAGAAGCCTCCGTGGGGCCTCTCTAGGAATCTCCTGGGAGGAAACAGGGCCGGAAAATGTGGGGAGAAGCCTCCATGGGGCCTCTCTAGGAATCTCCTGGGAGGAAACATGGCCTCCACCCTCCCTGTGGTTTCCCCAGTCGCAAGCATTATTTGCTTTTACGTTGATTCCTATGGGAAAAATTGCTTCTTCTTACAAATTTTTCTACTTAAGAACCTGGTCAAGAAACAAATTAAGTTTGTAAGTAGATGTACCACTGTATACTTCCCCTCCCACACCCATCAGGCCACACCACATCCACCAAGCCACACCCACAGAACTGGTAGTAAAAAATATTGGATTTCACCATTGGTCCTTGTACCAATTGGCTGGAAGCAAGACTTGATGGCAGGGTTGGGCTACTGCCTGGACCGGGGGGGGGGGCACCATATTGGGGTAGCGAAAATGGAGCTCCACCCCATAACACCCAATTTGCCCTAAAAGATGTTGAAACAAAATGCATAAGCCACGCCCTCAGTGTGGTAGTAAAAAATTTGGTAGCCCATCACTGCTTGATGGGTAAGTCACAACTGGCTGCGTTGGAACTGAGGCCAAAATTTTAAATCTCAATGGCAGTGAGTGGTGAAATTTTAAACCCCATGGGCAGTGAGCACCTGAGGGAGCGGAAGATCTGCCAATAAAAGTTTAAAATTGTTCTTCTCCAAATTTGTAACAAACACTAATTATTTAACCACTAAAACCTGACCTGATGGGGAAAGACTGCAGTACATGCACAAAGAGCTGGGTTTTTAAATAGCCATCACTTCATTAGCAACTGTGCAAGAGTTCCCAGCATGTTAATTTTTTTTTGCCACAAATCAAGATGTTTTAAATCCCCACTCAATTTTAGTTGGGTGTCTAACTTAAAGTAGGCCAGACAAATCTTTCAAGTGTAATTCCTAATTCTCATATTATTCAACAGCACATGCGCCATGCTCTTGTGTGGAAATTGAGGACAGATAGAAACGCTGGCTGGCACATATCCAAATCCCATTTCATTGACTGGGAATCTCTTTGTTTAAAATAGGCTGCCTTATAATAATTCAGTTTACTTGTTTGCCTTTTTGTGTTTGGTGCTTCCATTTGTTGTCAAACACTGCTTTTTGGAATGTTAATCACAACAATGGATTGTTGCATCAACTTGTTGCTCTGGTATATGCAGCTTATTTGCAAATGCAATCCAGTACGGAAAGAAAATATAGAACAGAGTGGGGGGGGGGGGTTGTTTTGTTTTTGGACACTATAAAATTCTCTAATGGCTTGAATGAATATGGTTAGAAATCAAGAATGTGGGACTATTTTATCAGAAAACAAAGGGATTGTTTCACTTCAAATCTCATTAGTCTAGAAAATTGTTGGTAAAGTGAAGCATGAAAGATGCAACATGACATTGAAGTGGCTGAGCTATCACCTAACCCCAAGCTTTCCTATCAAATAACAGCATTATTTATCTAATCCTCCAGGAATCAACTACAAAGTATAATCTCTACTACATTTTGCAAGCTGAAAATAGTCAAAGCAACGTATTGACTTCCTACTTTCTAGACAATTGGATGTATTAATAAGAGGTACAATTCGTTCACATATGCCTAAATTTGGTTCTCCCCTGTCTAAAAGCTGGCTCCTATGCAACACATCAGGGATATCAAACTGAGAGAAGTCCGTATAGTTGCCCTTTCCTATTGCCCCACTATATGACCGATGAGGAATTTGATTTGGTGTGATACAATTCATCAAACTCCTCGCTGATGCCCGCCGCTCGCCCTCCCGCCAGCAAGAGGGGGAAGACCCAGGGAAGCCGCCCAGCAGCTGATCTGCCCGGCGCCATCTACGCATGCGTGGCCATAGAAAAAAAGGGCGCGCATGCGCAGATGGTGTTTTGACTTCCGGGTTGAAAAATCGCCATATATATATGCAAAAACACAGAGATTGGAACTCCAGCCTGATGATGGTAAATGTGATTTTACCGAAACGTCGCATAGACATGCAAAACATTACACAGGGCAAAACCCGAACTCAGAACAATCTATATATATATATATATATATATATATATATATATATATATATATATATATATATATATATATATGTCACATGTTTAAGCTGAATTTGAAAATTAAGGGACACTAGGATAGATCTATTTCGGCCTTATTTTGGCCTCATCAGCTAGCCATACCCACTGGGACTTGAACCTGCAACCTTTGCCTTGTAAGGCAGAGAATTATCCTCTAGGCTACAGTATCCAATCCCTTCAGCTCTGTACCAGGGAAGGGTTACATTTTGTGTTGAATCACCCTGGTATATTGAAGGAACATCACAGCTCCTTTTTTGCCTCTCGGCCCAACCCAGGGCCATTTCCAAGGCAGTTAATTTTATTGATAGCCGACAATTCTATCTGTATGTGTCACATGTTTAAGCTGAATTTGAAAATTAAGGGAGACTAGGATAGATCTATTTCGGCCTTATTTTGGCCTCATCAGCTAGCCATACCCACTGGGACTTGAACCTGCAACCTTTGCCTTGTAAGGCAGAGAATTATCCTCTAGGCTACAGTATCCAATCCCTTCAGCTCTGTACCAGGGAAGGGTTACATTTTGTGTCGAATCACCCTGGTATATATACCCACTAAAACTCTCATTGTGTATTGGACTAAATAAATAAACGAATAAATAAATGAATAAACAAACAAACAAACAAAAATAAATACTTCAGAGGTCTTCTTTCCTGAAGCTACAAAAATCAGCCAAGAAAATTCTGTGATTTCTATGATGCAGCCCTCTGGGAGACATGGGATAGGGGACGGCAATCCTGGTCAGTGTTTAATGTGATACTCTGCAGTTGCTTAACAATTTCATAAAATCCCCATAAAGTAGCTTTTCCCAGCACAGTTATATTGCAGTTTAACTCTCAGAATTTCCAGTCAGAACATAGAAACATAGAAACATAGAAGTCTGACGGCAGAAAAAGACCTCATGGCCCATCGAGTCTGCCCTTATACTATTTTCTGTATTTTATCTTAGGATGGATATATGTTTATCCCAGGCATGTTTAAATTCAGTTACTGTGGATTTATCTACCACGTCTGCTGGAAGTTTGTTCCAAGGATCTACTACTCTTTCAGTAAAATAATATTTTCTCATGTTGCTCTTGATCTTTCCCCCAACTAACTTCAGATTGTGTCCCCTTGTTCTTGTGTATACTTTCCTATTAAAAACACTTCCCTAGAACGATCCCTTGGGGAGTTGAAATAATGTAATTCCTTTAATGCAACTTTCTGGCCTTGCCATATAGAGATATGTGACCAGAGGATTCATTCCCTAATATCATAAGAGAGACAACGTGTGTTTTTTTTTGTTTTAAAGATAGAAGTGTAGAACTACTTTTATGAGTAATTGTAATGGAATATGAGAATGACCTTGGGAGATTACGGGGAAGTGTCATAGCTAAGGGACAGTCAGATAAGAAGCAGCTCAATCCAAAAAAGAAATACCGGCATGGGAAACATGTCAGAAGGACTCTCCTTAATTTCTTCAGGGAGAGTTTTACTTTCAGAATGTCAGTGTTCCAAATAATATCCAAGAGATAAATCAGAGTCCAAATCTTGGCCTTCTCTCAACTTCAAATTTAATGACAGAACCGTGTTGGTTGTGAACTGTAGTCAACCTGATACTAACTTTTCCTACAGTTGTCCACCCAGGTTAAGGTTCATCCTTTGTCCTCACACCCACAAGTTCACCACATGGTCTACTCCAGTTCTCTCACTGTCCATGATCCTCCCCTGTACTTCCAGCTGGTTCTTAACAAAGAACGACCCTGAGTCTCTGGAAAGAATTTGTTATGGCTAGTATCTTTCCTCCTCATGCAACCACCCCTCCCCAATTCCCACAGTACTTTTCTACTTGGGGCAAGCCAAAGTTTCTAACTCAAAATGATGGCTTTGGCCTGACAACAAGACTCTGTTAATGTTGCCCTACAATGAAATAATTAGTTCATCTGGATGTGTGTCCTGTCTGGACTGCCTCGCCAAGCTGGCAGTAATTTTAAAGATGAAAATATAAATTTTCAGTGCTGTAGAAAAATATAGAGCTCTCCAGATCATTCTAAAAGAGTTTTTTCCCCCCTTTCTCAAATGAATTCCCAAAGATAATATAAAGCTCTGGATTGACCAGAAGATGGTATTAGTCAGCTGCAATTTTTTTTAAAAAAAAGAGATTGGAATAGATTTTATAAAGGATTTGGAATAGGATGCAAAGTATACAATATGCTCAACTTGAAGAAATGTAAGGGCTGAAATCTCCAATGATTCCCTAGCTGTACAAGGAAATAGAAATTCGAGCCAATTAGAATTGACTTTGTACCATGCAGGGAACAAATTAAATCTAGCCCAGATTCCCAGGTAAACATTTTACCTGTTTATTTATTTGCATGGTTATTTATTTATTTATTTATTTATTTATTCATTCATTCATTCATTCATTCATTCATTCATTCATTCATTCATTCATTCCAATACACAATAATACACAATGAAAGTTATAGAGGATATAGTAGAGAAGAAATTTAAAAAAAAGAGAATCAAACAATATGTTGTCTTTCTCCTTCTGGTTTCCCACTGGAAAAAAAAGTCCTCCCACCCCCCGCTTGCGTTTCCTTCTAAAGATGCTCATAGGATAAAGCATAAGGTCCCAGGGTTTATAGCAGATAATCGTCCATTAAAAGACTTAGTCACAATCCTCAGTTTTAAGAGCCATCAGAAGATACTCCTCAGCTGAAGAAGTGTCAAGTTCATTTTGGTGTAAAAACATGTTGTATGTAACAACAACAACAACAGAGTTGGAAGGGACCTAAGTTGGAGGGCTTCTAATTCAACCCCCTGCTGAGGCAGGAAACCTTACACTACTTCAGACAAATGATTATCCAACATCTTCTTAAAATTGTCTAATGTTGAAGTATTCACAACTTCTGGGGGCAAGCTGTTCCACTGGTTATTTGTTCTAACTCTCAGGAAATTTTTCCTTAGTTCTAAGTTACATTCAGTGAGGGGCTACCAAAATTTTTATTATCACACTGTGGGCGTGGCTTATGCAGGATGCCCTGCATTTTCTTTCAACATCTTTCAGTGCAAATTGGGTGCTCGGGGGTGGAGCTCCATTTTTGCTACCCCACTGCATTCCCCCCCCCCCAATCTGGGCAGTAGCCCACCCTTGGTTGCTTTTGTCCTTATTTAGTTTCCACCCATTGCTTCTTGTTCTACCCTCAGGTGCTTTGGAGAATAGGTTGACTCCCTCTTCTTCGTGGCAACCCCGAGATACTGGAACACTGCTATCATGTCTTTCCTGGTCCTTCTTTTCACTAAGATAGACATGTGCTCATATGCTTTACCCTCCAGTCCTCTAGTCATAGAAACATGGAAACATAGAAGATTGACAGCAGAAAAAGACCTCATGGTCCATCTAGTCTGCCCTTATACTATTTCCTGTATTTTATCTTACAATGGATATATGTTTATCCCAGGCATGTTTAAATTCAGTTACTGTGGATTTACCAACCACGTCTGCTGGAAGTTTGTTCCAAGGATCTACTTACTACTCTTTCATTAAAATAATATTTTCTCACGTTGCTTTTGATCTTTCCCCCAACTAACTTCAGATTGTGTCCCCTTGTTCTTGTGTTCACTTTCCTATTAAAAACACTGAACCTTATTTAACCCTTTAACATATTTAAATGTTTCGATCATGTCCCCCCTTTTCCTTCTGTCCTCCAGACTATACAGATTGAGTTCATTAAGTCTTTCCTGATACGTTTGATGCTTAAGACCTTCCACCATTCTTGTAGCCCATCTTTGGACCCGTTCAATTTTATCAATATCTTTTTGTAGGTGAGGTCTCCAGAACTGAACACAGTATTCCAAATGTGGTCTCACCAGCGCTCTATATAGCGGGATCACAATGTCCCTCTTCCTGCTTGTTATACCTCTAGCTATGCAGCCAAGCATCCTACTTGCTTTTCCTACTGCCCGACCACTCTGCTCACCCATTTTGAGACTGTCATCTTTGTTGCTCTTCTCTGTACTCTTTCTAGGGTCTCAACATTCTTTTTGCATTGTGGTGACCAAAACTGAATGCAGTATTCCAAGTGTGGCCTTACTAAGGCATTATAATGTGGTATTAACACTTTGTGTGATCTTGATTCTATCCCTCTGTTAATGCAGCCTGGATCTGTGTTGGTTTTTTTGGCAGCTGAGATAGAAAGATATCTCAGGCTTTATGACATGCTGCTGATGGGCACCTTTTAGACCACAGATGATCTAAAAGATGCCAATCAGCAGCATGTCATAAAGCCTGAGATTAAGCCTTCTGTGCTATGCTGAGATGTGAAGAACAAATTTAATTGTTCTTTGGTTACCTAATTTTGGCTGTAGTTGACCCATGTTTTGCTTGGAATACCCTACTATTTAATAGACCAGTGTTTCCCAACCTTGGCAACTTGAAGATATTTGGACTTCAATTCCCAGAATTCCCCAGCCAGCAAATGCTGGCTGGGGAATTCTGGGAGTTGAAGTCCAGATATCTTCAAGTTGCCAAGGTTGGGAAACACTGTTAAAAACCCTCCATTAAATAGACTTAAATAGAGGTTTTATTGCAAATAACTCCAAAATTAATTATATAAATATTCAAACCATGCAAAGTGGGGCAAATTATGAAGGCTTCTCTCAAATGAACTATTAATTGAGGTTTTCCTGTAATTTTTTAAAAATTATAATCAATAGTCCCTATACATCTAAATATAATCATCGTTACATCTCCTTTTTCCTTTTACAACCCGAAATCCAGAGGTGGGCTGGTAATTTACCTGCGGGATCACCTACTGCCACATGAATCCCAGAAACCAGTTAGGTACCACAGAGTCGGCCTTCTCCTGGTCCTGTCAACTAGACAATGTTTGGTGGGACCTAGGGGAAGAGCCTTCTCTGTGGGGGCCCCAGCCCTCTGGAATCGGCTCTCCCTGGAGATTTGTACTGCCCCCACCCTCCTCGCCTTTCATAAGAGTTTTAAGACTCATTTATGTCATCAGGCTTGGGCTGATTAGATCTTAACCCCTGGCCAACGAATGATTGTATGATTGTGGTATGAATGGGTGTGATTGATTTTTAACTTAATCAGGGATTTTATATTGTTTTGTAATTTTAATTAATTGGATTGATTTTATTGTGATTTATTGTTTTTTAATTTGTTCTTAGCCACCCCGAGTCTTCGGAGAGGGGCGGCATAGAAATCCAATCAATCAATCAATCAATCAATCAATCAATCAATCAATCAATCAATCAATCAATCAATCAATCAATCACCTGGAGAGGAGTCAACAGAAATGCACAATTCCCCCTCTCAATAAATGTTCTAGCTTATGTTCATAGAATCAAGAGTTAATGTGGTCTTCAATGTGGTCCATCAGTGTGTATCTGGGGTGGAGAATGAGTGCCTCTTTCAACTCCCATTAGCATCCATGACTAGCCATGGTGGCTGGTCTATGCTTTTATGGAGCACCTGTTAGAAAAAGTCAACCCCGCTCTCTCTTTCTATAATTAAAAACAAAAATGAAAAACAGTAGAGATGAAATATAATTCAGAACTTCAGCAGCTGTCAAAGAAACTATGGTTGATGCCATACAAGTCCAAAGGTGAAACCAGGTAACTTACTTCAGTATTATGAACAATTTGTCAGCTGTACAAGACACTTGTATTTACATGCCTGTGTATGCAGCACCTTGAAGTTTTTTGAGGCGCAGCAGGATAGAAACATGGTAGGGAAATAAATAACTGCACATAACACTGAATCTGGTACAATTGTCACGACCAGTTGAAAATATCCAATAATTATTGGTGGAAAATTCAAACATGGTTAGAAGAAATACTAGAGATAAAAATAGAAAAGAAACCTGGATTTTTTCTGTTAGGTATAGCCTGTGAAAACTTTGGAAAAAACCAATTGTTTCTAATCCTCCATAAAACGACAGCAGCGAGAATAGTGCTTGCACAATATTGGAAAAACGAAAATATGCCTATTGAAGAAGATTTGGTAAATCCACAGTAACTGAATTTAAACATGCCTGAGGTAAACATATATCCATCCTAAGATAAAATACAGGATAATGGTATAAGGGCAGACTAGATGGACCATGAGGTCTTTTTCTGCCATCAATCTTCTGTTTCTATGTTTCTAAGAGATAATCGAAAAAATTACAATGTGTGCAGAAATGGATAGTTCAACTAAAGAAATAAAAAATGTAGATGAGTAAGAGTAAACTAATTGTTGGGATAGGTTCTATAGTATGATTGGATGGAAAAAAGGAAAAAAATAGAGAGTTAATAAATGTTACATAATTTGGAGAGTGATTGTCAGAGGATCAGTCACAAAAGGAAAACAGAGAAAAAGATATACTAGAATAAGATCTTTGCTACGATTTGATGTATATTATGTAAATACAACCTGTGTAATAGAAAATAGGCACTATTAGAATTGTATTACAGGTATATCACAAATTGTCCAACATTTATTGTAATTTTTTTGTGTGGTTTTTTTGTTTGTGTTTTGTGTGTTACAAATAAAGTTTATTTTTAATTAAAAAAAGAAAATATCCAATAATAAAATAAGACAATATATGTGGTTGTTGGTGCCATAGCCCAGTGATTTTCAACCTTTTTTGAGCCGCGGCACATTTTTTACATTTACGAAACCCTGGGGCACATTGAGTTGCCGGGGGGGGGGGCCTTAAAAAAGTTTGGACAAAAAAATTCTCTCTCTCTCTCTTCCTCCCCTTCACTCTATTTCTTTCTGCCTCCCTCTTTCTCTCCCTTCCTTCCTCTTTCTCTCTCTCTCCATCCCTCTTTCTTTCTCTTCCTTCCTTCCTCTCTTTTTTGCTCTCTTTCTCTCTCCCTCCCTACCTCCCTCTATGTCTTTCTCTCTCTCTCCTTCCCTCCCTCTCTTTCTCTCTCTCTCTTGCTTTCTTTCTCTCTCTTGCTCTCTCTTTCTCTCTCTCTTTCTTTCTCTTGTTTTCTCTCTCTCTTGCTTTCTTTCTCTCTCCCCCTTGCTTTCTTTCTCTCTTGCTTTCTCTCTCTCTTGCTTTCTTTCTCTCTTGCTTTCTCTCTCTCTTGCTTTCTTTCTCTCTGAGCTTCGCGGCACACCTGACCATGTCTCGCGGCACACTAGTGTGCCCCAGCACACTGGTTGAAAAACACTGCCATAGCCAATTCTTAATCGTTTTAGAAAATATTAGGATGTCTTATTAAATAAAAAGAAAATTGAAATGAATTTGATATTAAATAAATTTGTAATACTGTGGAATTTTAATAATTTCATAGAGTTATCTGTAAAATATGTACTTGAGAATATGAATGTTATACTACATTGATTAACAAATTATAGTCTCTATCAGTGAAGTGGGAGGGAGGAGGAAGAGATTAGGAGGAACAGCAAAAGGAGTTTCCTGGGGAATATATTTTTAACTTGGAAGAGAAGATCAAGGAATGTAAACAGTTATATGTTTTTTTTGTAAGGATGTTGTTTAATGGAAAATTTCAAGCCACTTAAAAAGCATAATTCTATCCTAACATAAAATTTATAAATTTTATAGAGGATAAATAAATACGATATGAAACAAGATTCATTTTAGACTTCTCTGAGTATCCTTTTTTAATTAGCTATCGAGATGGCATTTTTTTGTCGATGCATTTAAATATAATTGCAAACCTTCTTTTATACACAATTTAATAAATACTTGCACTCCACAAAGATACTTTCCACTGATGTTTTGTTTTGCTGGAATGAAGAGTCACAAGACATGGAAGGATCAGTAATCTTTAATAAAGTATCAGTGTCAAAATACATTTCTTTATTGAATTAAAAGTTGCCATACAGTTACAAGATTATCAATAAAGAATTCAACAATAGAGAGAACATGAAATAATTATGACAATAGTTATGGTTAATATTATAAGCATAGTCTCCCTCTCCCTCAGTGTATTTTTAGTAAAAGGTTAGGGTAAACACTTTAATGCTGAAACTACAAATAAAAATAAAGTAACAATATATGAGTGCCATTCAGGCACACAGCTCTTTATCACAAAAGAGCTGTTTTGCTTCAACCACTTTAGCTCCAGAGATGTCACTGTAAATCAGCAGCTTAATGTGGATATTTTTAATGTTTCTTCCAAAATTAAAACTTTATTATGATAATTGAAAATCTGATCCAATCCAAACTCATATATGAGAGTCACATTAAGTAAAATTAAATTTGCTGCTAAATATATTTTAGTTGAAGCTGTAATACATTGCATTTTTTTGAACATATGCATTATGACAAACTATATATATATATAAACAATACTTCAATGCTTTATAAGTCCTAATTTTTAAATACAATATTCTGATAAAACACTCTTCCTGCAGATCTGAAATTATGCCATATACTTAATTAGTTGTGAACGTATTATGGTAGTCTTCCTCCACATGATATCCTCCTGATATAAAGTATTGTGGGTTCTGTATTTTTTAAAATTGTAATCAACGTTGGAGAGTACCAAGTTGAAAAAGGGTATATTATGATGGGTACCCTTTGAGAAATTCTTCCTGAAATCTGCATGGCTTTAGGCAAACGCTTGGAAATGCAAATTTATACATGTCTTTCCAAAATTATGTCCTTTCTCTTTCAGCAGGGCATAGATATAGAATTATATTTGATGGTTGAGTTTGTACTTCATGTGAATCTAGAATGTACATTTTTCAGCGGCATGGGACACATTTTGTCTCTGGACCACTTGCTTAATAATTTTTAATTTAGGCCGCTACTTTTAGATGAGACAGACGATATTCCTGTCATCAATTCTGAAGATTCAATTTTCAGTCCGAATAATTTCTGGAATTGGGGGAGTTGTATACCTCTTTATCCTTTGCCATAAAGATTGCTTTGACTGGCCCCAATTTTCCCTCTGCCTTATAAAATCTCACCTGTAGATGCTAACATCTTGAGTGGAAGACACGCTCCAGAATTTTCTTTCACAAGCGTTTGCCCTTGGTACAATGTAGTGAGCTGTTGAAAAATGATTTAAAATCCTTGATGAAAAAATTGGGGAACAGAATAACCTCCCTAGTGTGAGTATTTCAACATGGAGAGGAACAAAAAGAACCAGGGCATCTTTACAGCATTTCTGACTGAGTCTTTCCACCCCATTCATTATGGAATCAATAAACAAAAGTGTAATGGCTTTACAAAAAAAGGATCCCTGAGCAGACCTCATTCCTGAACACATTTCACTCTGAAATCTTTCTGTAAGCAACTTCTTTCATGAGTTTACCTAGCTTGAAGAACTCTTTTCCAAAAATGCAAGCAAAATCTATTTACATCACATTTAATCTGTTTTCTCCTTTTCCATTAACTTAGCTTTGGCTAGATGGAGCACTTGTCAAAAGTTCTAATTCTGTGTAAGGCAGATAGGCAACAGCTAAGGGTTTACAAGGACCTTCAATGACGAACACACAAAGTTCTAGCAGAGTTTTATATCTCTCACGTAGAAAGAATGGGAGCCATATTTTGTAGCAAATATGGACGAAGCAGTTTAAGGCACTTCAGCAGTAAACCACAAATAAATATAGGCCTGAAACTCTCCTTTCCCCCTTCAAAAGGTAGTAATGTTAGTCAAGATAATAAATAGGATTTTGAGGAAAGCTTGGCTACATCTTGAACCCTATGGTCTTCAATGAACCGTAAATATTAACACACTTGTCTTTATGAGGGCAATGAGCACAAGGAATAGAGTAAAACTGTTTTAATTTCTAAGGGTAGAATTTAATGCCATGTAAGTATGGTTCCACTTATACAACAGGAGTTGTTTTCCTCTCTGATTTTTCCCAGGGGCATAGAGTCCTCACTCCTTCCAACAACTTGCTCTGAAGTGTTTCCCCATGACCCCATTCTCCAATGAAACCAGTTTTACTCTAAGAGAAATCTCTGTTTTTTAAAATTTCAATTGGTTGCTAATTTGCACAAGATAATCATCTAAGCAGGTGAGACTTCAGCATCAGGTAACATCATCACATTTCCTGATTCACTGACTCTACCTTGGCCTTCTAAAGCTTGTTTTAAAATTTAAAGGGTGTGCAACTGTTTTTGTGTCAAGCATCACATTAAACCTTGGGCAAGCTGGCGGCAGCTCTCTAATATGATGTCATTTCATTTACATCTAAACTGAATTCAAATTAAAATAATAAACACAACTGATCTCTACTTGCACATTTAATCACTTTACTTTGTCTTATTAAATATTGCTGTTTGGTAACAGCTTTGGGAGGTCTCTAAGGATTGGGTCCAAAGTTTTTTGGGGACAGATAAGACCTTAGGGCCTTAGTACACACCTGTTCTATGGTTTTAATAAATAAATTTAAATCTGCTAAGTTCCTGGAGCTTATATTATTACTGAATTGAATATACAGCTATTCCTGTTTATTCAGTAAAGGCAAACAGGACCACATGGAATGAAATGGACTCCTTCTAGTTAAATAAATTCCTGAGCACCAATATGTTTTCTTATAGTGTTTCTGAAAATTCAGAATGGTCTTTTGAAAACCTACTAAAAGATTATTTGCATGGAAAGATTATCAGCGTTAAGGTATATTTTTAAAAAAGTGACAAAAATATCAATTGCACCAGAGTCTAAAATATTTTCTATAGCATAATAAGCAAGCAAACAAACAAACAAGCAAATGTATTTATTTCTGAACACAAATTGGTAGTGTGAAGGATGTGGCTGGCTAGCTGAGAGGGAAAAACAAAAGCCTAAACTACAATTAGCAGTGTTAATGATAATCTTCAGATAATTCCTGTCATAGCATAACAAAACAATGGAACTGGAAAAAAGAATCCCAAAGAAGCATTCATAATTCAGCCTCTATCTTAAAAGATATTATAAAGTACCAGTATGTATGTGATAAATATTTAACCCAGACAAAACTATCAAATCAGCATGGTGGTTGTGTGAAAACATTATGGCATTAAAAACATATACAATAATACAGGTGATTAGTATTTTTATGACTATCCCCAATTCTCTTTTAAATTATTGACTTAATTAGACAGATTCCGCAGAATTAATTCTCATCTAAATGAGATAGAATGCAATAGTTCTATTATTTTGGATCCTTTTCTGAAATACATAGTTAAAACCTAAAAAGTCAGCAACTTTGCCACTTATTTCAATTTAGGAAAACATTGAATTGTGGGAGTTCTCTTAAGATCAGGGGAAGAAGGCACTTTCCGTATTGTTTAAATCCATGGCAGGGATTGGCCGGAAAGCTTTGGTTCTTCAATACACAACACCAAAAGCATCCCTCTTTAAAGCTAAATCAGGATAAGTTGTGAAGCAGAGTCTCTATGCTGCATGACTTTAAGATAATTTGCAATGTTACAGAGGAAGCAGGAACTAAATGACCCATTCTTACATATGCTTCATTTTTTGTTCTTGATATGCATAGCTTTTGAATACTATTGCAAACCATTTTTGGGTTACCGGAACATTAAGTTTTAAATGAGGACACTGACCCAAACATTAAATCAGACTACAATTTTCACAGGGATTAGGCAACACAGCAGTTAACTTGTAGAATTAACAGCAATTTTTCTCTTATTTTTGGATTTGTGAAAAAATTGAAGCTTGTATTCCTTTGCACACTAGAAAATTTAAGAAACAGTTTGGGAATGGAATGGCCATGTAGGTCCTCTGTTTGAAAAAGGCAGTGCTGACTACCATCAAGGAAAATATTTATTTCACTTAATCTTTGGCAAAAAAACAAGGACACAGTTACAATAAATTGAGCCAAAGTATTACAATTGCAGGCATTAGCACACACAAAGCCTTCTTCTTTTTTAATTAGCATGAATATTGAGGAAATTTCAGAACATATAAATTACACACAGCAAATGGGAATAATATAATATAAATTTTCTAAGGAACACTTTATTGGAATAAAAGGAAAAACACAGTAGATGCATACTTCTTTTAAAGCAAATAAGAAAGTGAGTTAACTTTTCAGAAAGGCCACTATTTGGTAAAGTGGACAAGTTCAACAAGTAAATAAAATCTTGTAAAAATGTAAATTGGTATTAGAAATTGTCTACTTGCAAAAATATATTTTAAAACTGCAGCTGCTTGGAACAATATCAGCCCCAGGGGGGGAGGGGGGCTCCCAGATTTGCTCAAGTGGCTTGGTCAAGAGCTTGAAGCAAGTCGCCTCCCTGCAGAAGTGTCGAACTGCCCATCACCGGGACGTTAACCTCACAGTCATATCGGGTTAATTCTGGCAACAAATAAGGTTCAAAGGAAGGCCCAAGCAGACGACTTGCAACTCCTGAGGGGGGAAAACAACAACAACATAAATAATAATGCAGAAGCTGAGCAATATATTTCATACACAAAGGGTGTTAGCAGCAGGATTGAACTTAAAAAAAAGTCACATTAGCACAAAATAAGTTTTTTAAAAAAAAGCTATGAAAGCTCAATGTGAAGTGATATCCTTATATATATATCCTATATATATATATATATATATATATATATATATATATATATATATATATATATATATATATATATATATATATATATATCCATATATTCTACATGGCATCAGACCAGAATACCTTCGGGACCACCTTCTGCTGCACGAATCCCAGAGACCAATTAGGTCACACAGAGCTGGCCTTCTCTGGGTCCCGTCAACAAAACAATGTCGTCTGGTGGGCCCCAGGAGAAGAGCCTTCTCTGTGGTGGTCCCAGCTCCCCCTGGAGATCAGGACTGCCCCCACCCTCCTTGCCTTTCACAAACTACTGAAAACCCACCTATGCTGCGATACTGCATCCTAACCATTGTGCCATTCCAGCTCCTATGATCAGACATGGCTTCCTGACCCTTTCCCATTTCATTTTATGTTTGGTTTAATTGGATGGTATGACTGTTTTATAATGGGTTTTTATAATTGTTTTAATATTAGATTTGCGCTTTGTATTTGTTGTGAGCTGCTCCGAGTCGGAGAGGGGCGGCATACAAGTCTAATAAATTATTATTATTATTATTATTATTATTATTATTATTATTATTATTATTATATAGTTAATTAAATAGGGATTGAATAATAAGTGAGCAAAGAAGTCAGAGGCACAAAGCGAAAACTATTGTAAAAATTAAAACTATTAAAGGTCTGGAAACTGTTTTTAGACTCAAATGCTAGATGAATGGTTTCCTCCCTATTCTAACATTTCTCCAGTTAATATTAGGTTCACTGTCTATGGAGATTCTCAGACATGTTTTCCCAAAGTTGCTTTTTTCAAAAGGCAGCTGAAAATTCCCCCCTTTAAAGATGTTTCACTTTTCATCCAAGAAACATGTTCAGTTCTGGTTGAATGACGGAAATGGAAGGATTTATATTCCTTGCATAGATTAATTTATATACCTGAATTCCCACATTGAGTCAAATCCTTCCATTCCCACCATTCAGACAGAATTGAAAAAGCTTCTTGGATGAGAAGTGAAACATCTTCAAGGAAAACCCCCCGAAGTAAGTCCAGTTATCTTTTGAAAAAGCACCTTTGGGATATCAGGCCCACTTATCCCTGTTTCCATTTCTGAAATATTTATTCTTGCCCAGTTTTCCAGCACCTCTAGTTATTTATAAAACAGTGATGATTTTGACTTATGTCAACCATCATATAGGTTTTTCTATAACCAGTTTATTAACTAAGAGGGATTAATAAAATTAAAAGAGACAGTCTGGTCTAGTGGTTAAGGCACCAGGCTAGAAGGCTGTGAGTTCAAGTTTCACCTTAGCCTTGAAAGCCAGCTGGGTGATCCTGAGCCAATCATTCTCTCCCAGCCCAACTCACCTCACAGGATTGTTGTGAGGAATAATAGGAGGAGGGAGGAGGATTACATGAGGCTGTCATCTTACTTGTAAAAATAATACAGGTCGGATATGAATATGAATAGGATTAGGAATAGAAAGAGAGGAGAGGAGATCCAAGAGGAGATTAGCAACTGAGTTTTATTTATATGAGACTTTATAGAAAAATCTTCAACTTATTTCTTCAGTGGATTGCTCATGGTACCACCTCAGTTACAGGTTAGATTAAGGGTTTATTAAACTGATGGTGTTGATATATAATGATCAAAATTAAGTAGATTTACTTGATATAATTTGGTTTCTTTTCTTTCCTTGGGAATAGTATGGTTATGATAATATCTTGTAAGATTTGGATGATAAAGTATGGATAATTAATATTTAAGATTAAATAACTTTTCTTTTTGAAGGGCAATTAGTATATGATAAGGGTAAAGAAATTTTAAGAGGTAAATAAAGATGTATGACAATTGAAAAAAATCACTTTGGCCTAAATGTAATAAAATTTAATAGATAAGTGAAAGCAAATAGATGAGATGTAATAGCAAATAGTATTGTAAGTTTGTATATTCATATTTGTATATTCAGGTGATAAAAGTAAAGGAGGCAGCATATTGTTGGATGATAAATACCGAATATAAATGTAAATTCATTGTATTGTATTGAAGATCGAAGGTATTTGATATTGCACTGTTTAAAAGTGGAGGAAAATAAAAAACTTTTATCCACAAAAAGATTATTTTCAACATCTCAGAGAAAGAATCCACCCCACCTGCTAAAGGACTCGTATCTTTCTTAACAGCAAAATTTTCATTACTGTATGTATGTAATCTTTCTAAAATTGATACTTACCTGACATCCTATAAGCTTGTGATACGCTGAAGTCCTGATAAGGGGTTTTGTAAAAAGGTGGAGAGTACACAGCTTTGAAATTATTTGCAGAGTTGCCAGAGGACAGGGGTAGATCTTGCTGTTGTTGCTGCATCACATGCGCTGGCTGGCCTGGGCATCTTTGTAGGTTATAAATAAACTTATCTACAATTAAAAAATTAAAAATTGGCTTTTAAAATACTATTAGAAACAGAATGCTGCACATAGCCAAGCTTATATTTTGCCTGGGAAAGTATTTGTGTGTGACGATGGTGGTGGGACAGATATCCCATGTTTTCATAAGACAGTTTCAGGAATGATGAATTAGTCTCTACGGATACATTCCAGATTGCAAGCATCTGCAGAAGGAAATTAAGCTGCCACTAGAGTCAATTTAATGGCAATCATCACTTCATAATATCTTAAGTTACAAAGATTTTTCAAGGTTAGAACTAGTTTATATATACATATAATAGGCAGTAATGGAAGATGGAGCTATGTATACGCATGAGTAGATTAGATATTAACAATGAATTCATGCATCCAGTTTTTATTCATACGTAATGTGGAGATATTCTTACTCTTGCCAAAGGTCATTGAAAGATGGTTGAAAAACCTAAAGGTTTTTTTTACATGACAACTGGGTAATGACCTTGTGAATATATGATACTGAAAAGTAGGTAGGACATAAGCGCTTTGGATGATGATGATGATGATGATGATGATTGTTCTTATATACTTTTATTCATTAAACATGAAACTCAGTCAATTGAACATTTAAAAATGTATTGTAAATATTATTGACTGGCACTGATGGTTGATACTGATTGCTGCCAACAATAACAGTAACAGCAACAGCAACAACAACAATAATAATAATAATAGTTGTTGGTGTTTATTATGACCCATCTCTTCTAATCCTAGAGGAGGTAAATGGCCAACACATGGCTAGTCGCTGTTATGCATTTGTCTAAGCTTCTTTTTAAAATATTTAAATTATGACTCATATTTCATGGTAACTGACAATACACTTTAATCATGTGCTTTGTGAAAAATATTTTTTTCCCTATCCATCCAGAATTTCATACCATTTAGAATTGCTGGATCACTCCTGGTTCTGAATTACAGAAACCAATGTCAGATATTGTCATTGGACCTGCCTGTACATTTATCAGAAGTATCTGAATTTTCACTGTGTGAAATAACACTAGATAAGACTGTCCAGCACTCTAATTCAGCACAACTTTTACTTTTATTAGATTAGATTTGTATGCCGCCCCTCTCTGAAGACTCGGGGCGGCTCACAACAACAACAATACAATATACAGAGTACAAATCTGTTCTGCCAGGCCTTCCATCCCCTGTCTTAGTGTTTCTCTCTTATTAGTATCATGTATATAAATATTGTTATAACATTGTATACCACCTGTTCTGCCGGGCTCTCTGGTAGGAGCCTCCCGAAAATTCAAGGGTACAAATTTCAGACACATACACATTTGAAAATTCAAAACAATGTTATTTATCCCAAAAATCAAAATAAACTAAGCACTCTTTTTGTATTGCAAAGAGCACTCATCCCAAAACAACCAGGTAGTCTGTACAATTTCCCTTAAGCAGTCATTAAGTACTTAGCTAGCAGCTGTGAAGAAACTTCACACCCCTTCTTCTTCCAATGAAGTGAGACACGCACACACATTGCTCTGCTTTGGTTTCAAAGGCGTGAAAAATCAACAAAGTCCAGAAAACAGCAACACATGATTCCTGAAGAACTGCGATCAGATACTCTTTCACAATGGCCAAACACACACGCTGCTATTTATAGCAGCAGCCCTAATTACTGGAGCCCCACCCAACCACAGGTGGCCTCATTTTCTCTTGTAATAATCCTTCAGTTGTTGTCTCCTATGCATCACTCTACACATGCGTGGATGTGTCATTAATTCTTGTTCAGAATCCAAGGACGATACAGATGATTGATCTCCTCCTGGGCTGTCTGCCAAACTCCCCTCTTCCCTGTCACTCATGCTTCCTTGGTCAGAGGAGGCTTCATTGACAGATTCAATCGGGAGCAAAACAGGCCTGCGGCATGTGGATGTCTCCCCCACATCCACCTGCACATTCCTTGGGGCAGGAGCTGGGCCAGAGCTAACCACAACACAAATCCAATATAAATTTTAAGAATGATGAAGCAGAGCATAGATAAGGTAGCATAGAATTTGGTAAATATGAAAGACAAAGCATGCACATACCTCTGTTACATATTTTTTGGTAGTTTGCTCACAGCCACCAAACAGTGACCCATCCTACTATGTGTGTTTTATTTTGGTCGTATATGAACCCTGGTGGAACAGTGGTTAGAATACAATATTGCAGGCTGACTCTGCATTCTACTGTTAGGAGTTTGACTCAGCTTCCATCCTTCTGAAGTCAGGAAAATGAGGACCCAGATTGTTGGGGACAATATGCTAACATTTGTAAACTGATCAGAGAGTGCTGTAAAGTATTATGGGATGGTATATAAGTAAAAATGCTATTGCTATGTTACCAATTTATAAAAATTCTTACCATTAAGGACACTTGTGCTGAGTGACTTCTTTTCTGAAAGCAATGCACAATTTTCACCTCTGAGAATTTTCATTCTTTTCAACATTAAGTGGGTTGGATTAAGGCCGGATATGTCCTCTTGTGTCTAATGGTAGGTAAAGTAAAATACGAAGACATAAGCTACTCAAAGAATAAAACTTGTACACCCTTACATTTGAAACCATGAAAGACAAAATACAGTGATCAGTCATAATAAATTTACCCCATTCAGATGTTGAAACGTTTGGTCCTCATAATCTAACGGACGCTTCAACTTCAGACTGTTGGCAAGAGCTATTCGGGCTGGATTTATATCTATGCCACGCTGCCCAAAACTTTCCAGTGATCTATCAAAACAAACCATTTTTAAATATTAAGTTGAAACTGGCTTTATTTTAATTTAGAGAAATGTGACATGCTGGTCTGAGAAATCTTTTCTTTTCAGATATGTTCCTATATCAATGGTTAAAACAGAAGCTTGCAAGACAAAAGTGCCTAGTAGTTGAGAACAGAGATTCATAATTGGCACAATGATAAACATTAAATAATGATAAACATTAATAAGTTGTGTCAATGTTAATAAAAATTGAAACATTTCTGTAAAATGTCCTATCAGAAAGCTAAAATGGAAAGAACAGAGTGAGCTGTGCAAATTGATAATAGCACTTTATTTAACTATTGACCAACAACTGTTTTCTGCAGTTAGTTTCCATTGCTTAAGTACTGTTGACTTTCTGGTGGGGGAAAATCACTAGCTTGCGCCACAGACATTCACTCATTGATACCCAATGTCAACATTAGCAGCTTTTTTAATCTCTAAAGTTAATAAATCGTGCAAAGATAAATGGTGGTCTGGGAGTTGCTTCAAAACCACCTCCTCTATTTATTTTTTTAATAATGATTTTATTTGTCAGATTTATATATTGTTCTTGGACAGAACCTCAGAAATTCAACATTTATTTATTTATTTGATTTCTATGCCATCTTTCTCCTGCGACTCAGGTGGCTCATAACATGTCAAAATCAAAATAAAATTTACAGATTAAAACCCCATAATTAAGAGCCATAGAGCCATAAATCATCCATCACAAATTTATTCATTTATTCATTTTTATTTTTACGTGAAAAGACCTCCCTTTGCTTGCGGCGCCGCTGCGGCGTCCTTTTTCGTAAAAATAATATTTTTTTTTACATGAAAAGATTTCCCTTTGAAGGAGCTGAGAAATTCCTCCCACGAAGAGATTCTGGGGGCGGAGCTTTGATGTCACATATACCAGCAGGTTGCTAAGGACACCAAGGTGATCACTTCCTGGATTCCATGGAATACAGGAAGTGATCACCTTGGCGTACTTAGCAGCCTGCCGGTATATGTGACGTCAAAGCTCCGCCCCGAAATCTCTTAGTGGGATTCCCCAGCTCCTTTTGTGCTTCCATCCCAGCCTCCCGACCGCTCCCTAGTGTTTGCCTTCCTCCGCCACCACCGGCATACGGCTCCTCCTCCTCTTCTCAGCAGAGGACAGCCGGGCAGTGGCTTTTGTGGTGTTTGGCACGAATGCCGAACCGAAGCACGAATTAAAAAAAACAATCGGTTTTGGGTCCGGCACGCCGAACACCACAAAATTCGGCACAGACCTGAATTGTGCAGGTTTGGTTCACCCAACACTAATCTTCACCCAGAGAGTCAAACAACACTCATTGTTTCCTGAAGTTTTCCCCTTTTCTATTTGGATGAAAGGATGGCTCTAATGAAAGAAGTGGAATCCTTACTCAGCTGCAGGATTAGAAAAAGAGTTGTTGTACACATACACTGTGCAAATACTCTCACAGTATGTGAGCACTTTTTAAAGTGTTTTTTTTTAATGAAGAGATATGATTATGTGCCATGAAGTCATTTTCAACTTCTAGCACATAATCTCTTTAATTGCAGCTCTGATAACTTCTTTTAAAAATAGGCATTACAAAACCATGACCTTCCTCTGACCCTTTGACAAATAGTTTTGCTGGGAACTTTCTATTTTTATATGATAATAAGCTGTGCTCTGATATTTTTGTTTTGCCATTAAGGCATATTGTATTTTTCATTTCTTCTTTCTGATTCAACCACTTGCCTCCACAAGCATGAATGTATGTGTGAAATGAAAAATCTAGCCATTATTTTGCTGAATTTAAACTGTTTTTGTCTATTAGCACAGAAAATCCTTTTCTGTGTTGAATTACCTTTTTCTATCTGTGCTTTTGCTGGGCAAATGCAGTGATGGAGGGTCTGATGCAGAGCTTGTTAAAGACTTATGGCTGATTCCTCTCCATTTTGTTGGCACATACTGTAATGGTGGGTCAGGCGGCCACTGTGTATTTGGTCTCCCACCCATTGAAGACAGTGGAGTGTTGGCTTGTGCATAATAGGGCAGCAAGAATGAGGATGGTTGACTCCCATGGTTGAAGAATGCCAGTGGCAGAGTCCCTTGGCCCGCTGGCATGCTTTTGTCAGATCCTGGCTGGCAATATTTCTCTGGCAGGAAGTCGCTTTGGGAAGAGGGAGCGAGCGGTTGGAAAAGACTGCTCATGTTACTTAAGCTATGCTGGGGAAGCTGGACATTTTCACACAGAGGATGCTCCTCTTGACAAATAGGGCTCAGCTGGAAATCTTCTCCATCCATGGGAATATAAGGAGCCAAAGTCTCAAGATCCAGTTCATTGAAGTCACTCTGTCCAATGAAAATTAAAAAGAGCGGGGTAATGAAGAAAAACAAATGTATTTATTTTATTTTATTTATTTTTTATTTGTTTGTTTTGTCAAGTACATATTGGAGATATGTAAGATATAATAACATTCATATACATGATACTAGTAACAAGAAAAAATAAGAAGAAACATTAGATATAATAATATTCATATGCAAGGTACTGGTAAAAAATAAAAGAAACATTAGGACAGGGGACGGAAGGCACGCTGCTGTACTTATGCAGAAACAGACCATTTGCTAACAACTGGTGAGGCCAATAAGCCCATTTTTCACTTTCCCAATATTGACCTCTTAGGAATCGGGAGAGGTCAACAGTGGATAGTCTAAGGGTAAAGTTTTGGGGTTTAGGAGATTATATTACAGAGTTACTACAATTTAAAAGTAGATACTACAATTTAAAAGTAGAAAACTAGAATCCCTCTCATGTCCCAGAACAATGTCTAAGGCAGTGATGGTGAACCTTTTTTTCCCTTGGATGCCGAAAGCGCATGTGCACACCCATAACTGCACATGCTGGCAGAACAGGGAGGGGACGAAAATTGTCTCTCCTGCCCCCTGGAAGTCCTCTGGAGACTATAGCACAATGACAGAGAATGATGGAAGTTGTACCGTCTGTCAGACATGTTATAGGAAGTTATATATGCCATATAAAGAGCCCCTAACCTGACACTGCCAGATTGAAAAGTCCAGTCTAGAGAAATGGAAATGATTTTTCCATAATATCTCTCCCATTAATGCAGAACCCCTGCACTATAACTGCTTCCCATTTTAATGAATAAGAGCAGTAGGCAGCGACTCTTAGGTCTGCACAGAAGAAACTGAAACAACATGCTGTTCTGAGTTTTGGTTTGATGCTCATTTATTTCTGGTGTCTCTTACCTGTGAATTGCATTGATTCTTGGCATCTGTGTCCATGGCAAAAAGCTTCTCAATCATCTCTATCTTCAGGTCTTCATCTAAAGAAGTGTAATAATCTCCTGGGCTACTTGGCTTTAGGATGAAACGAGAAAACAGACTATCAGCAAGTACACCAATGGCTGTAATACAGTTATTTATTTATTTATTTATTTATTTATTTATTTATTTATTTATTTATTTATTTATTTATTTATTTGATTTTTAAAATTTTATTTATTTATTTATTTATTTATTCATTCATTCATTCATTCATTCATTCATTCATTCATTCATTCATTTTTTATGCTGCCCTTCTCCTTAGACTCAGGGCGGCTTACAACATGTTAGCAATAACACTTTTTTAACAGAGCTAGGCTATTGCCCCCACAATTTGGGTCCTCATTTTACCCAGCTCGGAAGGATGGAAGGCTGAGTCAACCTTGAGCTGGTGATGAGATTTGAACTGCTGACCTGCAGATCTACAGTCAGCTTCAGTGGCCTGCAGTACAGCACTCTACCTGCTGCGCCACCCCGGCTCATACATTTATGCCACCCTTCTCCTTAGATGCATAGCTGCATAGAATGAAAAATCAGAAGGCCAACTGCCCTGATACTCCCAGTTTTTTTAAGCGCTTGGAGATGCAAAGCTGTGCCCTGCTTCACATTCAAAATATGGTGCAAAAGCAATGACAGAAACAGAGAATGCTCAATTGTGCTTTATTTCCTCCTTCTGCTGATTCAGGAACCAGGGCTGATTTAGCTAAAACTCCAGTGAGTGAGAGAATCATAAACTGGCTGCCTTTGCTTTCTGGCCAGGCTGATATATATAATCAGATGAGATAATAGGAAATGTTTGCATTTCTGAATGGTAGAAACTCAATTATTTTCTGTTGTTCCACCCCCCTCCAAGGCGAAGTAAACATTTTGCGCCCCCACAACTCTCTGCTGGAACTATTTGCAATATCCAGCACGTTTTTTCTGAAAAAACTCAAGCAGCTCATCAGTGTGGTTGGGGTGTAATGTGTTTAAGTGACACCTTAATTTGTTTGGCTTCATGCTGTTTGCTGCCAACATTTTTGGACACAGTAAGTATACCAGTCTTTCCTCGTCTCCCACCGTAGTCACAATGAAGCCCATCGCTATATATTCTTCGTCATATTTCCTCATCTTGGCTTTTGGGGGACTTACATTTGCCACATTATCTCCGTCTCTCCCCTTCTTTCTTTTCATCCCTGTTACATATTTTTCTGTGGTGTCCCTTAAGGGTCTGTTATATGCACTTCATATCTCTTACTCTTTGCTGTGTGCTATTGCTGTGTGCAAAAAACCCCTATTCCCTGTGGCAAAAAAAGAGCATATTCCCCAGGGTCACATGCCCCCCCCGCATTGCTCTGTGCCTGCCCTAGTGGGGGGTCCGCCCCACTATTTGAGAACCACTGCTGTATGGGAACATTCTTTTTCCTGATCTTGCCTTTGCATTTGCTGGTGACTTTTCATATTACCTTCTTAAGGTTTAGGAATGGCTGCTCCCTTTCTAAGGTCTCTCCCTCCTCTCTCCCCCTCTCCCTCCCTCTCTCTCATTCTCCCTCCCTCTCCCCACCCTCTCTGTGTATGTGTGGATTCTCTGAAAATGTCATTCCTTTTCTCTCATTTTTATGTCCTGATTGAAGCAGGATTACACCAAACTAATCTCACTCACCATCAACCTTTGATATTGGTTGTGGGTTCAGTGGATAAAGGCAACTGGAAGTAATTCCTTTTTAAAACAAACAAACAAACCTATTTCTACTATAATTCCAGTTAGTGCTGGTAGGAAACTCCCCCCCACCAACTTCAGAGATGGCAATGCTGCTGTATTTCAATGCAAAGTTCTTTCTTACAGTGGAACAGCTGCTATTGCTGCTTGCACTGGGCGTGCTGCTGCCAGGCGCCGCTTGAGGCAAGGTAAATGACGGCACAGTCACTTTTTCAGTCTGAGATGCCTGGTTCTTCCCTTCTGGAGCCCACTGAGTGTTTGGAGTCATCACAGCTTTGTTGTAGGTAGGAATTTCCTCAAACGTTTGCGTTCCTGAAATTGAGGCAAGCAAGGTCAGTTCATCCTTGGTACTAGCAATCCTAGTACAGTGATACCTCATCTTACAAACCCCTCGTCATACAAACTTGTCAAGATACAAACCCAGGGTTTAAGATTTTTTTGCCTCTTCTTCCAAATTATTTTCACCTTACAAACCTAAACCACTGACACTGGGATGCCCCGCCTCCAGACTTCTGTTGCCAGTGAAGTGCCCATTTTTGTGCTGCTGGGGTTCGAAACACCACCTCCGGACTTCCATACTTTTGTGATGCTGCAGGGGAATCCCAGCAGCGCAAAAATCGGTGCTTCGATGGCAATGGAAGTCCGGAGGTGGGGTTTCCAAGTGAGGGGAGCCTCAGCGGAATTGCAGCATCACAAAAACATGGAAGTCTGGAGGTGGGGTTTCCCATGGAGGGGAGCCTCAAGGGAATCCCAGCAGTGCAAAAACGGGCCCTTCGGCTGGCAAAAGGGGTGAGGTTTGGGCTTGCATGCATTAATTGCTTTTCCATTGATTCCTATGGGAAACATTGTTTTGTCTTACAAACTTCTCACCTTACAAACCTCATCCCCGAACCAATTAAGTTCGTAAGACGAGGTATCACTGTACTTTGTTTTGAAAAAGAAAACGAGTTGGGAAATATATTCAGATGAGGAAGCTTATCTTACTCCCCAAATAGCGAATAGCTAAATTTTAATCTAGTGAGAGATATTAAGCTTCATTCAATGGTCACTAATGTTTCTTTTGTTAAGTGTGAAGTCATTGATATGTCAACAACTGACTTTCTTTAATCAATCATCAAGAATTAAAATATCCACAGTTAGAGTAATAATCAGTATGAAACATAACAATAATTAGCAATTCATCCATCATCTATTAACTGTGTTTATCTGATACTTTGTGGGAGATGCTGTAATCTACTAACTCTCTAGTGGTTAACTATATACAAACGCAAGATGATTTTCACCACTTATTCTTCCAAAATTTTACTAACCAAAGTCAAGAGAAATAATTGCGTCGCCTGGTGTTGGCGCCAGCTGAGCAAGTTCTTCTGGTTCTTCCTTCAGCTTGGTGAATAAGAAGTCACTCTTATCAGCCACTGGAATTCCATGGTCATATATAGAGCTCATGGCCATCATATGAGGCTTAAACAGTGATTCTGTCTGATCCATGGAGAATACAATGTCGTTGTTCTCTATTTCACTAACAAGATAAAGTGTTAGATATTTTGTATTATGGAAGACGTATTCATGTAAATACAAAGGATTACAATAAGAGAGTTAACCAAAGATCTGTGGACAACTAGATATTGTTGGCTTATAACCATTTCTGGTTCTGGGATTCTGCAACAAAATCTGCAGGGGCACAGTTTCCCCACTCCAGGCTTGCCCTGTTATACAGAATTATATAGAATAACAGAGTTGGAAGGGACTTTGGAGGTCTTCTAGTCCAACCCTCTGCTTAGGCAGGAAACCCTACACCACTTCAGACAAATGGTTATCCAATCTCTTCTTAAAAACTTCTTGTCCTGCCCTCAAGTGCTTTGCAGAATAGCTTTACTCCCTCTTCTTTGTGGCATACCCTGAGATATTAGAACACTGCTATCATGTCTCCCCCTGGTCCTTCTTTTCATTAAACTAGACATATCCAGTTCCTACAACTGTTCTTCATATACTGTATTTTAGCCTCCAGTTCAGAGGTGGTTTCCTCCCAGTTTTGACCTGTTTGCTTGAACTGGGAGCAATCCACTGGTGATGTCACAATGACATGATGGAACTGGTTCTGTTGGTGCTGTTCCATGGATGCCACCATCGGGTTTTTTGGGGAAATTTTTAATATTTTTTTTAAAAATCTGTTTTTTTTCTTCTGCGCATGTGCAGAAGCCGAGCTTCCAGCACTATCTTGTTTTTATCTTTTGTGGGGGAATTTTTTTATATTTTTCAGTATTGCAAAGCACCCCCACAGCCACACAGAGCAGGAGGAAGCGAACCAGCAGTGAGGTATGTTACAACCCAGTTCTGCTCCAGTTCCCTAATTGTCTTTGTTGCTCTTCTCTACACTCTTTCTAGAGTCTCCACATCTGTCGTGGTGACCAAAACTGGATGCAGTATTCCAAGTGTGGCCTTACCAAGGCCTTATAAAGTGGTATTAACACTTCAGGTGATCTTGATTCTATCCCTCTGTTAATGCAGCCTAAAACTGTGTTGGCTTTTTTGGCAGCTGCTGCACACTGCTGGCTCATATTTAGATGATTTATTTATTTGAGTAATTTGGAAATAGCTTCATAAAAAGTGTCTAGAGAGATTTCCAGTCATCCAGGAAATGGCTGTCTCAAATATGCTTTCTCAAAAGGCAACGGGTAGTGATGGGCGAACTGAACCTGCACAATTCGGGTCTGTACCGAATTTTGCGGTGTTCGGTATGCTGAACACGAATCCGAAATTTTTTCAAACTTCAGGCAAAGTTCGGGGTCGTGTTCGGCGTTTGGAGCTTTCACATCACCGGCAGGTTGCTAAGGACACCAAGGTGATCACTTCCTGGATTCCATGGAATCCAGGAAGTGATCACCTTGGTGTCCTTAGCAACCTGCTGGTGACGTCAAAGCTCCGCCCTCGGAATCTCTTAGTGGGAGGGATTCCCTGTTCGAGTTCGAGTTTAGGTTCAGTTCGGGTTCGGCCGAATTTTGCGTAAAGTTTGTCCGAACATACCGAACCCGAACACCATTGGGTTTGCCCATCACTAGCAACGGGACTTTTTTTTTCCATTGAGGAAGAAATTATACTTCTTATCCAAGAAATGTCTTTCAGGTCAGTTCAGTTCCCACCATTCAGTCAGAACTGAAGAAGCTTCTTGGATGAAAAGTGAAACATCTTCCTCAAGGAAAAAAAGCATCTTTGAGACATCTCACAGAAACATGCAAAACTGCTCTGATAATGTTACTTCTTCAACCATTCTCATTTAACTAGCTTTCTTCGGGATTTTAGAATGCCTTACCTTAGAACATAGTTTACGCAAATTATGCATTGGGGCTGCAAGTTCCGAGTATTATAGATGACTGTCCCTTGAGTCTCAAGCCACACATAACCACCATGCTTGGCAAGCATGCGATACTGCCCTGTAATCACTTGACCTTTTCCACATACTGGAGAAAGAAAAGGAAAGGGAAAGGTGCAAAGAAGAGCAATTGCATTTCAATATCATTTTCCATTATTATGGCACCTTGCTAAAACCATCAGAAATTTGTGGCATCAGAGATCTGTTAAAGCGTTCATTCACTTGTAACAAAGTAAGGAACAGCAAGACAATGTAAGGGCCCACTTCAGTTCTCGACTCTTGCAAGCTTCCAATTGAAGTGGGCCCAATGGTGCATCTTCTAAGGGAGGAGAAAAGTCTGATGAGAGAAATCAGCCATCTCCATTATTCCCATTGACATTTCTATTTCTATCTGGCAGAAGTCAAGTCTTTGATGGATTTGGGTACTTCAATATGACTTCTGGGGCAGTTTCCCAAGGATCATAGAATTCACTTGATCGCATCCTTGATACTGGAGGCAGTTTCCAGCATTGGATTCCCTTGAAGCTGGCTTAATTCTGATTTAGATAAGAATTTAGGCACATTGAACCAGTAGAAGTATAAGTATAGTTACAACCAATGATAGGCTATGCAAACATCAAAAGAACAACAACAGAGGCAAGAAAAACAATTGTTGCTTGACAGGTTTGTAAATAATAATAATAATAATAATAATAATAATAATAATAATAATAATAATTTATTGGATTTTTATGCTGCCCCTCTCTGCAGACTTTAGATTTTAAATAATAATAATTAGATTTTAAATAATATTGATTTGATTTATTATTATTTTCATTCATTCATTCATTCATTCATTCATTCATTCATTCATTCATTCATTCATTCATTCATTCATTCATTCAATTTTTATGCCGCCCTTCTCCTTAGACTCAGGGCGGCTTACAACATGTTAGCAATAGCACTTTTTTAACAGAGCCAGCATATTGCCCCCACAATACGGGTGCTCATTTTACCCACCTCAGAAGGATGGAAGGCTGAGTCAACCTTGAGCCGGTGATGAGATTTGAACCGCTGACCTTCAGATCTACAAGTCAGCTTCAGTGGCCTGCAGTACAGCACTCTACCTGCTACGCCACCTCGGCTCATTATAAATAGTTTTGTATTAATTGTAAATCATATTGGGAACTATTATAAGAGAAACCTGATATATAAAATAACCAAGCCAGCAAATTTTGCTTTGAGGAAAGATAAAAGTCCTGCTCCAAATCAGTAATTAGAAATACCTCCCTCCCAGCTTGACATTATAAATACTGCAAAATTCTTGTACTATTTAAATCCCAGCTTTCAAAATACTTTACACAATTTTGCAAATGGAAAATCTGAGAGGCTCTAATTCTGAGACTTGCTTCTGAGTAGATTCATCAAATTATATTATTATAATTCATAACAATGTGGTGTTATGATTGAGATTCTAGGACTAGAACTGGCAAAATCCATGTTACGGTCTCTCCTTAGCTAGGGAAACTGACTAGATATTTATGGGCCAATTTCTCTCCCAGCTCAACCTATCATACTTACAGTATTTTGTTGTGATAAAAATGCAAGCATCGAGTGATATGTAACCCATCTTGAGTTCCCATTTAGTGTAAACAGATGTTTCTAAGGAACTGCTTAATAAACAAGACTATTATAGAAACAATTGCCTGGGACTTTTCTGAGATAATGATAGATTCTTTTTAAGGTGAACAAATAGCCATACTAAATCTTTTGTTTATGTATAATCTACAAAGAGCTCCTCTAATGTTTTTATTGCATCCCTTTATTGGTGAAGTTCTGCATTCAGAATAATCTTGCTCTTAAAGAGATTATATTTTGATTATTAGATTAGTGAGGTGCATAAACAAAAAAAAGTCAAAGATTTTGTCTGAAAACCATTTAAGCAAATGGCTTCTGTATGCCTGTGAAACATTATTACATGGAATTCTTAATAGAGAACTCATTAAGGCATCATCGTGTGATGTGCCTGTTACATTACTCAGAGGAGTTTTAGTGCTTTCATCTTTAAAAGAAAACAAGTCACACCATGTTCTGATACAACAAGTTGCTGTTACAAATGTGTCAGTGGAGAATGATATCTAAGAGTGGATAAATAATTCTTTCATTTTGGGCCAACTGAAGGTCAGCTGATCATTACAAAAAGGGAAACACATCTTCTTCCATACAATCTCACATGCTATTAGTCTAAGGTGACCAAACGTCCCACATTCAGCGGGACAGTCACGCTTTTTAGCAATTTGTCCCAAGTCCCGGGGCATTTTTAAAAAGTCTTGATTTTTTCTCCCCCCCCTTTTATTTTTCTTTCTTTCTTTTTATTTGCTCACTTCCCTCTACACCTTCCTCTTCCACTGTTGCTCGCTCCTCGCCCCCAGCTCAACACCTTCCTGTGGCCACTGCCCTGGGGCTTGCTGGCTGCAACAGCAAAGGCAGGGAAAGAAAAGGGAAGCGTGGCCGAGGCGTTCACCCCACTGCTGCTCTGACATCCCATCCACTGTGCTTGGGGACAGGCGGAGGGACAGAGCAGCGTTTGCGCCAGGCGGGAAAACCCATCTGCTCACCAGCTCGCCCGGCGAATAAAGGTGTGTTTGTCTCGGCCCAGCATTTTTCCTTGCCTTCACCCCAGTGCCACGAATGAAGAGACTGAGCGCGCTCTCTCATTGATGGTTGGGAGAGAGAGCAAGAGACAGAGAGAGCAAGAGGGAGAGAGAAAGAGAGAGAGAAAGAAAGCAAGAGGGAGAGAGAAAGAGAGAGAGAAAGAGAGAGAAAGAGAGAGTGAGAGAAAGAGAGAGAGAAAGAGGGGGAGAGAGCAAGAGAGAGAGCAAGAGAGCAAGAGGGGTAGAGAGCAAGAGAGAGAGAGAGCAAGAGAGAGAGAAAGCAAGCAAGAGAGAGAGAGCAAGTGACAGAGAGAGCGAGAGAGAGAGAGCAAGACACACACACACAGAGAGAGCAAGAGACAGAGAATGAGAGAGAAAGACAGAGGGAGAAAAATAAAGAGAGAGAGTGAGTGAGAGAGACAGCAAGAGAGAGAGAGCAAGAGAAAGAGAGAAATAAAGTAAGAGAGAGTATTTTTTTGTAAATTTTTTTGGCTAAACTTTTTTTTAGCCCCCCTGCCCCCCCCGCCCCCACTCAATGGTGTCCCTCTTTCCCAATCTTAAAATCTGGTCACTTTATATTAGTCATCTTTAATAAATTGGGTGTTAGCAAGAAATTTGGCCTTCCATCGCTCACTTGCAATTTCTGGTAAATTATAAACAAGCTTAAAAAATACTGTTATTAATTTGCAATTAGGAGTGAACTCTGAAATGGGATGAGGAGACTCTTGCAAAACAGGAGTCTGGGAACACCTTTTCAAGTAACTGAAGTTGTTAAAAAGGCTGAAAAGTTTGCAGTTCTCTTGAATAATTCAGTTTAGACTATAGTCAAATGCAGACTTCATGTTTTTAATACAAGCTCTTTTCCCTCTCCCCTATGCCTTTTGATTAGTTTACAATCTTGTCTGGAGTTTTGATAACTGGAAATCCTGTGAGTTGGCTTATTAAAGATACTGCCCTAACATACTGAATTTAGAATGCTGCTTCCCGTCCCTCCTCTGATTCAAGTTTTCACAATGAACTGTAGACATAAATAGCTGAATTTCTGGAAGAAGTCTAGTCTGTGATGCTATTGTTAAATTCAGAAGTGGTTACCATAAACCAGGAAGCAGGAACATGCATTAGATTAAGCCATATCCTAAATCAAGCTGATTGGAAAAAAATACAATGCTAAATCAAAGCTGGGCTCCTTTAAATCTAAATGATCTTCACAACAATTCAGAGCACATTGCATTATCACTTTGTCCTGTGTCTATGATTTGGACTATTTGCACAACACACAATGTAATCTGGGTCCTCATTTTACAGATCTTGGGAGGATGGAAGGCTGAGTCAACCTTGAGCCTGGTGAGATTTGAACTGTCAAATTGTAGGCAGCCGTCAGCCAGCAGAAGCAGCCTGCAGTACTGCATTCTAATCACTGCGCCACTGAGGCTGGTACTACCAAATCTTGTATGCTTTTCTCTTTCTCTTTCCTGATACCTTTCAATATTCCAATTTTTCCAAGAATACTCTCATGACGGTTTTTGGAGACCTCACCTACAAAATGATATTGGAGATATTTGTTCTGGAGACCTCACCTACAAAAAGATATTGATAAAATTGAACGGGTCCAAAGACGGGCTACTAATATGGTAGAAGGTCTTAAGCATAAAACGTATCAGGAAAGACTTAATGAACTCAATCTGTATAGTCTGGAGGACAGAAGGAAAAGGGGGGACATGATTGAAACATTTAAATATGTTAAAGGGTTAAATAAAGTTCAGGAGAGAAATGTTTTTAATAGGAAAGTGAACACAAGAACAAGGGGGGGGCACAATCTGAGGTTAGTTGGGGGGAAGATCAGAAGCAACGTGAGAAGATATTATTTTACTGCAAGAGTCGTAGATGCTTGGAACAAACTTCCAGCAGACGTGGTTGGTAAATCCACAGTAACTGAATTTAAACATGCCTGGGATAAACATAGATCCATCCTAAGATAAAATACAGGAAATAGTATAAGGGAAGTCTAGATGGACCACCTTTTTCTGCCATCAATCTTCTATGTTTCTATGTTTCTATGTTTCCTACTCCATAGCAATTGTTTTGGGACATTCTGCCTCCCTCCCCAAGGGTGGGTTCTAACTTATCTTGCAATCCAAAACATTTTTTTAAAGTCAAAAACAAGATGGCAACGCATGTGCAGTGCTGAAAACTCAGATCCTGTGCGTGCGCAGAAGGAAAAAAATGGAAAAAAATCCCTTCCCCTGACAACTCTTCCCAATCTTTTTTTTTTTTTTTTAAAGCTGGCAGCGTCCATGGACAGGCACTGAGAGAACTGGTTCCATGATGTCACTGTGACATCAGCAGCAGTTTGCTACCGGTTCTATAGAACCGGTGCAAACCGGGAGGAACCCACCTTTGCCCCCTCTTCTTTTACTTCTTCTTTTAATTCAGATTAAGGAAAGTGATTTCATATTTTTTTTTAAAGCAAATATTCTTCATCTGCATAAATTTGAATGTTTACATTTTTATACAACTATGCAGATAAACATGCAATTAAGGTACATTAAACTACAACTTCACAGCTCAAATTACAGCATGATCTTCTACTTCCTTACTCGCTAAACTATAGAGCACTTTGTAGCTTACCTCTACCCAGATGTTATTTCTAGATCTTATCCCTTCACAGTTGCATATTCATGCACACAGTAGTCCTTAGTTTACAACTACAACTGGGATTGGAATTTTGGTTGCTGAGCAATGCACTAGTGAGCAAGTCATCTCATGATCAAACCCAATTTTATGACCAATTTTATTGCAGTTGTTAAGTGAATCATATAGTTGTTAAGTAAATCATGTGATCGTCAAGCGATTCTGGCTCCCCCAATTGACTTTGCTTGTGAGAAACCAACATGAAAGTTTACACATCACATTCACATGATTGCAAAATGCTGGAACTGTCAAAAATGGGAGCCAGTTGCCAAGTGCCCAATTAAGATGATTGTTGGTGGTGGTGTGACAGTCATAAATCTGAGGACAGAACATAAGTGACTTTTTTCTCAGGCCATTGTAATTTATTTATTTATTTATTTATTTATTTATTTATTTATTATTTAGATTTGTATGCCGCTCCTCTCCGCGGACTCGGGGCGGCTCACAGCAAAATATAGCAAATCGTAACAAATCCAAATAAATTTAAAATATTTTAAAAAGTTTAAAAAGAACCCCATTTACTAACAAGCACACACACAAACATACCATGCATAAATTGTACATGCCTGGGGGAGGTGTTTCAGTTCCCCCATGCCTGACGGCAAAGGTGGGTTTTAAGGAGTTTACGGAAGGCAGGGAGAGTAGGGGCAGTTCTAATCTCTGGGGGGAGTTTGTTCCAGAGAGTCGGGGCCGCCACAGAGAAGGCTCTTCCCCTGGGGCCCGCCAACCGACATTGTTTAGTTGACGGGACCCAGAGAAGGCCCACTCTGTGGGACCTAATCAGTCGCTGGGATTCGTGCGGCAGAAGGCGGTCTCGGAGATATTCTGGTCCAGTGCCATGAAGGGCTTTAAAGGTCATAACCAACACTTTGAATTGTGACCGGAAATTGATCGGCAGCCAATGCAAACTGCGGAGTGATGGCGAAACATGGGCATACCTAGGTAAGCCCATGACTGCTCTCGCAGCTGCATTCTGCATGATCTGAAGTTTCCGAACACTTTTCAAAGGTAGCCCCATGTAGAGAGCATTACAGTAGTCGGACCTCGAGGTGATGAGGGCATGAGTGACTGTGAGCAATGAGTCCCGGTCCAGATAGGGCCGCAACTGGTGCACCAGGCGAACCTGGGCAAACACCCCCCTCGCCACAGCTGAAAGATGGTTCTCTAATGTGAGCTGTGGATCGAGGAGGACGCCCAAGTTGCGGACCCTTTCCGAGGGGGTCAGTAATTCCCCCCCCCCCCAGGGTAATGGACGGACAGATGGAATTGTCCTTCGGAGGCAAAACCCACAGCCACTCCGTCTTATCCAGGTTGAGTTTGAGTCTGTTGACACCCATCCAGGCCCCAACAGCCTCCAGACACCGGCACATCACTTCCACTGCTTCGTTGACTGGACACGGACCCATGTTAAATAAAAGGTTGTTAGGGATAGCTGTGCTATTGAATATAATTTCCTAGCTTAAAAGACTATAATTGTTTTAAACAGCAAAGATACATATAGGCTAGCTTAAAAAAAAGAAGGCCAGCAACCAAAATGAATGATAGAACTCAGCAGGATCAGTACAGATTAAAAATTGAAACATAAATTTGTATTAGTATTAATACTGTTTGGATAATTCTATGAGGACATATAAGAGAAAAGATTCTCTCTCTCTCTTTTCCCATATCACATATTCAATAAAATGTAAATGTATTTATTATTAATTTATTTTCTCCCCACCATGATTATATTTATAAAGAACTCAAGGCGGTAAATAGAGATAGTACTCCATCCACCTTCTATTTTTCCCACAACAACATCCCTGGGAGGAAAAGGCTGGGATGAGAGAAGGAGTAGACAAAGTCACATGTCTAAAGTGAGACGAGAACTCATTGTTTGCTAGTATCTAGTTTGGTGCCAAATTTAATTAATTAATTAATTAATTTCTATCTCATCTTCATAATGTTTTATTAATAACACCAGTGAACATATCTAATACTATCTTAGACTTAAACATTATTCTTGGTCATTCAAACAGTTGTATCTCTTTTTAAAAATAACGAATAAAATGTGTCTTATTAAAAATAGCAATGCCAGGACATTGAACATGCACTTTTGAAATTAGAATTGGCACTTAATTGTTCATAGAGGAGCTATATTTAAAATTTATGAGATATTATTCCCCTAAAAAGCCTGCTATGATGTTTGTGACCAGTCACAAAACACCCATTTAAGCAAATCAGTAAGACCACAACCTCCCCATGAATGTATGTTAATACCCCGTTTTCAGTACATAATCTTTTCCTCTACTTAACTTAATGCTTGTTCTTAGAGGGGGGGAGCCAATAGGGCACCATTCTGCAATGACAATATATAGGCAACTATCATTAGCATCTATTTTTAGATATTATGTAACAAGCTACGGGGAGAAACAATATGAAAGGAATTAAGATACAAGAGGACAGAGAGCAATAAAAATAGAACAAGCTGCCATCCTGCTTTCATTTATCAGAGGGTTAATAAATCTTGAGTCACACTGACTTCAGAGACATACGTAGGATTGTGCAGTGAATGTTTTGTTGTTCAGAATAGAATAGAATAGAATAGAATTCTTTACTGGCCAAGTGTGATTGAACACACAAGGAATTTGTCTTTGGTGCATATGCTCTCAGTGTATATAAAAGAAAATATACATTTATCAAGAATCATGAGATACAACAATGATTATCATAGGGATCAACTAAGCAATGAAGAAACAATCAATATTAATAAAAATCTTAAAGATGCAAGTAACAAGTTACAGTCATACAGTCATAAGTGGGAGGAAATGGATGATAGGAATGATGAGAAAAAACTAGTAGTACAATAGTAGTAAATAGTTAATAGTTGGACAGTGTTGAGGAAATTATTTGTTTAGCAAAGTGAGGGCGTTTGGGGAAAAACTATTCTTGTGACTAGTTGTCTTGGTGTGCAGTGTCTGTAGCGACGTTTTGAGGGTAGGAATTGAAAAAGTTTATGTCCAGGATGTGACGGGTCAGCAAATATTTTGACTCGTGCAGTATACAGGTCCTCAATGGAGGATACAAGCATTCAGAAAGGAAAACAGTTTATACAGTGTGGTTGCATGAGTCACTATAGACTTCTAAAACATGGTCATCTATAGCAGTGTTTCCCAACCTTGGCAACTAGAAGATATCTGGACTTCAACTCCCAGAAGTCCCCAGCCAGCATTCGATGGCTGAGGACTTCTGGGAGTTGAAGTCCAGATATCTTCAAGTTGCCAAGGTTGGGAAACACTGATCTATAGGTTGGCCTTCTGGTGCCTTGTGCAGCTATCTGAATCTTGGCAAATAGACATCTTTTAAAGGGTCTCTAATATTTCCCACCAAAGCACTATTTTTATTATTATTAGTAGCATATGATGTTATTGCACTAGCAAGTAAACCACAATGCTATTAAAGCATAGTAGTTTGGCTGACCATTTACCAGATCCATTGTAAGACATGCTCATGCGTTTCCCAAGGTGTGCCACAGGAAGACAAGCTGGCTTTGCATCAAACTTAAAGATGAGCAGCTTCCCTGCAGCGTTATTGAAGGTCCCCTCCCTTCTTTGGACCTGTCTTGCAAGCGGAAAGGTTCAGAGCCGGCAGGAATCTGCTTGCCTGCATAGAACACCAACTCATCTCCCCACTGAAGTATCTATGCACCTATTTGCACAGAACGTGCTTTTGAACTGTTAGGTGGCTAGAAACTGAGCTCACCCTGCCACACAGTGCTAGCACTCAAACTTCTGGAGCAGACACCATCTCCACCTTCATTAAACCATTGAGCTGCCATGCCTCTATTAAAACATTGAGCAAGGGATTGGATTCAGTGACCTAAACAGCCCCTTCATTTCTGTTTCTAACAACTGTATTACGCAGCAGATTGGTACCTATAGATCAATCATTTTCAATCTTTTTTGAGCCGCGGCACATTTTTGACATTTACAAAACCATGGGGCACATTGAGTGTGGGGGGGGGGGGGGGAAAGTTTGGACAAAAAAATTATCTCTCTCTTCCTCCCTTTCGCTCTATTTCTCTCCCTCTTTCTCTCCCTTTCTTTTTTCTCTCTCTCCATCCCTTTCTCTCTCTCTTCCTTCCTTCCTCTTTTTTGCTCTTTCTCTCTCCCTTCCTACCTCCCTCTGTCTTTCTCTCTCCCACTTTCCCTCCCTCTTTCTCTCTTTCTTTCTCTCTCTTTCTTTCTCTCTCTTTCGCTCTTTCTCTCTTTTTCTCTTTCTTGCTTTCTTTCTCTCTTTCTCTTTCTTTTTCTCTCTCTCTTGTTTTCTTTCTCTCTCTCTTGTTTTCTTTCTCTCTCTCTTGTTTTCTTTCTCTCTCTGAGCTTTGTGGCACACTTGACCATGTCTCACGGCACACTAGTGTAACAGGTTTCACACAGCTATTTGCTTATTTATAGTTTCATAAAAGCCTCCATTTTTTCCTTTGTCCTTCAGTGTGAATTCTCCCCTCCTCAAAAAACCCACTGCCAAATCCCTAACATGGGTAAAAATGAGCCGGGGTAGCGCAGTGGTTAGAGTGCAGGACTGCACGCTACTTCAGTTAACTGCTAGTTGTAGTTCAGCAGTTCAAATCTCACCACCGGCTCAAGGTTGACTTAGCCTTCCATCCTTCTGAGGTGGGTAAAATGAGGACCCAGATTGTTGGGGGCAATATGCTGATTCTGTAAACTGCTTAGAGAGGGCTATAAAAGCACTATGAGGTGGTATATAAGCCTAAATGCCTTTACCCATTTCCTGTTAGCATTTATAACATTTATAGAATACCATTCTTACTTTAATCACATCAAGGTAGATTTTTGTTTATTTTCTGCTTGAGAAAAACTTTCCAATTACAATAAAAAGCAACCTTTATGGTGTGCTAAGCATTCACAGATATATTACAGTGTTAGCCTAAGTTAGCAAGAGCATTTATTTATTTATCTATTTATTTATGATATTTGAAGGAAACCAGAGTACAGAATGACCCTTAGGGGCTTAAAGTAGAAAATCCTTATTTATATAACCAGACAAACATATTCCCTTTAACTTAAAACATAACCAGCAGGGTCTCCACCAGCATTCTACTGGATGGCCTAGAACAGCTGTCAAATTTTGAAAGACCCCCCTGAAGATTATCAGGATGATAGCCAATGGATATCTGGGGATACAGTATTTCATTCCAAAGGGCAGCACAATTACTGAGAAGGAATGATTTTGGCCTTGATAGATGATATTGTATGATCCAAGAGACCTGAAATGCATCACTGCCCAGTTTAATTGGGTGGACAGAAATAACCTGGCCCTATGCCATGAATGGTGGCATTTGTATAGGTAAATCTGTCTGTGATGAATGATGAAACAGGATCCAGTCTAGGTCAGTCACTAGGATTATAGATTTAGTCTTCCAAGCTTTTAATTTGTCATCAGGGAACTTCTTTCTTTCAGGAATATGTGCACTGAGCTGTTCTACATGTTATATTTATATGGTTCCTGTTGCAGGGACTGCCTTCTGCTGCACGAATCCCAGCGACCAGTTAGGTCCCACAGAGTGGGTCTTCTCTGGGTCCCGTCAACTAAACAATGCCACTTAGGGGGACCCAGGGGAAGAGCCTTTTATGTGGCGGCCCCGGCCCTCTGGAACCAACTCCCCCCAGAAATTAGAATTGCCCCCACCCTCCTTGCCTTTCGTAAGCTACTTAAAACCCACCTCTGCCGCCAGGCATGGGGGAATTGAGATACTCTTTCCCCCTAGGCCTTTACAATTTTATGCATGGTATGTCTGTATGTATTTTTGGTTTTTATATTAATGGGTTTTTAATCGTTTTTATTATTGGATTATTATTGTACGCTGTCTTATTATTGCTGTTAGCCGCCCCGAGTCTTCGGAGAGGGGTGGCATACAAATCCAATAAATAAATAAATAAAAATAAATAAATTGATGGCTGGCTATTAAGTTATTAATTGTTGTTGCCTTCTGCCACTGCATCCTCGACTCCTAAGTACTTGTTAGGCAGGAGGCAGTCCTACTGACTGACAAGGAGCCTGTTTCCCAGGCTTCAATCATTTTTCTGGCTGTTTTTGTCCCTGCTCAGCCAGCAATCACAGTAGCTGCAAAATTGAATGCAATGTCCTTGTTCATTGCAATGTGAAGCTATCACTGTATTTGAGTCATTGATAAGAAAGTTTGGAAGACCCGGTGACTGCTCAGATTGGATCTTGCACCATTATCCCAAGATGCATGCATTTATCTTTATTTGCAGTGAGGAAACAGTTGAATTTAGCAATGGATAATGTGGCCTCAGAATCACATGAAACTCCCTTATCAATTTAAGCATACCCCACACCAGAGGTTCCCTCTGATTGCACTGCCAATTTTTGCTTATAGATACAATAGGTGTTTAACATCTAAACTCCTCCCCTCATATAAGAAGGAGAGAGACATTTGTTTAATCCCTCCCATATGCAGGAAACCTATTTGCATTCTCTCCTGACCATAATGACAATGGTAATGCACAAGTTATGATATTAAAAAAAATGGTCCTTCCAGATTTTTGTTTTCTTAAATAAAATGGTCACTTTTTGGAAGGACTGGTTCTCAACATCAATTATTTTCCAAATCACACCATTTACAGAGAATTAGAGACATACATGTAGCCTTCTATACAGATGTCTGTAGAAATATACCTCCAACTGTGGCGTATGACATGTAGGTTTATATGAAAGAGACATAAGGCTCATAATCTAAGTAATGATGATGATGATGAATCTCTTTTATACATTAAGCATGAAACTCAGTCAACTGAACATTTTTAAAAAATGTCAATAATAATAATAATAATAATAATTATTATTATTATTATTATTATTATTTATTAGATTTGTATGCCGCCCCTCTCCGAAGACTCGGAGCGGCTCATAATACCACTGATTGGTGCTAATGGTTGATATGGGTTGCTGCCAGCATCCTAGGTATCAAGCAAGTATCTTCTTAAACTATATGATGTTCCGAGTAGTTTTTTGCAGCTCCGCTGGGATTATTGCAGGAAGTTGCAATTTGTTGATGTGTTTTGTGAAATTCTTGGACGTGGTACTAAATGACCTAATGAAAGTGGGTATCCCTGTTACATGTTTCATCCATGGCCATGTAGTTTCAATTGCCAAGTCACAATATTCCATAATTCTTTCCAGATCTTTTTCTTTGACTGTGGCATCTCCTGGCACAGCGATATCAATAAACTGTAATCTTTGGCCCTCGATAACCTGATATCTGGCGTGTTGTGTTCCAAATGATGATCTGTCTGTATTCAAACGTCCCACAAGATCTTCACCTTCTCATTTTCAGTAACTTTTTCCACTTTGTGCTCCCATGACTTTTCAGATACAGGTATTTGAAATTTTTTTTACATAATGACCAATGGATTACTTTAGCAACTCAATTATGTCTAACTTTGTAATCAGTTTGAGAGATTTTGCTACATTCACATATTAAGTGTGAAACAGTTTCAACTTTCTCGCTGTTGCTATTGTTGTTATTATTATAAAACAGTAATAGACAGCAAACAAGATTGATATGCTGGATTTTGTATCACAATATCACAAATCGAATACTTCCCAAGCATCTAGGACTGTGTGAAGTATTTTGGTACGATGTGTGCAGATCCAAGTACGGTGGCCTTTTGCAACTAACAGGTCGTGATTTTATCAATGTTTATTGTTTTCAAATGCTGGCTGGGGTCTTTTGGCACAGCACCCAATGTGCCGATTACTACTGGAACCACCTAGTAGTCATTGTAGTTTTATTATGATTATGATTATTGTTCATCAACATCATCCTGTCATGTTCAACTCATGTTTTATGTAATAATTATAGGTTTGAGGATGACTTACAGTTTTGATGACTTTTGGTCATACTCTCAGAATCCAGTGCATGATAGAATTCATATGCAGAACGGCCCAGCAGTTCCTCAGGATGATATCCAACCAATTCTGTTATCCTTTACAAAATATACATATATTAATTACATACTAAATTTAAAAGAAAAATCCTACAACAAGAAATGATTGAATACATTATACCCGTAATCTATTCTTGCCAAATCTACAGAACTGGTAATCAAGTGTTCAATAATCCAGGTAACTGCATATAACACAAATTTCATTTAAAACAAGAGCTGTTCAATCTTACATATCAGTCAGATCTGTAGTCTTAGCCTAGCATTTGGTTCCTGAATGAGCAGAATAATTCCTGTGACTGGGTTAGATAATGTTTTGTAGATTTGTACTGCATCTCCTATCTTCCATTCTAAGGACTTCTAGGTGACAAAAGGTGTAAGTCTCCAGACTATTTATGATTAGGAATTCCAATCCAGACTGCAAGCTATGATCAGATGCATTGTTCATGACTTTTGGCAATGGTTATACTTCTCTTTCCCTCTCACATGTCATTTTTTACAATTTTTATAAACATTGCAGCTACATTACAGTTACCTATGATAAGCTTTAACTAAAGTTTCCAAACTATTGCAAGTCAATTACATTACATTATCAATAAAACCTACATAATGGGACTCTATGGAGAACTTAAGAGAGATAGAGAATAGAGAAATGTGCAAACTAAGGAGGATCATGTTTGATTCATAGTTTGATTATCTCTTAGTCCTAGGTAAGAAATTCATGTCTGGGTATAACAACCACAGCTCTGATTACTCTTGAAACAATTGACTAGAAGAAACTCATGGGGTGAGGTGGAATTTAATAAAAGACTGAATTAAAAATTGAACTATTGACTTTTGTTCCTCTTTGAGGTTCCATAATTTACACAGTGTTGACTTTTTCAGTTGGAATTTATCACTAGGAATGAGGTCATTGTTTCTGGCATTTCTTTTAGTAAAGCAAAAATTAAACAAACAAATACCAGGCAAGCTACTAACACTGAAGTTGTCCCAGATCTCCATGAGAATCCTATGCTGTACTTTATGCAATAATACTTCCTAACATAAATTCCACAATGATTTTCACACAGTGACTCAGATCCTTGCGTCATCAATGTAGAAATCAGTACTAACCTACAAATCAGTGGTCCTGTGAAGATTGGTTCAAAAATCACATACATAGGATTATCTTTTATTAAATATAACATGTATTCTATATTAAAACAATTGCCATAATTAAAAACAAAGCCTTTCTCCTCCTCCTCCTCAACATATCAGTGTAACCTTGTTAACATTGTGTATAGTTTTGATCATATCTAAGCCAGCGCATGAATCCTATTATCTGTATAGTATAATTGGATAAACTCTTTTTAAAAAACTGTGAAATGAAAAGATTTCAATAAGGTTACTCCCTCCCCTTTGAACTGCATCACTCCTAGTTGACGTTAAACTTACAAAGCCAGGAAATAAAACCTTAGAACAAATACGTTGTCTCCTCTGCCTGTAAGCACGTAGTAGCCATTATCCCTAATGATGGTAACGCTGTCATTATTCTCATAAGGATTGTGACTTTTGTGCTGCCCTGAAGGGGTCTGGCTTTCCTCCCCCCCCACTCTTTTCCCTCTTTTCATGCAACTAAAGGGCTCTTTCGCTACTTTTGCCCTCCTATTCCCCACAACAGTTTTCAACCTGCAAGAGTGTTTTACTCTTGTGAATTGTGGTTGGTAACTGAGGAAGGAAGAAAAGTCCATCCAGCTGATCTACAGTAGAGTCATCATTTCACCCAAGTGTTTGATCACTACATTTGCTTTTCAGAACAAGAAAAATATGCCAAGGACTGTGCAAAGAAGACTTCCCTACTGTAGTTAAAGCATGGGGAATGGTGGCAAGTGTTATAATACTTGCTTCAAACAGATATCTGGAAAGCTTTCAGAGCTGGGGTTCAGAAGGAAGGATTCAATAAGCAACTATGAAGCATATCATTTAGTTTTCTTGCTTCCTAAGGTATAGATTGCTGGTTGCAATGAAATGCTCTCATGGCAATTATCTCCAACAAACAGTCAATGAAACAGAGAGATACTGGTTTTTGATCAATGAAAAAAAAGACAAAATTGCAAGGACATGTTAAAGAGACAAAGATGGGTTACAATTTACAATGTGTTCATTTGGTCGTTACAGTAGAGTAGCCTGATTTTGCCATGTAATGATGCATAAATTAGCATGGTATAATATGTGAAATGAGTTGAACTTCAACAACAATGACAACAACATTGTATGTATGTGTGTGTATAAGAGACAGCAGAATAGAATAGAAAGAACTGGGGATGATAGCAAAATACAAATCCTGCAAATAGATATAGAATGACTATATCTATTGGTATTACTGTTGCTTTCATTGACTGGCAGATAAAAGCAGAGGTAATGCCAATAGTAATAAGTGCCTTGGGTGCAATCCCAAAATAAATGGAGCACCATTTGAATACCATTGGCCTTGACAAAGTCACTATCAGGCAATTGCAAGACAACTTTATTCAAAACAGCTTACTTACACCCTGTGATGAGACCTTTAATATCATCAAACATCAACATCTCCCCATCCCAGGTCTTCAGGAAAGGACTCCATAGATCAGTGATGGCATAACTTTTTTTCTTCAGGTGCCGAATTCCATAATTCAATACCAGGGAGGGCAAAAACAGCTCCCCCCTGCCCTCCAGAGGCTCTCGGGAAGCTGGAAATGGCCTGTTTCCCAACTTCTGGTGGGCCTAGTAGGCTCATGTTTTGCCCTCTCCAAAGGCTTCCCTGGAACTGGGGTAGGGTAATAACACCCTCCCCCATCCCCCAGGTGCTCTCTGGAAGCCGAAAACGCCTTCCCAGGGCCTTTGTGTGAGTCAAAAATCAGCTGGCCAGCAGACACATGCACATTGGAGCTGAGCTAGGGAACAGCTCATGTGCCAGCAGATATGGCTCTGAATGCCACCTGTGGCACCTGTGCCATAGCTTCGCCATTACTGCCATAGATAGTTAAAAATGCCAAATCCAGTCTGAACATCTTGGTGACCAAGTAACATATTGATAACAATAGTTATGAAACATGTAAGTTTCTCCTTTCAATTAATACAGGAATAAGATCCAGTAATTAGAACTTCTAAGCAATATTGCTTAAGATTAAGGTTTACTGCTGTAAGCCAATTTCATTTTTATAGGGCACTATTGGTATTTTGTCACATCAATGCAGAATTTAAGGAAATTACTGATTTCCCAAACATGTGCATTTTTATATGAGCAACTCTCAGGGCTATGATATACATTCAACAGGGTGTGTATTTTCCAAATCAGTCTATTACAGAGTAGCTGGGATATTAGCATTTAATGTGACTGTCTTTTAAAATGTTTGAATTAGTACCATTCAGGAACTTTTGAACTTTTCTCTAGTGCTGAAAGACAACGTTATGCATTTTAGTCATTTCATATACTTTTTAAAAAATCTTATCTTTTCAGCCTGTATCAAACCTCCTTCATTTGGCATTAGCCTCTGAAATACATGCACCTTTAAAGCACTTCTTATAGTACATATATCCTGTGGAAATGTCATGTCAATGGGATCATATGTATTATTGGATTAGAAGATCTTTTGGACAAAGGAGGTGTTATTTCACTGCTTTTTCACCCATTCTCACTAATACCATGTCTGAAAGCTGTTTAGATCCTAAATGTCAGCGGACAATGGGTATCTTCTCAAAGAGCAGGTGAAGTGGAAAATGGGAAAATTCTACCCCTGACTTATACTGAAATATTATCCAAGGATTATGACTTCTGAATTGCATATACTATCCATATGGTCTTGTTAATATTCGGCCCATCTTTAAGCAGCATTAAACTTGGGGGCACTACTCCTTTAATTACAAACCTGGCCTTGGCTAATTTTTAGAACTAAATATTGTAATTGGTTAATTTTATTCTACTCCCCATAAAACATGATGTACTAAAAGTGTTTCTTCTTCAGCCCTCTTTGACCCACCTGGAACACTCTGCTGAAATAGCCTAACAAAGAGGTACTAGTAGAGCTTTGCCTATTTCTGAAACCTACAGAACATTCAGATTCAATGCTTTTTAAAGCCTTAATGCATACAGACTGCAGGCATGGAAATCACATTAGCTTGCTCCATGTGGCACAAAGCACCAGATGTGATGATAAATGGCCTGTCAATCTCATATCATTTACTTCATCCCTTTCAAGTGGCACATGGTCCATGAACAGATAAGAGAGGCAGCAACAAATCTGAAAGAAAGTATTCAGACTCCTATGCTACTGTGTATATGGCTCCGTTTCTAAGAGTCTCTATCTGTACTGCGCAAAATGACAGTTCTGCCTCAAATTTATCTCCTCTATCTCCAGAAAATATAGTCAAATTGACACGGACCTCTCATCTACATTTTGTATGTTTCTTTAAAACCCCCCTCCAACATCATTCATTGCCATTAAGAGTTTGGAGTTACAAACAGTGTGACGTCAGTAGAAACAGAAAGGAAAATATTGCAAAAAATTGTTGCTTTCTGCAACAGACCTGATTAATAAAAAGAAATGAAACCCTTACTTTTCATTTATTCTGGTTTTGGTTTATGTGGAAGTCTTTATCCTTGAATTGTTATGGTAATGGGTAAGACGTCAGAGTTTAACAGAAACTATAAAAAATGGCAAGGCATTAGGTAGTCCTCAACTTATGACTACTTATTCAATGACTGTTCAAAGTGATGATATTGCTGAATGAAAGGATTTAAAAACACTCCCCAAAAATAAAGTACAATTAGAATCAGAAAAATATATCTTTCAAAGATCCTGGAACACCAGGAAACTGCAAAACCAGAACCAGGAAACTACAGACATATCAGCCTGACCTCAATACCAGGAAAGAGTTTGGAAAAGATAATCAAGCGACAAATCAATGAACACTTAAAAACAAACAAAGTCATAATCAAAAGCCAACATGGGTTTGTCAAAAACAGATCATGCCAGACTAATCTTATTGCATTCTTTGACAAAGTGACAAAATTAGTGGACCAGAGGAATGCTGTCGATATGGTTTACTTGGACTTCAGTAAGGCATTTGACAAAATATACCATAACGTAAGGTAGATAAGGTAGAAAAATATGGGATGGACAGCAACACCACTAGATGGATTCAAAACTGGTTAACCAACCACACTCAATGTGTATTGATCAATGGAACTACATGTACATGGAGGGATGTATGCAGTGGAGTACCCCAAGACTCTATTTTAGGCCCAGTACTCTTCAACACCTTTCATCAATGACTTGGATAAGGGGATAGATGGGGAACTCATTAAATTTGCAGATGACACGAAACTGGCAGGAATAGCCAATACTCCAGAAAGTAAGCGCAAAATACAGAAGGATCTTGACACACTTGAACATTGGGCGCTATCTAACAAAATGAAATTCAATGGTGAAAAAAGTAAGATTCTACATTTAGGCAAGAAAAATAAAATGCACAGGTACAGTATATGTGGTACCTTGCTCAACAATAGTAACTGTGAGAAGGATCTTGGAGTCCTAGTGGACAGCCATTTAAATATGAGCCAAAAGAGTGCAGCAGCTGCTAAAAAAGCCAACACAACTCTAGGCTGCATAAACAGAGGGATAGATTCAAGATCACACAGAGTAAAAGTATGGCTTCTGGAAATCTAACCAATCTTTTTACCAACAGAAATTATAGTTACTTCTGTGTAAGAAAGAACAGTGTTGCTTTTGTGCATGCATGTAAACTTTGACCTCAGGGCTTAATTACAGCAGGTGCCTATGTGCTGCTTCCATGTGATAGTCTAATCAGGATGGGTGCATATTTAAAGGTTGCTTCTGGCATCCATCCATCCATCCATCCATTTATTTATTTGAAACATTTATTTAGCTACCCATGTTATATAGAAATTTGGGTGGCTCCCAATCAGCAATCTAAAACAATGTCAATAACAAAACAGCACAGTGCCACATTACATTTATTTAAACCAGAAACATTAAAAATCTGGCATCAAAGTTAAACTTCTGACACACAGCCTCTCATTAAATCCTCTTACCCAGTGCTTGCAAGGAAAGCCAGGTCTTCAGGGCTTTTCAGAAGGCTAAAAAGGGTAGAGGCTTGCTTAACCTCTATAGCAAGGGTCCCCAAAGCTGGCTGGAGAATTCTGGGAGTTGAAGTCCACAACTCTTAAAGTGGCCAAGTTTGGAGATCTCTGCTCTATAGGGTTGCCATGGAAAAGGCATGCTTCCTAGCTCCCATAAGGTGACAATGTTTAAAGGAAGGGACTAGGAGCATGCCCATTCTTATCCAATCTGGTAGATGTCCTTAGAGAAAAGCAATCTCATTTAGTAAGCCATTTATCAGAAATGATGTAGGGTCTCCTGCTTGGCCAGGGCGGAGGGAGGGGAGTTGGACTCGATGCCCTACAAGATCCCTCCCAACTCTGTTAATCTGTTACTAATAGATAATAACCAGCACCTTGTATTATACCTGGAAGGAAACTGAGACTTAGTGAAGCTCAGGCAACGTAGGTAAACTTAAGGGCTCCATCATTGCACATCCTGCTGCCATTTAGACCTGTTGTAGCTTCTGGATGTTCTTCATGGGCAGCCCCATTGCAGTGAACTGAATGAGAAGTGACCAAGGCATGAATGACCATGAGCTAAACTTCCTGGTCCAGTAAAGGGCACAATTGGCACACCAGAGGTATCTGGGCAAAGTCTTCCTCAACCACAGCTGCCATCCATTACTTAAGCAGCACTTGTGAGTCTAGAACAGGGGTGGGCAATTAATTTTGCCATGGGGCCACATGAGAAATTGGGATGGTTTTAGAGGGCTGGACTAATATAATTAATCGGTTCTATCCAATACTATAAAGACCCAGACCCTGGCCTGACCTAAACACCCAGACACACTCTACAGACCCTTAATTGTTTGCTTTTGCTGGCTGGGGAATTCTGGGAGTTGAAGTCCAAATATCTTCAAGTTGCCAAGGTTGGGAAACACTGCACTAGACAGAATGAGCAGCCAGGCTCTTAAGTAGGGCTTATTTTGGGGGATAGGGCTTATATTAGGAGCACAAAAACATGCAAGGTCTTATTTTCAGGATAAGTCTTATTTTCGGGAAAACAGAGTATTTAACTTCTTATATATGAGCATCATTTTCTTAACAGCCTAGTTATCATGGTTGTTCTATTTCCAGTTTTGGTGGTAAATATTTCTCTTTTCAGAGCAGTTTGTTCTCTTTGTCCTGCCCTTCAATTTCTTATGCAGCCCACATGTGAGAATTGTCTGTGGGGATAAGGTGTTGGTGGTGTAAAAAGAACAATATTTAATGTTTTGAAAACAGAAACTATATAGCTATCGTCAAATGCCGTCTAATACTAATGAAGCTGGGACATATAATGAATTCTCTTTCCTGAATGAGTAATATCCTGGTAGTTGTTTCCAAAATACAATTTCTCTTCAACAGGAATATTTAAAAACAATCTGTATAACACAAATACACTAGATAACTAAAGGACATAAGCTTTTGGGAATTAATAATTGCCACAGTCTCTGAAGCTACAGGCTTCTATTATATTTCAGGTGCAGTGAGAGGTTAGTCTAGCTACCTGGCTTTCAATATGTATAAGTTTGGTTCATCTTTTTTCTTTGTTTGTGACTTAGTATTTGACCAAAGGTAATCAATCCTTTCCTTTCAATCCCTTAGAGAAAGTGGACATTTCACTTTCCTTTCTTCTTCTTGGCAAGCTTTCCCCTCACCAATCTATTTTACAAATGGATATTATGACCTCTCCAGATTCCTAAGAGGTCAGTAAGGGGCGTACATAAGCACACTAGAGTGCCTTCCGTCCCCTGTCCTATAGTCTCTCCTATATCTTGTATTTCTTCTCTACTATATCCTCTATAACCTTCATTGTGGAAAGTGTTCGGAAACTTCAGATCGTGCAGAATGCAGCTGCGAGAGCTATCATGGGCTTTTCTAAATACACCCATGTCACACCAACACTCTGCAGTCTGCATTGGTTGCCGATCAATTTCCGGTAACAATTCAAAGTGTTGGTTATGACCTATAAAGCCCTTCATGGCACCGGACCAGAATATCTCCGGGACCGCCTTCTGCCGCACGAATCCCAGCGACCAGTTAGGTCCCACATAGTTGGCCTTCTCCGGGTCCCGTCAACTAAACAATGTCGTTTGGCGGGACCCAGGGGAAGAGCCTTCTCTGTGGCGGCCCTGACCCTTTGGAACCAACTCCCCCCAGATATCAGAGTTGCCCCCACCCTCCTAGCCTTTTGTAAGCTCCTTAAAACCCACCTCTGTCGTCAGGCATGGGGGAATTGATACTTTCCCTCCCCCTAGGCTTATAAAATTTATGTATGGTATGCTAGTATGTATGATTGGTTTCTAAATTGGGGTTTTAAATTAACTTAAATATTAGATTTGTTTACATTGTATTGTTGTTGCTGCGAGCCGCCCCGAGTCGGCGGAGAGGGGTGGCATACAAATCTGATTAATAAATAAATAAATAATCAATAAAATAAGTAAATAAAATTATAGGCAAATGGGCCTATAAAACTCTCTGGCTTAATTTTACCCGCATGTATCAGTAATATTTACGTCCTCCAAAATGATCCACACTGCAAAAGGAAACCTTGCAAAATTGTGTATTAAGGCTTTGTGACATTTGGCGCTATGCTATATGTGGAAGCTATAGTTAGTTGAAGAACAATCATAAAGCTCAGATTTTTGAGGAAAAGTAGCCGAGGATAGCCAGCCTACACCTGATGTTCCAGGCAGAGTCAAAATACAGATTGGATACAACTCCTATATATTGTTAGATGACAGGTAGTCCCGAGATGGGTGGCAAATAAAATTTATAAATAAATAAAACAAGAAAATAAAAAATATATAGTCCTAATCTGAATGCTGGGCCAAATGAGGTATAATAAAATACATTTTCTATTATGATTCTATATGAGTAGTTACTGTTTATTGAGATCTTTCCATTTTAAAAAATCATCTTTATTTGAGAAAAAGGTTTTGTTTCTTATTTTAGCATTTTGGATATTTAGTGAACGACATCCTTCTGTGTAACATGAAGAGGTTATCCTTCATGAAGAGATTATTTGATTCATCCTCTATGAATAAATCAAATTTCAAGCCTCCAGAAAAAAAAAGAAAATATAGTTGGCAGTACCAATTCAGATTACAGGAGAGAGATAACAATTTTCAATGTTTTCCCTTTGGATATATTCATTTAAAAAATATTAATAACATGACACGAAGAAACGTTTTAATACAGATCAGCCTCCACAGCACTATTTTTCAATTTGCAAGAATGAAATTCTCCCACTAAATACTCTGGATGATCTAGTGTAACATACTACAACTCTGCCATGTCTATATGTCTATCCCTATTTTAAGAATTTTAAAAATTCTACAGTAATTTTATAAATAAACAAGGCTGCTTACGTCTCCCAACAAAAATGAGATTATCATTTTACCTGTCGTCACAGTAAGTAAATTTCATGTCCATGCTATGACGGCTCAGGAAAGTCTTGCTGTCCAGGGGAATATCAGTATTGGAAGGATGTTGAATCGGCTCACACATCAGTATAAGGCAGGATAAGAGTGGCTCCTTAAAACCACACAGAGCATGAGGAGGGCAGGTATTGTAGACCTTAATTTGTCCCGTGCAGTGCAAAACCTGAAATGTAAAATTTGTTTGCATAGTTATGTTGTTATAATACAGAACAATGGTGAAAAAATAGGATTGAATTTTTCAGCCATTGTCACTAAAATTACCTTCCATGTGGCAGATTTGAGATTTACAGTTCTGCCCCTGTTAGTAACAGTGCATTTCATTCTCATGAAGAAGTCACGTTCCAGGGACATCTCTTTATTTTTCTTCCCACAACCTGGACCTAAGGAAAAATATATATAATATATTAGCTCTGGAAATATATATCAATTCACTTTCTGTCAGAATTTCCAAGGTTTAAATCTTTACTATGGATGTCATTTTATAAGGAGGATTGAAATTTTGCAAGATAAACCAGTTATTGCTTTATTAATAATCAGATTTTAATTAGCAGGCAGCCCAGGTTTGAGAAAATCATTTTTGTTATAAAGAAAATTACTTAGCTTCACTATTTTGTTACTGTAAATCTGCTACCTTTCTGAGTGATTATTAACTAAATCAAGTTACCATTTTCCCAGAACAGTCTTCTATTCTATTGATTATATTCTAAAGCAGTGGTCTTAACCTGGGGGTTGGGATCCCTTTAGGGATCAAACAACCATTTCACAGGGGTCGCCTAAGATCCTAAGAAAAAACAAATTTCCTATGGTGTTAGGAACTAAAGCTTCTATTTTGTTGCCTTGGAACATATTTTTACGATCCGACCAATCAGGAGTTTAGAGTAGGTGTGTCCCTCTAACCTTCCTGCCAATCAGCTAAAAGCTCTTTTGGGAGAATTGGCACTAGACTTATGGTTGGGGGTCATCACAACATGAGGAATTGTATTAAGGGATCGTGGCATTAGAAAGGTTGAGAACCACTGTTCTAAAGCCTTTATTATTCACAAGAATAAATAGTTTCTTGATCCTCTAGATCATTGTTTCTTAACCTGTATAGCTTTAAGATGTGTGAACTTTGACTCTCAGTGTTCCCCAGCCACTATAGGTAACTAGGGAATTATGGGAGCTGAAGGCCACACATCTTAAACTTGTCTAGGTTGAAAAACACTGATCTAGGTTCCCTCTAGATGGGTAGTGGATGTTATAATAAGCTCTCTTACTCAGAACTATTTCCTGCAGAAGGAACTAACAACTTTAATCAGGAAAAAAAACAAGAAGAGAAAAAAACATGTGACATCTTAAAAATTAACCCATTTAATATGGTATATAATTATATATGCAATGTTTCAATAGATATGGTTAAAACAAATAAAAATAAATAATATTCCACAAATGTATTATTGCCTATAAACCAGGGTAAAATTCAAAATTTTCCCCTACCAGTCCTGTGGCCCTGGCTTGGCGAGCGCGGCAGGGGAAGGATACTGCAAAATTCCGATTCCCTCCCCACTCCTGGGGCCAGACAGAGGTGGTATTTGCTGGTTCTCCAAACTACTCAAAATTTCTGCTACCAGTTCTCCAAAACCTGTCTAAATCTGCTGAATTTCACCCCTGCTATAAACTGATTTTATTATTTAATTGGGTTTGCTCTGTTAGATTTTAGCAAAATATCTCCCTTTCTATCCAATTTCCAACTTCCTAGTTTCTATGACCCAGATGCTGGTATTGTCTTCATATGCTAAGGAGATGTGGGAAAGGAAAAGGTCAATCTAGCTTCCCACCTCCCTCAATTTCTCCTAGAGATACAGTCAAGTAACATTTGAATAGGCACTAGATAATATATGGAGGAGCAGTTTCCTTCAGATCAAGAGCACCAGTCTTTTCTGACTAGTCTATGTGCAGACAGAATTAAAGAAAGGGATGGGTAGATTGCACTGACTTTGGCTCCCTACCTTACCATCAAAGGTCACAACTGGCATGAAAGCATCTTTCATCTATTATCCTTAATATGGGATAAAAGATAAGTTTGATAGATGGCTAGTCTGGTGGGTTTAATCTAGCATGTCCATGAGTATGTCTATCAAAATATACTCCAGACTTTGCACAAGTGTTTTCCATGGGTGAATCTAAGTGATAAACAGCTAATGAGGTATGGAAAATAGGAGTATTATGGTGGTGCTAAATCTATGCTCACTAGGAGCCCGAAAAACAGGTGATGATTGGTAGTGATGAAGTTGAGCAGTGGTGATTGGTAGGACTGCACAGCCCTTCTCCAGCACTGTCCATATGTATTGGATCTGAGCAACGATGGTTAGGAAGGGACACTGGATAACCCATATATCCTTACTGGATAGCCTATTCATTTTGGCTTTCAAAATGCTTTCAGAAAAATTATGAATAACACCTGACTGGTAATTGGGCTGGTGTACCATCACCAAGATATCTCTGTTGCTTCACAACACAGACAAACACACCTCTACACAATTTGGCTGCTATAATTCAGCATTCTTCTCAATACAGTCAACTGCTGTTTGAGTTGGTCCATCTTTCCAAGCCAGGTTCCCCAAACCAGAGATGAGCCCAGAAACCTGGTAGGTAAAGTGGACACATCCCAGTTTTAAAAGACTGGATTCTCCTGATACTCCTGTATTGACCTAGAGCAGATCTGGGCAAAATGCAGCCCGAGGGCTGGATGCGGCCCACCCACTGTCTGTGACTGGCCCGCAGAGGTCGGTCCAAGTTTTCTAGATAAGAACTGGGTGTTCAATATATAATATATAATTATATATATAATATATCATATACTGTATAATATATAATAATATAATATAATATCTAATTATAATTTATAATTATAATATAATTAACTTAGTTCTACCCAATAATATATAGTACTGGGTAGAACTGAGTTAATTATATTAGTCCGGCCCTCTAAAACCATCCCAATTTCTCATGCGGCCCTATGGCAAAATTAATTGCCCACCCCTGACCTAGAGGAAAGAACTAGGGGGATACAAGGATGAGAATACAAGGATGAGCCCACACCAATACAAAGTAACAATTAGGAGTCTCTGACTGAACCATCAACCAGGGATTGTTTGCCCATAAATAATATGTACATGTAATCATAGTTCCCTCTAAGCTGCGCAGTGCGCTATAGTGCAGAGGTTTTTACCTCTCAGCCCGGGGAATTTCAAATTTAGCGCGGAGGACCGACTATACTTTTCCGCTCACCCTGAAAAAAAATTAGAGGGAACACAATGCAACTTGGAAAACTCATCCTCAATGTTATAATAAATCCTCCAAGGGATCAAGTACATTAAAAAAATATTTACCATTTTTCAAGCTTAGATTTTCCCGAATTTCTTCATGATCACATGGGTGAGTGAAATCAAAAATGCTGTGGCCAGTCAATTCCACCTAGAAAAATGGGGGTGGGTGGTGAACAAACCAAGAATGGCATTTCTATCTTGTTGGCAGAATAAAATCAACTGAAAAAGGTGAATAAATTAAAAAATTGCAAAATGAATTTATTTGTACAATGAATGAAATAGACAGACAGACAGATGGGTGGATAAAAATTCCATCTATCCTCAAACATACAAAAACCACATGGGAGAATGTGATAAAATCAACATGATAAAGCTGGACAGACACGGGTAGAACATATTGCAGTAATCCACGTATGTAATGATAAAAGTATGACCAAGAAAAGGGATTCCCAGGATTGGAAACATTTATCACTGCATAAATCCAACTTCATATCATTTCTAGGCAGGCTTTAATAAACCAGGAGGGAGATGGTCCTAATAATTAGGTAAAAAGACTGATAGTTATGAGGAGCCTATCAATTTCCTTAGGAGTCACAGGATCAAAAACTTTGCAGGTAACTCCTACTGTTTCATCTGACTTGGAGAAATCAGTAAAGCCAGCAAGTTAAATCAACCACTTGAGATCGATTCAGCAGGAGCAGATGTGGGAGGAAACAGATGATAAGGGACCAAATTTTGGCAGAATTCCCAGTTTGAGGATGCATCAGAAACTTTGGAGCACTTGAGAATGGGGTTTCTTCTAGAAGCAAAGGCACAAAGTACCCATAACTGAATTATACAACAATCTGGTCCCAACTCCCATAGGATTCCCATTCCAGATGGTGATTAAAACTTTGAATGAACTCCGAGAAAAACTGGGACGTTCTGATCAAATAATACCTTCCTTCCTGCTGAAGCAAGGGGCAGCCCCAGTTAGCTAACAGGTAACCAGACAGTCATCTTATTCCTACAAAAGACTGATGCTAACATTCTCCAATTATGTTGTAATGTCCTGAGATAAAAAGCAGATCCAGCACAATATTAACACCATGCGTTGGGCTTTCAGTAACTTGGGTTAATCTATGGAAGTCATGGTAACCATGTGGACTCCTGTGTTAATGTCACATTAAGGAAATTTAAATCTCCCCAAATAATCAAACTTGAAGACTCCATGGACCTCTCAACCTCGGGCAATGAAGTTGCTGCATAGCAGGAAGTCCAGAAAGCAGCAACACATCCACCTAGACCCCAACTTCAATCCTGGGGATTCATATTCAGTTATCTGTGGTACAAACCATTCGAAAACCATTAGACCTTCCTGAATGACAACTTCCACCCCATTCCCTCTGCTCAGGTATTACAGCTAGTTGTAAACTTAAAATCCATCTGGGCATACCTCCGAGGGAGAAAACATACTTCTCTTCAAGCCCACCCTTGTCTCAGTTACATATGCCACATTGACTGCCTCACCCATGATAAGGTCATGAATAAGGAGCATTGCCACCACCAGCCTGGCTTTTAAAAGCATTGTCTGTAGACCAGGGTTGATCATTCTGTGAGCTGTGTTGTACAGACTTGACCTTATTAATAATACTTTCAAACTCACCCATATCTTTAGTTGAAAATCAAAAGATCAAAAGCAACATGAGAAAATATTATTTTACTAAAAGAGTAGTAGATCCTTGGAACAAACTTCCAGCAGACGTGGTTGGTAAATCCACAGTAACTGAATTTAAACATGCCTGGGATAAACATATATCCATTGTAAGATAAAATACAGGAAATAATATAAGGGCAGACTAGATGGACCATGAGGTCTTTTTCTGCCGTCAGTCTTCTATGTTTCTATGTTTCTAAATAAGTGTGAAATGAAAAAGATAAGAAGACAGAAGGAGGATGTATGGCTGAATCCTATCTGTACAAAATATCTCACACCCTCTGTCCAAACTTATGGTATGATTTATTGGGCAAATATATATGTGCAAATCTCCCTATTTCTCTACACTACACAGCTGCATACATAGAACCTTTATGGCTTTAGAACACCTTCTTGTGTTTCTAATCCTACATAAATGCATTGGTCATTTAATGGAACAATGCTGCAGAGACACCAGAACAGGTATCCTTTGTCTCTCAGGGATATATAGAAAATGTTTTGTTCAATCTTATTTTTTTAAAAAATCCTTTTGCCAAGAGCAGAATGTGAGAAGGAGCAGAGAGTTATATCCAGCTTGTATGAGAAACGAGTAGATAATACCCTTACCTGTGTCAAGCCCATATATTTGCTGATGTTTTCAGACAAAAAGATCATGTCTCCATCCTGTGTGATGACAGTGATAAATCCCTCTAAAGCTTTCAGGTACAAGTTATCGAGCTGCTGATCTGTCTCAATTTCTCTCTCATTGTGGGTGGAGACTGCAGGCATGGGTTGTGGGAAAGGGAGCCAAAAAGAAGTAAAATGGGAAAGATAGTAAGCAATTAACCATAACCTAATGAAAATCTCTATACGTAAGAAATACATAATTTAACCAGAAAGTAATAATACAATCATTTTAAAGTACAATGGTAAATTAAACAGTGGGATGTTGAATTAGCATTAAGTCCTATACAGGATGCTGGAATGTAGTGTATATTCAATTAAATATACATATAAGATAGGATACTAAAAATAGGATACTCTCTACCTATTGCATAGGAAGGAACATCACCAAACTAGCATTCAAAGGTATTTCTATAGAAATTACATGTGATAATTAATATACCCTAGTAGGATATAAATTTGGAAGTAATTCCTATAAAGTCATAGATAAATAAATCTCAATATACAATTACTTACTATTTTTCCAGGACTAAATAAACACAATTGTAGCATGTTTTAGTACCATACATTTAAACCAGATGTTAAACCATAGTAACCCCAACACAGAATCATTATAGAAAAGAAAAATAGGAGGTTCTAGACCTAGCCATCCATGACTTCCCATTTTTAGCTTGCCATTTCTACCTTTTTATTAGTTTATATACAAAAATACAAAAGCAAATAATAGAAAATGTAGGAGAGGAAAAAGGGAAGAGAAAAGTGTATAGAAGAAGTAAAATACATTGACTTCTGACTCCCTTTGGTGCAGTAGAATAAGTAACATCGAATCTCAACTTTTTACTTTTACATAATAGGATAAATTAGCCATTTCTATAACAGCAAATCTATGTAATCAGTAAACCCAAAATCAAAGTTTCATTTTTTTTCCACTTTAAGCACAAAGTTCAGAAGCGGTTTCCAAGTAGAAACTAAAGTAGTTGTGTTTTTTTCTTTTATCAAAGCAGTAAATTTAGCCTTCTCTGCTAACTCAATCAGCTTTTGCAACCATTCATCCATTATGGGGATTAAAGTGTCCTTCCATCTTTGTGCATAAAATAATCTTGCTGCCATCAACACATATAACATCAAAGTTCCATGCCCCCCCGTCTTTTTCCATTAAACCCAAGAGAAAAGTTTAAATTATTTTTTTCATTCCTTTTCTCATTTTGCCAACGATTATTTCTTTCTTTTCTTTTATATTTGTCTTTTATTTTTCTTCACTTTGGCTTTTCTTGTTGACACATAACTGCCAGCTATAGCAGAAAACATATTGATTCTATTTTAGCACACTCTAGAAATGCAGAGGAACAAGTATTATGAACTAAGAAGACTGAGTTAACAAATAATCACTAGTGATAAATTTAATAGGGGGCTTAAAGGTCACCACTGTTTTTTTTATCCTTAGCCCTATTTTCTTGTTTTGCAACATGGGGATGCCAACATGGGCATAACAGCAGGGTAGGTGTAAGAGCTATTGAGAATTATATTTTCACACAATTACCATTCACACAATATTATAATTATATAATATATTACAAATAAATATTCCTATATTTTGGTAAAATCAGAAAAAAATGCTAGCATCACTGGCCATTGAAAACTACTTTAATTGCTTCAAAATTAAGCAATCCAAGAATCATGAAATCATGATCTCCTCCTCCTCCTCTTCCTCCTCCTCTCCATCCCAAATCACATTTGAAATATAACTGAATCCCAGGATCAAAAATGCATATCATGTAAAGGGTCAATTCACAGAAGGTAAAGCTAAAGTTAGTTAGGATACCATCCTTCATCCTAGTTCCACCAAAGATAATGTTTATGTTTGTTGGGGACATTTGGGAAGGGTCAATCAAATTGGGAAAAAGTGCTGGACACTTACATAGATTTATGTATTCTCTTGATTAGACTTGGCTGCTCATTAATGACATTATCTAGTACAAGAAATACATTTCTATCTCAAGTAAATTACTTCCATTAAATGTTTGTGAAAGATGGATATTTAACAGAAATAACTTTAATAGATATAGATATATGTACTTTTTAAAAATACGCATATCTATGTTAAAAAGTTAAAAAGTTAAAAAGTGACAAATTGTTATGATTTCAGCAATTATCTCAGATTGGCCAGGAAATAGGGCTCGGTCAGTTTATGCATAATATATATTCTAACCATATTCATGACCTTTTGGTAGTACAGAAATATTACCCAGCAAAAGACTGGGTTATATTTTTTCAATTTGTTTTTAAAATGCCATGTGCAATTTTTCTCCTTTCAAACAAGAAAAATAAAATTTGAGATTTTTAAAAATAATATTGCAGATGAATATAGTCAAATATGTACCTATTTGGATTCTTAAAAAGATATTTTAATCAACAAAGGCCGTGGTTAAAAAGATAATATGACAAGAGAATTCATGGGAAAATTAGCCCAGGGAAGGTGGGCTTACACTAAGGTGATACTAAAAGTGCAACTGCAAACAGTTCCAATGAGGAAAAAATGGAGCACCAAGGAATTCAATGTGGTTTTGCTAGTGAAAATCTGATATCTGATATCAAAAACACAAAAAATGGATATTTTTAGGAAATATAAACAAGGATAGGTCATCAATGAAGTTCTAAAGTATGGTTCTGATGGTACCTTATAGCTGTAGTAATAGTGTTAAGGGGAAAAAACTCAAAATGTGATGAAGTTAAGAAGGTGGATGTTCAAAACAGCAAGTGCTTGGTTATTTTTTAAAAGAAAAGGAAAACAATCAATATACCAATTGCTTGGTAAAGATGCCAAAATTCAACTAGATAACAGAGGCAAGATTCTTGCCTCTATAGTGCTTGAAGATCATTTGGTTATCTCTTGCCATTTAGTCTCACTTACCTTCACTCAAAAGATTGTCACAAAGATTAAAATTGATCCTTTATATGTGTTAGAATGCCATGCAGGGATTGAAGGGAAGAGAAATTAATTATCTCAGTGCAATCACAATGGCCATTGAACCAAAGGCCAGGAAGTTAACTGGTTCACTGACATGGAATGGATGTTGCGGTGTATGGGGCTTCCTTCCCATTTAGTTACGGTAGTTAGTTCAGACTGAGAAAACACACCATCCAATGTCTCAGATAGTTAAAAAAAGAATTTAGTAGACAGAATTAATGGAGGAGGGAGCCATCAGTCCATGTTACCTCTAACAGTATGCAAAACCTCCATAGCAAAGGTTAATTATATACTGTGTGGGGAACAAAGTATAACATGTCATATGTGTAGGTGTGTGTATGTGTGTATGTATGTATGTATGTATGTATGTATTATCGCAGGGACCGCCTTCTGCTGCACGAATCCCAGCGACCAGTTAGGTCCCACAGAGTGGGCCTTCTCCGGGTCCCATCAACTAAACAATGTCATTTGGCGGGACCCAGGGGAAGAGCCTTCTCTGTGGCAGCCCTGGCCCTCTGGAACCAGCTCCCCCCTGAGATTAGAATTGCCCCCACCCTCCTTGCCTTTCGTAAGCTTCTTAAAACCCACCTCTGCCGCCAGGTATGGGGGAACTGAGATATTCTTTCCCCCTAGGCCTTTACAATTTTATGCATGGTATGTTTGTAAGTATGTTTGGTTTTAAAATAAGGTTTTTTTAGTTGTTTTAGTATTGGATTGTTACATGCTGTTTTTATTATTGTTGTTAGCCGCCCCGAGTCTGCAGAGGGGGGCGGCATACAAATCCAATAAATAAATAAATGTATGTATGTGTGTGTGTATGTATGTGTGTGTGTGTGTGTGTGTATGCATTTGGATGTTGGAGAGCCAAAAACAGATACTGCAGTCATTCATTGATCCATCCATCCTATTCGTAGATAAGTGAGTGAAAACATATAACTATGTGAGTGGTATATAAGTCTAAGTGCTATTGCTATAAACACAGCATACGTTCATGTGCCCTGCTGGACAGCTGCCTTTCCCTCTTTTCTTTGTCTTTTACTCTTTTCTCAGAGACCTTTCCCACCAAGGTAAAGGTAATTAGGGATGCAAAAGAACCTCTAGGCAGGAGGATGGAAGTGTCTTTTGGAATCGAGCTCCAGAGAACAGAAGTCAAAAGAGTGAATTTGATTCTCCTCTGTACCTGCCATATATGACAGATACTTTCCTCTGGCTGCTATTACAGCCAAGCCTATGAGAACAAAAAGGAAAGAAATGTGAAGACTTTGGGAAGCAGGAAAAATGACGAAATAGACTGAGAATTCGAAGCAGCTACTGGAACCATTGTCTTGAACCTCAATACACTTGAGCAGAGAAGGAAATGGTTTTGCTCACCCACCCATCTTGCTTGACTGTGGCTGCAAAATGAATATTGTCTTATGTTGTATTTAAATAATTTCCTAATGACATTTTGTAACAAGTGCCAAATATAGGCTCCTTTTCTGAGAAAGGTATTTTCTAAATTAAGATTTTTTGTTTGTTTGCTGTTTGCAGTCCTTTCTAGATAAGAACTGGGTGTTCAATATATAATATATAATCATATATATAATATATAATATATTGTATAATATATACAGTGATCCCTCGATTTTCGCGATCTCAATCTTCGCGAAACGCTATATCGCGATTTTTCCACCCGATGACGTCACTCCTTTCCTTTCTCATCTTTCTTTCTCTCTCTCTTTCTCTATCTTGCTTCTTCCTCTCTCACACTCTCTCCATCCCTCTCTCATCTCTTTCTTTCCTTCTCTCTCTTTCTCTATCTCTCCCCCTCTTGCTCTCGAGCGGCAAGCGAGCAGCCGGGCGGGCGGGTGAACGGGCAAGCAGCAAGCGGCAAGCAAGTGGCTGGGTGGGCGGGTGATGGGCAAGCGGCAAGCGAGCAGCCGGGTGGGTGGGTGAACGGGCAAGCGGCAAGCGAGCGGCTGGGTGGGCGGGTGACGGGCAAGCGGCAAGCGAGCAGCCAGGCGGGCGGGTGAATGGGCAAGCGGCAAGCGGCAAGCGAGCAGCCGGGCAGGCGGGTGACGGGCAAGCGGCAAGCGATCTTGGGGTTTCCCCTTTGCCTGGGCGGCGGGAAGACCCAGGGAAGGTTCCTTCAGCCGCCCAGCAGCTGATCTGCTCCGCAGCGCGGCAGCAGTGAGGAGCCGAAGATGGGGTTTCCCCTTTGCCTGGGCAACGGGGAAACCCCATCTTCGGCTCCTCGCTGCTGCCACGCTGCGGAGCAGATCAGCTGCTGGGCGGCCGAAGGAACCTTCCCTGGGTGCCGCCTGCCGCCCACGCAAACTCCACCACCTGCGCATGTGCGGCCATGAAAAAAAAGGGCGCGCATGCGCAGATGGTGTTTTTACTTCCGCAACCCTACATCGCGAAAAATCGATTATCGCGAGGGGTCTTGGAACGGAACCCTTGCGATACTCGAGGGATCACTGTAATAATATAATATAATATCTAATTATAATTTATAATTTATAATTATAATATAATTAACTTGCAGTGTTCTGAACAATGGAAAGTAGAAGTTGCAGGAAAACTCCAAGCTATGCCTATAGAAGTTGACACAGGGTGGAGTTGTATAACTGAGTATCATCAGAGCTGTGAATGTTAAAGAAAGTCAGGCCATTGATTCAGGCAGATATCCTTTTCAAAATTGCCAGTCAATCCACTTTTAAGACTGCCCATTCATTAGTGACTGAAAGGCTTGCAGATAGTTAAAACAATAGAAAGTAAAACACACATGTTGGGAAGAACAAATCAGATATATCACAGCTGGTAATCTGTGGGACCATTCAGAAAACTAACTCAGAGTCTGCTAGAACAGCCTCACCCTTAACTCTTTCCTGAAAGACAACAGGTTCAGGGCCATAAGAGCCTTTGGGGCACTGGGTATTGTATTATCCATAGTGAGTTCCAGTTTGGTGTAGTGATTAAGGCAGGGGTGTCAAAACTGGATTTCTTTGAGGGCTGTATCAATATTGAAGTTCTCTGCGGCCCAGCAAGAGTGGGGGAATAGCAAATAAAAATAAATAAAAATAAAACCCTGCTGGGCCAAAATAAGTGCCGGGAGGGGTTATTTTTTGCCTATACAGCCTCCTGCAGCACCTTACCAGCCAAAAGAGAGCACGGGGTGGATCGGGGGAGCTGCCATGTGCAGGCCTCATTTTTGGCCTGGATGGCCACCTGCAGCTCTTTTCTGCCAATCAAAACCTGGGCTGAGTGGCATTCAAATTCTAAATTAAATATCCTTTAATTTAATAAAGTAATCGAGTGGTCAAAGCATGCAACTCATTACCAGTCTCTGTAGTGTCATCTCCTAACCCCCAAAATTTTACCCCTAGATTGTCCACTGTTGACCTCTCCAGATTCCTAAGAGGTCAGTAAGGGGCGTGCATAAGTGCACCAGTGTGCCTTCCATCCCCTGTCCTAATGTCTCTAATGTTTCTTTTATTTTTACTAGTACCATGCATATGAATATTATTATAACTAATATTTCTTCTTATTTTTTCCTTCTTACTCGTATCATGTACATGAATATTATTACAGTGTTCCCTCGATTTTCGCGGGGGATGCATTCCGAGACCACCTGCGAAAGTCAAATTTCCGCAAAGTAGAGATGCGGAAGTAAATACACTATTTTTGGCTATGAACAGTATCACAAGCCTTCCCTTAACACTTTAAACCCCTAAATTACAATTTCCCATTCCCTTAACAACCATTTAGATTATTACTCACCATGTTTATTTATTAAAGTTTATTAAAAATATATTTATTAAAGGCGGATGAAAGTTTGGCAATGACATATGATGTCATCAGGTGGGAAAAACCATGGTATAGGGGAAAAAATTGTGAAGTATTTTTTAATTAATATTTTTGAAAAACTGTTGTATAGACTTTTCGCAAAGTTCGAACTTGTAAAAATTGAGGGAACATTGTATATCTTTATATACTGCAAATATGTACTTGACAAAACAAACAAACAAATAAATAAAATAATTAAATACAATAACTTTTTATTGCATTGTGTTAATTGTTCATTTTTACAGTACATTAAAGCATACAATAACGTAAGAATAAATAAGTCCATGGATCTATTGTAATGGACAGAATTTTTTGTTGTCATCACCCAGAGAACAAAAAAAATCTGAAGTGTATGTTTGTGTGACATAGCACTGCTAGTGTTGAAGATAATATTTGGGTAGGAATATACAAGGAATACACTTGACCTAATACTGGAAGGTTGTGCTATATTTGAAAATGAAAGCCTTGTTCACAAAGAAAATGATCAGTTATAGATATTATGTTAATAATGTTAATGTTAATAATCACTATCTAACAATTCCTTGTCTTCTTAATCTACTGTAATATTCAAAGAAGATATTCTTTCATGCTAAAAATAACCTTTGTAAACAAGTTTTGATTTATTCTTACTGTCAGGATGTACACGGTCCTAAAGGAGGAGAGCATGTTTCCACAGATGCTTCTTTCATTTCCTGTACTCCAACTTTTTAGAATGCAGCTAAGAGTTAATAATCAGAATCTCTGTCCAAAAGTAAATGATTCAAGTGAGATCCAAATTTGAAACTCAGATTTAGAAAAGTTGTCTACATTTATTTGTGTGCATATTATTTTATTTAAATGGCACCATGCTAAATATAAAGCTTTATCACGGATGATATCAATCTATCCTTCTTGACCGAAAAGTTCATTAAAATGCTGGAAATATGGGGAAGTAATGTAAAAATAATCAGAATGTTACAAGGAAAAATGTGTGTTAAGATCAAAGGTGCTTCCACAAACAATTTTTGCATGGCGCTCAAAATAGTTCCATTCCTTTGGGCCATTAAACTATGATCTATAGCCTCTTTCAGATATGAAGGCTGCTATGATGTTGAGTTAGTCCTATGCCTGGATCCTCCCAAGGAATTTCATCTTCCTTATCTCCAGGAGCAATAGAGAGATATTGGTGCAAGGACACACAACTGCTGGATAACAAAGACAAGGCTGATGGGAGGGTGAGAGAGTAACCATAATTCAGTGGTTAAAGCCAATTTGTTGTAGGATAATTTATGATATTTCATGATTTGTTCAAAGGACAATCTTTGGGGTTTTAGATTGTTAAGTTTTAGTTTTAAAATTGGATTTAAGATATTTTGTATTGTTCTTTTATATGCTGTAAACCGCCCCAAGTCCCCAGAGAGGGGCGGCATATAAATCCAGTAAGTGAGTAAGTAAGTAAGTGAGTGAGCGAGCGAGCAAGCAAGCAAGCAAGCAAGCAAGCAAGCAAGCAAGCAAGCAAGCAAGCAAGCAAGCAAGCAAGCAAGCAAACAAACAAACAAACAAACAAACAAACAAACAAACAACTAACTAACCAGTGGTGAAGCTCCCTTCTGACTTCCATAAAAACCTGAACGCCTCGCTTTGCCAGTTGGCTTGGAGCCTCAACAGAGAAATATCACCCTGGAGGTGGTTGATGGATTAAGAATCAGAATCAGAATAGAGCTGGAAGGGACTTTGGAAGAGATCCCTGGTGGTGCAGTGGTTGGAGTGCAGTACTGCAAGCTACTTCTGCTGATCACCGGCTGCCAGCAGTTTGGCAGATCAAATCTCAGGAGGCTCAAGGTTGACTCAGCCTTCCATCCTTCAAAGGTTGGTAAAATGAGGACTCAGATTGTTGGGGGCAATATGCTTACTCTCTACAAACCGCTTAGAGAGGGCTGTAAAGCACTGTGAAGCGGTGTATAAGTCTAAATACTGTTGCTATTGTCTTCTAGTCCAGCTCTCTGCTCAAGCAGGAGATTCTATACCATTTCAGACAAGAGGAAAACCCACTTCGCCCTTGTGCATCTTGCTCCCTCCCCCCATCTTTCATCTGCAATTTTACTGTTAATTGTAATTCTATTTTATTGTTTTAGAAGTATTTATTTATAGTTTACAGTTTTATAGTTTATATAATGGTGTTGCCTAAGAGTTGCCTTGAGGCAAGATGGGTGGATAATAATAATAATAATAATAATAATAATAATAATAATAATAATAATGTCCTTCTGTCTCCTTTACAAGTGGAACACTCAGAAAGGAGACAGAAGGACTAATACTGGCGGCACAAGAACAGGCCATTAGAACAAACGCTGTCAAAGCCAGAATTGAAAAATCAACAGACGATCCAAAGTGCAGACTCTTTAAAGAAACAGATGAAACAATCAATCACATACTCAGCTGCTGCAAAAAGATTGCACAGACTGACTACAAGCATAGACATGATGCTGTGGCACAGATGATCCACTGGAACCTGTGCCAGAACTACCATTTACCAGTGGCAAAGAACTGGTGGGATCATAAGCCCGAAAAAGTGGTCAAAAATGAGCAAGCAAAACTACTGTGGGACTTCCGACTTCAGAATGACCGAATTCTGAAGCATAACACACCAGACATTGTGATCGTGGAGAAAAATAAAATATGGATCGTCGACATCGCAATCCCAGGATACAGCAGCATTGAGGAGAAGCAGTTAGAGAAATTAGTGAAATACGAAGATCTAAAAATTGAGTTGCAATGACTCTGGCATAAGCCAGTGAAAGTGGTCCCAGTGGTACTTGGCACGCTGGGCACAGTACCAAAGTATCTCAGTGGACATTTGAAAACTATTGGAATTGACAAAATCTCCATCTGTCAATTGCAAAAGGCCGCTTTACTGGGATCGGCAAACATAATTTGCCGCTACATCACGCAGTCCTAGGTGCTTGGGAAGCGCCCGACTGGTGATGAAATACGAAATCCAGCATAGTGATCTCATTTGCTGTGTTGTACTGACATAATAATAATAATAATAATAATAATAATAATAATAATAATAATAATAATTTATTATATTTGCATGCCCCCCTCTCTCAAGACTAATGAATAAATAAAAATAAAAACTGTATGATGAAAACAACAGATTTTCCAAGGTGTTTTTCCTTTTTAGGATTTGCTGGGAAATTGGACAATATAGAACGGTACTTACTTTATACAGCATCTGATATTAAGTTTGCAAGTAATAGTTTGTGGAGTTTTTATACCTTGGTATAGATGCATGAAATACTGAGAAGAAAAAGAGGAAAGCAGACAAGAGAATATACAAACCTGGCCTCTCATTCTTTTGATCCACATTCTCATTCATCAACATACAACCTGAATTGTCATATAAACTCAATTATCGTTAGTCAGAATTAACCCACAGTTCATTTGTGGATTTACTGCCAAATATGTATTCTTGGTTTTACAGTGGTTAAGTAAATTTGTTCATTTATATAATTTAGAAAATCCTGTGCATTATCTTAGAAATACTGTATGCCAGTTGCTCCAATATCTGACAAGAATTTGTATGAATTAAAGTTATTAATTATAACAGGATCAGCTATAACCCATGGTAGCCTTTTGGCTCTGCTAAATAAAATTCAGACACCTTCCCTCCCAATTCACTTTTCGTGAATGACTTTCTTTCCGTTTCCTATTTTTCCCCATTACTTTTACCACAAATAGCCACAGGACAGAGGGAGTATCCTCCAGCTGCTGAGAGGGAGGGAGGGAGAGAGAGAGAGAGCAAGAGAGAGAGTGCACAAACGGGAGGCAAAAAGGAATGAATTTCAGCAAAATGGGTAGCATAGAAGTTTGATAAATAAATTAAAAAATGATGATCCTTCAGAAAAATGATCAATATAACCTTTGCTTCCTTAGCCTAAACTGAAGAGAAACATTCTCTGGGAATGTCTCTATTAGGGAGAGGCAATGTGGTGCCCACTGCCTCTATTGAGCTAGTCAATACCTCCCTTGAGGCCTAGGAAGTTCCCCACGCAACATGACTTCACTTATTTCCTTTGATGCTTTTAAGTTAAAAATATAAAAGGAAGGAAACATGCTGCAAAACAAAATACCATATTTATTTAAGAATGTCTCAAGGCTTTACATGGGACAATATACATTCTTAGAAAATAAAAATGGGAGAGTCAGCCATAAGAGATACACACACCTGCCCAGAAAAAAAATATAGACACCATCCTGCGAAATTTTCTTCTGTCTTAGACGATCTCAAGTTAATCATATGGTTTATTTGGGGCAATCTAAAATGTTGCATAGGGTTGATTATTTTTTTAAATGGAAGAATACTTCAGAAAATCTATGCTATAGTTTAAGATAGGCAAACTGGAAAATAATTCTGAGACTACAATTTAAACCACCCCGATATCATAAATAAAGCTTCATGAATGTTTCCATTAAGTCAACAGGAGTTCAGCTCAACTTGAAGACTATATATGGGTTTTCAGGTGTACTATTGCCTCTTACAGACCAGGGTTTGTAAACTCAAAGCCATAGGAACATGCACCTTATCTACTTTGATTTGCATTGTCCAAGGCTAAAATGTCAGAAGTCACTTGAATTTCATTTCATCTTATATATTTGCTTGGTTGAACAAATTCTGGAAATTTAACCGTTCATTAGACTTGCAGGGAAATTGGGTACTAAGTAGATCAGTCTTCTGGGATACATACTACCTGAATTGGTTCATGTCCTTCACAGGTATTTCTTCCCAAAAGAACAACTGAACAAAACTATTCAGTATTTTAACACATTAAAGTCTTTCCACCTGTGGGATTTTCTATCTTCATACATAAAAAAGAACAAACTCTTGTCCATTGATAGCTAAAGCAACAGACCAAAAGGCATGGCTGTTTAAAAGAAGAGATAATTACAATATAAACAAAAATACAGCAACATCAAATTGCAATATACCTTCTCAGTTTAAGTGTCCCATTGAGACACTTAATGTTGATGGTAAAACTCAAAGTGCTGGCAATTTCATCATGCATGAATTACATTTAACTATGTTTAAACCAGGGCAGCTGGATGAACAGAGGATACCTTCAAAGAAAGGGGTATCCTATAAAGTAGATCATGTAGCCTAATTTAATGCATCTATTGGATTTCTGGTAATTATTCCATTATTAAACGAGCTATACCCCTGTAAAGTATTTCAGGGAGGAATACCAGTCAAGCCAAGAATACCAAGAAGAAAATAGTAAAAATATTCTACAGCTATTGTTCAGTTAGCTTCCTGCAATAGTAATCTCAGCCAGGGCACCAGACCCCCAAGCTGAAGGTTTCCTTCCCAGCATTCTTGTTCAGCCGCCTACTGTGAAAAATCAAAGGGAAATGGGTTACTAAGTAAAGAAGGAACCAGAATAAAGCAAGGTTTAGTATACTGCACTCTTTTGAACTCAAAGACATGGGAATAACATTTCCTATTATGAAATGATACAAAAGATCACATCCAGACCTTTAGGTGACTTTAGCAAAGTTTATATTTTAGTCTGTATAGTATTCAGAAAAACAGGACTGCTGTATTGTTGTTGTCGTGATTGTTGTTGTTATCAATATATATGAAATGACTTACTGATGTTCATTTGATCAAATAAGAAGCAAACTGTCTTCTTTAGTATAATTTTGTTGTAAGGAATTACTATCTGATAGAGTAGATTTTCCAAAATATTTTCTATAATCTTACATTTTTTTCTTTTCCTGAAATAAAGTTCTATGTATAATATAATTATACAGTACTTCTAAACCTACAAAATATTTATTACTAGCTAAGGTTTAAGCTTGAAAACTCTTCCTTGTTTCAAGTAAAAGATTTAACTTAAATATTATTTTTATAAGGGAATGCTACAAAAATGTGACAAATCAGCAAAAATTCCATTATCAGCATAAAATATAGATCAAGTAATGGAAATATTTTGATTATTTTATTTTGATACCTCCCATTATTTTCCAGGCAAGAGAATGAAGGCACCAGGTTAAGAACCCTGGCTTAATGTTTCTCGATCTGAAGTTAGTTGGGGGAAAGATCAAAAGCAACATGAGAAAATATTATTTTACTGAAAGAGTAGTAGATCCTTGGAGCAAACTTCCAGCAGACGTGGTTGATAAATCCACAGTAACTGAATTTAAACATGCCTGGGATAAACATATATCCATTGTAAGATAAAATACAGGAAATAGTATAAGGGCAGACTAGATGGACCATGAGGTCTTTATCTGCCGTCCGTCTTCTATGTTTCTATGTTTCTATTAATCTTTAAAAATTTTGTCTAAGCAGATATTCCTGATTTTTAAAATCTTTTATAGAGGATTACATTTACAACAGATGCTTTGCTTTACTCCATTTGTTGCTAACTCTCCACCCCCCACAAACACAAGTATACTAAACATATATTTTATAAATACTAAAAGAATGTTTTGGTATTATTCAACCATTTAAGATCATTTTATTCACTTCTTTAGTCCAAATACAAAGTTTCTAATTCTTAAACTTTAGGATTTTTTTTAAAATGAAAGATTTACTTACTAATGAAAATAATGAAACCTAAGACAAGATGGATGCCTCTCATTTATTTTAATAGGTTCAGTAAGTTTCAATACCTTCAATTAACGTTTAACACTATTCTTTCATAATAGCATATAGGCAGTTGTTTTTCCCATTAACAGTTGATATTCTTCATTAGTTAGTGAATACATCTTTATGTCCATAAAATATCACACCGAGTGATATTTGTTTAGGTCTATTTATTCCTTTGAATATTAAATATATATTACCAATCCCTGATTTAGATAAGTGGTCAAAACATGTGACACTTAATGAGAAATTATACTCTAGACATATTAATGGCCTTCACCTCTCTAATGAATAAAATACAGTGATACCTCACCTTAAGAACCCCTCTTCATACAAACTATTCATGATACGAACCCGGTGTTTAAGATTTTTTTTGCCTCTTCTTCTGAACTATTTTCACCTTACGAACCTGAGCCGCCGCCACTGGGATGCCATGCCTCTGGACTTCCATTGTCAGCCGAAGCGCTGGGATTTCCCTGAGCCTCCCCTCACTGGGAAACCCCACCTCTGGACTTCCGTTGCCAGCTGAAGTGCTGGGATTTCCCTGAGCCTCCCCTCGCTGGGATTCAAAGCAGCACCGGCAAAAATGAGGGGAATCCCAGTGAGGGGAGCTTCAGGGAAATCCCAGCAATGCAAGAAAGGCGCTTTGGCTGGCAACAAAGTCCGGAGGTGGGGTTTCCCAGCGAGGGGAGCCTTAGGGGAATCCCAGCGCTTCGTCTAGCAACAGAAGTTCGGAAGTGGGGTTTCCTAGCGGCGCAAGGCAAAAGGGGTGACTTTTGGGATAGGGTTGCACGCATTATTTGCTTTTACATTGATTCCTATGGGGGAAATTGCTTCGTCTTATGAACTTTTCTAATTACGAACCTGGTCACAGAATGAATTAAATTCGTAAGATGAGGTATCACTGTATTATGTTCCACTGATATGTTCCATTGATAGGTGAACTATCTTTTGTACCTAATTTTCTTAAAAATAAGATTATAAATTCTGGAATAATAATAATAATAATAATAATAATAATAATAATAATAATAATAATAATAACAACAACAACAACTATTATTATTATTATTATTATTATTATTATTATTATTATTATTATTATTATTTAGATTTGTATGCCGCCCCTCTCCGTAGACAAATTACAAATCCAAGTTGTAAACTCAATTGGTGCTGGAAAAAATAACTGAGACACTTAACTGAAAATGAGCAAAGGACAAATTTTGAAAAAGAACATGCCCGAGAAGAAAAGGAAAATATGCAGCGCTCATTTTGTTACTGTTGTAATCCAGACTGTTTAATTCCCTCCCACTCATATATCAAGAGCACTTAGCCAAAAGAATGATGCAATATTTTGATTCAAAATGTTATCCCATTCAAATTCAAGGCAAAGAACTACTACTTCTGGCAATTGGGAGTTTTCCTTTTAAGTACCTGGCATAACTGATTCTTTCAAGAAAGGAGGAAATGGAAAATATAGAAGTCTATATACTATATGCTGGCATTCAACAGAAATCACAGGTTTCTAACTCCAGATATGCAATACCGGTATCTCTGCAGACCACATCAGCAGCAAGGATGACTTCAAGAATATTTAATTATGAGCCTATTTTTTGCTCTCTGATCCACAAAGTAGCTTCATAGATTTTAACTTTTGAATTATTTCTTGGGCAACTTCAATATGAAGTCTTTTACATTTGAAGTCCAAAATTACCTTCTCCAAGCCTTCAGAAATACTAAATTTCAGCGCCTAGAATTCTCAGCCAGCATGGGCAACAGCTATAGCTAGGAATTTTTGGAGCTGAAACCCAACAGAGCTAGAGTGATCCAGGCTGAGGAAAAGTAGCCTAGTTCCAGTGTGCTTTCCTCTTCTGACAAGCATTATCAAAGCAACAGTTCAAAAAATAAAATAATGATACTTGGCTCTATTTCCTTCCTAGATAGCCAGGAAGAAAAAGAAATTAGTTTTAGAATGGCTCTTGGCTCATATACTGTAGCTTAAAATATTAACTTCGCCAACTTGGAGTAGCTAACCAAATCTTTAAACAAGGGCCTTTTCCTATTAAAGATTTCAGTGCCTGATGAATTTTCTAAGATCTTCTACACAAAAGTAGCATACTACATTTAAAGAATGACTCCTAGGAAAAGCAAGCACACAAGTAGCTTTCTCTTACATATGGATAGTTGTGAGATATAGAAAATTGTTCCAGTGAAAGGATGCTACTTATAACAATACCATTATTTGCAAACGATCTGATTTATTAAGGTCTACTTTGCTGTTTCAAGAATTTTATATAATGATAGCGTTGTCAAGTCCAATGTCTATTCAGAGCAAGAATTCAAATTAAATTATCCTGAACAGATTGCAACTAGCTTTGTTAAATATATTCAGTGAATGGAAGCTGCTATCTTGCCCTGTCCCCCTGTTTAATTATTTTTTTCATGTTAAATCCATTATATCTAAGGGAGTTAGGCTAGTTGTTATGGCACAGAATATTGAGGCCATATTGAATGATATAGTTTGAGACAAGCAAATAAATAAATTGTCAGGGTTCCAAGTAACACCCCCCAACAAAGCAAACTCTGAGGTTTGAGTTTCCTCAAAGTTCCATTTTATTAGAGATGTCATATTGGCACATCTGGGAAATCTGAAAGCTTCCGGGTTTTCCCCACCAAAAGAAAATCCAAGCCCCTGCCTCAGCACCCTCATGTCCATCACATGGTCCTATCAATGCACCATCCCAATTGAAGATGCCTCCTAAGTCACACCTCTCCAGGTGCAGAGGACAGTGGCCTTGACTCTCCAAGAAAGGAACGTTATTATCAACACACATCTCCCCAGCTCCATACAATCCCTCCTCCCAGTTTTCCCCAGTCTTAAATGTGGCAGGCCTGAACAGCCAATGCTCAAGATGGTTTCCAGGCCTGACATAAATGATAAATATAACTATGACAAATACACTTATAACCCCATCAGAATGTGGTCATTAGATATCAAAACTCAATTGTTAAAACAAAAATGGGCATACTACTGTAATCTTTCTATGAAAATATGTATATGTTTTATTTCACAGAACTTTGTGGAACTGAAAACCGTCCCCCCCCCCCATTTAAAACTCCAGATAGTGAAGAAGGAAAGGATGAAAAACTATGTCACACAGGTAGTCATATCTTTTGACCAGACCAGAGCTATAATAACCAATTGGTATTAAAATAGTATATGACAGACCCAATGGCTATTATTGTGTTATTGTATTGTACTGATGTGTTATTGAATAATTATTGTATAATAATTATTGTATTATACAATGTATTGTTATATACTGTGTAGCAATTTGAATTACTCATATTTATAAATGTAATTATTATCATTTATTATTAAACTTGTATGCAGAATAATTCATCAAATTGAAGTAGAATAGAATAGAATAGAATAGAATTTTTTTTGGCCAAGTGTGATTGGACACACAAGGAATTTGTCTTGGTGCATATGCTCTCAGCGTACATAAAATAAAATATACATCTGTCAAGAATCATGTGGTACAACACTTAATGATTGCCATAGGGGTCAAATAAGCAATGAAGAAGCAATATTAATAAAAATCTTAGGATATAAGCAACAAGTTACAGTCATACAGTCAACATGGGAGGAAATGGGTGAAAGGAATGATGAGAAAAACTAGTAGAATAGAAGTGCAGATTTAGTAGAAAGTCTGACAGTGTTGAGGGAATTATTTGTTTAGTAAAGTGATGCGTTCGGAAAAAACCTGTTCTTGTGTCTAGTATCCTTATTCCTCCATTGAACTGTTATGATATACATTCCCTAGTGTTTTAATTAGGGTTAGAGATTCTGCAGGCTCAATATCATTTTAATTCAAAATTTCCATATTTAGCTTTACATATTAACTCCTTATCTGTGTGATGAAATAATGAATTTATTTTCCTATGCTACTTAGACAATATGCTTATTTTATTGATCACATTTATGACTCTCCCTTTATTCGAAAGAGCTTGGGACTGTGTAGGCAGCAATTCACTGACAGTAATTCAGTTTTACATTTCAAAAGTTCCTTAGGGAAACAAGAAGAATTGGTATTTTAAATGAGACTTAAACCTTAGTCTTAAGATTTCCCAATTTGAACATCAGACTGAATTACTGAATTCCAGCTCCATCATGTTTTTCCATTGTATTTCTTACCATCGTGTTCAGGGAAACAAAACTTCGCGGGACTAAAAATAAAGTGACCAATTTCAACTTCTCAAACAAGAAAACAATAATCACACAATGTTGGAATGATTCAATTGCCGCCACTTGAATTGGAAGGGGTGGTGGAGGAGAATGGCGAGACTCAAGGAGTAGGTCAGGTGGAGTTGGCTGGCTGGAGGGGGGAGGGGCAGGCTGCTCAGAAGCCACCCCATCAAGTCTTTGATGACCTTCATCTCATATAGCAGAAAATGAATTAAGTTTAATTTAATTTAATTAATTTAATTTATTTGATTTATAAACTGCCCAACTCCTTCCGGATTCTGCATTGTATTTAACACATTGGGATTTCCTAGGGTTAGGCTATCCTTTTTAAATGGGAAACAAGATGTGCTGCTGGATCATAAGATGGAATTGACCACAGTTGCAACATTTTTTTCTTACCTGAAGACAACAGTTTGTGCGTCCGTAAGAAACTGATTGCAAGCCTCATGATAGATGCTTTGTCCAGATGTGAGCTAATATTGTGAGGCAATGGTAGCTCATGGGCCAACTCATAGAATACTTCAGTTTCTTTGCTTCTTCTGCATCTTGCTGCATCCCTTGATTTCTCTTTCCTTCTTTCAGAACTGCTCCTGTGACAATAAAGGAAAGAAGAAATTTCAACCCAAGAAGCACGTTATATTCTTATTTACATATAGGTGGTTCTTGAATTACAACCACAATTGAATCCATATTTTTGGTCATTAAGTCATTGTAGTTGAAAGTCAAGTCAACCTGTGACTGGATTCAATTTTACACTAAGTTTTACATATTATTATATAAATTATTAAGTGAGTCACATGTTTATTAAACAAATAAAGCACACTGCAGTGATCCACATGTGATGTGATATATTTTACTATGAGTATCCTGTATAACCTTCATTGTGTATTGGAATAAGTAAGTAAGTAAGTAAGTAAGTAAGTAAGTAAGTAAGTAAGTAAGTAAGTAAGTAAGTAAGTAAGTAAGTAAGTAGGAAAGTAGGAAAGTAGGAAAGTAGGAAAGTAGGAAAGTAAGAAAGTAAGAAAGTAAGAAAGTAAGAAAGTAAGAAAGTAAGTAAGTAAGTAAGTAAGTAAGTAAGTAAGTAAATAATAAATAAATAAATAAAATCTGTGCAAATGCCTTTCTTATCACAACTCCCACCCACTCTTGAAACACACGTTGACAGTTGAGATCTTGTACACTAGTTCTACCTGGGGGATTGCCGTTCTGCATAGAACTAGAAATGAACGTTCCTTAATCTGAAATATCCACATATTAATAACCACTTGGTCTTGCTAGAGTTGAGCTTAAGTTTGTTCTTGACCATCCAAACCCAAATGGCTTCCAAGGGCAGGAACAAAACTTTGGCAGCATCACTTAGTTGGATGGGGGTTGAAATAAACAGCTAAATACAGATCTACCTTTGAGAACTGATAATAGTATGAACCTTATGGGAGCCTTCTGAACAAAACATTCTATGTTCTATGTCATCACCTTACACAACGCTCAATGCAACCAAGTAAGCGAGGCATTGATACATTAACATTCTGTCTTTACTCATAAATATTTTTTTAAAAAATCTTCTTTTCAATGATTTAAAGAAGGCTTAAGCTATGAATGTGTGCTTGAACTTACAAACATTGGCTGCTAAGTAGATAATTTAAGCAATAATGTTTTGCAGTTAAGCCTGTTCTTATCTCAACTATTTTTTTGTTTAATTAGAAAGGCCACATACCATCACTGCAAATCACTTTGTTTGTTATTGTTATTGTTACTGTTATTGTTATGTGTTTTAATCTTTCACTAGACCACAAATCCAGCAGAGCTTACAGCAAAGTCATTTGCATCTTTTTTTTTTTTGCTCAGAAAGGGCCTTAGACAGTTAAGATGCTTCTAGGAAATTAAAACTTTGCAAACAGTGGAAAGATTTAATTGGCCACAGGAACCAGAAATAGCAGTATTGTGCACTACTATTCACAAATTTTGCTGCACATATGCCAATAGTTCCATGCACTCCTGCAACAGAAATGGATGATCTCCAAAATATGTATCAATAAACAGTTTTTTAAAATTTCAAATATAACAACAACAACAACAACAACAACAGAGTTGGAAGGGACCTTGGAGGTCTTCTAGTCCAACCCACTGCTTAGGCAGGAAACCCTACACTACTTCAGACAGATGGTTATCCAACATCTTCCTAAAAACTTCCAGTGTTGGGGCATTCACAATTTCTGGAGGCAAGCTGTTCCACTGATCAACTGTTCTGACCCCTCCTTACTTCTAAGTTACTTCTCTCCTTGTTTAGTTTACACCCATTGCTTCTTGTTTTACCCTCAGGTGCTTTGGAGAATAGGTTGACTCCTTCTTCTTTGTGGCAAACCCTGAGATATTAGAACACTGCTATCATATCTCCCCTGGTCCTACTTTTCATTAAACTAGCCATGCTCAGTTCCTGCAACCGTTCTTCATACGTTTTAGCCTCCAGTCCCCTAATCATCTTTGTTGCTCTTCTCTGCACTTTTTCTACAGTCTCAATATCCTTTTTGCATCGTGGTGACCAAAACTGAATGCAATATTCCAACTGTGGCCTTACCAAGGCCTTATAAAGTGGTATTAACACTTAGCGCAATCTTGATTCTACCCCTCTGTTAATGCAGCCTAGAACTGTGTTGGCTTCTTTGGCAGTTGCTGCATACTTCTGGCTCATATTTAAATGGTTGTCCACTAGGACTCCAAGATACCTCTCACAGTTACTAGTGTTGAGCAATGTACCACATATACTGTACCTGTGCATTTTGTTTTTCTTGCCTAAATGTAAAACCATACTTTTTTTCACCACTGAATTTCATTTTGTTAGATAGTGCCCATTGTTCAAGTTTGTCAAGATCCTTCTGTATTTTGTACCTGTCTTCTGGAGTGTTGGCTATTCCTCCCAGTTTGGTGTCATCTGCAAATTTGATAAGTTCCCCATCTATCTCCTTGTAGAAATCATTGATGAAGATGTTGAAGAGTACTGGGCCTAAAACAGAGCTTTGGGGTACTCCATTGCATACATCCCTCCAAGCAAATAGCAATGCTTCACAGTGCTTTACAGCTAAGCTGTCTCTAAGTGGCTTACAGAGTCAGCATATTGTCCCCAATACTCTGGATCCTCATTTTATCAACCTTGGAAAGATGGAAGGGTGAGTCAATCCTGAGCCAGCGAGTACTGCATTCTAACCATTGTGCCACCATGGACATGTGCCTAATGGTCCATGAGATGCACCCACTGTAGGTGTCTGTGCAGAGTATTATAAACTTGTGAGTACAGTAATAGGCTGGAATCTGCCATGCTGACCCAGGAAGGTAAGTATAAGGCTCGGTGGAGACCCACCTAAAACTGTCTTTAAATTTGAGCATTCCCAAAAAAAAGCTGAAGTACCAGAAATGCAACTTTTGTCATCTCAGCTAATACAAATGTTTCCCAGTGCAAAGGTATATTTTGAAAGTCTCACTTTTTCAAATTAAATTAGTTTTGCTTGAGATGAATATTATATATATATATATATATATATATATATATATATATATATATATATATATATATATATATATATATGTTAAATGTTTTTAGCTGGAATTTTAAAATTAAGGGAGACTAGGATAGATCCATTTCGGCCTTATTAGGCCTCATCAGCTAGCCACACCCTTTCTTTACTGGGATTCGATCTGGGAAGCTTCTGCATTGTAAAGCAGAGAGCTAGCAATTAGACCCATCAGATCTGAATCCTTCCAGCTCTGTACCAGGGAGGGGGTATATGTTTTTCTTATGTCGGATTATATGTTTTTCTTATGTCTCCCTTAATTTTAAAATTCCAGCTAAAAACATTTAACACATACAAAATATAGTTTGTCGGCTATAAATATATTACTGCCTTGCAGTGGCCCTGGGTTGGGCCTAGAGGCAAAAAAAAAAAGGAGCTGTGACGTTCCTTAAAAATATACCAGGGTAATCCGACATAAGAAAAACATATATATATATATATATATATATATATATATATATATATATATATATATGTAGATTATATATATAATGTACCCATATTGGTATATAATTAGAAGCCAGTTCTTGAGATTTTTAATTACACAAACACATATATTATTATTATTATTATTATTATTATTATTATTATTATTATTATTAATTAGATTTGTATGCTGCCCCTCTCCATAGACTCGGGGTGGCTCACAATAATAAAACAATGTATAACAAATCTAATAATTAAAAGTCACTAAAAAACCCTTATTAAAAAACAAAACATACACACAAACATACCATGCATAAACTGTATAGGCCCTGGCGGCAGACGTGGGTTTTAAGGAGTTTACGAAAGACAAGAAGAGTGGGGGCAGTTCTAATCTCTGGGGGGAGTTGATTCCAGAGGGCCGGGGCCACCACAGAGAAGGCTCTTCCCCTGAGGCCCGCCAAACGACATTGTTTAGTCGACGGGACCCGGAGAAGGCCAACTCTGTGGGACCTAACCGGTCGCTGGGATTCGTGCGGCAGAAGGCGGTCTCTGAGATTAACCTGATCCCTTCACAAGGAAAAAAAAACCATTTGAAAGCATTTCACCGAGGCAGCCTTCATCAGCGCCATCTTGGATATAACACTGCCAAGCTATTTATTAATTCTGCACTACTATTACTATTAGTTTTTTCTCATCACTCCTATCACCCATCTCCTCCCACTTATGACGGTATGACTGTAATTTGTTGCTTGTATCCTAAGATTTTTATTAATATTGATTGTTTCCTCATTGCTTATTTGACCCCTAAGACAATCATTAAGTGCTGTACCTCATGATTCTTGACAAATGTATCTTTTCTTTTATGTACACTGAGAGCATGTGCACCAAGACAAATCCTTTGTGTGTCCAATCACACCTGGCCAATAAATAATTCTATTCTATTCAAAAGAAAAGTGATATGATTCCTTGAACCTTCAGAAGGCTCATTCAGTATTAGGTTGTCCCTGGTACGCCTGGGATTGCCATTCCGGTGGTGGAAACGGTGATGTGTGCACATCTGTGCATCCCTGCCACCCGCAAGCTTGCCCCTATTCACTTTACATTGGTTTCTTTGCTTCCGCGCATGCGCGGAAGCAAAACCCCACGCAAGGGGTCTGAGCCATTTTGAAAGAAGAATAAAAGCAGGAAAAGTACCTTGAACGAAGATAATGAAATGCACTATCATCTTAGTTTAGAACTTCCAAATGTTTCTGGAATAATTAACTCTCAAAATCTGTGAGTACACATTGTGTTAACTATAGGTAAGGGGAATTTTAGGCAAAGACATCGGGAAGCCTTGAGTTCTATAGTTCGGCTCTAGTTAGCTGTTAATCAGTAAATAAATGAGATAGTGGGAAGAATCTACAGCCTTTAAGATAAACTGCCATTTCCAGCCTGTGGCAGGAATATTGTATACATTGCAACAGTAATCACCTTGGAGGCCCTACAAGCATAGAGATGACTGGTTGGGCCTTCAGAAACCAGGTTGTAATTTTCCGTAGGGCTGGCAAGTACCCACAGAAACTAGGCCTCTGTTTAGGGCAGCATGATAGATATTGAGCAGCAATTGGATGTGACTATCAGCCTCAATGTGTAGTGGCTTGGTTAATCACTACATAGTAGCAATGAGATTCACAAAATAATAATAATAATAATAATAATAATAATAATAATAATAATAATAATAATGTTTTACTGTTATTCAGTGGTCATCTATATTTTTAAAGCCAATATTTGGTAGATGTACTACTGATACATTGTGCTGGAACTGCTTCAATCTTTGAGAACGCACATTTGATCCCCATTGTTGCTGTTGTTCTCTGAGACTTTATTATTGGGAGTTGTTTATATATGCAAATTCCCAGTGAATTATGGTACATATTTAGCCTGGAGAAGAAAAGAGTGAGCGGAGACATGAAAGCACTCCTCAAATGCCTAAAGGGCCAGTTAAAAGCCTCTTCCTTATAGAGCAAGATTAGATCAGATAGGTTAAAGTTACAAGAAAGTTAACTTCAGTTGAATGTGGTAAACATGTGGATCTGTTGAGCACCACTTTAAAACATAATGATGACCCTTGCCATATTTTGTGGTAATTGATTACAGTACAGTATTTACCAATGTTCTGCAAGAAGAAACATTTCTTTTCCCTATACTGAGTCTTCTATTATTTAATGTAGAGATCCCTTTGTATTATTTCAAGGCAATGTTCCTCAACTTTCATAGCTTCCTATATATTAATGTACATCTTCACCCTTTATATATAAATTCACTACTGCATTCCCACATCTCAAAGGTCAAGAATCCACAGTTAATTAAGCTGCCAAAAATAAGTGCTGCTGTCAAAAAGCTTGCTGGTACAGCTTCAAATGTTAACTTGCAGAACAAGAATATCATGCTTTCATGCTAACCAAAAGATAAAGGTAAGTATGTTTGGCTTTATGTACACATGGAAACTGCTGACTGAACTGAGTGGTCAAGCTGAGAAAGTGAACACTTAAAGATATTTTCAAAATTATGATGAAATCCATTGTCTTTTGTCTATTGCAAAATTTACTCACATTTAAGAGAGCTGGAGAGAACTCAGAATTTCCAAAAACCTCTAATGACTCATCAATATTTAACATTGAGGTCGCCCTTAAATTATCTGGTCACAATTTCATCTACCAAGGAAGAGTATTGCTTATTTTAAAATTTAAGTGTAGTCAATATTGCCTAAATGACATCCAACATTGTTACATTGACACGTGCAAATTTTATGGCAACCAGATTCCAAATCCGAGTCTTTGGAGAGGGGCGGCATACAAATCTAATAAATTATTATTATTAATTATTAAATTTATCCTCTTCCTATGTTAACATATTTCTTCTTCTAGGATACACTTCATTTTGTAATTCGTTTTTGTACCCAGCTATTTCAAAAATTTAACTCAGGTTATTTTAAATTTGACACCAAGTGCACATATGCTAATTTGTCCATCAGACAGAATACAACTCAACAATAGATTGTATCTACAACACATTTCCTATGGTTGCTAAGAGTTGACACCAACTTGATGCCACATAAACAATCAATCATCCTCACACACAAGCTTAATATAAAAAGAAAATCCTGAATGGCAATCTACAAGTGAATAAACAAATAAACAAACACAATTTCTTTCTTTCAACTATCTATTACAAAGTAGGTTGTAATGTCTACTAATGACTTTTGTCATATTACCATTGAAGGAATGAATCCTCCTTTAATTCACTTGTTGGAATGCACACTTGCACACTTCCTTCCATATAATTTTCCTGCATTTCTGTTAATGTATGTATAGAATTAAAATGCGAGTCACAATTGATGCCAAAGAAGTATACAGTGATCCCTCGATTTTCGCGGGGGTTACGTTCCAAGACCTCCCGCGAAAATCGATTTTCCGCGATGTAGCGGCGTGGAAGTAAAACAGCATCTGCACATGTGCACCTTTTTCCCAAGGCCGCGCAAGGGCTTGAAGTTGGGGGCGGGGAGCGACGAAAGTGCGGAAGCCGACAAAGATTGCTTTGCATGTCGGCTGTCCCCGCCCCCCAGCGCCTCCGGCGCCCTCGCCGCTACCGCCCGCCCGCCACTCGCCCTCCCTCCCGATCCACCCCTCTCACCGGCTTTCGGACACGGGTCCTCCTGCAGCAGCGCTGGCGGCCACCGTTCCCCGTAGGTACCCACCCGCTCGCCGCTCGCCCACTCGCCCGCCCGCTGCTCGCCGCTCGCCCGCCCGCCCGATCCACCCCTCTCACCGGCTTTCGGACACGGGTCCTCCTGCAGCAGCGCTGGCGGCCACTGTTCCCCGTAGGTACCCGCCCGCTCGCCCGCCGCTTGCCGCTTGCCCGCCCGCCCGCCACCCGCCGCTCGAGAGCAAGAGGGGGAGAGAAGGAAAGAAAGAGATGAGAGAGGGAGGAAGAGAGTGTGAGAGAGGAAAAAGCAAGATAGAGAAAGAGAGAAAGAAAGATGAGAAAGGAAGGAAGAGAGTGAGAGAGAGGAAGAAAGAGAGAGAGAAGAGTGGAAGGAAGAGAGAGAGAAATGATAGAAAAAAGGGGAGAAAAAAAGAGAAATGAGAAAATGATTGAAGCAGAGAATGACAGGAAAGAAAGAGAAAGAGACAGAGAAGTGACTCTTGGTGATGACGTATGACGTCATCGGGTGGGAAAAACCGTGGTATAGCAAAAAAAACCGTGGAGTATTTTTAAATTATTATTTTTTGAAAAACCGTGGTATAGCGTTTCGCGAAAATCAAGACCGCGAAAATCGAGGGATCACTGTAAACAATATGGTGTACAGAGGGCCATTATCATTCATTTGTGTGTGGAAAGCCTCAAGATTCTAATCTTAGACCAGTCTTTCACTGTATCCATCAGTCATTTATTTTTGATAGGTTATCTACAGGTTGCAAAAACATGATTACCCAGAAGCTAAACCTGCATTGCTGAGATCTGCCTGTAGATAAGTCAACTATTTACATAATCTAAAAACTGCATACCAAAAGCTAAGTTTTATCTTTTCTGGAAAAAAAATGTAATGGTAGCCAAATTGTAGTACAAAGGTCTCTTAGCTGAAGTTTTAACATGCATCTCCTTCACTCAATACCAGAAAGATATCAATATGAACCTCTGTACAAATGTACTCCAAAAAATAAACCTGATTCACAACTTGAGCTTTCCCATTTGTAACTGATCATGCTTCAGTCTGAAATGAGAAAATATAAATATAGACCAGGCTCATTTTCCATTGACGTACTTCTTGAAAATGACCATTTCAACGAGCTCTTATGATTGCTATACACATTCTGAATCAGGAATCTATGCTTTCAAATAGCTGTTTAGTATTGATTGATATCATCTTAAACATCATTGCAAGAAGACTGATATGATAAGGAACAAGACATGCTAGGAGTGAAATATTGCCTATTCTTTTAGCTACCTGTACAAGCTACAAAATTGAAATTAGAATTTTAGTAACAAGTTAAGTGAGTTGCCACATGACCAGACCAGGGGTAAAATGTTACTGGTTCGGCCGCACCAGTAGCAGTGGTCGTCGGTGGTTTGGAGAAATGGTAGCAGCAGGACTGCAACACTTCACCCATCTGCCCAAGGTCGCATTTTTCTTTTTTTAACCCTCTGCGCATGTGCAAAGTGTTCTGCACAAGGTCAGAGGGTGAAAAAGCATTTATACAAAGCATGTACTTCCAAACCAGTAGGGGAGGTAAGTAGATTTCACTGCTGGACCAGACCTGATTTTATAACTATTTTTACAATGGACACAAAGCAAATCACTACGGCAAACCATTAAGCAAATCCATCTTTCCAATGGGCAAACTAGCAAAAAAAAAAATATTGAAAATTTATTTATTTATTTTTTTAATGCTGGCTTTAGACTCAGGCGGCTTACAACATGTTAGCAATAGCACTTTTTAACAGAGCCAGCCTATTGCCCCCACAATCCAGGTCCTCATTTTACCCACCTCGGAAGGATGGAAGGCTGAGTCAACCTTGAGCCGGTGATGAGATTTGAACTGCTGACCTGCATATCTACAGTCAGCTTTAGTGGCCTGCAGTACAGCACTCTACCTGCTGTGCCACTTCGGCTCATGATCACATGACTGCAAGCCGGACGAAAATGTTTTCTTGTTTATTTGTTTGTTTGTTTGTTTGCCGCTTATTCCAAAATGGACTCAGCAATAATATAATCAAACAATAATATCCTAAAAGAACCATACATACACTACAGTCAACTTAATTCCAGGCCTGCCAGAAAAGCCAGGTCTTAATGGCTTTCTGGAAGACCGGCAGGGAGGAGAATGTCTGGGGGCAGTTGATTCCATATAGTTAGAGCCACCACAGAGAAGCCTCTTCCCCGGGGTCCCGCCAAGACGGGACCTGGAAAAGGGCGACTCTGTGGGCCCTTACTGGCCGCAATGAATATGTGGTCAGAGGCGGTCCTGTAAATAGTCTGGTCCTGAGCTATTTAGGGCTTTAAAGGTAATAACCAACACCTTGAATTGCGTTCAGAGACTGATTGGCAACCAATGCAGCTCGCGTAAAGATGGAATAATATGGGCATACCTTGGTACACCTGTTATTGCATGTCCCACCGCATTTTGCACCAGCTGAAGTCTCTGAACACTCTTCAAGGGTAGCCCCATATAAAGTGCATTGCAATAGTCAAGACTATTGGCAATTTCTTGACAAACACTTGAATTGCAATCATACAACCATGGGGTGATGCAATTTGCAATGGTCATAAGTGTAAATAGAGATTGTAATTATTTTTTCCTGAAGCTGGGTTAGGCTCAGGGTGTTATTAGACTATAATAGGCAAGTGTATGGTACAGATGGTTTCTTAGAAACTAAAATAGCTGTTTGAGTATGAAGTACTTATAAGAAACAGGAAATATCAAATAGGTAATCTACTCTGGGACTCATAAAAAGATCAAAGTATTAAAAGTCTACATCCCCAATGAACTTCCCCTTATTCTCATTGTGTTGGCTTGACACATTGCTAGGTTTACCCTTCCTCTTCTCATACATCACAACCACATTCTTCCCTCTAGTCTATTCAATCTAAGGTTATCAGACCCTCAGTCATCTTTTTTGTCCTCTACTCCTACTTCCACCAGAAGTCAAATATTGTCAGGCTTTTTGAACGTCCCTTCCTGAATAGTTTTTCTGGGCAATGTAGCACTTCCCTGGTAAGTGCCAATCAGGTCTGTGATCTCAGTTTATTTATTTATAAAATTTATAGGCCATCCCTCTTATCTCAATGTAATTCTGGGGGGCTTACAAGTACCCTCCCAGGATTTTTGCGGCTGCCTGAAATTTAAAATCAGTTACACACAAAAGGCATTTGCTTCCTAACTCTGTTGCATCAATTTGGAAAATCTAATTTCATATACATGTTTGCCTAAGCTATTTTTCACTTTTTCACTGCAATTTTTGTTGTGGATAATAAGAAAGTTAAATAATATATCCCACTTTCTCATTTGTCCTGTTTTTCTATGGTCTGTATCTTCCTTTGCCTATTCAGATAACTTTAACTACATCCTATTATGGAATCTACTATAGCAGAATCAGAGTTATTGAATCTTGCAATGTTGAGAGATAAAATGGTGGAAGACATTTGCACAGGTATAATGAACCTAACAATGCTGGCCTTCAGGAAGCTAAGATTCCATTTAGGAACTGTTCACAATTTCATTCATTTTCTGTTAAATACCTTCAAGGACACTAAAACAACATTTACCTTACCCTTCTTAAGATGTTGTTGAATCTCTTTACTTTCCAATTAAATAATGCCAAGGAAAACAGTTCATTCATTTTCTGGTAAATAATTTTGAAGTCTTTTTGAGATCTTCAAAATATTATCACATCTATTCTTTTTTTTACAGTGCAACGTTTTCCTTCTTTGGCAAATCTCATTACTTTTCAAGCAGAAGTAGCTAGGTAATGTCCAAAATTGGCAAACTTTGGTTGGAATAATAGACCTTCTGTCGTATCTCATCCGTGTAAATTAGCACAGAGATTATGACAGCCTTTCACAAGGTAATTATCTCTCAGAATTCCCAGAAAGTATGATTGCGAAGATTGTACTATGGTTTCAACACAGATAACTCAAAAATAAATGAAGGGTATCCTTTGTGTGGTTTTAATTTTTGTGTAGCTCAACTAAGGATGAAGAAAGCCTAGTCGATGAATGAGATACCAGATGAGGATGTCCAGGGCCTTTCAGTCCAGACCAGAGGTCTTCAAACTTGGCAACATTAAGACTTGTGGGCTTCAACTCCCAGAATTATCCAGCCAGCCTAGTTGGCTGGAGAATTCTGGGAGTTGAAATCCACAAGTCTTAATGTTGCCAAGTTTGAAGACCTCTGGTCTAGAATTCGAAATATTTTCAAGAATACATCTTGTAAATCCAGCTCCAGGTTTCAGCAGATCATTACATTAGCCCTTTTGTTTTATGCCTTTGAGCCAATCTTTGCCACTGCCTTCTACCCAAGGCTGAGAGACAGTACCTAACCTAAAGTTACTCACCTGGCTTTATGCCTAAAGCAAGACTCGAACTCATGGTGTTTTTTAGCCTGATGTCTTTAACTACTACACCTAAATGGCTGTCCAGTCATGTCTATATGTGACTTCATTTACATTAAATTTATTATACTGTATATGGCAATGAGTAAAAAAAAAATAGAAATGTAATTACAATGTTCCCTCGATTTCCGCAAGGGATGCGTTCCGAAACCGCCCGCAAAAGTCAAATTTCCGCGAAGTAGAGATGCGGAAGTAAATACCTCATTTTTGGCTATGGACAGTATCACAAGCCTTCCCTTAACACTTTAAACCCCTAAATTACCATTTCCCATTCCCTTAACAACCATTTACTCACCATTATTACTGGTACACACCATTGAATAAGACACTTAGTGATCCTGATATTTATAAACATAATTATTTATTAACAATAATAATTATTATTTTTTGTTATTTATTTGCAAAAATTATTAGTTTGGCGATGACATATGATGTCATCAGGTGGGAAAAACCGTGGTATAGGAAAAAACCGCGAAGTATTTTTTAATTAATATTTTTTGAAAAACCGTGGTATAGGCTTTTCGCGAAGTTCGAACCCGCGAAAATTGAGGGAACACTGTATTTTAAGTCCTCAATTTCCAGAGTAAGCATTAAATATTCAGCAGGTCCAAGGTGAACAAAAGTATTTTATTAACATAAGAGTTCTATACTATATTCAAATCTGCTTCAATTTCTTGCAAAAAAGCAATTTGTAGTAAAAGTGATATATTTGTAGTACGCGAACAGAAGTATATCCTGCAAGAATGCTTTTTTTTACACAGTAGATGAAAAAATATTGCCCAGAGTAGCTTATCAGGATTGCTTCCAAAAATAAAATCAGCCATGAGATCATTTAAATCATTAGTTGAATTGTACTGAGCTTTGAAAAACAGGCAGCAATCTGTTTAACCCTATTAGACCCTTGTTACTTAACTCCAATTCAAATTAGCACAAACTGAAAACTTAATTTTTGGCAGAATGGTTGGAGTGGTAATAGCTGATTGATTTCTCTGAGACACTCAGATATTTTACATTTGTTTCTAGAGTGAAAGAAAGAATATGACCACCTTGTTTTATCATGGATATTCTCACCCTCTTTCTTTCAATTCTATCAATCAAATAGCAGTTTTTCCTGGCTCTATAAGTTGTAATGTCAAAAGCTAGGATTATTAATATAGAAATTACAATTGTATTCAGAACTGCCCAGGGTTTTTGAAATGTACTACCTTAACTTCAGAGTGAGGCATGGTGAACTGAAGGCATTTCAATGAAAGCAGAGCCAATAACAATGACGAAGACCAAAGAACTAGTGAGCTGACCAGTTATTTGGAACTACTCTAGATAAGGACAGGATAGGAGATTATTCACATATGCTTTGGACAGCTACTCCTCACAAAAAAACCCAGGATAGCAATCTGCCATGGGTTTGAGCATCAGGAGAGAAAAAAAAGGTCCATCTGGCTTGCAATCCCAGCAGAAACTTTTAAAGTATGCTAAATTTATAAGACACACTTTTTTGCCACTTTTAGAAATTACCTATTAATTTAGGCAACTATTAAAGACCTTCGGAACAGCAAGTTTGAAAATCCCCCAGTGAATTTATATTCACACTGAACAAAATAAAAATTAATTATCTATTGTGCATATGTAGAACACCACTGAAACTGAATGCCTTATATGTTGTTTAAGTTTACAAGTTGATTTGTCTGTCCATTTTCTTTCATTTTTCTTTATTTTTTTCTTTGTAGGTTCTGTTTGTTTAAATTGTTTTTATATGTAGAAACTTAATAAAGATTATTTTAAAAAATAATTATAAACTTAAGAACGTAGAGGATTTGAACAAAGTTTGATCTAAGAAAGTTATAAATGGATTAAGGGTCCAGTCAGATCTCGAATATTAGTTTTTAGTGTAATTTTTTAAAAAGAAAAAAAAATATAAAGGACTCCCTGTGGATTTTACTCTGCTAGTCGTTGTCGACTATAGAGACAGGTGCTCCATTTTAATCCATTGAGCCAGCATTGTCCATAGACAAATCCCTGATCATGTGGCCAAAATGATGTCACAAAATACAGTTACTTTCCCATTTAGTGTACCTCTTTATCTACTTGCATTTGTATGCTTTTGAACTGCAGGAGCTTGGATGAGGCAGATGTTCACCTGCTGCATGGAGCTCGGGTCTCAAACCTGGGCTGCTGGCTTTCTAGCCTAGTGTATCCCAACCTTGACAACTTGAAGATATCTGGACTTCAACTCCCAGAATTCCCCAGCCAGCATTTGCTGGCTGGGAAATTCTGGGAGTTGAAGTCCAGATATCTTCAAGTTGCCATGGTTGGGAAAAACTGTTCTAACCAACAAATCCATCATCTTAACTGCTGAGCTTTTGCACCCTCTTTGGCTGTAATATTTTGGAATTAACTATAAAAATAGCTCCTCTGAGTACTAGATTTATTTTTGTCTATCTTAATTTCATAAAAAATAAGTGACTTTATCATTTTAGAAACTGGCCCCATGAGGAAACTAAAGATTCCAAGCAGAAGGAAAAGAAAATACCAGTGTGTTCTTGATGTCAAAATAAAAAAAAGATTATAACATTACTCTATGAAGACTCTCAGCCATCCAGGCCATGGTTGTTGCAAAGGTGCCTTTTAAGAGGCAACTGGACTTTGTGGTTTTTCTTTGAAGACGTTTCTCTTTATCAGCTCTGACAGGATGGTGGGGAATGGAAAGATTTATACTCCTTCCAAACAGCTGGTCATTTGCATTCTTTTAGCAAGTCATTAAGGCCACCTGTGGGTTTACCTATGTCATCATTGTCACCTAAGTGCTCAATTTTGAGCAGCCCTTTCTCAACAGAGGGGGTGGGATATGACATCATCTACCTCCAGTCCCTTCAACAATTCCAAGAAGGCTCCACACCCCCTTGCACCATTCAGGTGATCTTTCCCACCTTCTGAAAGCATCTCATTCTCTATTTTTTAAAATCTTGCTTCATACTCTTGCAAAGACATCAATTTTGAGTCTTATTTATTGAATCATTTCTGACCTTTTTTTGTTTTTTAACAACACAATTTGGTTCTAAGCTGTTTTTCTCCTTTAAGATATTCAGATTTTCTGCTTAATGTATTGCTCCCTATCCTATTTCAATATTTAAGACATATACAATATTTACACATGTACTGTAAATGGGTTTGCATAATTTTTGCATATTTTAAAAAGTTTACTGTTATAGTTTCCCCACATATTTTTTTTTTTACATTATGACAAAAATCTAATTAAAAAAAAAAGTCCTCAGCTCAGTTCTTCATATTGGGAACCAAAATATTTGCTGTTGTGTATAAGGGCACGCTTGTATTTGTCCTTTAATAATCAGTTTACAAACTTCAGTCTGTTTATTATTAGAAGCTGGAGTACTGTATGTTGACAACTAGATTTCTCACACCCTCTTTGTACGCCGTTTGATGGGCTTTCTTTATCTCTAGGGGTACAGTACATTGTGACAGCCTTCTCCACTTTGGTGTCCTCCAACTATGCTGAACGTCAGATTTTCAAAGACATGTGGGCTGGCGAAACTAAAGGACAACTGAATGGAGAAGACTACAATAGTTCTCCCCCCCCCCAAATGCAACTATAATTACTGTTTTAACTTTACTAGAGAAACTAGAGGTGGCAGGGGCATATTTCTGGGGGAATAAAAACATATGTCACTCTCTAAACATCCTAGTAATTATGACACACAAGTTCCTAAATCAGTCAAGCTGAGTTCAGGCTACACTTGTATAACTTGTGTGTCTTAAGTGGAAAGATGCCATACATATTTTTTTATCCCTATTAAAAGATTTATGGTTTAAAAAAAAAATCAGTTTGTCTATCTTTGGCTAGTTATCAAACATTTACACTGGTAAAATTATTTATTATTTGTTAGATTTAAATCTTGCAGAATAGATGTACCTCCTCTTTTCAATACTGTTTTCCAAAAACAATTATGTTTTGAGGAATGTTGGGCTGAGGTACAGTTACTGCTTCAAATCAACTGAGTTTCCATGGCTGAAACGGTGGGCCAGGTTTAAAACTTAATTTTAATGGGCTGAAACGGTGGGCCAGGTTTTAAACTTAATAACTGCACCCTAGTTATTTCTTGGATTCATTCTCAGCCAGCACCTGAGAATACCTCTTTATTTTTTTCCCTAAGAAAATAGTTCCAGACAAAGCAGTGCAGGAATACGATGGATATGATGGAATAAATAGAAATGTAGATTACTTCTACTATTGCATTTTATCTTCCCACATTTTAAAACCATCAAAGGATCTTTTAAAAAATGAATATATTCAGGCATCTGAGTCTCCCTGGGAAGCTAGTGTGTTCTTTAAATATTGGCAATTTGCAACAGAGTAGTGGTACCTTATTCATTCATCTTACCTATTGTTCTGTCTGGGTCCCCCCAGACGCCAACACCAACCAAAAAGAGTAGCCAGACACACTGGTAAAAAGCAAAGGCAGTTTATATAATTAAAAGCAAACACAGGTAACAAAAACTGTTCTTACAGACAGGAACACTATGAAGCTTCATAGAGGTTTCACGAAGGCCAGGCAATAAAACAGGATTCTTGCTGGCAAAAACAACGCTGGAGATAATAAAACCCACGCCTCCCCCAAGTCTTCCAGACTTCTAGGCCACAAGCCAAGATCAGAGACGCCAAGAATCGAAGCAAGGTCACAGGACTCCCAGTTGATAACTCTCCACAAGACTGTAAGGGCGGGCCTGCCTTTTCAACCCTGCTGAGGAGAACTGCACTCAAACCCAGCTGTTGCCAATTCAGGGATGGAAATACCTTTCTAATTGGCCCCGTCTTTGAGCTGCACGGCGCTGCCTCATGTCTATTATAGCCTGTGCGTCTTCATCCAATGAATCCAGGCTACTAGACCCCCCGGGGGTCTCAGGCTGCTCTCCCTCCTCCTCTTCCTGACGTTCCTCTCCCCCATCTGCCTGGTCCTCCCCCTCCTGTTCACTGTCCTCCTCCTCTGGGCATGGATCCGGCAGAGCTCCAGCCGGTCCCTGAGGAGCCTCAGGCTGAATCACAACACTTACCAAAGTGAATGGCAGTCTCTTACTCCAATAAAATAAAGTAACTGGATTTGCTAGGAAAGGTGCTAAGAATTAACACCATTTAGTTTGGTCAGCAGTGATTGTGATTGGATATCCTGATATCTGCATACAAGTATATTATGGAATTGTCCTGGGGGTGAGGAAAGCAAACAGAAGCTGGGAAAGTAGCAAAGCACAATGATTCTTCCTCCGCAGACCTCAATAAAATGCAACACAAGCTGCCCTTGACATTTGGAAACTGGCAAGCACAGGATGTTAGTTGGCAGGCTATCCCAGCTCAAAGCAAACCAGAGAGTACAAAAGAAATCTTCATGCTTAACTTTTATAGCTGCAAATTAAAATACACAATGTTTATATTTCAATGAAGCTGTTAATTTTTTTTTTAACTTTTGTTAATGAAAGTATTACCTGTTAGTAAAAATGAGAGGAGCATCAAAGCACTGGAAAAAAATTAATAATTCTTTTATTTGTAAACGCTTCTCCTCCCTCCCCAATAAGTAATATTTGCATCATTAATACATACATATTAGGCATAACGATGTTTTAAGACTAATTAGGAACATATTTCAATACCTTAGATTGATCACACCCCTTGATAAGGCAAACGCAATAGAAACTGATGGAAAAAATAAGATAACAAAAGGCTAAGAATAGACCAGAAACACAGGAAGTTTGTTCAGGGTTTAATAAAGAGAGAAGACAACAATGCTTTTACTGCATCAAACTTATGCTGGAAAAAATGGTCTTGATTAAAAAAAAAGAGTATGACAAAGAAAAGAGGCAGAGGCAGCGGCTAAGAGTACATACACAGAAAGGATGATCAATTTTGTTTGCTAATGGTAGGCTCTGTTGTATTTTACCATTGCTCAGCTGCCAATTATATTTAATTGGAAATAATTTAGTTTTTTATTTCATTATCGAGTACAGCAGACAAAAGGGACAACAAATTTGTTTTGCATGGGCTCCAGCACTTGTGCTGTCCATTAACACAGGCAAATCAAAGCCAATTAAAGCTTTTGTCACATTTATATAATATATTGTTTTAAAGTGTTTTCTGAGCAGTGCACAGTACGTTCAAGGCTGCTAAAATCTTTTGTATCTTCTTAAGTTTGGGGAAGATTACATATTTTTGCAGCACTGCCTAGCTTGAGTGGAGATTTTCTTGTGGCTGCAAGTTTCTCCTCTTTATTATTTTGGGAGAGCTTAGTGTCCATAGTGGGAAAGTCACAAAGTAGGTGAGTTGGTGCGAGCTTTTATCCATCTTCTGTTTGTTGGATTTCAGGAGGTCTTTTTTTTTTTTTACATTATATTAAGATACCAGACAAATTATGGTTCTTACGTGTTTTTGTAATACAATTATGTTTTATGTGCCTTTTTATATTATACTATACTATCAATTTTCAGCAGTGGGGAGAATGATCTGCAGGCTGGTGGAACACACTTAAGTGCCACACTTGTCCCTAGAGTAATAGGTTACTTGTGTGTTTGCTCAATCCAGCATGAACACAATGTTTAGGCAGTAACACTAGAATTACATAATTTTATATGTGGAAAATATTCAGATAAGGCATGTTGCTTTAAAGTAATTGCAAGCATAAATAATCTTCTGGACAGAATGATGTTCATTGTGAACCATATCATCCAAGTTTTGAGACAGATATATGGAAGAATGGCTTTGAAAACTTCTCTACAACATCATTAAGCCCAGAATGGTCATTAAGGTTGCTATTAAAACTATAGGAAGAAAATCTTAGCTTAGGTGTTAAAAATCCATTCTCTCTCTCTCATACACACACACACACACTCTCTCTCTCTGACAGAAAGGGGGGGGAGAGAGAGATTGAATTTTTTAATTTTTTATTACATTTTTTACTGAATACACACAAGACAAACATACTGTATAACAAACAGGTGGGGCATTTATCCCTATCCATCGAAAGCTAATATTGTGTATATACAGAGATGGGCAGGACCCAGAATGGGGGAAATACCATTCCAGTGGTGGAAATGAAGTATGTAGCCTCACTCCGTTGCCACCGGGCATGCATGTGCTGTACATGCGCAAACAGAGCGATTCCAGTAAAAATTACTGGTTTGTTTGCTTCCACGTATGTGTGGAAGCAAAGAAACCGGCACTTTTTGCTGCCAGAAGGACATCTGCGTGCAATATTTTGGCTGCTGCACATGCGCAGAAGCTGGAATCTCGCTGCGGTGCCTAGAGTGGCAGTTGGAAAAAGCAGCCTGCCTGAGCTCCTGCCATGTGCCTGCTCTCTCTTGCTGCAGGAGAGAGATGCCTGTGGCACAGGAGAGCACAGAGGAGGCCACGGGACCGGAGCTCTGTGCCACCCAGCTTGCACATGCATGGAAGCCAAAAAACCCAGAAATCTCACACGCTTGCATCCTTGTGCGAGATTTGGCTTCTGCGCTTGCTCCCTAGGCCATGCTCTTGGCGCCCCTGCAGGAGGTCACATGCCAGAGTAAGGTAAGGGCCAGGGGGGCCGCTCATGGCATGGAGCCATAGGCCACCACCTACGTGGGAGAGCGAGCAGTGGGGGGGGGAAACTGCCGTGATAGACGTGGGAGCGCGAATATCAGTGAGTGGGGCAAAAGGCGGTGGGTGGTGATGTGGCAGAGCAAGTGGGGAGCCACCACAGGAGGCGCAGGGAGAGAACAGCAATGAGTGGGGCAAAAGGCGGTGTGTGGTGGTGTGGCAGAACAGGTGGTGGGGGCAGCCGCAACAATAGATGTGGGGGAGCAAACAGTGGCGAGCAGGGCAAAAGGCGGTGGGTGGTGACATGGCAGAAGAGGCAGTGGGGGGAGCTGCCGTGAGAGGCACAGGGGGGCAAATGGTGGCAAGCAAGGCAAAAGGTGGTGGACTGCAGTGGGGCAGAACAGGCGGTGGGGGGGAGTGGCTGTGAGAGGCGTGGGTGTGTGAATGGCGGCGAACGAGGCAAAAGACAGTGGGTGGCAGTGGGGCAGAGCGGGCAGTGGGGGAGAGCCGCTGCAAGAGACAGGGGGGGGGCAACGGTGGTGAGCGGGGAATAACCACTTTTAGCCAAGTGGTTATCTTGTTTCAATACATCCTTGCCTCTGTGCAATTTCTTCTTTCCATTTCCAGCATTTGGGTGATGAATTTGGAAACATCCTTGGTATCCTTAAGTGAGATAGGTGCTCTCTAAGCAGTTTACAGAGAGTAAGCGTATTGCCCACAACAATGCTTGAACGCTGCTGATTTTGTAATTTGCCAATTAGTTGATCATAATTTTTCCCATTTATCTAAATCAATTGGGTGCCCAAAATTTCTTGCCCAGCTAATCATAGGTTCTTTCACTTTCTCCTCTTCTGTTTTATATCTAATTAAAAATTAATAAATTTTTCCAATTAGTTTTTCCTCTGTTGCCCATTCCCATCTGAAAACAATGACCTTTGTTATCCTTTTGAAATTTATCTTGTATCTGAATATAGGTCTATTTCTATACCCCTTTTGGCCAATTTTTCCCTGGATCTCAACTTTTGTTGTATTTTATTATTGTATCAAATTATATTAAATTTCGATGTTGGAGTGATTCAATTGGTGAGATCCAGTCTGGTGTTTTTAGGTAGTGATATTTTTTAACGTCAAGCCAATTTCTGAGTAAATGTTTCTTGAAATATGTATGTATTTTATGTTTTTTGTGCCAGAAGAATGCATGCCATCCTAAAATGAGGTCATGCCCTTCTATCGTCAGTATTCTTTTCTTTTCTAATTTTATCCATTCCTTTATCCATGTTAAGCCTGCTGCATAATAATATAGTTTCCAATTCGGGAGTCCAAATCCACCTTTTTCTTTTACGTCTTGCATTGAGTTTTATTTTATTCTAGTTTTTTTCCCTTGCCAAGTATACTTTGATACAATTTTAGTCAAATTTGTAAAAAACATTTTGCCTGGATTAATTGGGATAACTGAGAGATTGAATTTTCCTTTGGAGCCACCTTTTTCTGATCTATGTCTGTTATCTTCAATCTAGATATATGTTCATCTTTCATAATGCTTACTCACTTTTGCTTTACAATAAACTGGACACAAAAAGAGGGGGAAATGTAGGTATTCCAGATAAACATTTGATTATAACTTTTAAAACACATTCATGTTTTTCTTTAATTCTTTCCCCATTGTCTGTAATAGCTGTAGGTATTTTTTGTGAAGACAAATTAAAATTTCATACCATTGCTTACAGTGCCCATTTCCTATGTTTTCATCCAATATACTGTAAGTATGAATCATCTCCTTAGGCAAAGGAGTTTCAAGCCACTGATTTATAGGAACTTCATCTAAACAGGCAAGGAGGTTGGGTTAGATATACCACAGCCTAACGAATTCTCTGGGAAAAGCCCTTGGAATGAATGTTATGCCATAACTTTAGGAGCCCACCAGAAGACAAACCTTTTATGGTTACTCACAAGAAAGTGGAATTTATACATCTGCTGTAGTCCTGCAGATGTAAATTCAAAGGTATTTAGGTTTCCATGGAACCTATGAGTAAACAAAACTCTCTTGTGAGATAGGCTTTATTTTTGATGAGTAGTAAATCCCAAACCTTATGATGTCAATATCAAGTCAACAAAAATTACATTTATATTAGTGACTAAAATAAATACTGGAAATAACTCTAGATTGTAAATTATAGGCCCCAGTTAGAAGACTACAAATTCTAGCGGTTCATGAACTGATTTAATCTTGCATTTAGATGATTTGTTCATACAAATTATGAAACCACAAATCATAAAATTTTGGAGCTGCATGTAAGAAAAAGCATGCAAAATTCATCTGAATAAAAAATAGTCAATCAGCAGAACACAACTACTCAGTTTATGAGCAGTTCACAACAGCTTGGGTAACCTCTTTGTGGAAAATATTCCAAAGTCTAGATGTCTTCTCTGCAAAGGACTTACAATACTTGAATGGAATTAGGATGCCTTGTTATATAAGTGAGGAAGGCTACCCTGGGAGTTTTAATAATTTCCTAACTTCATTGGAAATTGTCCAAGGCAAATAATTTAGATATAGCAATTTTGAGGAAGCAAAGAAGATTTAGTAGATTCATCCCAAATAACAAAGCACATTTAGGTTAGATTAAGCTTGCAGTACAGTGGTGTGTTACTGCCAGTTCACACCGGTTGTTTAGAACTGGTAACGGAGATTCCAAGCCGAGAGAAAACTGGTTCTCTGTATCCATGAAAGTAGACCCACCCACTCGCCCCTGGGTTATAATGATCTTTATCTGTTTCCAAAGCCCAGCTGATCAAGGATGACTGCGCCGCAGCTGTTTTCCGTACTAGGAAACTCCTTGCGTAGTTTGCAATGCAGAAGTTCTATTTACTCTGAACTGCGCACATACGCACAGTGACACGCGCACTCAGAGAACCCGTTGTAAAGCCAGTATCAACCTACCACTGTTGCAGTGTTATATGAACACAGCTAGTTCGTCACGCACGCTATGGATTATGGTTTACTTAGTTAACTCAGCTGTTTGCCTAATTCAACCACCTATCATTAAAGTTCAGGGATGTTCTCATGTCTTCAGAAACCTTTCAGTGACTGGATAAAATATTGTCTAACAACCCCATACATGCAACTTGCTGGCATGGAAAAAAACCTAGAATATACTGTAAAACCCCATCCCTCATGCACATAGAGAGGGGTACAGGGTTTTTTATTTGCAATTATGTTTAATATATGTGGTATACTTCCAACTAAAATGTTTTGAGTAGTATCACCGACTGTATTATATTGGCCCTAATTAAAACAGTTTTGAAAGCAGTGGGATTTAAAGTATAAGATTTATGTATATTCACATTTCTATATTACAAGGATGCTCTTGTTCTGCCGGCGTGTCCCAACTGCCCGTAATTACAGGGTAATTAGTCCAGAAAGACACACACCACACAATAAAAGGAAAACCAAAAGTCTTTATCAACAGAAAAGCAGAAAAAACTCCCTTTTAAAATGTCAAAGGGAATTTCTGATACACACAAGGCACAGGTTAAATGCAATCCGATTTCTCACCCAGTAACTGGGAAATTGAGTCCAATTCCAAAGTCCAGAAAGTCCACACACAATCTTGAACAGGGAAACAGCAAAACCACGATCTTGACGAAACTATGAACCAGATAAACTTCCACAAGGCTAAACCAGCATGCTGCTCTTTTTATCTGTAGCACTAATTACAGCAGCCCCATCCAACCACAGGTGGCCTCACATATCTCCTGTAATAATCCTTCAGTTGTTCTCTTCATTCATTCATTCATTCATTCATTCATTCTTTCTTTCTTTCTTTCTTTCTTTCTTATGATAAATATCCATCAATAAATGTTATTTAAGAATGAATCTATAGATTTAGTTTTTAAAATCTATAGATTTTAGGGATTTTTTTTAATGCTGTAAGCCACCCTGAGTCCCCTGGAGAAGGACAACCTACAAATCCAAATATTTATTAAATCAATCAATCAATCAATCAATCCAAACTTAAAGGTAACTGAGTTTTACTTAAAGGTTTCCTTGAGATATATATAATTGACTACAAGATGAGTATGGATGCTGGGCAGAATAAACTTTCTTTCTTTGATATTTCACAGGTAGCAGTTCTTTCTCTCTCTCCATCCCTCTTTCTTTCTTTCTCTCTTTTTTGCTCTCTTTCTCTCTCCCTCCTTCCCTTCCTCTATGTCTTTCTCTCTCCCTTGCTCTCTCTCTCTCTCTCTCTCTGTCTCTCTTGCTATCTCTTTCTTGCTTTTTTCTCTCTTTCTTGCTCTCTCTCTCTCTTTCACTGTCTCTTGCTATATGTCTCTTTCTTTCTCTTTGCCTCTCTTGCTATCTCTCTTTCTTTCTCTCTCTCTCTCTCTGTGTCTCTCTTGCTATGTCTCTCTTTCTTTCTCTTTCTCTCTCTCTCTGCCTCTCTTGCTAAGTCTCTCTTTTTCTCTTGCTATGTCTCTCTTTTTTTCTCTCTTTGCCTCTCTTGCTATGTCTCTCTTTCTCTATCTCTCTTTCTCTGCCTCTCTTGCTGTCTCTCTTTCTCGCTCTGTCTCTCTTTCTCTGCCTCTCTTGCTGTCTCTCTTTCTCGCTCTGTCTCTCTTTCTCTGCCTCTCTTGCTATGTCTCTCTTTCTCTCTCTCTCTCTGCCTCTCTTATATGTCTCTCTTTCTTTCTCTCTCTCTCTCTCTCAGCTGACTGCAAGCGGGAGCCCTGACGGCGGCAACTGGACGTGCTGCTGGATGCCGCATATGCAGGCCCGCAGTGCCAGCATGTACGGCGTCCAGCAGCACATCCAATCGCCACCGTCAGGGCTCCCGCTTGCAGTCAGCTGAGAGAGAGAGAGCTCCCTCTCACCGCCGCCTGGAGCTCCCTCTCGCCGCCGCCATCTCCCCGCGACTGCCTGCGGCCGCTGCAGCCACCACCACCCCTGCTCCCACCGCCAGTGCCCTCCCGCTGGGCCCCAAAGGACACTTGCCGCCGACACCAGAGAAGCTCCAGCTGGGCGGGGTGCTGCCGGTGCCGACCTGGAGCTCCCGCTCGCAGCTGTCCCCCCGGCTCCTGCCTGATGCCGCAGTTTCTGGCGCTCTCCTGCTGGGCCCCAAAGAAGGAAGGCAAGAAAAAGGCGCGAAGAATGAAGCTCTCCTTCTTCCTGCCTTCCTTCTTTGGGGCCCAGCAGGAGAGCACCAAAAACCGCGGCATCGAGCAGGAGCCGGGGGACAGCTGCAAGCGTGAGCTCCAGGTCGGCACCGGCAGCGCCCCGCCCAGCTGGAGCTTCCCTAGGAGCTTTGCGGCACACCTGGCCCTGTCTCGCGGCACACTAGTGCCACGGCACACCAGTTGGGAAACGCTGCATTAAAGGGATAAGAGTGGCATATGAGAATGAAGGCATAAAATCTGACTCTTGAGCAGAAAGGTTACATTAAACATAAAACCAGTGAGATATATGCAGTTCAAGTCTAATGCAGCAGTTATTTACTTCTCTTAGAAGAAGAAGATTTTCAGAAGTTATATAGAAAAATATTTTACTTTGGAGCCTTAAAAAGGCCATGCTGAGGTCTGGTGCTAGCAGGCTGCTGTGGGCTGACATATATTGTAGTTATGCCATATATGTAGAGAACCTCCATCTGCTTGACTTCATAGCATGAAGCAGATAATATTTGTGGGCTGCTTTTGAAAGGAAAATGTGCAGAATCTGTTTTTGATATTGGTAGAAATAAGAAGATGTATCGAAAAACTTGGCCCACGGTCCTACATATGTCGATGCCATCAACATTTTAACTTCTACATTCCCTCAAAAGCAATGTGAAGATGATTCACAATCATCTTAACTTCTGCTGCCTTCACATTATCAAGAACAAAGAGCAAAGCATATCAGTTTAAAATTCCTTTGCCTCATTGTATACAAAAGATTTTACTCTAAAAAGAATATCTACCACTTAGTCTCTATTTTATGTTCAGTGAATCTTTTCAGATAAACAACAGCAGCAATAATAATGACAACAAGCTGGAGTAAAACAAGAGTCCTTGAAAATGAGGAAATATTCCATAAATTTAATATGGCTAGCTTTACTAATGCTAGGACAGGAATCAATGCGCCCAGGTCTTAAACATGGTGATGTTATCGTGAACTCTGAGTACTGTAGCTGCTTTAAAAAGGGGGGAGAAGCCTAATGTGGAAATGTTTTTAATAATTAGAAATTATATTGATTGATTATTTTTGAACACATATATGCATGCTATTATATTCTAAATAATTGATTTCATAATAACTTAGAATAATGTAAGATACACACATTTTAACAATATAGATGTCAAAGAAGCACGCAAATATACTCTATGCCATTGTGATGCAAACCCTATCCATTACATTCTTTCAATGAGACACTAGGATGAAAATAGACAGTATGGACCCCATTCCTCACTAACCCCATTGCTCACTTCAATTCCAAACCAATTATTTCAAAGAACCCATATTTCACTCACACACACATGTTTGCATTTGAAAGAGGACAGACAATTATATTGGTTTGTCCGTTCTTTCCCATTGTCAGGACGAGATGAGGTCACTTTAAGGTGTTCCTGACCAGCATTCATACTCTCTGAATCAAGTTTTGCACTTTGCATCCAGACTTACTCCTATTTCTTTTAAGAAAGCTAGTTCGTTTTAGTACTTAAGATACCAGTCCAGAAAAAGCAAGAGACTGAGTTATAGTAGGCTAGGTGGCTAGTTGCTCTTCTCTCAGACCAATCCACTTCATAGTGTCGTTGTTGTTGGGAAAAATAGGAGAGGGAAGGAGTATTATACATGTTTGTCACCTTGAATCATTTATAAAAAGTAATAAAGGTGGAAAATAAATAAATTTTAAAAGCTCTGTTTAAGAAAGTATAGTTTCAGTGGATATCTCTCCACTTTACCCATATTACCAATGGAGTACAAATGGTAGCTCACAATAAAATAAACAAATCATAAACAATTAAAACCCAGCAAAATTCCTGCAACTCAAAAAGTTTGGCTGAAGAAGAAAGAGAAACTGCACTGCTTATAGCTGGCATTGCATGCTGTATGTAGTTGGATCTAAATTAAGTTCCTCTCCTCCCCATCCTTTTTATTATCCATTGAGATCAAAAGTCAAAGTTTTCCCAAAGAGTCAGGATGCCTGTCGTACATGTTGTCCTTTTAGAGATCCCATCATGTAGCTATGTAGAACAGAACAAACTCTCTTCCTTTCTGACGATCCCATGAGAGAGAGAGAGCCCTTGTGAGTTCACTGTCGCTGTAGAGGGCCTAGAAAACCAAACCGTTTTCTGACCTCCCACTATTACAAAAGTCTCACTGGTTTTTAAAAAATGCAGAGTGCTCTTATTTCAGATTAAGACACAATATAAGAATGGATGTAAAATCCAGAAAATGGGGAGAGACTGTTATGTTCTCCCATTACATCAAATAACGCAACCTCACTGAGACCATTTTTTTAATTTTTTTGTCCTGCTAAGGAACAGAGATACTACTTTGATGATTATGAAAACAAGTGGGCCAACATGACACATGTACCCTATTCACATCCCAATGCAAAGGGAAAGTAAACAGTGACTACTTAACATAGTACTATTAATTATAGTATTATAGTTATGAATCTGTGAAGTTGTTCTCTAAATTTTCTATGATTAAACTGTGATTCAATACAACACCACAAAAAGCCAATAACACATCGAAGTGTTGAAATATTTTGCCCTTGTGATTTAATTATTTTATGCCCAAAGCTCCTATTTAAGGCATATAATATTAACATTTGTCCCACTTTATTTAAAAAATCATAGAATACCATATAAAGTTTCAGGTTCTTAACATTCCATCAAGAAAGGAAGTAAATAAAGAACAAATGGAGAAGAAAAATGAGCGCTGGAGCTGAAATCATGGACTCTACTTCCAGTTGCAACCTGATGATATGTGGAAGGAGACTATAGATTTTCAAAGGAGATTTTCAAACAAAATCCTACACCATTTCAGGTGACGGTTTCATGACAATTCTTGAATTGTTGGGATGAAACAAAGTTATCCTTTACATTTCAATGCATAAAATCAAGATCAGGAGTGTTAAACCTAAGGCTCATGGGCCGCATCTGGCCCACAGGATGCTTAGTTATGGCTTGCAGGGCTGCTTTGGAAACAATGAAGAACTAGCCTACAGTGCTTCTGCCAGAAAAAAACCCGGAGCTTGGTAGGGCCATGCAAGGCCATCCCAAGCTCCACTTTCAACTGTGATAGCCTCCTGCAACCCTCTGCTAGCAAAAACAGAGTTCAGGAGGGCCACACACAGCCCTCTCCAGCTTTGTTTTTGCTGGATGAGCACTTGAGTCACCACAGGCATACCCGACATGAGTGACAGAGCCTGGCCAAGCCCACCTGGCCCCCTGTGATCAAACACAACCATGAACAGCACCTAAAAAACAATAACTTATTGGACCCAAATCAGCATGGCTTTACTGAAGGTAAATCATGTCAGACGAATCTCGTTGATTTCTTTGACTATGTCACAAAGGTGTTGGATCACGGTGGTGCCGTGGATATTGCCTATCTGGACTTCAGCAAAGCCTTTGATACGGTTCCACATAAAGAGCTGATAGATAAATTAGTGTAGATTGGACTTAGTGGATTTGCAGTTGGCCGAAGCGTAGATATCAGAGAGTTATTGTTAATGGCGAGTATTCTGAGCAGAGACAGGTTACAAGCAGTGTGCCACAAGGGTCTGTTCTGGGTCCTATATTTTTAACATTTGACACACACACACACACACACACACACACACACACACACACATATATGTGTGTGTGTGTGTGTGTGTGTGTCAAATGGTTTTTTTTAGCTGGAATTTTAAAATTAAGGGAGACTAGGATGGTCCCATTTCGGCCTTGTTCTGGCCTCATCAGCTAGCCACACCCTTCCTTACTGGGATTTGATCCGGTGGACTCTGCCTTGTATTTTAAAATTAAGGGAGACTAGGATGGTCCCATTTCGGCCTTGTTCTGGCCTCATCAGCTAGTCACACCCTTCCTTACTGGGATTTGATCCGGTGGACTCTGCCCTATATATTTGATGGTCTTGGTATATTCGGGTTTCTTCCCATGTAGGATTTGGAAATTTCTGGTGACGTTTCGACGAGGTCCCACTCGTCATCTTCAGGCTGGTGTTTCTGTCCTTGTTCTAGGACAGAAACACCAGCTTGAAGATGACGAGTGGGACCTCGTCGAAATGTCACCAGAAATTTCCAAATCCTACACGGGAAGAAACCCGAATATACCAAGACCATCATACCTGTACCCGTGAAAATCTATGAAAAAAATATATATACATACATACATACATACATACATACATACATGGATTCAAAATTGGACTTTCCCTTAACAAAGACTTTAATATATTAATTTTTGCCTGACTTGTTAAATAGGAATACATTTTTTCAGATCACACAAGCTGTTTTCTACTGAGCTAGCCATAATAAAAGGTGTAAAATCCATTTCAGTAAAATACTTTCATTTAGGCTAATTTAATAGTTACAAATCACTACACTATTCAAAATTCAGATTATATCCATGGAATCCAGGAAGTGATCACCTTGGCGTCCTTAGCAATCTGCCAGTGACGTCAAAGCTCCGAACGCCGAACACGACCCTGAACTTTGCCCAAAGTTTGAAAAAATTTCAGGTTCATGTTCGGCATACCGAACATCGCAAAATTCGGTACGGACCCGAATTGTGCGGGTTCGGTTCGCCCATCACTATCTATTAATAATAAACAATAAAATCATGTTGGGAACCATAAAAATATGTGAGGCTCATAAATATAACTAGGGGAGTGAGTGAGGAAAATAAAACCTCTAGTTTGACTTTAATCCCCTAGTTTTAGGTCTTAGATTTTTAAAAGCAGAGGGTGAAACCAGCAAATTCTTTTCTAAAACTGGTTTTCTCAGTTGCATAAGTTGCCAGATTTTGAAAAAGTGCTGATCAATTACACAATTTCAAACAATGATATTATTGTTTAAACCATACAGGATCAGATTATAACTTCTAGTGTTTCCAGTCAGGAATAGGGATTATGGGAACTATTGTCACTGCACTGCCTAGGTAGTGCCAAGCCAATTATTAAGACTAATAAAATTACAAATAAAATTTAAAAACAACTAAAAGTATTTTTCTGTAAACATATGGGGTTTCACTGTGTTACTATTTTGGTGTCAACAGAAAAGTATATATGAGGAAGTGCGGCAAAATGCACAAGATCAATAGAAGTTTCTACTAGGAGAAATTGTTCATTCCTTCTGCAACTCTCTGAGCACGCCACATAAATTGATAAGGAGAGAAGAGGCCCTCTAAAAGTTATTTTTAAACTAAAGGGACCAGCTATCCCTTTTACCAGTCTAAAATAATGTCATTAACCAAACAAAATAACTAACTCTATTGTTTTACACAAGTGTCTCAGCAACCACACTCCCAAATTTGATTCTTGACTTACAAGCAAGTAATACAAATTGCTCCATTACATTCAGACTATGCCTAAATTACTCCTGGTTTAAAGAACGACGGCTATAAAACAAATTTAGAGGACTTCAAGAAAAAGGAGGGAAAAGTGGTAGATCAATAAAATGTTGGAAATGTTTATATGGATAAAATATCCATATGTAATAACTGAGACTCAAACTACTTGGAGGAAGCATTTCAACTTTATCATATCTCCGAGACTGCCTTCTGCCGCGCGAATCCCAGCAACCGATTAGGTCCCACAGAGTGGGCCTCCTCTGGGTCCCGTCAACTAAACAATGTCGGTTGGCGGGCCCCAGGGGAAGAGCCTTCTCTGTGGCAGCACCGGCTCTCTGGAACCAACTCCCCCCGGAGATCAGAACTGCCCCTACTCTTCCTGCCTTCCGTAAACTCCTCAAAACCCTCCTTTGCCGTCAGGCATGGGGAAATTAAACATCTCCCCCTGGGCACGTTTAATTTATACATGGTATGCTTGTGTGTGTGTCTGTTAGTATATGGGTTTTTTTAAATCTTTAAATATTTTAATTAATTGGATTATTTATGATTTGTTTTCACTTGTTGTGAGCCGCCCCGAGTCTTCGGAGAGGGGCGGCATACAAATCCAAATAATAAATAAATAAATAATAAATATGTATGCCTCTAAATTCCACTATTGAATATCACATGCATTATCCATTTAGCATTTAAGTACATACTAGCTAAAGCAATGTTCTTTGAATCAGACAGAAGACCTTGGACAAAGTGGCTGCAGAATTTGTCTTTAACATTTCTTTTGTAATGAATCCTGCTGAGCCAAAAGACCACTAAAAAGACCATAACTTTGGAAGAATTCTATTTCTCTTCCCTGTGCTGTAAGGCAAGGGGAAATGTTTCTGTTATGATCTGTATACAGATTAGAAAAAGGAATGGCAGGTAATAAACAAAATCCAATAAAATAAAACACCGGAAAGAGAAGACAAGGGCAGTTCTGTTAAAGGTGAGTTATATACAGCAGTGTTTCCCAACCTTGGCCACTTGAAGAAATTTGGACTTCAACTCCCAGAATTCCCTAGCCAGCATTCGCTGGCTGGGGAATTCTGGGAGTTGAAGTCCAAATTTCTTCAAGTGGCCAAGGTTGGGAAACACTGATATATACAAGGGTGGGCTGCTGCCCAGATGGGGGGGGGAAATGCAGTGTGGTAGCAAAAATGGAACTCCAGCCCAGAGCACCCAATTTGCACTGAAAGATGTTGAAAGAAAATGCAGGGCATCCTGCATAAGCCATGCCCACAGTGTGGTAGTAAAAATTTTGGTAGCCCTTCACTGGTTATATAATATATTTAGTGGGCATGGTGGCATAGAATTCAAGCTGGCCTTGTCAACTGGAAGGTCGGCAATTTGAGATCCAAGCACCATGTGATGAAGTGAGCTCCCATTCTTCCCCCAGCGCCTGCCAACCTAGCCATTCAAAAGCATGCAAATGTGACTAATAATAATAAATAATAATTTATAATTTATTAGATTTACATGCCGCCCCTCTCCAAGGACTCGGAGCGGCTCACAACAACAATAAATACAATAGAATACAAATCCAATATAGACTATATTAAAAAACCCATTATTATAACAAACTAGCAATTCTAAGACAATCACACCAATCTCATATGTTGAGTCAGGAAAGGTGAGGGGAGAAGTTAATCCCCCCCATGCTTGGCGGTATAGATGGGTCTTCAACATCTTATGGAAGGCAAGGAGGGTGGGGGCAATTTGAATCTCAGTGGGGAGTTTATTCCAGAGGGCTGGAAGGCTCTTCCCCTAGGTCCCGCCAGACGACATTGTTTAGTCGATGGGACCCGGAGAAGGCCGACTCTGTGGGACCTAATCGGCCACTGGGATTTGTGCGGCAGAAGGTGGTCCTGTAGGTATTCTGGCCATGTAGGGCTAAATACATACCTAATAGGACTAAATAAATACCTAACCACAGGTACCAGTTTGGTAAGAAAGTAACATCAAACTGTGTGCCTGAAAGTATAGTCATGCCAGCCTCATGACCATAGAAACATCCTAAGAAACAGAAATGAGCTCTTCTGCTACAGTCAGGCATGACTGGTCAGGGGAGACTGTTACCTTTACCTTTATACAACATACTTACTTGAACATTATGGTTTAGTGTGGAGTTTGAGAAGGATGAATTCTTCCAGAAGACTATGTGGTTAGCTGGTTAATTAATAGAAAATAACTTTAGGATGACTAAGGATGAGGACTTCTTTCACCCTGACATACATTTGTATCATTTGTACGTTTGCAAAGACATTCAAAATCAGAAACTTCCAGATCTAGAAAATGGATCTTTTTAAAAAAAACAAAAAAAACAAATAAGGTATTATAACATTTTTTAAAAACTCACATTGAGTTTGAAATTTCCTCAAAGAAACTGTATATATTAAAGATATACTTCGCAACGTACAAAATTAAGAGCAACGGTACTTGCTAATTTACTCTACTTGCAAATAGTTTGGGAAATATCCCTAACTTAATATAAAGCTATAAGGAAAAAAATATGGTTCCTTTTAAATAAGAACACAAAAGCCATGCACACGGTCTCCTGCCTAATACTGAGAAACATAAGTAGTATGAAATGTAAGAGGCTTGCTAGCCCAGGAATCCCCAGTGTTTCAGAGCAAATGTGTTACACTTGGGCTTTTGAAAAAAAATGTCAAGACACTTTCACAAACTGTAAAAATAAAGGTATGTTACCAGTTGTAAATATTTTGTTTTGAATTATTCATTTATTCATTCATTCATTAATTCATTCGGTTTTTATGCCGCCCTTCTCCTTAGACTCAGGGCGGCTTACAACATGTTAGCAATAGCACTTTTTAAAAGAGCCAACATATTGCCCCCACAATCTGGGTCCTCATATTATAAATCAACACTGATTTGCTACTTTTTGTTATTTCTGATTGTGGATGTTGTTCTTTTCAGAAGTGCAGCATTTTTTTCAGGTATCCTCTTCACATTGAATAGAATAGAATTGGACTTGATTTAGAATAGCAAATCATTATTCGTTTGTTTTCAATCCGTACATTTGCAATGAGTAATTAACTTTTCTTCCAGTACTATAATTCCACGGAAGTTGGCCCTGGTTGTTTAGCCAGACTCCTGTAGCCCACTTGCCACTAGATATCCAAAAATTCCAACCTCTAATGCAGCCCTAGTTAACCTGGGTAACAGCTCCTCTGGTATAGGTTTCTGTAAGTTATGTTTCACCATTTTGTTTATGGGAGAGACACTCTGTCTGGTTCCTCTGATGAAACCTGTCCAGTTTTGTTGACTCTTTGGTATAACTCTCATCTTTGTTAGAGCTTGCAAACCCCACAATCACATCATGGTAGTGCTCCATTGGGGGAAGTATAGCCAGCCAGATTTTTACTTTGGATTTTGCAATTTTTATCTATTGAGTCCTAATTATTATTTAAAAAATACTGAATAAATGGTACTACTTAAGAAGAAAGTGACAAGACAACTAAAAGCTTTTATTTAGTATCTAATGAATGCAGTGAATACATATGGCACATTTGTCTGATAAGGATATTTTATAGAATAGGTGCCATTGCTGGAAGCTCTTTATGAAAACCCCTGGTGTATTTTTAATCTCATGTCTTTGATTTATTTAATGACATGGCTTTCCACGAAAAAGAATAGCATGATGGGCATATGCCTTTATGTTCGATCATTGAGGTTGATAAAACAGAAAAGAAGAAAAAGAAAAATTTCAGGGGTTTTGTACCCTCTAAGATTTTAGCCCCACCCTTCAATCCATAGAGTACTCATTATTTATCATTGGTTGATATTTCTAGGTGATATCTTACCTCTCTGTTATACAACTGTTATAAAAATTACCTCTTACCTCTCTGTTATACAACTGTTATAAAAATTACCTCTTACCTCTCTGTTATACAACTGTTATAAAAATTATGGTGGTAATTATCTTACTGCAGTTGGAAAAATCTTTTATCCTATTTACAAGAAACATGTTTACTTGTGAGGAGGTGGTTATTTTTCTTTTGAACAATGCAAAAACAGACTTCTGAACAAAAATAGCTTTGTGTACCATTGATAAAAGTAGCAACATATCATAGTGGCCTAAGCAACAACTCTAAGAATTATATAGAAAGAACAGCCGATTCTTAGCATTGGCAACCTTCAGTCTCAAAAGACTATGGTATCGTGCTCTGGCAAGAGTTCCTAGAACAGCATCTAGTGTGGCTGAAAAGGCCAATCCGAGAGTGGCAATCTCTTTCACACTGAGGGAAGATCCATTCTATGCCCTGGCTGGCCTCCGGATTTTACTGGTTCCAGGACTGCCTCTTTGCCTTGGCCTGCCGAACAAGTCTCTCCCCGAAATGGAGAAAGCTATGCTGCATCTTTAGCCTCCAAGCTGAACGATCAGAGGTCAAGGTTTTCCACCTGTTAATGTCCAATCCCAAAGCCTTTAAATCCCTCTTACAGATATCCTTATATTGCAGCTGTGGTGTCCCTCTGGGGCGCTTTCCCTGCACTAGTTCACCATACAGGAGATCTTCTGGAATCCGCCCATCATCCATTCTCACAACATGTCTAAGCTAGCAAAGACGTCGCTGTTTCAATAGTGTATACATGCTAGAAATTCCAGCATGGTCCAAGACTACGCTATTTGGAAATTTGTCATGCCAGGTGATGCCAAGGATACTTCGGAGACAGTGCACATGGAAGGTATTCAACTTTCTCTTTTGCCATGTGTAAAGGGTCCAAGATTCGCTGCAATACAAGAGTGTGCTCAGGACAAAGGCACTATAAACCTGGATCTTTGTATGTTCTGTCAGCTTCTTATTAAGCCATACTCTCTTTCTGAGTCTAGAGAATGTTGCCGGTTGCCGATCAGTTTCCGGTCACAATTCAAAGTGTTGGTTATGACCTATAAAGCCCTTCATGGCATCGGACTAGGATATCTGCGAGACCGCCTTCTGCTGCACAAATCCCAGCGGCCGGTTAGGTCCAACAGAGTTGGTCTTCTCCGGGTCCCGTTGACTAAACAATATCGTCTGGCGGGACCCAGGGGAGGAGCCTTCTCTGTGGCGGCTCCGACCCTCTGGAATCAACTCCCCCCAGAGATTAGGACTGCCCCCACCCTCCTTGCTTTTCATAAACTCCTTAAAATCTACCTCTGTCGTCAGGTTTGGGGGAACTGAGACATCCCCCCCTTGCCTATGTAATTCTGTGCATGATATAACTGTGTGTATGTATTTTATCTATTGGGTTTTGGGGTTTTTTAGACTTTGTAATGTAAAACTCTTATTTTAGATTTTAATTATTAGATTTGTTACCATGTATTGTTTTTATCACTGTTGTGAGCCGCCCCGAGTCTATGGAGAGGGGCGGCATACAAATAAACAAAAAACAAAAAAAATGTGGTGGCCACGTTTATTCAGCTCAGTATCTAGAGCAGTGTTTCCCAACCTTGGCAACTGGAAGATATCTGGACTTCAACTCCCAGAATTCCCCAGCCAGCAAATGCTGTCTGGGGAATTCTGGGAGTTGAAGTCCAGATATCTTCCAGTTGTCAAGGTTGGGAAACACTGATCTAGAGAGAAAGTGTCGGCGATGGTTGAGCCAAGAAACACATGGACGACTGTCATGGACAGTCGATTCTAATAAATCCATAAACCAAGAGCTGTTCTGTCTGTCCTACTTTTTCCTGAAAACCTTTCTTGTGATCGTTATATGTAGTCAAAATTAGCCAGTACTACACTCCATTCAATAGTCTTCTTGTCATTAATATAATACCAGTTGCTCAATGCCTAGGTTCCAATAGAGGAGAATGTGGCTAAACCCCAGGGTGATTTCAATCAAAGTTCAACTCTGTTATACCAACAAAAACTTGTTAGTCTTTTTAAGCTTTGTTTCTGAAAGCTACACTGGAGATATAAAGAATTTAAACACCGAGACGACAGCAGTCCACAAAGCAACCCAACCCCTTTTATCTTTAAGCTCAGACACGTTCTGACAGACTTATCTGCGACAGCCCGCCTTTGGTGGAAGGCAGTATCTTTGTGACCTGACTGGAACAGAGGGACAGAGACATGAAGCTCCAATCAAGATATCCCTCCCAATGCCTCTTGCCTCTGAGACTTGACACTTGCACTAACTGGAACTGGCAAAAAGTGCAGTACTAATGTTACATAAGAAGAATGGGTGTTTTGCCACCCCTGAGAGCTGATTACTTTGAATGGCTATGCATTAATGTAAAAACAGATCGCATGTAATTAACAAAACAAAAACAAAAAACCTAGCCTCTCTCAGAGTCCAACCCTGAGCATTTTCTCAGAAGTTTAAAAATAGTCACTCGTTCTTCCTATTCTGTATTAGTTCAAATACAGTACATAGTAATAATTCCATAGAATTTAAAACGTTTCCTGTATTCAAGGCAGAATATTGAATTCCCCGAACATTAAGAGATTAAAGCAATATATTCAATTATCAACTACTGCCCTAAAGCAATAGATTCAATTATGATTTTAGAATTTGGGGAAGTAAAGAAAAAAAGCTGAATTTGCCATCACATATACATAACAGAAAATAAAATTTCACATAAGCTATAGAATGTTGCTTGACATTTAGCTGACAGACATATAGATTGTGTAGTTTGCATTTAATCAGGCAATATGCATCCCTCCCTCCTTGTTGCACTTTAGTAAAAAACAACACCTAGATATATTTTATTGGGATTTCTGTTATATACACCTGTCATTTCTTAACATTTGTCTTTCTTTTTTTCTTAAAAAAAGGACCACTATCTCCACTATTAGCGTTTATTCAGCATTGTGAACTTTGCTACTTTGCAAACTGAGAACTGCAACGGGAATTTTTAAAGCAGGGAAACCCATGGTGTAAAGGGAGGAAGGGAGGAAACCTGGGAAGAACATACACAATTCCAGCTATTTAAATATTTACAAGAGAATTACAAGGGGAGATTATAAAGGCCTTGTGGAAGAGGTGGATTTTGAAAAGAATAGGCTAGAGGACCTCACCTGTGCCCCAGTCTCAATTGTTTTTCTTTCTTCTTCCTACCCAGTTGCTCAGCCATCTCCTCTCTCTGCTCAGACGTGATGAGGAAACTTCAACAATGTTAAGGAGGACTGGCAGAAGCCAAGGCTGCTTGCTAACTCACTCCCCTCTCCTTCTTGACTTTATCTGGGATCAGACTAAAACCTGGCTCCAGTCCACGGGTACTCAGAGGGCGATATGGGCCAGCAGCAGCAGCCTCTCATCTCTGCCGTTGGCTCCAAAAAGCAGCTGAGTGGCAAAAGTGATGAGAAGTAAAAGCAGCCCCAGCCCTCAACCTAAATAAATAGATGGATATACTGTAACCCCCACCCCTTCATTGCATGTTTAGACTATGTATCATCCACAGAAACATGAAACTAATTAAACGCATGGAAGCAACCCTGGTGGTTTCTGTAATATCAATGTGATCCCAACTTCCCTTCTAACTTGCCAGCATAATCCTGCAGAACAGTGGCTGCTACAGTTCTTTGCAGAAGGACATTCAAAAGCATGGAAGCTCTAAGTCTAGAAAAGATCAAAGGTTCAAACAAATTTATTGAAAATGAAAAAGCACACTGAATTTTGGAACTGGGAAATGACTATTAAAATCTGGGGGATGGGAGGTTGGATAGTTGGGGGCTGTGAATATTGGAATCCCCAGATGTCAGTTCCTGGTCTTCTATTAATGCAGGGATCCCCAAACTTGGCAACTTCAAGACTTGTGGACTTCAACTCCCAGAATTCTACAGCCAGGCTAGAGAATTCTGGTGTCAAGTTGATGCAGAAGTTGGGGGTGAATCAACGGCTTGCCATACTATTGGTAGAAGGACTGATGTTTATGGGAACTTGGTAGGGGTGAATTCATGAGGGAGTAGATACAGACACAAAGCATTCTTTCAAGAGGTTCAAGGCCATCATATCTCTGCCACTGGAGCGGAAGCAGAAGGAGGAGTTGCCATGCTGCCATGCTGCCGCAACCTGAATGGGCAACGTGATAAGTTTGTGGGTGGAGGGCACGTGAACTTTTAACTGGGTGGGAAGCCCAGATTTGGGTTCCCCTGTGGAGGTGCCAGGGTGGTTCCAGAATTACATTGGAATTTTAAGCCAATGCTTGACTTGGACTTTGATTTAAGTTTGGATGTTACCTGGTACCCTAACATTTAAGCCAAATCTCAAAGCTATAAATCTTATCTGGGAGTTGAAGTCCACAAGTCTTAAAGTTTGAAGTTTGCCAAGTTTGAAGACCTCTGTACATGGGTGAAATGCTCCCGGTTCGTTTATGCCTGTGGGTCGTAGAAGAGCTGGTTACAAAGGGAGTGGGAGGCACCACTCACATGCCAAATGGCGGTGTCCAGGCAGGTGGGCAGAGTCTTACGCTGCCTTCATGACTGATTTTCCTATGACCAACAGGTATGAGCGAATCAGGAGCACTTCACCCCTGCCTCTGTATTAATGTTTGATTGACTTTTAACTGAATTGTTTTATCCTCTGCCTTTGGTTCATTGTACATCTAAAATCAAAGTTTGAGTTGGGTGCCCATGTAAAAAGAATTATGAAATTTATAAATGCCACCCGAAATCAGATTTCAAAAATTCAGATGATAACTGGATGGCAACAAAGAAGGCATACTTGCTGACATCTAGTGGTCATCTGGACCGGGACTCACTGCTCACAGTCACTCATGCCCTCATCACCTCGAGATTCGACTACTGTATTGCTCTTTACATGGGGTTACCGTTGAAAAGTGTTCGAAAACTTCAGATCGTGCAGAATGCAGCTGCGAGAGCAATCATGGGCTTCCCCAGGTATGTCCATGTTACACCAACACTCCGCAGTCTGCATTGGTTGCCGATCAATTTCTGGTCACAATTCAAAGTGTTGGTTATGACCTATATCATGGCACCGGACCAGAATAACTCCGGGACCGCCTTCTGCCACACGAATCCCAGCGACTGATTAGGTCCCACAGAGTTGGCCTTCTCCGGGTCCTGTCGACTAAACAATGTCGTCTGGTGGGTCCCAGGGGAAGAGCCTTCTCTGTTGTGGCCCCGACTCTCTGGAACCAGCTCCCCTGGAAGATTAGAACTGCCCCCACCCTCCTTGCCTTTCGTAAACTCCTTAAAACCCACATTTGCCGCCAGGCATGGGGGAATTGAGATATCTCCCCTGGACCTATATAATTTATGTATGGTATGTCTGTGTGTATGTCTGCTTAATAACGGGGTTTTTAAAAAATGTTTTTAAATTATTAGATTTGTCATGAATTGTTTTATTGCTGTTGTGAGCCGCCCCGAGTCTACGGAGAGGGGCGGCATACAAATCTAATAAATAATAATAATAATAATCTGAATCTTGTGGTGCAAATATGGTAGCTGTAGAAGTAACTATCCAAGAATAATCAATATATAAATATATAAAATATAACTCTTTGAGGGAGATGGGTGGTTTAAAAATGCGATGAATCAATCAATTAAAAAGGACTTGATGGACAAGATGCTTCATGGAACCTTCAAAGGAATATAACTGACAAATTATTATAATGCATATCAATTTTTAAGGGATTGGTTTGCCTTCGTATCTCCTAACACAGTAGTTCTCAACCTGGGGGTTGGGATCCCTTTGGAGGTCGAATGATCGTTTGACAGGGGTCACCTGAGACCATGAGAAAAGACAAATACTCTTTTATCCTTTGCGTGACATGTGGCTATCCTCTCTAATTCAACTCATTTTAAAAGAGTGTCAGGAGTTTTAAAATCAGTGTTTTAAATATTTGCAACCAATTTAGAGTTATTATGGCATCCATTTTGCTTCTTCAACTCATCCCAAATATTCCCAATAGAAAAAGGCCAAAGCAATTGGCCCCGTACTAAGAGGGGCAAAAGGTATCTTCTCCAGACCCACACTTTTTTTTACTACCTCAGCTGGAGTGACATGTGTATTGATAGTGCTGTAGTATTTCTTAGAAATAGCTTGAAGTATCTCATCTTTGATAGTCCAACACTAGAAGTTTTTAAGAAGATGTTGGATAACCATCTGTCTGAAGTAGTGTAGGGTTTCCTGTCTAACCAGGGGGTTGGACTAGAAGACCTCCAAGGTCCCTTCCAACTCTATTGTTGTTGCTGTTGTTGTTGTTGTTGTTGTTAGCAATACAAAACAGCAAATGAGATCACTATGCTGGATTTTGTATTTCATCACTAGTTGGGCGCTTCTCAAGCACCTAGGACTGTGTGATGTAGCGGCGAATGATGTGTGCCGACCCCAGTAAAGTGGCCTTTTACAATTGACAGATGGAGATTTTGTCAATTCCGATTGCCTTGAATTGTCTGCTGAGATCCTTTGGCACTGTGCCCAAAGTGCCAAGGATCACTGGAACCACTTTCAATGGCTTATGCCAGAGTCGTTGCAGCTCGATTTTCAGATCTTCATATTTTGCAAATTTCTCTAACTACTTCTCATCAATTCTGCTGTCTCCTGGGATTGCGATGTCAATGATCCGTTATCGTTGTTGTTGTTGTTGTTATTGTTATTGTTATTGTTATTGTTATTGTTATTGTTATTGTTATTGTTATTGTTATTGTTATTGTTATTGTTATTGTTATTGTTATTGTTATTGTTATTGTTATTGTTATTGTTATTGTTATTGGAGTGTCTACATGAGAAGTTAGCTCTATAATGGATTGTGTAAATCTGATATCTTTTCTGGTTGGCATCTAAAAGCTGATGGATTCAATTCTGCTTGAAAAGCGTGGTTCTCCAGCTACCTCTATTTTCCTTAAACTGGTACCTTTAGGATATGGTCTCCACCTATCAATTCAAAAGATGAGGGGCTCACTGTTATTTATGGGACCAAAGTCAGATATATCAGAAGGGTACCCAGGTGGGGAAGACTTCATCAGTCTCAGAACTTTGAACAGCAGTCACTTACGTGAGCAGCGCAACTTAATTATGTCACCTGAAGTGACCCACGGCAGCTCCACAAGGGATCAATCCTTTTGGTTGAGAGCCTGAGCCCTTAATGTGCTCTATTAGCATCATAGGCAGCTCCAGAAAATGCACAAAGTTATAACAAACAGCAAGGAAATATTATGCAAGACCACAGGAAGTCACAGGAGACAGTATTCTGGGCAGACCTGGCAAGACGTCTGTGTGAACTCCAGCTAACAACAGGCTTCGATCATTGGCGCCAAACTGAGCAGAGAACTTTTCTAATGCTGCTATGGATAAAATACCACATGTTTTTGCCAGTGGGCTCTGCTCCAGAACGCTGTGTACCTGACAAAAATCAGATATGCTCAGGTCTCTCTTTTCAATCTCTCTCACTCCCAACTGGGTAAGAAGGAGAGGAAGAAAGTGCAAGTAATTCATTTAGTTTTTGTAAGAATTGACAAATTCATTAGGCATCCCACTAGGTAGCAGCCGTTAGCTAGGTTAGGTCAACCTCAACAAATTAAGATTCATTAGGCCTCATTAGAGGTTGGATGGGAGACCAACAGGAAACCCCAGATCTACAAGCTAGAAAAGAAAATATCAAAGCATGGAATATTTATAATATATAAATATTATTATATCTTTGTATGCCATCAATATGTACTTGACAAAACAAATAAATAAAATAAATAAAATAAAATAATTTTCTTCCTATTGCCAACCTCCCCCCCCCCCCCCCCCCGCAGGAGTGTATGTAGTTATGAGGAGTAAAGATTGACCCATGGGTCTTTACAAATTTGCTAATTAAGGCTTCCCCCTTTAATGGTGGTTAATAATTTTACAAAACAGAAAATAAATAAGCCCTTTTTGGCAGTGTGTGCTTACCTTCAATGAACCTTTGTTCCATTGCTCTACCAAATACTCTGCTAAAGCAAACCCACTCTATAAACATGTTGCTTTTTTATTTCTTGGAAATTGCAGCAATATTTGGGATATTTGGGATATTTGGGATATTTCTAGACCAGGATTGCTTGCACACATATTGTGTTCTCTAGCCTCCCACAAGTCAATACCTGGTGGTTTCTTTTTAGAGAACCGCTTGAGAAGATTGCTGCCAAAACCTAGTTGCGCAAAGTCACACTTTCCTTTGTTAGTTAGTTAAATTTACAGCATTGTGCTACACCATAGTTTATAATAACATGATTTGTTGAGTAAGTCACAGTTACAGGATTTATATACAACACTTTATTATCGATTAGTGTTTATAATCCACAATGGCTAATGTCAGCCATCAGGCTAAACTAAAGCCAAACTAAACATATTTTTAATTCTATAAATGAGGAGAACCAGCCTCTTCCTCTTTTAGATCTTCCCCCCGACCAATGAATGTTTTTAGTATGATTGTCGAATGAATTGCAATGAAATTTGTTTTAATTAGAATTTTAAGGATTGTTTTAATGTATTATTAATTGGATTGTTTATTACTGGGGGGTTTTGTATATGTTGTAAGCAGCCCCGAGTCCTCAGAGAAGGGCGGCATACAAATCCAATTAAAAGTAAATTTAAATCTCTACAAAAGAAGCCCAAATCTGACTCAGTTGCAGTTATTGATTATGTGAGCAGAATTTCTATATAACCCTATATTTTTTTAAAAAAAATGAAGTCCTGTTGGTTCTTTCTTTCATTGTTAGGGAAAGATACACATGCTATATCAAATATATTTTAAGAGAAAGAGAGTAAAACAACGTATAGTGTTCCCTCGATTTTCGCGGGTTCGAACTTCGCGAATAGCCTATACTACGGTTTTTCAAAAAATATTAATTAAAAAATACTTCACATTTTTTTCCCTATACCACGGTTTTTCCCACCTGATGACGTCATATGTCATCACCAAACTAATAATTTTTGCAAATAACTAACAAAAAAAATGATTATTGTTAATAAATAATTATGTTTATAAATATCAGGATCACTAAGTGTCTTATTCAATGGTGAGTACCAGTAATAATGGTGAGTCAATGGTTGTTAAGGGAATGGGAAATGGTAATTTAAGGGTTTAAAGCAGAGGTCCCCAACCTTTTTTGCACCAGGGACCGGCTTTAAGCTAGACCAATTTTCCACGGCCCGGGGGGCGGGGCTTTGGTCATATGGGGGTGGGGTTATGGAGGGGTGGAGCTTAGTGACGCAGCCCTCCACACTTCTCCACAGGACGGGGAGAATCAGGAGGCTCCTTTGGCGGCTGGGGGCTGCCTGGCTTTGTGATTTTGGCTGGGGGGGGAGTTAGGAAGGTCCTACTTCTCCACCCCCCAGCCAAAAATTCAAAGCCTATCTGCTGGATACGGGCGATGAGTGGGACAGAGCGGCGCGGAAGCCTCTTGCAGCAGCTGCCACAGCCACCGGCTTCGGCGCCGCTCGTCCCGCTCATCGCCCGTATCCAGCAGATAGGCTTTGAGTTTTTGGCTGGGGGGGGGAGAAGTAGGACCTTCCTAACTCCCCCCCAGCCAAAATCACAAAGCCAGGCAGCCCCCAGCCGCCAAAGGAGCCTCATGATTCTCCCCGCCCTGCCCGACGCCCCACCCTGTCCTGCATAATGTCCTCTGCCGGGAGGGCAGCGGCGCCGCGGACCGGCTGGAAAACCCCAACGGCCCGGTCCCGGTCCGCGGACTGGCGGTTGGGGACCTCTGGTTTAAAGTGTTAAGGGATGGCTTGTGATACTGTCTATAGCCAAAAATAGTGTACATGTATTTACTTCCGCATCTCTACTTCGCGGAAATTTGACTTTCGCAGGCGGTCTTGGAACGCATCCCCCGGTGGAAATTGAGGGAACACTGTAATCTTGACACAGAAGCTTTGGTTCTTGATTCATGCAAAAGAGAATCCTCTATACAATTCTATGCAAACTTAATAGGAGATACATCACATAGAGCTGCTTTGGTACCTGCTAGTTTCAAATATCTGTATTTCTTGGTATCATTGCTTGTGGGGAAAAATAGCCTATGATTTTCATTTCTATTGCACCTCCATCTATGCTTTCTAATGGTATCCCATCTTATGGGAGGAAACAATTAATGCAATAGACAAGAAGGACTATGATGATTACGGAAAGTAGAGCAATGCCTGGGATGCCTAAAGATTAAGAGTAAGACTAACAATGCAAATAAATTTGCTTTCATTTCATTCTCACATCATTATTTAGTTTCCACTATGATTTATGCCTTTTCATGTGGATTGAACAAAGATAGATTTTCTCCAGGATGGTGTATCCTGGTCCTTCAGGTCTTTTAACAGTAGCCATGTATACAATTATGCACTGTTCTGTATTAATTCTGTTTAATATGGGTACAATTCTCATGTTACTGAGAATAGGCATTGCTAACAGGCAGTTATTAAACTCATGTAAACATTAGATACAGAATAAAATAAACCCTTAAGAATCATGAATCTGGGCAGTATCATGATTTCCTAGATGTTGATTTATTAAATGTTTAAACCCATATATCACACCTCAAAACTATGCAATGATCCAGGCTCCAGTAGCTTATTTAAACAAGCTCAGAAAAAAAGATTCCCAGTTTGACATTATGTGAGAATTGGGTTTTATTGTATATTGCATTGTAAGATAAAGTGTGGGCTGTTTCTTTTTGGCATAGTGCGAAGAATGAAGCAAGATAGTAAAGTTTATATTGTAAACAAACTGGAGTTAAAACAAAATATGGCTTAATGTGATACGTATGTGATTGTAACTGAAACCTTCATAAGATTCTAGTAAGAATAAAATGTTTGCTAGAGATGAAAGATCTAGAAGTATTTGGTGGATTGCACATGAAGTATAAGCTGGCTTCCAGGTGCTTTTTATAAAAACAAACATACTTCACACAAAATATTACATTTTACTTTAAGCTGAAGAAAGCACATTAATTCATTAAAACATTTAATTTGTGATTGATTAAAGGAGACAATAATTTTCCTCCAAATTTTCCACAATTTCCTAAAGACCTTGAAGAAGAGGATGTAGTCCCTTCAAACAACTATTTGGATATTATTATGATACTGTCTTTCATCTTTCAATTTTCAAAACAAGAAATGGAATAAGTATTTTGTCCTCTCTAACAATGTTTATTACATGATTTCATCAACAGAAAGTAGGCAAATTGCACAAAATTAAAAATACACAATTCTGTAACACTGCTGCACTTAAAAGTGACTTGTGACCATGCCTTGAACTTATGATTGTCACAGGATCCTTGTGATCACATGATCCAACTTTGGACACTTGACAACTGATATATATTAATGACATGTGGATATGAATAGAATAGAATTCTTTATTGGCCAAGTATGGTTGGACCCACAAGGAATTTGTCATTGGCGCATATGCTCTCAGTGTACATTGGCAGCATTCTGGGATCATGGGATCACCATTTACAAACTTCCCAGGGGGCTTCCGGGGAAAGCAGTGGGAAGCCAAGTTTGTGTAAAAAAAAAATCAGGCATGATTCAATTAAAGACTGTATTGCTTGGAGATGGAATGTACAGTCACAATTGTGGTCATAAACTGAAGACTGCCTGTATGTGAATATTTCAAAAGAGACTAAATCTTTTACACTTCTAGAAATTTACTTGGTTTTGCTACTTAGGGGACAGGATCAACCTAGAGCCAAGGATATTACATCATGTCTATGCAGTTACAAAACTCAGTCTTTGACTCTTTATTGCTACTATTTAGATTTTATTTCTTAAACCTTATGCTTTTAACTAGATATGCTTGCGCATATCTTTAAACATGCATTTGTATTTAACTATTTAATTAGTTACATGGATTTAATAGGTTTTTATTTGAGTTTTTTATTATTTTATCATTGATCAATCAGATTGTACAAATATAATTCTTATCTTTTATGGCATGGGTTACTATTTCCATAATGTAGTCTTATTTTTCCATTTCTCTTTGTAAGTATATATTGTAACAGGAAAACACCCTTCATTTTTGTTCTAATTCAGACCATGTACAATACCTACATACTAGCATTTTTCGTGGCAGCAAAGTCATAAATATGGGATTTTTCTCATTAAAATAGCTTTTTACCATTTTTAAAGAGGGTCTAAACAAGTAATAGCTTTTTTAATGTATACCCCATCCCCAATATTTTCAGAACACTGCAAAAACTAATTAGTGGCATCAGGTGTTTATTTATAAGGAGGATAACTTAATTGCGAATGTCCAGAAGATTTACTGATGTTATCTGGGATTTTTCAAGCATCAGGCTGTAACTTTCCATGAAAAGACAAAAATGAGAATAACCAGTTAGTTATTCTAAAATTAAAAGTATAATGATTGCACACCACTTGTTGTCATTATGTATGGCCAGTGAAGGACTACCAAAATTTTTACTAACACACTGTGGGCGTGGCTTATACAGGACGCCCTGCATTTTCTTTCAACATCTCTCAGTCCAAATTGGGTGCTCTGGGGTGGAGCTCCATTTTCACTGTGTTTCTTCCCTTCTGGGCAGTAGCCCACCCCTGTGTATGGCTAACATGCTCTGTGGGAAAATCAAATACAATCTATTTCTTGTTCAACTGGTCTTGCTCAACTGGTCACTTTTAGACGCTGCTTCAAATATAGCGTCTAGATGTCCAGGTAACAAGTATTTGCTGAATCTTCCAAGTGCCTAATGTAAACATTCTAGAACAGGAACGTCAAACTTGATTTCAATTATGGCTGCATCAGGGTTGTGATTGACCTTGGGAGCAGGGGGTGTCGTTGGTGGGCATAGCCAACTTGATGTCCCTCATGTTGGGGGTGTCTGTAAAATCCTGAGTGCTCTGCCAGCGAAAAAAGGCTCTAGCACTACATTTTCAGCTGTGACAGCATCCTGCTGCCCTCTGCCAGTGAAAACAGAGCTCAGATCCCACCCCGCGAACTCCATTTTCACTCCCAGGGGGCAGCAGGAGGCCGTTGCAGCTGAAAACAGAATCTGGGAGGGCTGCAGATGGCTCAGGAGAGCCATGTGAGGCCCTCCCAGATTCTGTTTTCAGCTGCGATGGTTTCCTGCTGTCCCCTGCCAGTGAAAATGGAGTTCATGGAAGGGGTGGGGGAATCTGAGCTCTGGCAGAGGCACGGCAGACCGGTCCTTTGCTGTTTCTGGGGCAGGCCCATGGACCTGGTCTAAGCACTCCGCGGGCCAGATCCAGCTCCCTGGCCTTGAATTTGACACTCCTGTGCCAGAATGTTTAAAATAGATGAAGTGTTGTTAAATCTAAAAAAAAGTTTTCAACTGGGTGTTCTTTTATGTCTACATTCACAAAAAGTGATGAGGAGCTTTTGTATCAAAATACATTCAAACCATGATGTAGATAGCGGCTCACATTTCACAGACTGAAACCATAGCTTTAAAGTTGGTTTCCAAGCAGCAATCTGTATAACTGTAATTGGTCATCTGGTTTAGGTCCAACCTTAGGTAGACCTTGACCTATGACCATAATTAAGCCCAAATTTTCTGTTGCTAAGTGAAATAGTTGTTAAGTTAATTTTGCCTCATTTATGACCTTGCTTACCACTGTTGTTAAACGAATCACTGCCATTGTTAAGTTAGTACTCCAATGGTCATAAGTATAAAAAAAATGTTATAATCCACTTGTTTCAATGCCGTTGTAACTTTGAAGTCATTAAATGAATTGTTGTAAGCTGAGGACTACCTGTAGCTAAGGTCCTACCTAAGAAACTTGATATATTATAGAGAAAAGAATGCACTTACAATGACAAGAACAAGAAAAAAAGAGAAAGTAACAGAATTGTGGGACTCACTTATTGTATCCCTGGTTATTTATTAAGTAACCCACAATTTAGTTGAGTTTACACAATGTCAAGTTCTACTGTACTCCACAATGCACAAAGAAAATACATGGTTTAATATGATGTCTGAATAAGGTTTCATATAGTTTCTTATAATATACTTTGGTCGAAGTACGATTTGTTTGGTTTTGAATGAGCATTTCTTAATTTGTAACAAACCACACCTTCTTTTAATTATGTCTAAATAAAGCACAGAAGTAATTGTCCAATCTGGAGATTATAAAAATTGGCTCCAAAACAACTCAGATTTTTAAATCGTGTTTTACAGATGAAGCCCATATTCTTGCCTTGGGCGTCCTATCTATGAAAACTTTTAAAGCACTGTTTTAAGCCACTCCATTTTAAGGCACTTAGTCTTGCCCTCCATTTGCCCAGTGACCAACTCTAGCTGTCTAAGTGGCCTTGCAGGAAATCAGAAAATGGAACAGAGTATCAGTGAAAGATATTCAAACACAGCCTGAACCAAATGCTTTCCCGCACAACCCTCTGCAAACTAAAATTGTGTCTCCTTTCCTTTCTATTTTAAAAATCTGTGTCCTTGCCAACCAACTCTGGCCATCATATTCAGAATTTTATTTTTTTATCCACTCTAAATATGCTGTGAATTAGGTCAAGCTAAGAGATGGAATGAGCGGAGCAAAGATCTTTTGAATTAATAGTGACCAAGTGATTCACTCAAGACAAACATTCTGTCCACTCCCATTAACAGCCTTTTCCCACAAAGTGGCTGGGAATAGTTTTTAGGAACTTTTTTTTTTACTTCACTGACTGCAACTTTTAAAGCAATTAGCATCAGTTTTCTCCTTTTACTAGTAAGCTATGGCCACTTTGAATATGGTTTCTTTCCCTATTTCTCTATTGTTGCCCTATTGCACAATGTGGATGAAAATCACTGTGCTTAAATTTCAGGGTTACCTATCTAGCAAATGGTTTTGGAGCATATCATATTGCTGCCCTTTTCTCAGCTTAGGAATAGCTTGTTAGGGTTATGCTGTGTTCCAGTTAATGCTCAATGTTTACTGGCTACAGAAAGACTTTTGTTTAGCAGTATTACCACACACTTCAGCATGCCAGGTCTGGAATACCTTAAACCACACCCAATTGAGTCATGCATTTGGATAGGTTTCATGATATACAACAAATAAAAAACCTTCTGGAATCCAAACCTCTTCTTCAAACAATACACATTAATTCCTTAAAATCCAAGAAAAGATTAGCAATATAAATGCAATTACTGTACAATGGGGAGCCATAGTAAATATTATATGCAGGTAACAAGAATCATTGTCTGACTTAATTCACTAAAAAGAATTGCAGCTTATATGTTGGCATAATCTGCAATGGCCCTCAAATAAACAATAACATGTTAAAAAAAAACAATTCCAGTCAAAATGAGGAGAGGGAGAATATTGGCACAGCCCTGAGAATTTATTTGGCCTAAGTCATGGTTTGCTGAACAAGCCAAAAGTAACTAAGTTCACAAACTGCATTAAGTCATAAACCACCAGGTTTAATTTGCAAAACTCATTAAACCAAGGGTTGTCAAATCATGAACAGTGATCCCCCAAGGAACTGTGAGCAAGTTAGAGAATGTCGATTCTTTTTTTAAAAAAGCCCATGCTTTGCAAGCATAGTGGAAGTGTGCCAAAACTCTGGGAGCTTTGTTTCCCATTATGCCTATGCAAGACCACTGTGACCACTTTGGGTACCAGTTTCAGGGGCCTTGTGATGAATAGATTAAAATTGAACAATTGAAAGTGGCTTATTGTTCTATTTTTTATGCTAAATGTAGTGTAGTGGAGGGATTTCATACAAATTCATCTGTTTAGGGGGTTATAGTATTGCATATTTAAAAATCAGAGCTTATATTCGACTTCTTTTTTATTGCTGTATCTTTTTGTATTGTTATTATGTTGTAAGCTGCCCTGAGTCCTTCGGGATTGGGCGGCATAGAAATTGAATTATTATTATTATTATTATTATTATTATTATTATTATTATTATTATGTCAGTACAACACAGCAAACGAGATCACTATGCTGGATTTCGTATTACATCACCAATCGGGCACTTCCCAAGCACCTAGGACTGCGTGATGTAGCGGCAAATTATGTTTGCTGATCCCAGTAAAGCGGCCTTTTGCAATTGATAGATGGAGATTTTGTCAATTCCAATGATTTTCAAATGTCCGCTGAGATCCTTTGGCACTGCGCCCAGTGTGCCAAGTACCACTGGGACCACTTTCACGGGCTTATGCCAGAGTTGTTGCAGCTCGATTTTTAGATCTTTGTATTTCACTAATTTCTCTAGCTGCTTCTCCTCAATTCTGCTGTCTCCTGGGATTGCGATGTCGATGATCCATACTTTCTTTTTCTCCACGATCACAATGTCTGGTGTGTTATGCTTCAGAATTCAGTCAGTCTGAAGTCGGAAGTCCCACAGTAGTTTTGCTTGCTCATTTTTGACCACTTTTTTGGGCTTATGATCCCACCAGTTCTTTGCCACTGGTAAATGGTAGTTCCGGCACAAGTTCCAGTGGATCATCTGTGCCACAGCATCATGTATATGATTGTAGTCAGTCTGTGTGATCTTTTTGCAGCAGCTGAGTATGTGATCGATTGTTTCATCTGTTTCTTTACAGAGTCTGCACTTTGGATCGTCTGTTGATTTTTCAATTCTGGCTTTGACAGCATTTGTTCTAATGGCCTGTTCTTGTGCCGCCAATATTAGTCCTTCTGTCTCCTTTTTGAGTGTTCCAATTGTAAGCCATGACCAGGTCTCCATTATTATTATTATTATTATTATTATTATTATTATTATTATTATCATCATCATCAATATCAATAACAATAACAATAACATAATCAATAACATAATCAATAACAATAACAATAACAACCCAACCCAATGAACCATAGTGAAGCAGACTGACTAACGGAAACATTAACATCCCCAACTTAATACCCTGCATAGAAGGGAATAAGCCTTCCTTGGTTCCAAGTGACCTGGATCTTGCAGAAGGTTCACAGCAATGTCACACAATGGAAGTGAATTAAGCATAACCTCTAAATGCAGTGGCCCCCAACCTTTTGGCACCAGATTCCATGGAGAGAGGTTTTTCCACAGACCAGAGGGGCCATGGTTTCACATGCTGCCTGCATCCCGCAAATGGGGCTTCACTTGTTTGCCTGACCCAGTTTCAGGCATGCCGTGGCCTGGTTACCCAGCCATGGACTGGGGGTTGAGGACCTGCTCTAATAAAAACCATTACCAGAAGGTCCTTGATAGTAATGGGCAGCCAAAATTTTTACTGCTACGCTGTGGGTGTGGCTTATTTTGTGGGTGTGGCTTAATGGTCATGTGACTGGGTAGGAGTGGCTTGCTGGCCATGTAATCAGGTGGGAGTGGCTTGAGCGATCATCGTTTAAATAAACTGTTAAGTCCTCGACTTACAGCTTTACAAGTGTCGCTCGCTGGGGTGACAATTTGCTTTGCGTTTCCCGCGCTCTCCTTCCTGGGTGCCCCCCACCTTAGGCTGGGTAGTTAGGCAAACGGGTGCTGCCAGAAGCATAAACGCTGCCAGTGCCGCTTCCACCCACACCTTCTGCTTGCACCCTAGGCATGAGATGGCCACATGAGGCTGGAGGGGAGCCGGGCAGGAGAGAGGGAAGCTCATCCGAGGCCTGGAAGGAGGAAAGAGGAAAAAAGCAAGGAGCACAGATGCAGCAGCAGCAGCAGGGGGGAAAAGGAGATCCGAGCTGAGACCAGTAATCCAGGAAGTGACAGCTGCAATTAGCTGGAGCTGCACACGCATCTTCATTTCCACCTGTGGAACTGAGTTCCACCCTGTCCTGCCTGCTGCCCACCCCTGGTTCTTGATATACTAACTATAGCCTCTAACAAGATATAGGAAGCTGGTTTCACTAGCGTAATCTGGTATGATTGGTTGGTATGGTTGGTTGCTAAGAGTGAAGGGCTGCAAAAATTTTTACTACCACACTTTGGGTGGTATTATTTTGTGGGTGTGGCTTGCCGGCCATGTGGCCAGGTGGGAATGGCTTGACGATTATGTGACGGGGTAGCTTAAAGGTCATGTGACTGGCTTAAAGGTGGCCAACTTGATGTCACTTACGTCAAGAGTTTGTGTTAGGGTTAGAGATACAATTTCCCTATCTATTTACTATTACTGAACATCCAAAATATAATATTTAATTCTATGTGTATATGCCATATGTGTACATACATATTACACACAGGCACACGAATATATATTATCTACTATTTAAACTGTATGTGTATGTACACATACATGCACAAACACACACGCATACACAGCTCTTATAAAATTATACACATTCAGCCTTTACTGTTATAGGAAAAACATACCCAGAGCCCAGAAGGGGAAAAAAAGAAAAAAATTCAAATTTTTTCTACCAGTTCTGCGTATCTGACTGTAACCATAGGAGCTCATCACTGGTTGGTAACCGTCAGGAAACAAGAGTTGAGAAATATACTGATGTCTATGCAGCCATGTTGAGCCTACTCAAAAAATATAATATGAACTGACTCTAAATATTATTAGGTGCCAGATTATTAGATGACAATCAAAGAAATACATGGTCTGAAAAAATAGTAAAACAATTAACACAATCTGTTCTCTTTAAGAAATATATATTTAAAAAAACCAGATAGTTGAAACTGGAAGAATTTGAGAAAGTACATATGCATATAGATGCCTACAATCTACTGCTTCTTCAGACCTTGCATTTCTTTGATTGGCATCTAATAATCTGGCACCTAATAATGTTTAGAGTCAGTTCACTTTACATCTTTTTTCTGAGTAAGCCCAGCATGGCAGCATGCACATCAATTTATTTCTCAACCTGATTCTTGATGTCTAGCCAACCAAGTAAGTAAACTAGCGTATTTTCCTAGTCAAAGAAAGTGACTGATTCCATTACATTCGTGACCAGAGAAAGGAATACAAGACCAGTCTTCCAGAAAAACAGCCTTTGACACTTTGCTTTGTGTCAAAAAATATATAAATCATGTCTTAAATGATGACAATAATGAATTTGTTGCTTCAGCACAGGAAATGAAATACAGAACAGAAACTATTTTTATACTATCATAATTTCTGCAAAGTTTAAACAAATTGAACTGCACAGTGCAATACTACAAGTATAACAATAAAGCTGTGGTAATCTGATTTTCCAAGCTCTATTTTTCTAGGATAATGATTTGCATACTTTTACAATCACATAATAAAATGGTTATGTTAGACTGATTTCCAAGCATATTGGGACTACGGTACAACTCCGGGGATAACCATCCAGATCCCTGGCTATAGTAGTTGGGGATTATGGGAGTTAAATTCAGTGGTTCAGTGTTAAAGAAATCTATTTTATACCATTTCAGACTATTAATTGATCTAATCTAAAATATCTATTCTACTAGTGATAATTGTTCAAGATCTTGTAATGATATTTTCACACATTCTTCCAAATATCTCTTTAACTGGAGATATCAGCAAGTAAATGCCGCATACTTCCCAGAGACCAATTCCCAGAGTCCTCCGGGTCCCGTCAACTAAGCAATGCAGGTTTGCGGGGCCATGAGGGAGGGCCTTCTCTGTTGCTGCCCTGGCTCTACGGAATCAACTCACCCTGATGTCCATACTTCTCCCACCCTACTGGCCTTCCACAAGGCCATTAAGAACTGGCTTTGTAGGCGGGCCTGGGGGGCCATGAATTAACAACTATCATGGCCAAATCATATGAATGTTTAGTATGCATGTTGGTTAATTTATGGGTTTTTAAATTAAGGTTTTATAATTTTTTAGATTTTAAATTTGACTTCTTTTTTATCGTTTTGTATTTATATTGTTGTTGTAAGTCACCCAGAATCCTTGGGATTGGGTGGCATAGAAGTTGAATTATTTTTTTATTTTTTTATTTATTTTATGTATTCATTTGTCCAATACACAAATACATAGGAAGAAAAATAGACATGTGATAATATAAAAGATGGTGAAAGTGAACTTAGAGGAGAGGATATATGAAAGGAAGAGAATATATAAGATAGGTGAAAGAAAGGAAAGACAATTGGACAGGGGACGAAAGGCACACCAGTGCACTTATGTACGCCCCTTACTGGCCTTTTAGGAACCTGGAGAGGTCAATCGTGGAGAGTCTAAGGGAGAAGTGTTGGGGGTTAGGGGTTGACACAATTGAGTCCGGTAATGAGTTCCACGCTTCGATAACTCAATTGTTGAAATCATATCTTTTACAGTCAAGTTTGGAGCGGTTCGTATTAAGTTTGAATCTGTTGCGTGCTCTTGTGTTAATTGCGGTTGAAGCTGAAGTAGTCATTGACAGGTAGGACATTGCAGCATATGATCTTGTGGGCAATATTCAAATCGTGTTTTAGGCGCCGTAGTTCTAGGCTTTCTAGGCCCAGGATAGATAAATAGACAGATAGATAGATAGACACACACACAGAGAGAGAGAGAGAGAGAGAGAGAGAGATCTGGAATCATCTGCACAAAAAAGGCATATTCTATTATAGATACCTCATTTTCAAGCCTCCTGCCCACAGTAGTATTTTGGGAGTTGCACACACGTAAGTTTCTTCCCAAATTTTGGGACTGTGTCACAACTTCTCTCCTACATTTTCCTTACTTTTCTAGTATTTGGACTACTATATCAACGTCTTGAGACAAAGATCCAAGGCTTTTGTTTAAGTCATTCCACCTAATAATAAATATTGTAGTGCTTGTATTCATCAGGTTATTTTGCAGTATTTGCTATTTATGGAAGTTGATTATTCTCTTTTGCTATTATAATAAAGAAATTGGAGGGAGGAGCAATGTATTTCATCAGTGATCTACAAATGAGGATTGTTTTTAGTTTTTTCCCATTCCCATATAACTCACAAAAGTTCATCTGAACTCCTTTATCCAAACTGTGTATAGTCAATTTAATTCAAAGTTCTTATTGAAATTATCTGATAGTGTTACAATTTTGTAGTGATAGTGTTACAATTTTGTTTTTACATCTGAGTATTTATTGGATCTTACCGAGATTTTGGATCGTGGAGGGAAGTAATATCATTGTGATTTGGTGCTACAATTAGGCTCTGATATTTTGTCTTGCTAATGAAGCATTGTCAACCTCCATGAATTTCGGGGGGAGGGGGGGAACACAACAAAATACAAAAATGAGTAGCAGTGATAACATGGAAGGTCACTGAACTTTTCACTCCAGCCACCATTTGCTACATTTTGCATTTGGTAATACAAATTAACACTTGCTTCTTGTAGACAAAACAACAAGATCTACTTGGCCTTGTAAATACTTTCAGCAGGAGCAACAATAAATGTTTAATTACATTTTCAGGAGAACGAAGGGGCTCTGATTAAATGAAAAAAACAAAACAAAACCCAAGACCTTTCAAGAATTCAGCTTGAAATGTTCTCAGAACACTGGAACATTGCGTTTAAAAAAGAAAACAGGAAATCTGCCCCAACAAGAAGTGGACATCTGGTCATTCTAATCTGAGGCACAGCAACAGCGACAGCACTAAATATTACAAATCTCATGCGTAAGTGGAATTAACTCCCATTGTGCTGGATGGGACTTACTCCTGAGTAAGCCTGTATGATGTTTGCCACTTTAATAATTTTAATTTGCTTTTCATTTCCAGATGGTTGTAGAACAGCAAAACTCTTTATTCTACTTTGATGCAATTTAATTGGAAACAAAAGCAATGTACATTATGTATGTATGTATGTATGCATGCATGCATGCATGCATGCATGTATGTTTGTTTGTTTGTTTTTCTATGCTGCCCACCTCCCTAGGGACTCAGGGTAGCTCACAACAAAAATGAACATGAATCAGTAGGAAAAAAATTCAATTTAATATAATTGCAGCCATTCATACGTTCATGGATCTACTTCACTAGTCACACACACACACACACACACAAAGGTCAAAGGCCCCAGGTCTGTCGGAAAAGCCAGGTCTTTATGGCTTCCCAGAAGGCCAATAAGGTGGGGGTGGTGTGGATCTCAGGAGGTAGCTGATTCTGGAGAGTTGGGGAAACCACAGAGAAGGCTCTCTCCTGCGGACCTGCCAGCTCACATTGTTTAGTTGAAGAAGAGCAATCCTGTGGGATGTTACCAGTCACTGGGAAGTATGTGATAGAAGGCAGTCTTGCAGATACTCTGGCCCTGAGCCATGTAGGGCTTTAAAAATAATAACCAACAAATTGTGATGCCTTGAAGATTACCAAGGAACAGAGCAACACAACTACAAACCTTTCCAGAGAGCAACACAACTACAACCCTTTCATTTTTAAATTTTCTTTAATCAGGCATCCCAACCACCCCAACATGCAATAGACAAGGTTTCATGTGTAGATTAAAGAGTGCAGCAGTCTTGGGCCACTGATGCTTATGTTTGATTTACCTTTTTAACTTAAATCATCCAAGGGCATGGGGTGAGGTATCATCAATATGCGGATGATACCCAGTTGTACATCTCCACCCCATGTCCAGTCCGCGAAGCAGTGGAAGTGATGTGCCGGTGCCTGGAGGCTGTTGGGGACTGGATGGGTGTCAACAAACTCAAACTCAATCCAGACAAGACGGAGTGGCTGTGGGTGTTGCCTCCCAAGGACAATTCCATCTGTCCGTCCATTACCCTGGGGGGGGAACTACTGACCCCCTCAGAGAGGGTGCGCAACTTGGGCGTCTTCCTCGACCCACAGCTGACATTGGAACATCATCTTTCGGCTGTGGCGAGGAGGGCGTTTGCCCAGGTTCGTCTGGTGCACCAGTTGCGGCCCTATTTGGACAGGGAGTCATTGCTCACAGTCACTCATGCCCTTATCACCTCGAGGTTCGATTACTGCAATGCTCTCTACATGGGGCTACCTCTGAAAAGTGTTCGGAAACTCCAGATCGTGCAGAATGCACCCACGAGAGCCATCGTGGGGCTTCCCAGATTCGCCCACGTTTCTACAATACTCTGTGGCCTGCATTGGCTGCCGATCAGTTTCCGGTCACAATTCAAAGTGTTGGTCATGACCTTTAAAGGCCTACATGGCATTGGACCAGAATACCTCCGGAACCGCCTGCTACCGCACGAATCCCAGCGGCCGATAAGGTCCCACAGAGTTGGCCTTCTCCGGATCCCGTCGACTAAACAATGTCGTCTGGCGGGCCCCAGGGGAAGAGCCTTCTCTGTGGCAGCCCCGGCCCTCTGGAATCAACTCCCCCCGGAGATTAGAACTGCTCCCACCCTCCTTGTCTTCCGTAAACTACTTAAGACCCATCTATACCGCCAGGCATGGGGGATTTGAGACACCTTTCCCCCAGGCTTATTATAATTTATGTTTGGTATGTATGTGCTGTTTGGTTTTTTAAATTGATAGGGTTTTTAGTTTTTTCTTAATATTAGATTTGTGCCTGTACAATATTGTTTTATCGCTTGTTGTGAGCCGCCCCGAGTCTTCGGAGAGGGGCAGCATACAAATCTAATAAATTATTATTATTATTATTATTATTATTATTATTAATTAACCATATAAATATCCTTCCAATTATTAATTACTTTAAACCTAATGTATATTTACAAATATGTTTGATGCGTGATTAATATATGAGTGGAAGTGATGTGCCGGTGCTTGGAGGCTGTTGGGGTCTGGATGGGTGTCAACAGACTCAAACTCAACCCGGATAAGACGGAGTGGCTGTGGGTTTTGCCTCCCAAGGACAATTCCATCTGTCCATCCATCACCCTGGGGGGGGAGTCACTAACCCCCTCAGAGAGGGTCCGCAACTTGGGCGTCCTCCTCGATCCACAGCTCACATTAGAGAAACATCTTTCAGCTGTGGCGAGGGGGGCGTTTGCCCAGGTTCGTCTGGTGCACCAGTTGCGGCCCTATTTGGACCGGGAGTCACTGCTCACAGTCACTCATGCCCTCATCACCTCGAGGCTCGACTACTGTAACGCTCTCTACATGGGGCTACCTTTGAAAAGTGTTCGGAAACTTCAGATCGTGCAGAATGCAGCTGCGAGAGCTATCATGGGCTTTCCTAAATTTGCCCATGTCACACCAACACTCCGCAGTCTGCATTGGTTGCCGATCAGTTTCCGGTCACAATTCAAAGTGTTGGTTATGACCTATAAAGCCCTTCATGGCACCGGACCAGAATATCTCCGGGACCGCCTTCTGCCGCACGAATCCCAGCGACCAGTTAGGTCCCACAGAGTTGGCCTTCTCCGGGTCCCGTCAACTAAACAATGTCGTTTGGCGGGACCCAGGGGAAGAGCCTTCTCTGTGGCGGCCCCGACCCTTTGGAATCAACTCCCCCCAGATATCAGAGTTGCCCCCACCCTCCTAGCCTTTCGTAAGCTCCTTAAAACCCACCTCTGTCGTCAGGCATGGGGGAATTGACATGTTCCTTCCCCCTAGGCCTATAAAATTTGTGTATGGTATGCTAGTGTGTATGATTGGTTTTTAACTTGTGGTGTTCTTAAAATTAATTTAATATTGGATTTGTCTTGTATTGCTGTTGCTGTGAGCCGCCCCGAGTCTGCGGAGAGGGGCGGCATACAAATCTGATTAAACTGAAACTGAAACTGAGATGTGGTTTTTTGTGTATAAATGCTCTCATTCTCTATCTCTATATGTAAATGTGTCTTTTCTTTTTTCCTTTCTATAATATCTATCTATATTATACAACAAGGATCGACAAACCCAGGCGCCTGGTCGCCAGTGGCGCCTAGAAAATGTTGTCTGGCGCCTAGAAAATGTTGCCTGCTGTACTGTATGTATACAGCAGTGTTTTTCAACCGGTGTGCCGCGAGGTGGCTCCTGCAAGTGGGAGCTCCAGGGCTGAGGCTTCAGCCCTGGAGCTCCCACTTGCAGAAGCCGCCCCCCGGCTATTGCCCGCCGCCGCCGCTACCCGCGCACCCCAAAATACCCCCCCTGCGTGCCCTTTTCCATGGGCGCGCAGTCCCCATTCCCCTGCCTGCCTGGGGGCGGGGGCGGGGAGGCGCCGGCAGTAGAAGGCGCAGCCCCCGCCCGCCCGATCCGCTCCCTCTCCTCCTCTTCCGCTGAAAGAAACGCGCGGAAGCTGCCTGCTTGAGCCTCGCGTTGCTCCACCCCGCTTCATCCTGCTTGTCATCCTCCGTTGCCAGGAAAGCCGGGTTTGTTTTCCGTGAAAGCAGCGCGCCTTTTAACACGCTGCTTTCCTGCACCAGCGACGTTTGGCTGCCGGGGGGGCGGGGAGGAGAAAATCCTCCCCCCCCCAGGAGCAGCAAAAGCCTAAGCGGTGGGGTGCGCCGTTTGCCTTCCGGCTCAGTCGCAGAGGCTTTTGCTGCTTGTGGAGGGGGGGGTTGGCGGTGCCGATGCCAAATGCTTTCCCTCCGCGGTGGGGGGTGCAGGGCAGGCGCAGTCAGCCCCAGGAGACAAAGATGGAATGAGAGAAAGGAAAGAGAGAGAAAGGGAGGGAGAGAAAGAAAAAGTGAGAGATAGAAAGGATAGAGAGAAAGGGAATGAGAGAAAGGAAAGAGAGAGAAAGAGAGGGGGAGAAGGAAAGAGTGAGAGATAGAAAGGATAGAGAGAAAGAGGGAATGGAAAGAGAGAGAAAGGGAGGGAGAGAAGGAAAGAGTGAGAGATAGAAAGGATAGAGAGAAAGAGGGAATGAGAGAAAGGAAAGAGAGAGAGAGAGAGAAAATAAGAGAGAGAGAGCAACAGAGAGAGAAAGAACAAGAGAGAGAAAGCATGAGAGAGAGAAAGAACAAGAGAGAGAGAGAAAATAAGAGAACAAGAGAGAGAAAAAGATAGCAAGAGAGAGAGAAAGCAAGACAGATAGGTAGAGGAAAGGAGAGTGAGAGAAATGAGAACAAAAAGGGGAGAAAAAAGGAGAAATGAGAAAATGATTGAGGCAGAGAATGAGAGGAGAGTGAAACAAAAGAGAGAGAGAGGTGATTCTTGAAGCATATGGTAAAAAGCACCCAAATAATAAGAAAACCCCCCCAGCCCACACCTGTTTTTGAAAAGGATAAAAGAGAAAAAAACCCCAGCCCTCAACTGGTTTTGGAAATGGTTGGAGTGTGTATACATACACACACATAAGGGGGGGAGAGAGACAGGGATGGAAAAAGAGGAGAAGTGAGAGGGAGAAGGAATGAGGGAAAAAGGGAGGAAGAGAGAGAAATGAGAAACACGAGAGAGAAAAGGGGGAAAGACAGGAGAAGTACCCAGAAATGAGACAGTGGTATAAATTTCAGGAGGGATGATTGATGATTGACTGTATTTATAAGGGGATGTTACATGGGATTGTATATATGAGGGGGTTATTTATGTATGTATGTATGTATGTATGTATGTATGTATGTATGTATGTATGTATTTATTATTTATTTATTTATTTATTTATTAGATTTGTGTCATTTTGGTTGGTGGTGTGCCCCAGGATTTTGTAAATGTAAAAAATGTGCCGCGGCTCAAAAAAGGTTGAAAATCACTGGTATACAGTATATTTTTCCCGCCTTGTGTTTACGCCCAGAAATGGTACATCTTGGCTTCCGTAGCTCCGCCCATCAACCTCGGAGCGAGCTGCTTTCCCAGCGTCCCCTGCGCTTGCGTGCGTCTCTCCCTCCCCCCCTTGCCTCCATTCCGCCTCCTACTCGAACCCCTTCACTCCCCCCCACCGCACACAGACGCTCCGATCTTGGCCGCTCACCCGCCTTCGGAGAGAAGCGGAAGCCCCTCCCCTCCCGGCGTGAGGTTTTGTTCATTCCTCCTCCGGCCGCGTGCGCGGTGACTTCCGACCAGTAACCCCTCCTCCCCCCTCCCCCCCTCACCCGCGTCCCCGGCCCGGTCTCCCTTTCCTTCTTCTCTGTTTCGGTTTCTGACTAACGGTCTCCCCTCGGATCCCGACGGGAGTACAGCAGAGCCGGCTCGGCGGAGCCAGGCCTGCGCCGGGGGGGAGGGGGTGAAAGCGATGTCAGGTGGAGACTCGGCAAAAAACCAAGTTTGCTTAAAAAAAATTCTGGCTCCTAAATTTTTTGGCTGGCTCCTAGATTCTGAACAACTTTGTCGACCCCTGTTATACAATATCTATCTATCTATCTATCTATCTATCTATCTATCTATCTATCTATCTATCTATCTAATCCATCCATCCATCCATCCATCCATCTAATCCCATATACTTCAGTAGACATATGTATAATATAGGAAGGAAGGAAGGATTATATAATCACGAATGTGATTTAGCTTTAGGTGTATGACTACTTAGAGATGTTTTATGACAATTATAAAGATCTTTATATTCTTTGTATTACAAATAACTCAAACTCAATGGAAGAAACCACTGGAGGTATGGAGTTTTTAAAATACTACAAAATTAACAAATCCATATATTTATTGTTGTTAAACTAGTGAGTTTAAATAAGTTAAGGTGACACGATACCTATGGTGTTGGACATTCAATGATTACTATTCCTACAGTTCCCTTTCTTCAACATGTGTTAAATTATCTAATAAAGAAATGGACCTATTTCTGTCTCACACACACACAATGGAAGAGAGTAGACCACAGTCAATCACTTTGATACATGGGATATATGTGACATACACTATTTGAAGGCAATTTACATGTTTGTAATTTTTCAATATTCTTTCACAAGAATATACAATTAACTGTTGAGTAAGAGGGAAAAATATCTCAAACTGAACCAAGTACAGACATGTCCTGTACAATGATCACTCTTATCCATTTGAGACAATCATTTGTGAAATTATTGATAAAACAATTGTTCCTAGTCCAGCACAAGCATATCTGTCTTAATTTCAAAAAGAAAGAATATGTATCCATTTCAAGTCTCTTTTTGGAATTAGTGTAACTCAAAAGTGCTTTGTCTTGATTTATCATATCCATTAGCAATTACTGTAACTGGGGGAAATTCCCCTCTTCTCAAAAGTATTAATCATATATTTATTAGACAATGACCATATATTCATTTAACCAACTTCCTTTCTAAAGGAGCCACATTTTATTTTATTGATGTAAATAAAAATTCCACACATAACCCCCACCCCCCAATCTTAGAATAACAATCAGAACAACTAGAACTTAATATGAGCCAGAGAATCTCAGGGTCTAGTCTCTCAGGATATCAACAATGATGAGCCATTCTTTGACATAAATTAATTAAAACATTTTTTACTTGTATTGCTTTGACTTTCAATGTCTTCTTTTACATGCTGTTGTCTTAAAATTGTTGTGATATAAGCTACTGTGATACATTATTTCACAGAATATTTAAAATATTAAAATTATTCATTAAGGCTGCATTACTATTAGTTTTCTTATCACCCACGTCTTCCCACTTATGACTGTATGACTGTAACTTGTTGCTTGTATCCTTATGATTTATATTAATATTGATTGTTTCCTGATTGTGCTTATTTGTACCCTATGACAAATTAAGTGTTGTACCTCATGATTCTTGACAAATGTATCTTTTATGTACACTGACTGTATACGTACCAAAGATAAATTCCTTGTGTGTCCAATCACACTTGGCCAATAAAGAATTCTATCCTATCCTATCCTATCCTATCCTATTCTATTCTATTCTATAGTTCTATTCAAAATAATATATTAAAATTAACTATACTTTGTTTACTTAAGGAAAATGTTTAAAAATAAGCAAATAATGCTAGAGTAGAGGCACACTGAAATATATGGCTACTTTCAACCAGTTTACATCAAGAGTAATATAATCCAAATCCAAGCCATAGCAGCTGGGTGACCTTGGGACAGTCACCTTCTCTCAGCCCTAGAAAGGAGACAATGGCAAATCACTTCTAATAAATCTTGCCAAGAAAACAGCAGAGACTAGTCCAGGCAGTCTCTGAGAACTGGGACATGAATGAATGGAACAAATATATTTTGCTGTATCTATTTTATTATCTTAGCATCAAACTGAGTAAAATTTAAAAAGAACAAGCTTTACTAAAACTAAAAGTGGGGGAAATCTGTTTTTCAGGACTCAGGAGATAATATTATTTCCTGCTTCACATTTAGATGGGGATAAGTACCACTAAAAACAGCAATATTTATTTCCAGTTAAATGAAAATTATGACTGCCCTACACAACCTTAAATTTACAAAGTGCTTCTCTTTTAAGAGACCATACCCTAAAATAAAATGAAAAAATGAAAATACACTATGATAAAATAAAAAAATCCATGATGTGGATGTAGGTATGTGTTCAGTTAAAATACATCAAATCCAGCTCAATTCAGTATGGATGATCTAAGTTAAACAGGGAACCATGTTCATATCTACCTCTGAAACCAGTGAATTATATGTTTTCATCTGTAAAATCTGGACAACAATATCCCCAACAAGTCAGAAGTATAGAAAGGTCTATCAAGAATAAGTATCTGTATAAAACAACAACCCTGAACCTAAAAAATTAATATGCCGACTTTGGAAATGAAGTGGGAAGAAGAATATTCTCCTCTTTAATTTGATATTTCAAAGTGGCAGAAAATAGAAGTACTGTATGTTTAAAAGAAACCAATACTTGGACTGTATTTGGACAATTGCCCCCCTCCCAATATATGGTATGCTACAGGATTGGGTTTATACACAATTGATTCACTGATATTTTTGATAATTTTCAGCTTTAGATTTCTTCTAAATCAACTATAATTCCAAATGAAAAAAACCCTGAGTCCAGTTTTCCAGAAATACTGGAGTGAGTTAATTTTCATAGTTGCTTAAGAATCACCTCTCAGGGCTTCCCTCCCACAAGCAGAATACTGCCAAACAACATCATTTGTTGTTGATTTTCTGTATTGATTCTGTGCTTTCACTTGTTTCCCAGTTCACAAAATAGGCAGGTTTAAATCTTACTTAGGTGAGCGAATGTTGAAACAGGGTTTTGCTCCATAAACCAGCAACATTCAGTCACAGCACCAATGTGTGCAGAATCTGCTCCACTTCAACATACATTATGTCATGCATGAAGTCATAGGTGGTTGCGAATGGGACAAGGAGGACAGGCAGATACAGAAAAATGCAGGCCAGCCCCTCACCTTTTGGTTCCTGATTAGGGTTATCAGCTGGACCTCTATTGCTCCATCTCTAAAAAGAGTCAGATATAGTGGCCATGAAGTGTAAACAAAACTACTTGTTGGGTTTTGAAATAGAGCAGCAGTGAAATAGCAAAATGGTGTAACAGTGCACAGAAATAACATAACACGCTAACACAGCATAACACTGAAACACACTCCTGAGTAAAGCATTAAAAAAAAAGATAAAGGTTTTATTTAAATCTTTATTTTATCATTTTGTTTGTGAGTCAGTTCCTTTTCTAACTTCACTCAATTACACTTTATTCAGCTCAGACCCTGCCCGTTTTTTCTTGAGCTACTTTCCCCCACCACCTAGGTTGTATGCAGAAACCAATCCTATCTGTTGCATGCAAAAAATCAGGTTTTACTCCAGAACAGAGGCAGGATAAAGATCAGCAATAGAGTAGCAGATTTCACAGCCAGCAGAACAGTCTGGTAAGTGTCTGAGTTCTCAGCCAACTCAACCAAGTATGGATGGCACAAAGCAGCTATGTCAAAAGGTCCTTATTGCTACCTGGTTCCTCAGCTATTCTTCCTCCTTACACAGATTAAGCCAGGGTGGCTTCATGTTGTCATTTCTCTGCATTGTTAATAAAACAATCAGAAGAACAGTAGCTTGTACCTTGGTGGTTTTAGAGCTTCTGAATCTTTACACGTTATATAGGACAAACCAGGTCACCAATGGGATGGAACACTGGTTTAAAGATGGTACCTCCTATTAATCAATTAATGGCTTGCTTCATGCATTCTCTGTGTTTTGAGATTAGCAAGAGAAAGGCAACTTTAAACCAACTCAAAACTGCTTTGGAGAGTTTGGAAATAAAATCGATGATAGTGTGGAAGTGTATTTTACAGATAATGCTTTTTAAAGAAGACAAGCTGTTGAAATTTCTCCTTTGCACAGTTAGTATCTTGCAATGAAGGCGAAGACATAAATGGAGATAGGGGGAATGGGAGATAATCCGATGTTTGGGGAGGAGAAATGTTGCATACTTCTTATTGCAAACTCTTTAATTGTAACCTTTTCTAGAGCCTTTACCCCAAACCCATCTGATTGTCAGAAATGGCTTAATTTGTCACACCAAGAAACAAACTGTAGCTTTCTGAGGCTGCCTTATACAAGCCAGTACCTTCAGGCTGTGTGGATCATACTAGCTCAGGATCCTGAGAGTTGCAATCCAATAGAGTAAAAGTTGGAGAAAGTTGCTTTCATTGGTGTGCATGAAAAATCCTGTTCCCTGGTGGCTGCCAGCTGATCCAAACACCAATACACATAAAACACAAAGCAAAGGATGACAGGTTGGATTTTTACCCAACTAATCTTTCCTTGAACTCTCCTTGTCCTGCTGAATTGAGTGCAATTCGGAGATACTTTTGAAAGGCCAATGCTCTTCCAGTGAAACCTAGTCAGGAAACCTTTTTTGGCCTAGAAATCTGAAAATTTTGAAACCACTTTTTAACTCTAGTCTAGGGCAAGTCATAACCATTGATGGCAGACCACGTATGGATGAATAGACAAACAAGGAAACATAAGAAAGTCATGTTTTTCCTCTTGTCAGGTACTATAGCAAAAAACCGAGGAAATTGGGAGTGGGCAGGTGGGATGCCGGTAATGGATTTATGAAGGAATAGATCCTAACCCCCAGGACCGCTTGGTGTCTATCTCGCGTTTCAAATATTGGGGACCATTTAAAAATGGATGGCAATTTCTGGGCAGCAGTGGCTACTTGTAAGGAGAATTAAGTAATTTTGCACCAGGAATGAACCTTTCCTCCTCCAGCAGAGAAAGAATGCAATAAAATAACCTGTTGCTTTTTCAAGCGTCGAACGAATTAAATCGCTCGCGACTCAAAGGAAGGGGTGGACCAGATGCTCTTTTAGAGACCTCTCCCAGACCCTACGAGACCAGAATTAACTTCTCAGAATAAAGCCCTGATTGAGAACGCCGGAGTCTCGCTGTTCTCTCCCTCTCGCCTCCTGGGGGGACTGTTAGATAATCGCGGCTCCCTCCTTAAAAGCGGTTTTGTTTCCAAAAGGAGCGCATCCTGGCAAGGTTGATTCAGCCTTCCATCCTTCCAAGGTCGGTAAAACGAGGACCCAGATTGTTGGGAGACAATATGCTTACTCTCTGTAAACCGCTTAGAGAGGGCTGTAAAAAACAGTCTACGTGCTATTGCTATTGCTACTGTGGATCAGAGCCGCCCCTGAACTTTCGCGGCAGGCAGGCAAGGCTGGAAGCATCTTCTACGCCTCTGCCAATCTTTAAGCCCAGTAACTGGAGGACTGACGGCATCCCGCACCTCGCAGGGGGCGAACCTCCTTCTCCCAATCTCCCTCGATGCCATTCCACGCTTTCTGCTCGGCGATCGAAAGAAATTCGAAATTGCGTCGTTCGGGCAAGCACAGCCCGGCGGAGGAAGCTCCCTAGAAAACACCCCCATCGATCTCAATGGAAGAAGACTTTAACAAGGCGCTTCCATTCTTTGACGTCGATAGGATTTCCCCCATCTCCACCCCCAAAAAATCAACCCACGAAGTGAGGGTGTTAAAGATTCAGCTTTCGGTCCGCTCAGTTCTGTCCATTCAAACCTTCGCCTTCGATCAAAGTCTCTAAAACTTCCGGGAGCTTCTCGACCCGCTTAGTGACCGAACCGAAACGATTCAAAAGGTTTAACTAGTCGAAGCGCGTTATCTTTTTCCAACCGGGGCATTTCCCATTTCGAAACCTCCGGCGCGCAAGCCAATCCCTAGCCCCCCCCCCCCCAAGTTTTTAAAGGGGCCGCCTTTCCTGAAGGCTGATGCCCGTTTACTGCCTAAGACGATCGTCCCAGGGACCTTGCCTTGCCAATCGGCTGCGCTCCAGAGAGCGGCTTTCTTGTTGCGACCGCTGTTTGTTGCTGTTTTTAAATCTTAGTAGGGCGCTTTACCAGGCGGCCGAGGAGAAGCTACATTCACTTACTTCTTGCTTGCTTACTTATTTGGATTTATATGCCGCCGAACTCCCGAAGGACTCTGGGCGGCTCACAGCCAAATACAAATAAAATGCAGTATAATACCACTAAAACCAATGTGTTAATTTGACTTGTAATGCCGCCCAATCCTAAGCAACTAACTTGCTTGCTTGCTTGCTACACTCACTTACTTCTTGCTTGCTTACTTACTTATTTGGACTTATATGCCGCCCAACTCCCAAAGGACTCTGGACAGCTCACAGCCAAATACAAATACAATGTAGTATAAAAACTCACTAAAACCAATATACTGTATTAATTTGACTTGTATGCCGCCCAATCCCAAACAACTAACTTGCTTGCTTACTTACTTGGACTTATATGCCGCCCAATTCCTGAAGGACTCTGGGCGGCTCACAGCCCAACACAAATAAAATGCAGTATTAAATAATTTATTAATTTGACTTGTATGCCACCCAATCCCGAAGGACTTCAGAACAATTTAAAATCAACAATCATTAAAACGACAGTTGGGGGAAAAACAGCAACCCATGCAACTTCCATTCGGTCGTCCCGGTGCCTCCATCCCCGTCCCCCACTCCTCCTCCCCGTCCCCTCCTCTTACCTCTTTTTTTCCTTCTCGGCTGTCATCCTGCCGCTCCCGCTTCGCTCTTTCTCCCCCCGCTCTTCGTTGCTTCAACCCAAATGCCAGGAGAGGAAGGCGAAGGCTTCCCCGTGGGAGTCCCGCTCGGACTGAGGGGCAGCCCGGGCGCACAGAGATCCAAGCGGCGGGGCGGCTGGCTTCAGGGGTGGGTGGGAAGGTCTCCCTCCGAAGGCCTTCGAAAGTTCACTGGGCTCGGGTGGCCCCTTTTCGCCGCTTCTGCCTTTCCCCCCCGGGGCTAGGCGCTCTCTTTCCCCGCGCAATTGAGACCGCGGAGCCGAAGGTCGCCGAAGGGAGGCTGCTTTCCAAACCGAGCCGTCCCTGAGCCGACCGTACAGTCTCAGGACACTGCCGAGGATTGTACAGCCCGCTCAGGGAAGAAGCGACGGGGGCAGCGACGACTCTTGCCGCTTCTCCCTCTCGCGGGCTCCGTAAAAAATCTGAGGAAGCAGCGACGCGCTCAGGGCTCTCTTTAAAACGTCAAGCCTTTGGCTGGGTGCTCCGGGGCGGGCGGGCTGAGGGGGGGGAGGCTGCCTCAGACTCCTGAGTCGTGCCCCCCGGAGTCCGGCTCCAGCTGGAGCGGCCGAGCCGCGCTTCCTCCAATGGGCAAACCAGGCGCTCGTCTCTAGGCCCCGCCTCCTTCCCCCTCCCCCTCCTCCCCGGCCTGTCCTGCAACTTTCCAGGACTTGCTGAGGGGAGGTCAATGGCGCGCGAGAGCGGCGGCGAACGAGCGAACCGGCGCTCGGCGCTGAGGCGAAGAGACGGTGTATGAAAGGCTCCCGAGGCGCCTATTTACTCTCGTGTATTCCGGATATTAGACTTGAAATCTCGGGCTTAGGCAATTTAGAACTGCGTCCGCCTCCGAACCGAGCTAAATGTAGGTCGTAAAATCGTCTGCCACAGTGTCCTACCTGTCAATGGATACGTCAGCTTCAACCGCGACCATACGCGAGCACGCAATAAATTCAAACTTAATGTAAACCGCTCCAAACTCGACTGCAGAAAATACGACTTCAGCAACAGAGGGGTCAGTGCCTGGAATGCACCTCCGGACTCTGTGGTTTCTTCCTCAAAGTCCAGAAAGTTTAACCTTAGACTGTCTACTGTCGACCTCACCAATTCCTAAGAGGTCTGTAAGGAAAGTGCATAAGCGCAACTCTTTGCCTATTGTCCATTTTACCTACTTTGCTTTTATTTATGTTTATACCAATACCTGCTATCTTGTACATGTTTGACAGACAGATAGACTGACAGACAGACAGGCACACAGAGACAGACAGACAGACAGACAGACAGATTCTTATCATGTTTTCTCTCGGGTTTTTACTTGTGACTGCCAGTATCCCATTCCTCCTCCCCCGGACTTTAATACTGAAGGGATATTTTCCCAGTGAACGTGAATATACCTGTCCCTGGATAATGTTACAGGATCCAATGTGGGTCGATCACCAGGATTACCAGGTTTTATCTTTAGGACAGGCTAGCCAGAGGGAAAGTCCCTGAAAATAGGCACCAGGAAAGCTCAGAGATTTCCCTTTGATTACTTACACATTAATGTGTCTTCCTGAAAATCCAAACCCATGGCTGCAGCTTGGCTAGAGAGAAATTGCCTAAAGGTGGGCATCTGCATAAGCCTTAATCCTCAGATATTTTCCTTTGATTATTGCACATTAATGCAGGGGTCTCCAACTTTGGCAACTTTAAGACTTGTGGACTTTAACTTCCAGAATTCCTCAGCCAGCTTCGCTTTGCTGGCTGAGGGATTCTGGGGAGTTGAAGTCCACAAGTCTTAAAGTTGCCAAAGTTGGAGACCTCTGCATTAATGTGCAATATTACTTGATTTCTAGACTGACCTGAGTTTCCGAAGAAGGGCGGCCTAGAAATTTAAGTAAGTAAGTAAGTAAGTAAGTAAGTAAGTAAGTAAGTAAGTAAGTAAGTAAGTAAGTAAGTAAGTAAGTAAGTAAGTAAGTAAGTAAGTAAGTATGTAAATATGTATGTATGTATGTATGTATGTATGTATGTATGTATGTAAGTAAGTAAGTAAGTAAGTAAGTAAGTAAGTAAGTAAGTAAGTAAGTAAGGTAAGTAAGTAAGTAAGTAAGTAAGTAAGTAAGTAAGTAAGTAAGTAAGTAAGTAAGTAAGTAAGTTTACCTGAAAATCTAAAGCCATGTTGCCTCACTTTAATCAGATGGTTTGTAGAGGGTTGGCTCACCCCTTTCCTTCTCCTTGCTGTCTGCTCTAGGCCTGGCCACATGAAGGTTAAGATCAAGGTCAGTAAAACACATTTTTACACATGAAGGCAAATAGGCAAGTTCCAGGATAATGTTGCTCCAGTCCAAAAGTTCAGATGATAGAACCTCTGGTCCCGGTGACTGACCCACATTGGATTCTGCAAAACACTTTTTGTTGCCCCCATACAGCCAAATTTTGACAATATACTGTAGTTGCCGAAAACTTTTCAGATCAGTGTCCTAACGTTTGGATTAATAGAAAGCCAAAAACTGTACTGAAATCTTCCATAGAAGGAAGACAGTAAAACACTTACACCATTCCATAATCTCTATATAGGTAGTCCTTGAATTATGACCACAATTGAATCCCAAATTTCTGTTGTTAAGTGAAACATTTGTTAAGTGAGTTTTGCTCCATTTTATGACCTTTCTTGCCACAGTTGTTAAGTGAATCATGACATCATAAGTTGGTATCTTAGTATTAGCTATAAGGGACAAAGCATTGAATTGTATCTTAGCTAAACTCATCAGAGGCTCCCTTACAATTACACTGTTAATAATAACAATGTATTGTTTTTGAAGCATGTATGTTATGGTTAGGTTAACATGCTGGAACTGGAAACTCTTGTGCCGCTAATTGCATAACTTTCAGTTATTCTCCTTCAGTCCAACCCCTCACACAATGTTTTTGTTATGATGAAACATGAAGGCGAAAGAGCCTCCATGGTGCACTGGGTAAAGTACAGTACTGCAAGCTACTTCTGCTGATCACCGCTGCCAGCAATTTGGTAGATCGAATCTCAGTAGGCTCAAGGTTGACTCAGCCTTCCATGCTTTCAAAGTCAGTAAAATGAGAACCCAGATTGTAGTGGGCGATATGCTTACCCTCTGTAAACTGCTTAGAGAGGGCTGTAGATCACTGGGAAGCGGTATATAAATCTAAATGCTATACAGTACTGCATATGATGCAGAGCTCCTAAAGGAAACACAGAATACAAATCTGATAAATCAATCAATAAAAGTAATAATATTATTAATTTTTTATTTTTAATAAATTTGATTGATTTTTATAATATAAACAAATACACACAACACAAAACAGTGCACAGTGATATGTGCTCCCACCACCCAACAACAATCATTCAATCCCTCCACCAAATGAGGGTGTACTAATTTATAATATTTTAAAACCAGGAACATCAGCATATTTACACCGTATAGGCTGATTCCAATTTGTTCTTTATCGCTCGGTCTCGAATTCTACTAGCCATAAAACTTCCTAAAGGAGCTCCTAAAGGAAACACAGAATACAAATCTGATAAATCAATCAATAAAAGTAATAATATTATTTAATAATTATAACATATTCAGAGGCAGCATGGCAGAACCTATTAAAAGCATAGGAAAAAAGCACTGCGGTTATGATTATGATTCACACATTATGATTCCCATGCATGTCAAATAATATTTCACCCAGGGGAAGATGAGCTGCTGATTGAGATAATGTAGGCAGATCAATAAAGATTATCAGATTATCCCTTAAAACAGCTATTGCTCATTAAATTAAATATTGCATTTTAGGATAGTTGAAACAGACAGCCTAGAGGACATTTTAGATTGCATGGGCAGCAGGAAAGTTGTCCATCAATTTTTATCAATAAACATAAATATTTTCACTTGCTATAATGTTTTTTTCAATACATTCAGGGAATGAAACTATTTCATCCATGTATCTATTGCTCTTTCCTTGTTTGTCCCTATATTAACAGTTTACATATTCATAAAGAAATAGCTATTATTAATTCATCATTAAGTTTTTATTCAGCTATAGCTTGATATATAAATTGGTTTAGGTGTTGTTTTAACCATGTCTTTTTGAGTTTGTGTTTAGTTTTATTGTTAGTTGCTTTGGACACCAATCTTTGACAGAAGATTCAAGAATCAAATGCATCTCCCATGTATTTACTTAGCAAGTAAAATCTTGTCAACTCTTATTGTACATAACTGCATCAGTGGTGAGTTGCTCCTGATTTGGCCCAGTTTGATGAATTGGTAACAGTGCCCAGAAGCTCCGCCCACCTGCCTAGGACACTTCTGCACATGCTCATAAATGTTGTGAGCACAGAAGCATTGTGTGCAAGCGCACAAACCGGCAGTAACAGGATTTAGAACCCACTACATGTTGGGTTTTGATCAATTTTCCTATGCCCATATTATCATTTGCATCCTTTGCATCCTTTTTACATTTAGCCTGGGAGCTTTCTCCTTATCAGAATATACCAGCCCATAGGAGAGCCTGCATTAATACAGGACAATGATTTATTGATGAGAGAGTGAGATGGGAGGGGAATTTCCCTCACTCAGCCACTAAATAATGGCTCCCTGTTCCTACCATCCTTTACTGGCTTGACAGTTTCCTGGCTGGTTGAATTTATTAATCAGCCATGCTTTGCTAATGAGATTGTGTCTCCTTGTTTAAGTCAGCCGTGTCTTCTGATTATTCGTCCCTATCTTAGAATTTCTACATTTTAGCTAGAGGTCCAGCTACGTCAAGGCGTTGCATCCCTTACAGTTGAAAGGGGCACCAAACACCTGTTGATACTGTTTGGTTGGAAATAAATAATATCACAGTTACCCTGAACATTGGCTTATCTCTCCCTTTTCTATCAGTACTGTTTGTGTGCGTAACTACTTCCCGTCTTCTCCCCCCACTGGAACACTTGAGGTTTGTCTTGATTTTTTTTCATGCAAAGCAGGCTAAATCCCTTCACCCTATTCCCATCTTCCTTCTGGTTAAGAGAATGTTTGGTCCTAAGTATGCGGGTCCAGGATGCCTAAACATAATGTCCCTTTTTGTAAACAATAAACAATCTTAGCAGCATAAAATTATTATGCGTACAACTCAAATTTCTCTACCTTAAATAGGCCCACAAGGTAGTATTAAAAAAACCCCTAAAAACAACACTTAAAAAAATATACTTTAAATATCCAAAGGTCAAATAACATGGCTAAAGAACAGATGTAATATCATCAATAGTAAAACAAAACAACACTATTCAAAATAAACAGTTTTTCCAACATCCTAAAATAAAAAGGGCCCAATCATCTTCCCATCTAAGGAAAGCAAGCAAACTTGGTGAGGCCAAATCTCCAAATCTCCAAAAGACAGCGTAGAAGAAAGCAAAGGCTCCCCTCGCCCCGCTCTTCTGCAGCAATGTTTCACAAACATTTTTCTTTCGGGACCCTTCCCATCTTTAAAAATTATGCAGTACCCTAAAAGAGCTTTTGTTTGTATGAATTATAATTATTAATATTTAGTATATTAAATATTAAAATGGATGCTCTTCCAGTTCTCATGTTTGATGAGATTTTAGTGTGATATCATTTCCCCACATATATTGACAAATAATTTTGATATTATCAACTCCAGAGAGACTTTTTCTCAACCTTAGCACTTCAAGGTGCTGTATGGACTTCAACTCCCAGAATTTGCCAACTATCAGGCTGTGGGATGGTGGGATGGGGAATTCTAGCATTTGAACTTCATATACAGTACCACTGCTCAGATGACAGAAAATGTAGAAAAATACCTGAAAAGCATTTAAGAGTACACTGGAAGAAGCTTCCTACTGGTACAATCTGCTTACCTCTGGACAGATGGAGGACAAAACCAGATTTTCCCAGGTACGGCTTCATAAACTTATTAACTCATTTAAACAAGGTGTTTTTAATATGATGCGCTCAACATCCATCTGCTGTCACAATTCTAGTCCAATGCAGTAGCAACATTTATAACCAAAATCTGTTCCTGAACATTTAAAATAGAAGTTTTAATCACTAACGAAGATTACGGTACCCTAAAATTTATGTAATATGTGAGTTTTGTAGCTGAACCTCCCATGTCATAGAGCATCCAACATCTGCAAATCAATACATTGCATTCTTCTTGAGAGTGAGATGGGGAGTATCTAAGTCTGACAAATAAATTAAATAAATAAATTTTGTAGTATAGATCTGTTCCCCCTTCAAAACATTCCTATGTTGCACTTGGATTGATGTTGAAAGTAATGATAAACCAATAATAAATTTGGCTGATATAAAGTTCTTTATCAAGAGCTGTGGTGGCTCAGTGGTTAGAATACCGTATTGCAGGCTAATTCTGCTCACTGCCAGCAGTTCAGTTCTCACTGACTGAAAGTTGACTCAGCTTTCTATCCTTCCGAGGTCAGTAAAATGAAGACCTGTTGTGTCCCAATGCAGAGTACCCTTAGAAATGACGCACACACCTGGCAAACAATCTTATTTACTACAAATAAATAATCTTATTGGCTATGATTTTGTTCTGTTATGTTCATACGAAACAGAAAGGTTGTTTTCTCATTAAGTCAAAATGTTACTTTCTCTTCTTAAGAGTTGGCCCGATATCAAACCTCCAAAGTAAACAGGCAATTAACTCTGCAGTTACCAAAACTCACAGAAGTTGGCTGACAACCCGGTACTAATTATTTTCACAGAGCGATAATCCAGAGTTTCCGAAAGCAGGAAAGTCAGAGCACGGCAAAGGTAGGTATAATGAATCAACCACGTTATCTCCAGCAAGCAACTCTCTGTACTTACACCTTAAATAGCCTCAGGGGATGGCCAATCAACCCGATTCTCTGCTCACAAGGAGACCTCCTCTTATAGAGCCAGTCATGCCTGCTAGCTGCCCTATGTGCCCTAGCATCAAGCGGAGCTCCTCCTCTTCTCCTGAGTTACTCAGCTCAAACTGAGGAGGTGCAGAAGTCCCTGGTTGGCTTTCAACCTCTGGCACTGAACCCTCCTCACTATCGGACTTAGGTGCCAGGTGCACAGGATGAACTGGCCAAGCCACAATCATCTCCTGGTCCTCTGGATCCGTGACCAGCTATGTGGGAAACGGGCAGGCCACAACTGGACCCATATTGTTGGGGGCAATATACTGGTTCTAAACCACTTAGAAAGGGGCTGTTAAAGCACTGTGAAGCACTAGATAGGTCTAACTGTTATTGCTATCTTTGGTCACCAACATCTAAATTCTCAGATTCCACCTACCTGTTTTGTTATAATCTGTAGAATATCCAGATCAAAAGGGTATTTAATCCAGCCTTCTGCTTCTCACATTGGCCAAACAAATGCATCCGGAAAGTCCACAAGCAGAGCAAGAAGGTAATGGCTCCCTTCACCTCTGGATCAGTGGCACCTAAAACTCAGAAGCATGTTGTGTCTGCACCAGAGCAAGCATATAGCCACCAAGGGCTGGTACCCACTGACAGTCTTAACCTTTCTGTGATTAATGGCTGCTGCATCTTGTTTTGAATCACTCTGAAGAACAGGAGAACAGATATTTTTAAGAAATGAAAAGGAGCCATTCTACACACATAGACGAATTTTAGGCTTTGATTTAAAACTGGCTTACAGTCCTGACTTGAATGCATGCAATAAACCATAATCCTGGCTTTAGATGTTTTAGTAAGTTATCTCTGACTGGATTGTTTACCAACGTACAAAGCAGGAGCCAATGTTCTTCGCCAGCAGGAATTTGTGGCTTGATGCAGCCTGGATTCCTATCTTTTTCTTATGTGCCAGTATGGCAGGGGTGGGTTCCACTTACCTTACCAACCGGTTCGCATTGTAACGGCAGTGCATGTTTTGCACATGTGCGCTAGCTTTGCTTACATGCGTGCTCCCCTCACATCATGCAAAATACTCGGAAACGATTTTCTGTGCATGTACAGATGCTTTTGTGCATGGGCAGAGGTGTGGCGACTGGAGGACTGGTTCCGGAACATGGACCAGCAGTCATCACTGCTGGTTGGGCAAGTCATAGTAAATTTTGGTTAGCGGTTCTAAAGAACTGGTCCAAACTGACAACAACCCACCATTGCAGTATGGCCATTGTCTGGTGGCATTTCTCTTTTAAAACATAGCAGTAAATGTGTACTTTAAACAAAAGTTCACATTATTTCCTTTCCATTCCCAAAACCTAGTTTTTACTAAGGGATGCAAATTACTCCTCCTAATCTGTATTCATTATTGGTTATTATCAATTTGGATATAGATTCCAGCAATTACATTCTCTTTAAAACATCCAGCAGAATATTGATTCCACTTTTCAACAGATGGTATAAATTCGTATTTGCTTATAAAATTGCAAAAAACCTCAAAAAATGGCCAAGAGTGTGTATGAAAAAAGAGCTGTTTCTATATATCAAGCGGCAAGCAATCCTCCTAGAACACTTTTTAAAGAATTGGCTTTCAAGAACCTCCGAAGCCTAATGGTGACGCAGTGGTATGAATGGAGATGCAGGGCACAACTTCGTTCACCTTCCTCCCTTTTTCATTGTGTTTTGGAAAGTGCTTTTCTACACCATAATTTGGAAAGTGCTTTTCTATACCATACAAATGTAGAGGTTTTAATGTCAGTAACAAAACTTTGAAGAGAATGGAATGGAATCCCCCATAAATGCGAAAGCATAGATGCTACATGAGCCAATTTCAGTAAATAATAAACTCTGTTTTGGACAAAAAATAGAGTAGAAGATAATTGGGTGGGGGGAATCCTTTTCTGACGAAGATTTATTGAAATCTGCTTGCAGTCAGCAGACAAGAAGCAATACCTATACCAAGAAACAATCTGATCGGAAAATAAATACAATCTGATCTGTGCAGGGCCTACACAATGTAAAAAAAAATGCATGTACATGTAGCATTAAACATTTTTCAATACTGCATCGTGTTCCACAGATGGAAAGAGATATTAACCTTAATCACTCCTCTCCTCTCCCTATACTTTACTTTTCTATATTGAGTGGAAACTCTTCACATAACATGTTATCTTAAGAGCACATCAGGCTGGCTATAGTTTTTTTTTTTAAAAAACACGTCCATTTCTAAACGTATGTCTTTTGTAGGAGTTCAATTTTAAGAACAAGAGGATACAATGTGACATTGAATTGCTTATCAGGATTTAACAATTGAAGGACAGATTGAGCAGACATATACACCTGGTCCCAATCTACTGTACTTTGAAAAAAATAGTGTATTTCTATTTAAATATAAATAAGGATGAGAGTGTGCATGTGGGAGAATTAAATTGTGTGGTACACCTCCTAGAGTCATTGTGTGTGAGTTGGTGACAGTATAAATTTGTTATATAAATAAAACTTTATTTCTAATGGAAGTACAAACATTTTCGGAAAATTTCCCTTCTCCTGTCTATTATTTTAAAATAAAATCTAAGCAGCTAAAATAATGGTTTAGCCTACATATTATGTGATATCTTCCCCCAAGATTTCACTTTTAACTATCTAACTAAATGAAGCAGTAATATTTAGTATGTACTCATAACAATTAATATTAACAATATCATAAAAATAGGGAGAGTAAAAAAAACCAGGACACTTCTTAAAGCTCAAAAAAGAGAATTTGATTATAGTTCCTCTTTTTACTGATCTGATGACAGTTAAATATGTTTCCTCTGCAACAATTTGATTGTATGCTAATAAAATGGAAAGAAATGTCATCTGCAAATATTGGAACATTCAGGTAATCAAAATTCATGTATGTGCTGGGATTCTAAATGTAGCTCCCAGACGATAGAACAGAACAAGATCAAAGAACCAGGTCACTTATTTCTTAGATTAGCTAACCCTTAGTTTTTTAAACTGACCTGAGTTCCATTCAAAGCTTCTTTTCTAGAATAAACACTCAACTTCACAGTCAAGAGACAAGAAAAATATTTCTGCTCATTGAATGAAAGATGTACATTCAGAATTCACATAGGCCTGATATATCAGCCACTACTGAGCTCAAGAAGATAAACTTTACTGAAATGACAATTCCTAGTCTCCTAACTCCTTTGGCCACACTTCAGAAAAAATAAAAATTGCTTGGTAAATTTGTAACTATTCCTAACTATTCCTAAAGGATTCTGCAGCAGAATCTTTTCCTGTCAGCTGGTCTCTATTCTCTGATCATTTTTCCTTCCTTAGGATACACATAGGACCAAGATAAAGGCCTGGTCTCTTGAACTCTGCAAATTGTACGCATACAGCTGAGAGCTGTGCATATATGTAAATAAACAACAGCAGCAAAAGGGGCGTGGTGGTAAATCCAGTGAAAGCACACATGCTTTGCATGCAGAAGTTTCCTGGTTCAATACTTCGCTTTTCTAAATAGGTTTGAGAATAAAATATCTCTTCATACAGACTCACTGGTTACGAGATTATCTATCCATCCAGAATATTTAATTTAATTTAGGTCGATTACAATAAAAGTAATGGTAAGAAATATATATGAAATGGATATTAAGGGTATATTGAGGAGATTGAAGCATGACGGCCTAAATGATCAGATGTAATAAGAAATGAAGCAGCTAAAAGAAACTGTACTAGTTAATAGCTTTTTAAATGCATATAAGAAATTTGAATAATTTGAATAATTATCTTTTATCCAGATGTTAAAAGTACAGGAAGTAGCACTGGACGGATTATGAATACCCAATTTAAAAATTTTATTATTGTATTGTATTTTAAGATTGATGGTATATATTATATTGCATATGTGATTGGTGTGGAGAAAAAAATAAACAAAACTTTCCAGAATATTTAATTTGAAAATGCCTATTCCTAAAACAACAAACACCTTTCATTGTGTACCTTGAACAGAGAAGAATTGACTACAAAAATATTCATTTCCTGATCATCTTGAGGCTCGATATATCATGCAAATTATGTTACTGTGACACGGTATGAAAATTATTCAGAGCATATAACAGGAAGAAGATGCAGCACAGAGGCTTTTAAGCATTACTAATAGCTGGGGACAAATGATGTCTCTGCTGACATTGGTCTTGGACATTAAAGCCCTTGATGGCCTAGGTCAGGGGTGTTGAACTCACACCCACGGCATTGTCACATGACTTATCACAATTTTCTCCCCCTTCGCTACACTGGGCAAGGACATGGCCAGCAAGTGATGCATCTGACCCACAGATTGGCAGTTTGACAGCCCGGGCCTAGATTATAAGAAGGACTCCATTTCTGCTTCTGTTACACTTGCTGCTTTCTGTAATTACAGTTCTAAGAAATCTCTCTATAGTAGCATATCCATTACAGAGTTTCTTCCCCGGATAGAGCTATTTATTTATTTACACTCTAACTTTTATATCCCTTCCAGCTCTAGGAATGAAGAGTGGCTAACATCCAAATGAAACACATAAAATAACAATAATCATCTTAACATAAACCTAAGAGGAAAGAGCAAACACACATATGAGGATTAAAAATGTTTCTCGGCTCATAATCTTTAAATGGGTTGTTTTTTAAAATGAGTCAAGTCATTTTTGCTCTGTGAAAAGATTAGTGGGGTCGAGGGAGCCCTTTTGATTTTAGGGGGCAGCAGAGTGTACCAGGAATGGTCAGCAAGTAAAAAAAAGTTTGCTTCCAGGCAGTGATGGGCTACCCAAATTTTTACTACCACACTGTGGGCGTGGTTTATGCATTTTGTTTCAACATCTTTCAGTGCAAATTGGGTGCTCTGGGGTGGAGCTCCAAATTTTGCTACTGGAACTGCGTTCCTGACCGTTCCCGTAGGAGCCCATCACTGCTTCCAAGTCCACTCATCCTGATCCTTGGAAGGCAGGGAATCCAGAGCATCCTCTCCTGGATTGGTGGAATGGGATAGCTAGAATCCCTCTTCAGATGATAGTCCAGAGTGGGTTCCTACCGGTTCTAAATGATTCTTTACAAACGTTAGTAAGCGGTAATGACATCACAAAGCCGGTTCTGTCATTGCCAGTCTGTGAGAACCGCCATCTTGGATTTTGCTTCTGTGCATGCGCAGAAACTAATTTTTTATTGCTGCGGACACATGCACCCAGTGTGACTCTGAGCAAACCAGCAGCAAAAGGATCCACAATCCACCCCTGAGACACCCCTGGTTTTAAGCCTAAGGGTTTCCTGCCTAAGAAGGGGGTTGGACTCTCCAAGGTCCCTTCCAACTCTGTTGTTGTTGTTGTTTTTGTTTTTGTTTGTTGTTGTTGCTATTATTACTATTATTACTATTGATATTATTATTATTATTATTATTATTATTATTATTATTATTATTAAGCTTTGTAGGCCATTTTATATTCATTATCTTTTTGTATGGTTTATATATTCATCTATCTTTTTTCTCCAAGATACCTAACCAGTTTTTTTGAATTCTTGTGAGTTTGAATGAACATTATAACTTTTAATTACAAATACTTCCCCTCCCCACATATTTTTAATGGAATAACAGTGGAATATTTTTACATTGCTGCTCCTTGTTGCTCTTTAATCTGTAATAGTGACTATATTATCTTGAATTTTGCTATTCAGGTCTGTGTGATTTGTTTTTTGTTGACAGAAAAATGTATAAAAAGGACACGCATGCAATTCAAATTAAAAAAAACAAACCAAGGAAGATATAGCTCCCTAAAATAGCTTAATAAAAAACTGAATATTTTTCACCACTCTGGGAATACTGTACTTACAAGTTACTGGTAGATATGAAAAAGTGAGTGGTGAGGTGACATAAGGCCATGAAAAGGAATAACAGAATTTGCAGTGAATTTTTGGTGCAAGTTTCGGGTCCAATCTATCAATTGCTATATTTAACTTTTCCCCTTTTTGTGGATAATAACTTCTTAAGATAACAAACGAATCGAGATTAAGGCCACCCTAAACTCTTAGCATCTCTACAGGGAACAATAATCAAGGGCTTTGAGAGCAGTACGGACATTAGATCTGGCGCCATCACAGAGAAGGCTCTTCCCCGCATGCCGGCCAACCTGCACTGCTTAGTTGACAGGACCCAGAGAAGGCCAACCCTGTGGGATCTATTTGATCTCTGTGAGGTATGCGGCAGGAGACACTCCTGGAGATGTTGTTTAGCTCAGCGGAGGTGCAACAATCCTCTCTGCTGTGTGAATCAGATGAGCTAAAAAAAAAAGGGAATATAAGACAGGGAAAGACAGGGGCAGGAGGGCGGGGCCAACTAGAGGTGGTATTTGTCGTTTGTCCGAACTAGTCAAAATGGTTACTACCGGTTCTCCTGAACCTGCTAAATACCACTTCTGATCTTGTCACGCTGTGTATTGCCAGCCCCAGAGACATTCAGAAACATTCAGTAATTAAATAGTTAACTCTGTTTATGTTAGTTTAGCTCTGCCCATTATGATGTAAAATCCTGCCTGGACCACCAGCATCACTTCCTTTCTTCTTGGGAAGAATCCATCTTCTCTCTAGTCTTCAACAATGTAAGACGCATAGAAATTGCCTGGGATCAGGCATAGCTATTTTTTTCTTATTTTCTTAATAAAAGTAACTTCGTTTGAAAGCCGTTTCTGTAACTTACTCCATCGCCTCCGGATTTGATTTATTATAGCTCACGCGGGCTATAATTTGTCTAATAAATCTGACAGATCTGATGTAATGACACTAAGAAGTATTTATTGCAAGGTAAAACAGAAGTCCAAAACTTCTCAGTATTGTCATCCTGCTTGCTATTTTTGCCAGATGTCAATTCTGGATCTGGATAGCTCTGAGAAGGAGTCCCACAGAACATTGGGGCATTTTTACAAACCAAGATTTGGCTCTGATGGTAACACTATAGATGGAGAGGAATACAGAGATGATTGGGATTATTTCAACTATTAAGGCAATCAATGTCCAAAGTAAACTCTTTCCCAGTTGGTTCTGTTTGGTCTTGGCATCGAGTTCCATCAGTGGAATAATCTTATTTTTCTACTGAATTATTAGGTTATGAGTCACAGCTATAAACTCACCTTTTTGTGTACTGTTGACAAACAAAGGCAAGGAGAATTGACCACACTTCAGGAATATTTACATAGTTTCAACATGGATTCTACCAGTTTTGGTTGGTTTACTAATAAAAAATGAGCAAAACTAGATCATTTCAAATGTCTTCCCTATCTCTAAAGAACTAATTATATAGAATACCATTTTTTAAAATACCACAATTATTTAAAATTAAGTAATTCACAGTTTTGAAATCTCATTTAAAGTTTTCCTCAAGCTACCTGGTAGTTACTATGATAGATTCTTAGATAATCACATGACATAGCTGCAAATTTAACAACAAATATGAAAGGTCATGCGACTGTATGACCTTGTCGTATGAGATAACAAGATAAAGAAGAATGTGACTTTTAAGACATTTTTGAAGTGGTGGTTTGGGTAAAAATTTTCACGGAAAATATTTTTTTAAAATTAGATGGTGCTGCTGGTCATAGCACAAAATAATGGTAGGATCATATTTCCCAAAGAATGTTATTACAAAATTCAATATCACAGTTAAAATTTGATGACCTATGACATCACATAAAAAATGAAGTTGTCTAGAACAAGGGTCTCCATCCTTGGCAACTTTAAGACTTGTGGACTTCAACTCCCAGAATTCCTCAGCCAGCTTTGCTGACTGAGGGATTCTAGGAGTTGAAGTCCACAAATCTTAAAGTTGACAAGGTTGGAGACCCTTGGTCTATAATATCTGAAGGTATTAGATTGGGGAAAGTTGATCTCAGGCTATCTTGGCCTAAAATCAGCAAAAAAACCATAACAAATCATAGTTAAGTGACTGCAGGATTCTGCAAACAGCTGAAAATGCAGGCCTTTTGTCAAGCAGCCAAAATGAGATCACATGACTGGACGACCGTTGGATTATTAATCTGGGTCATTTGCATTCCTGGAAAGGGCCACCATAACTTAAAATGGTTGCTAGTTGATCAGTTATAAGTCAAAGCTTAATTATAGTTATTCTAATATAATCCAAATTCTAAATAACTGTCTAATGATTTCATTCTGAATTTCATGCATATTTCATACTGTTCCTAGAGGTTTTCCTGACCTGAACCCCTGCACTGCGAACCCCCAGCAGCACACCCCTGCAAGTAACCTGTTTAAATAACTATGTTTGTGCTAAACCCAATTCTTAAACATAATCATTTGTAAAGAACAGAAAAGAACAGAACAGAATAGAATAGAATTCTTTATTGGCCAAGTGTGATTGGACACACAAGGAATTTGTCGTTGGTGCACATGCTCTCAGTGTACATAAAAGCAAATACAGTATACCGTATTTTTCGCTCCATAAGACGCAGTTTTTTCCCTCCCAAAGTAGGATGAAAAATCAGCCCCGTCTTATGGAGCGAAGATGCAGGCAGGGAGGGGGGGGGAAGGCTGCGAACTCGGAAGCGCCATCCCGCTGGCTGGCTGGCTAGCTGCTGCCTGGCCCCCTCCCTCCCGGAGGAGGGTCTCCCTCCGCACCACCAGCGGCGCTCCCCCCGCCAGCCAGCCAGCCAAGCCCCGCGCCCGCCGGAACCGGCTCCTCGCTCTCCCCCCGCCGCCCGCCGCATTTGCAGGAGGTGGGGAGGGTCGGGCGGCCCGCCAAGGCCAGGAGGGACGCCACTGCCCCCCTTCCCTCTTTCCGCCCGCCGCTGCGCCTCCTTGACGCCGAGAGGAAATGCCGGCAAAGGCTTTTCTCAGCGGAGGCCGGCGAAGGCGATATTCAATGTCGGGGGCGCATGGGCGGTTGCGCGCGCTCCCTATCTCCCTGCTAGCCCATTCGGAATATTCAAAATAAGAAAAGCCTTTGCCGGTGAAGGTTTTTCTTATTTTGAATATTCCGAGTGGGCTAGCAGGGAGAGAGGGAGCGCGTGCAACCGCCCGTGCGCCCCCGACATTGAATATCACCTTTGCCGCCGGCCCCGCCTCTCCTACAACCCCCTTGCTGAGAGCTCTCGGCAAAGGTGAGGCGGGCAGGGCGTGCGCGCGTCACCGCTGAGAAGAACGGAGAGAGAACGAGAGTGAGTGAGAGCAACAGACAGCAAGATAGTGAGAAAGAGAGAGTGAGAGAAAGGGGGGGGGAGAGAAAGAGAGAGGGGGAGAGAGAGAAAGAGAGGGAGAGGGAGAAAGAGAGTGGGAGAGAGGGGAGAGATAGCAAGAGAGGGAGAGAGAGAAAGAGAGAGGGATAGGGGGGAGAGAAAGAGAGAGGGAGAGGGGGGAGAGATAGCAAGAGAGGGAGAGAGAGAAAGAGAGAGGGAAAGGGGGAGAGAGGGGGAGAGAAAGAGAGAGGGAGGGAGGGAGAGAGAGGAGATAAAGGAAGAGGAGAGAGAGAAAGGAAGAGAAAGAAAGAAAGAGGGATAGAAAGAGAGAGAGAGTGAGAGATGCTCAGTGAGCCTTTCTTTGAAGTTGCCTTTCTTTCTTTCTTTCTTTCTTTCTTTCTTTCTTTCTTTCTCTCTTTCTTTCTTTTTCTCTGTTGCTCTGTTGCTCTTTCATTCTTTTTTCTTTCTCTTGCTTTCTTTCTTTCTCTTGCTTTCTCTCCTTCCTTCCCTCCTTCCATTTCTTTCATTCCCCCTCTCTATTTTTATTTCTCTTTCATTTTCTTTCTTTCTCTCTTTCTTGCTTTCTTTCTTGCTCTTTTTCTTTCTCTCTTTTACCTTCCCTTCCTCTATTTCTTCTTTTCTTTCTCCTTCCTACCTTCTTCCCTCCCTCCCTCCCTTCAGTCCTTCCTCTCTTACTCTCCCCTTTCATAAGTTTCCTTGCTTCCTTCCTCTGTTCCTGTTCCTTCCCCCTTTCTTTCTTTCCTTCCTTCCTTCCTTCCTTCCTTCCTTCCTTCCTTCCTTTCCTCCCTCCATTTCTTGCTTTCCTTTTCCTTCCTCCCTTCTTTCCTCCCTCACTCCCTTCTTTCACTCCTTCCTCTCTTCCTCTCCCCTTTTTGGCTCAAAATATTTTTTTTCTATTTTCCTCCTCTAAAATCTAGGTGTGTCTTATCAGCAGGTGCGTCTTATAGAGCGAAAAATACGGTACATAATATATAAGCAATCATGTTATCCAGGGAATTCTGGATTTATAATCCAATATAACTGGAGGCAGCAGTTTGAGAAAGTCTCCTGTATCTTAAATAAAATGTTTTTCCTGCCCAACACTAATACTCTGAGTTTGGAAGACCTTTTCTTTAGCTTTATGGGAAGATAGAGTTTAATATAACTGTTTGCATGTCCTATAGAGAGAAATGCTGGGAGCAACCTCACCTCTTATTTCAAGAAACAAGGATATGCATCTTAGCAATCCGTTTGTTGATTCACTTCTGGGAGCAAAACACGTTGGGTTGGCCTTGGGCCATCCTTGTCAGGAGTAGCTATGGTATGAACAATGCTGTTTGTTAAGCTGAGTTATATTACTGAGAAAGCTTATACGCGGAACGTCTAAGCAAGCAAGCTGGAACGGGAGCAAATATTATTTTTGAGTGATACGCTCAACAAAAACAATACAAATTACATGTCACTAATTACAATTAGCATTGTTATCACATCAAGATGAGAAGTCACATGATGAAACAGGTTAGGCGTCAGTTTGTTACCATTTTTCCAGAAAGTGAATAAACCGTTCACCATTTTGTTTGCATTCATGCTGATGCATTAGATTCTTGGCTGTAAAACGCTTTAATTAACGTAAAGTAATCTTTAAAGCCTCTGGGTCTTGGAAGGACTTTACTAAAAATGATGAAATAAAACATGCTAGAACCTGCATTAAACTCCAAAACAATGTTACCTCATGAATGCCCCTCAAACAATGTCAACCTAGATAGAGTATTACTGACTTTTATTGATGAACAGGACTAACTAGCTAAAATTGTGTGTGTGTGTGTATTTTATGTGTTTTGTGTTGAGAAGGGTGGCATAAAAATCGAATGAATGAATGAATGAATGAATAAATAAATGAATGAATGAATGAATGAATAAATAAATAAATAAATAAATCCCTAACAATACTGTAGCCAGTTTCTGACATTTTCTTGAAACTCACATTGATGAAGACCTCATTAAAAATGATTTCTAGTCTTTTAAAGTCCAAAAGCTCATAGCAGATGTCTCTAGATCAGACTGGGCTGTAGGTCACCAAAATTAAACTCTCAGGCTCATTTTCCCAGAGCAAAATAAACATTCAGGCAGGTCTTCATCCCAATTGGAAGTTTCTGAAATTGATCCTCCCTACAAATAGGAAGTTACTTCCTGTTGTGGTTGGCTCTGGCCCAGCTCCTGCCCCAGGGAATGGGAAGGTGGATGCAGGGGAAAATTCAACATGTCACAGGCTGTTTTATTGCCGACAGAATCAGTTGAGAGTTTTGTTTCCTCGGACAAAGAAGAAGGTGGGAGTGACTTGGCAGAGGAGGGCTTGGCACACAGCCAAGGCAGTCAATTTCCTTATCTTCTATAGTTTCGGATGATGACACATTGGACCCACGCAAGCACAGAATTATGCGTAGAAGAGACCAAGTAAAAATATATTACAAGAAATAAGGGAGGCCACCTGTGTTTGGGTGGGGCTCCAGTAATTAGGGCTGCTGCTATAAATAGCAGCATGTGGGCTTGGCCATTGTGGAAAAATATCTGTTGCAGTTTCGTCAGGAATCTTGTGTGCTTTTTCACACCTTTTAAACCAAAGCAGAGCAGCGTGTGTGTGTGTATGTCTCCCTTCGTTGGAAGAAGAAGGGGTGTGAAGTTACTCCACAGCTGCTGGCTAAGTACTTAATGACTGCTTAGGGAAATTGTACAGCCTACCTGGTTGTTTTGGGAAGAGTGCTCTTTGCAATACAAAAAGAGTGCTTAGTTTATTTTGACTTTTGTGATAAAGAACATTGTTTTGAATTTTCAAACGTGTGTGTGTCTGAAATTTGTATCTTTGAATTTTCGGGAGGCTTCTATCAGAGAGCCCGGCAGAACACTTCCTACCCATTCCTTTTCTATTTACCCAAAGAACCACAACGTTTCTTTTCTGAAACGATCTAACAATTTTCCTGTGGTCTCAGCCGATGGGTATCTTGAATGACAGAAGGTAAGGAAGAACCTCCAGACACCACTCCAGTCAACATAGCTAGCAGCATCCACTGGCTGGGGAATTCTGGGAGTTGAAGTCCAAATATCTTCAAGTTGCTAACGTTGGGAAACACTGGACTAAGGCAATGTAAAGGCATAATAGATGACTTATCTAAAAACACCCCAAGTGTTATTGGATTCACGCACCTCTTTTTATTCAAATGCTCAAAGTAGAAGTTATTCTCCGTAAGAGATTACTTGAGTTGAGAGAAAACGACTGGCAAGAGATCAACCAGTGTTTAGCTGAAGACTCCAGGCCCAACACTTTTAATTGCTGCACTTTTTACAGATTTTATTTCCTCTTGCCCTAAGCTAACATCTAAAAAGGTAGAACAAAAACATGCAATTGAAATTGTAATTTCCTACCTGACATAAAGAATAATATTTAGAATGGAATGCTCTACTGTAGGAATGGGGGTGAATTTTAACAGGTACAAAGCAAGGGTGGGTTCTAACTTATCTCAGTACCAGTTGCTTCCTCCTGCATTATGTGGCTGCATGCACATTGCATGTTGCATGGCCATGCCCTGTGCATGCATGCGCAGTGATAAAAATTCACACCCACCCCAAAAACCCTGAAAACAAGATGGCGGTGCATGTGCAGTGTCAGAAACTCAGCTTCTGCACATGTGCAGAAGGAAAAAAAATCAGCAAAAGGTTCCCCACCCAAAAATTTTAAAAAATATTCACCCCTCCAAAAGATGGCAGCATCCAAGAACCGGCACCGACAGAACCATGACATCACCAGCAGTGTGCTTCCAGTTCTATAGAACCAGTGCGAACTGGGAATAACCCACCTCTGGTATAAATAATCAAGTTTAACTTACTTTGTATAAATTCCACTGATTCCTCTTTTCCTTTATGTCTCTTGCATAAAGAGGGAAAAAGAAACATGATTAGCAATCACATACAGTGGTACCTCTACTTAAGAACTTAATTCGGTCCGTGACCAGGTTCTTAAGTAGAAAAGTTCTTAAGCAATTTTTCCCATAGGAATCAATGTAAAAGTAAATAATGTGTGCAAACCCATTAGGAAAGAAATAAAAGCTTGGAATTTGAGTGGGAGGAAGAGGAGGAGGAAGAAGAGGAGGAGAGTTGCTGCCAAAGGAAGAAGGTGAGGTGAGGTGAATCAGAAAAATCCAAAACTTTAAGGCTTAAAAAAAAAAAAGAGGGATTCTGAGGCAGCAAGGAGGAGCACACGCCTCCAATACACCTGGCGTGAGGCTGCATCCCATACACTGGTTGCTGCTGCTGCTACCTGCTGCCTCTTCCTTCCCATGCTGAAGGGCTCACCTCTCTTCTCGCTCACTCGCTTTGTAGCTGGCACCTTTCCTTTGCTGTGGTGACTCCTCGGCTGCCCAGAGTGAAGGGACTGTTTCTTTTCTCTGGGCGCTGGCAGAGGTTTATTCCCTCTCCAAGCACCCAGAGAAAGGAAAATGCTTTGTTCGCTCTAGACTGCCAAAGCCTCCTTAAGTGCCACCAAAAGGCTCCTCTGGCAGCCCAGAAAAGCCTGAGATGGCCAGGATTAAAGGAGGAATGGCAGGAAACTGGCCAAGCCTTTGTGCCACTTTCAAATTTCCTGGGAAATTTTTCCGGGCTCGGGTTCTTAAGTAGAAAATGATTCTTAAGAAGAAGCAAAAAGGTCTTGAACACCCGGTTCTTATCTAGAAAAGTTCTTAAGTAGAGGCATTCTTAAGAAGAGGTACCACTGTACTTACACTCTACAATTCCATTTTCCAACGTTGTGAAACTATCATGAGTTATACAGAAAAGGCTTGCATTTCTGGAAAATTAAAGAATTGATTATTCCATATGATTTCTCAGATGACTTTAATACAGTGTTTCTTAACCTTGGCCACTTTCAGATACATGGACTTCAACGTCCAGGCTGGCTAAGGAATTCTGAGGAATTCTGGGAGTTGAATTCCAGACATCTGAAAGTGAGCAAGCTTGAGATTTCAGTAGGTAGAACAGTAGCATTACTAAATGCCATTGCATGCACAGAAGTGTCCCAGGCGATGGGCGGAGCCTCCCGATGCTGCTGCTACCAGTTCACAGAACTGGGCCAAACCTGGAGCAACCCACTGCCAAGTAGCATGTCTCATGAGAACATTTTAGATAGCAGGGGCTAGTTTAGGCATGTTTTCTTATGCGTGCTTTGTTTTGGGGACCTCTTTCTCTCTCTGTGTATGTGTTTAAAATACTTAATGACATGTTTATTTATCCTGAAATATTGTGCACCAGTTTTGTTTCTAGATGAAATATAGAAAGATATTTCCCCTTCTTTGTTTGGCGCTCTGCCAATTTGGTCGCAGAGATATTTATTTAAATTTAGATTTCTAAGGCCACCCAACTCAATCAACAGTGGCTCTCATCTAATGAACATCCAAGGTACCTTACAGCAATTAGAAATGAATATTATTATTTTAGAATTTAAGAATCAGCACAATATAATAAAAATCAAGACAAATTTAAAATCAGTAGCATGAAAATCAAATCTGAATTTTGATTAACAATTAGAAGCTTGATGAAAGGGGGGGTTCCCAATTTCCCAACCATCAGGAAAAGAGGGGCCAATGTACCTCCTTGGGCTGTGCCCTTTGGAATAATAATAATAATACAGTAATAATAATAATAATAATAATAATAATAATAATAATAATAATAATAATAATTTATTGGATTTGTATGCCGCCCCCCTCTCCGCAGACTCGGGGCGGCTAACAACAATAATAAACACAACATGTACAATCCAATAATAAAAAACACTAAAAACTCCTATTATAAAACCAAACATACACACAAACATACCATGCATAACTTGTAATGGCCTAGGGGGAAGAGCTATCTCAACTCCCCCATGCCTGGTGGTATAAATGAGTCTTGAGTAGTTTACGAAAGACAGGGAGGGTGGGGGCAGTTCTAATCTCCGGGGAGAGTTGGTTCCAGAGGGCCGAGGCTGCCAGAGAGAAGGCTCTTCCCCTGGGTCCCGCCAGACGACATTGTTTAGTCGACGGGACCCGGAGAAGGCCAACTTTGTGGGACCTTATCAGTCGCTGGGATTCGTGCGGTAGCAGGCGGTTCCAGAGGTAATCTGGTCCATTGCCATGTAGGGCTTTAAAAGTCATGACCAACACTTTGAATTGTGACCGGAAACTGATCGGCAGCCAATGCAAGCCACGGAGTGTTGAAGAAACATGGGCGAATCTTGGAAGCCCCATGATGGCTCTCGCTGCTGCATTCTGCACGATCTGAAGTTTCCGAACGCTTTTCAGAGGTAGCCCCATGTAGAGAGCATTGCAGTAATCGAACCTCGAGGTGATGAGGTGATTTCAGTAACATGAAAATCAAAACTGAATTTTGATTAACAATTAGAAGCTTGATGAAAGGTGGGGGTTTCACAATTTCCCAACCATCAGGAAGAGAATAATGTTACCCCTGTTGATCCCGATCCTGTCTATCTTTAGAAAGATATTAAAAATATGTGTTTTTTTTCTCCTCAGGCTTTGGGTCTGAGAGTGATACGACTTGTTGGATGACTTTTTTTCTCTCTCCAGCACTTTATGTGTTTGCATGTTTTTCTGGATTATTGTTTTCTTATGCAGTTTTATTAGCTTGTAATTGTAATTGGTTATGTATGCCTCCCTGAGTCATATCTTGATGAGGAGGTTAAATGAATAATCTTGTAAAAAAAATAAATCAATTCTATAGTCTCAACAAGGCCCTTACCTATCTTCAAAGTAGATTAGTTTTTGTCAGGGATTTTCCAATTGATCTTGAGGAAGGAGGATGGAATGTTAAAAGCAGATACGAAAATGGCTTATAGGGCCATTCGGATTATTATATGTTGTGGTTCAGCCTGAGGCTGCTCAGGGACCGGCTGTGTCTCTGCTGGCTCCATGCCCGGAGGAGGATGACAGCGCAGAGGAGGGGGCTGAACAGTCAGACGGGGGAGAGGAAAATCAGGAATGGGATGAAGGAGAACAGCATGAGAGCCCCGGGGGGGGGGGGGGCTCTCCCTAGCCAGTAGCTTGGAGTCATTAGGTGATGATGCACAAGCTGTCATTGACATGAGACAGAGACGTTCAGAGCAACGAAAGGAGCAGTTAAAGAAATATTATCACCATTGAATTAGAAACAGCTGGGTTTGGGTGTAGTCCTCATCAGCAGGGTTTAAAAGGCAGGCAAGCCCTTGAAGCCATGTGGAGTGTTATCAGTTTGAAGTGGCGTTATCCTGTCTTGTTTCTCGGCGTCTCTGTTCCTGGCTTGTGGCCCAGCAGCTTTGGAAGATCTGTGGGAGGTGTAGGTCTGCTATCTACAGCCTTGGCTTGGCAGCAAGAATTCTGTATTGCTGCATGGACTTTTGGCCTTCGTGGATATATCTGAAGATACAGCATTTTCCTGTTTGTAAGGACATTTTCTGTTACCTGTGTTTTTCTTGAATTTTATAAAACTGCCTTTGCCTTTTACCAGTGTGTCTGGCTTCTCTTTTTGGGTTGGTATTGGCTTCTGGAGTGACCCAGACAGAACAATTATATATATGGATTATTCATGCTTGGTCTAATGGAGGAATAAGCCTTCTGTTACAACCTGACTAGAAGAAGGAACAAACCAGTAATGAGAAAAATTGTTGCAGAATTCCATACATGGAGCAAAATATATTGATCTAGCAATTTACTCTCGTTTCGTCCTTTACCAGTAGGAATGAGAACATGATTTAATTCTCTATTTAATAACACCTATTCCTATTTGCCAAAGTAATTTTTTTAAATGTTTGTCATTCACATTTCATTTCATTGCTCTTTTTGTACCCTTTCTTTATTCTATTCCACCCTTTCTTTGACAGTAGTGCAACTCTTGTTGGCCGTGGTGAATGACACCATTTGCCACGGCCCATTTGGTATGGCCAAATCACTGCAGCCAACTTGTTGTGGGACAACTTGACACAGCCAACGTGTTGACTGTGGCAAGTTGTTCCACACCAAGTAGACTGATGTGAGTTGGCCATGCTGAGTTTGCCGTGGCGAATGATGTCACTTACCTATGGAATGTATGTGAAGATAATTGAAAGAATGCTACTGCTATTACCCTACATAATGTTGCAATAATCTATGTGTGAGGTGATAAAGGCATGAGAAGAGCCTCCTGATCCAAGTAAAGTCACAATTGGTGCACTAGGTGAACCTGTGTAACGGTCCCCCTAGCCACAGATTTTTGAGGTGTTGGGGCAATTTGGCCATGGATGAATAAAGAATGAATTTCAAGACAAATATATAAAGAAAGATCAAAAGGGCTAAGATGAAGGAGGAGACTGTGGAAGTTATGGTGGGCAGAGTTGATGAGATCTTCCAAAAAATAGAATTATAAAATGATACAAAAGCAAGCAGAAGAATGGAGGGAAAAACACTGAGGAATCATAATTGACAAGTTTATGCATTGTTTTTGCTCTGCTTTCAGAGGAAACTAATCTTTATGTTATTGTGAGTAGTTTTGACTTTCCCCCTCCTGCTGCAAGGATCTCTTTTGTGACCTTCATGGAAAACACTGACTAAATGGCGTAAAGACCAAAGAGATAGAGAATGATCAACTAATGTTACCAAATCAAGGAAAATAGGTGTTACAAATTGGTAAGGCTGGGAGTTTATCAACTGACCACAAATAAATAGCATTTGAGAGGTGTCCTATCAGCCAGCTAAATCAGCAAACAATTACAGATAGTAAACATCTACATGAGTTGGCAGCAAACATTGCATATATCTATTTTCTGATGTTAGGCTTGTTACCTTTTTCTAAGTTTGGTTTTGTTGGTCTGCATAGTCATGTGCAAATCACACTTTAGGATACTATGTGATGATACAATGACTCTACTTAGGCCTATTAAGGAAGTACCTAAAATGCAAACCTAATGGACAAAAGAAATGTAAATTATAGATATTAGGATTTGACCATGAGGCTATTGCTCAGAAAGATGTAGGATAGATAGTTTGTGGATTTAGGATCCCTCCAATGTTCAAAATTTAACTTCAAAAAGCAAATATAAGAAAAAAGGAAAAGCATATCAGTTACATCAAAATCCTAGTGCAGTGTCTCTTAACTTTGGCAGTTTGAAGATGTGTGGACTTCAACTCCCAGAATTCCCCAGCCAGCAATGCTGGCTGGGGAATTCTGGGAATTGAAGTCCACACATCTTCAAACTGCCAAGGTTGAGAAACACTGTCCTAGTGCAATGTACACTGGTCCAAAAAATAAAGGGAACACTTAAACAACACAATATACTGTAACTCCAAGTAAATCCAACTTCTGTGAAATCAAACTGTCCATTTAGGAAGCAACACTGATTGACAATCAATTTCACATGCTGTTGTGCACATTCAACTTTATGCAACAAAGTATTCAATGAGATTATTTCATTCATTCAGACCTAGGATGTGTTATTTAAGCGTTCCCTTTATTTTTTTTGAGCAGTATATTAGCTATTACATTTTCTTCCTTCTCTTCTTCTTCCTTCTTTAGATTTTAACTATGCCTTTCTGTTTTGGGGTAACCTCTGGACTCAGGAGAGGCACTGCCAATGGAAAAGGAGGAAAGGTCATTTATGTTAATGGGAGCCTCATATGTAGTTTCCCATAGTATAAAAATCTACTGCAAACAATTGAATAACACTCCAATAACTAAGCAGAAGGGCTCCAAAGAGAAATGATAATTACTTTTTCTTCTCTACTATTAAAGACTGTTCCACTATTAACATTACTTTTTTATTGATAGAAGATAAAATACTAAATTCAACCTATAATAATAATCACCATCATACCATTTTTATGTTATATATTTAAATCAGCACTAAAATGATTTGGTGGAACATAAGAATCACATAGTATCATGTAACTACACTTAGGAAAGAACAGAAGAAAAGGTCAGACAGGACCAGAGATGATATTTAGCTGGTTCAGACTGGTTTAGTCAAACCGGTAGTAGCAACCTGCGTGTGGGCTGTTGAGAGAGTTTTGTACATGCGGAAGATAACTCCGCCAACTAGCCATAGTTCACAACTATACTTAATTGAAGTCTTCCGTGAAAAACACTGCAGCAGGCTTTCTTGTAAAAATATTCTTTACTTTTCTTCTTAGCAAAATGTTTCTCTAAATCAGAGGTCCCCAACCGCCGGTCCGCGGACCGGGACCAGGCCGTTGGGGTTTTCCAGCCGGTCCGCGGCGCCGCTGCCCTCCCGGCAGAGTACATTATGCAGGACAGGGTGGGGCGTCGGGCAGGGCGGGGAGAATCAGGAGGCTCCTTTGGCGGCTGGGGGCTGCCTGGCTTTGTGATTTTGGCTGGGGGGGAGTTAGGAAGGTCCTACTTCTCCCCCCCCAGCCAAAAACTCAAAGCCTATCTGCTGGATACGGGCGATGAGCGGGACGAGCGGTGCCGAAGCCGGTGGCTGTGGCAGCTGCTGCAAGAGGCTTCCGCGCCGCTCTGTCCCACTCATCGCCCGTATCCAGCAGATAGGCTTTGAGTTTTTGGCTGGGGGGGGGGACTTAGGAAGGTCCTACTTCTCTCCCCCCCCCAGCCAAAAACTCAAAGCCTATCTGCTGGATACGGGCGATGAGTGGGACAGAGCGGCGTGGAAGCCTCTTGCAGCAGCTGCCATAGCCACCGGCTTCGGCGCCGCTCGTCCCGCTCATTCCCCGTGTCTGGCAGAAGCTGCTGCCCGAGTGCTCTTGGCCGGCGGGATTCAAAGTGCTGGGGTGGGGGGTGTCCTGACAGCCCCCCCACCCCAGTGCTTCGCCTCCCGCTGGGACACCCCCCACCCCAGCACTTTGAATCCCGCCGGCCAAGAGCACTCGGGCAGCAGCTTCTGCCAGACACGGACAATGAGCGGGACGAGCGGCGCCGAAGCCGGTGGCTGTGGCAGCTGCTGCAAGAGGCTTCCGCGCCGCTCGTCTCACCCATTGCCCGTATCCAGCAGAAGCTGCTGCCCGAGTGCTCTTGGCCGGTGGGATTCAAAGTGCTGGGGTGGGGGTTGTCCCAGCGGGAGGCGAAGCACTGGGGTGGGGGGGCTGTCGGGACACCCCCCACCCCAGTACTTTGAATCCCGCCGTCCAAGAGCACTCAGGCAGCAGCTTCTGCTGGATACGGGCGATGGGTGGGACGAGCGGCGCAGAAGCCGGTGGCTGTAGCAGCTGCTGCAAGAGGCTTCCGCGCCGCTCTGTCCCACTCATCGCCCGTATCCAGCAGATAGGCTTTGAATTTTTGGCTGGGGGGTGGAGAAGTAGGACCTTCCTAACTCCCCCCCCCAGCCAAAATCACAAAGCCAGGCAGCCCCCAGCCGCCAAAGGAGCCTCCTGATTCTCCCCGCCCTGTGGAGAAGTGTGGAGGGCTGCGTCACTAAGCTCCACCCCTCCATAACCCCACCCCCATATGACCAAAGGCCCCCCCCCCACCGGGCCGTGGAAAATTGGTCTAGCTTAAAGCCGGTCCCTGGTGCAAAAAAGGTTGGGGACCTCTGCTCTAAATAAACTATGACCTTTACATTTAACCACAATAACAAACCACCCACAATACTATCATATGACTACTATTACATCCACCACTGCAACCTTTCACAAACCACTAGCCATAAACCATACCCATGCAAGGGTGTTATTTCTTTTATATAGGTTACAGCCAATCAAGTTGCAGCACACTTAATAGTCATACTGATTATGACTTACATCAGCCTTTCCCATGGTTACAGACCATTTTCTTGCATTGTAATATTACTTCAAGGAATAAACTTATTTCTGACATGGGCCTGCCCACCTGCCCCGGCGCTATGCCATCCTATTTAGTCATGTTTTCAAGCCTCAAGTGTGCATACAAGCCTGTGCGCATAAGCAAAGAGCATGCACGAAAGGGGTCATTCTCTCACACATTTTCGGTGCTGGGTGAACCGGTAGGTAAATTATGTGAATCCCACCCCTGGACAGGACCATTTTGCCAGGTAACAAATGGCAGTAGCTAGGGAGTATTAAGGACCCCAAATATCCCTATGTATATATGAGAATCTGTATCTTGATGTCCTATTCAACTTTGAAGCCCCTATCTATTTAGAGTTTGAGGTTCAGAAACGTGGAAGGAAGTCAGCATAGCATATTCTTCCCTGTTTTTGCTTATTTGTTTGTTATATAGCTCCTACTTAATTTTTCAAGGAGGACTTTGGTAATGATCTAATTCTTTGCACTCACTGTTGCATTAATTGAAAATATTTCAACTGATTTATTTTTTCCTTGAATTATGAATTTTGTTTCATATAATTACCTAATGTTTATTATTATTACTGCTATTATTATTGCCATTATTGTTGCTGTTATTATTATTATTATTATTAATAACAACAACAACAACAATAGTAATAGCAATAGCAATAGCAATAGCAATAGTAATAGTAATAGTAATAGTAATAGTAATAGTAATAGTAATAATAATTGGATTTATATGCCACCCCTCTCTGAGGGCTCGCGGCGGCTTACAATATATAAAAAACACAATGATAACATCTTAAATCCAATTAACTATAAAATTAACTAATCTAAAACCCAAGTTTATTACAAATCAATCACTCCCTATATTTCGTTCATTGGCCAGGGGGCAAGTAATTAATAACTCCAAGCCTGATGGCATAAATGAGTCCTCAGACTCTTGAGAAAGGCAAAGAGGCTGGGGGCAGTGCAAATCTCTAGGGGGAGCTGATTCCAGAGGGCCAGAGCCCCCACAGAGAAGGCTCTTCCCCTAGCCCCTGTCAAGCAACATTGTCTTGTTGACCTGACCTGGAGAAGGCCAACTCTGTGGGACCTGACCGGTCACTGCGATTCATACGGCAGGAAGAGATCCCATAAGTATTCAGGTCTGATGCCATGTAGGGCTTTATAGGTCAGAACCAACACTTTGAATTGTGGTTTACACTGATAACATGGAGATCAGAACAAATAAAATTCTATAAATTTAATAGGTATTCAGATATTCCTTTTTAACAATTGTTCCTTGAACTCATAGACATTTTCTGTATCTTTATGAAATCTTTCTAGCTAAGTTGAGTGCTATGTTATGTAAAACAATGGAAATCTCCTTCAGCTAGTTTTCTAGGCCAAGGCCTTCAATTGATTTTCATTTATTTTGCTAAGCAGATATTTGTGGTTGTGATTCATCAGAATACATTGGTTAAACTCCCAACTCACTATCTAGAGGAATTAGCAATGATGAAGTTTGCCATATGGCTGATAGAGAAAAGCTTAGCAGGATATCTGTTGCATTGTTCCCTTTCCGCTCCACCTGTGGAGAGGCCTATGGGCAGGATTTGATTGGCTAGCTCCTGATGGTAGCTATCATAAGGTTAAAAAATAAGGGTAAAGGGGAAGAGTAGGACACAGAGTCATAGCCATTGGTCCTGCCGTGTTTTGCAACAATTTTAGATGCATCAGGTAAGTGTTTTTACTGCTGAGTTCCCTCCAGGTATTATTGAGACAAAAAGCCATTAGCCAGAAATGCAGAGCACTTCACCTTTGCTTTCATTCTTTCCTTGGTGCACTTTTTTAAGGCAAGGGGGAAAAAAGCCAAATCAATTTTTGTTTATGTGTTCTGCTCCAGCTATGGACCACAAAGAATGCAGCTTGCACACAAAGTCTGTACAAATCTTAGTTTTCCTAATTAAGGACTACTAATGAGCTTTCTTAGTAATCGTCAAGCACAAATAGAGTTTAAAGCAGTCTTTTCGGAACACCCAATTCAACTTCATTAACAGACAGCCCGAGTCCATGTAATAATAACTCAAAGCTGAGTAAACAGATTTGTAGATATCAGCAAGCTTTCAGAGGCTGGCAAAATGCCCAGAAGCAATTTGCAGGAAAAATGCCAAGAGAGAGAACAAGAGCCAATCAGGCATTTCTGGAGTCGAAGGAATATGAATATGAATTTCCTACAAATTGCGTCCTTCTTTGCCATCGCTAGCCCCAATTCTTACTCCCGAGGAGACCTCCTCCTGAAGAACCATTCCTGCCTTTTGGCAGCTCTGTGTGCCCGTGCATTGAGAATAGGCTTCTCATCTTCTTCCTCATCACTAATGGGAGCTTCTGGAGTTTCTGAAAGCCCTGGCTGAATTTCTGTCTCTGCACTGAGTCCTCTCCAGCCTCCTCATTGTCCAACTCGGGTGCCCCCTGCATAGGCCACTGGTGCATCACCACATCAGCCTCTTCACTGCCGGTATCAGCTACCAACTGCACGGGCTGCTGGTGGCCCACAAACTATATGTGTAGGGGGCGATGTGTACTGTCAACAGCAAAATCACTTCTGGTTGCAACTATGGAGGATAGAGAGATGATAGTAAAGTATGACATCTTGATACCAGGCGTGGTGCAGGGGAGCTCTTAAAACTGGACCAAGGTAAGGAAATCTCTTCTCTGGCAGATCTATAGGAAACATAACAGATCATTATTTGAAGTTTCTTCTAAGTAGAATCTGAATTGAATTTCCACGCTCAGTAGAAACCCCATGATAGGGGCAAAAGGGGTTACACTGATCTTTCTAGTCATGTTTTATGTGAATGGCTTAAAGAGACACAATCACTTTTCTCATGGCTTCAGCTCCATCCGCCATCCATTCTTTCAACAAATTATACATAAGACAATGTGGTGCTTCAAAGGGGGGGGGGAAGTAGCTATTCCCACACAATTGCGCACTGAGTTCCAAAGAATTTTAGAACAAGAGATCTGCGACAGGATAATAGTTATGCTGATGGAACAAGTTCACTTTGAGCTCATGGATCAATTTGGAAGATACGTTTCACTAATCTTTTCCATAATGATAAGATGGATTGCCCTCTTCTGTGAATAAGCCAACATTTTTAATCTGGTGATTGTACTTTAGATTTTAGTATACTGTAGTGTCCTACGCTAAATAAATAAATAACTTAGTATTCAATTTTATTGGAAGCTGCCAGACCTGCAGGAGAAAAAAAGACTACCTCCTTATAGACATATCTGGGTTTGCAGAGAAGTATTGGCCAATCTTCCAGTGGTGGTGCCTGGTTGTGAAAGTTGGTGATTGAGAAAGTGCAAGAGAAAGAGGCTGGATGCCTTTGAATTATGGATCTGGAGACTGTTACTAAGAGCAAAATGGACTTCCAGAGGAACAAATCTATCAGTCTTGGAAGAAGTAAAGATTATCAGCCTTCTTGATCAGCAAGAAGTAATTCTCATTTTTTAAACTATATGATACAAATGGATGATGCACTGTTATAAGGACAATGCAAATATCCTTCAACTTTGAACCATTTGTTTAGCAACAGAAGTTACAATGGTACTGAAACTAGTGACATGTTGCAACCTCTTTGTGGTCATGCGTTCAAAATTTGGGTGACTAGCAACCAGCATGTATTCATGATACTTGCAGCATCCCAGGATCCTATGATAACCATTTGCGACTTTCCCAGCTGGCTTCTGATAAGAAAAGTCAATGGGGAAAATGTTTAACAACCATTTGAGTCACTAAACAACTGGGGAGATTCACCATGGAAAAAAAGTAGGGCACCATTTAACAATCACCTTAGGACTTCTAGTCTCACTTGTTGAAGACTGTTAGATTGAGAAAAGAAAAAGAGAGGAAAGACAGTGGGGCAAGTTCAATGGATAGGATCAAGATATCCACTGGAATGTCTTTTTTTTTAGAAAAAAAACCCAGTCACTAGGGATAGGTTGAAATGCCATTTATTTGTCTGTACAATTGGCAAAGGAAGGGCCTCACTCAATGGCACCTGAAATCTATATTATAGAAACATAGGAAGATTGACGGCAGAAAAAGATCTCATGGTCCATCTAGTCTGCATTTTATCCTGTATTTTATCTTAGGATGGATGTATGTTTATCCCAGGCATGTTTAAATTCAGTTACTGTAGATGTACCAACCACGTCTGCTGGAAGTTTGTTCCAAGCATCTACTACTCTTTCAGTAAAATAATATTTTCTCACATTGCTTCTGATCTTTCCCCCAACTAACCTCAGATTGTGGCCCCTTGTTCTTGTGTTCACTTTCCTATTAAAAACACCTCTCCTGAACCTTATTTAACTTTCTTGTGTTCTTGAGTTCTTGTGTTCTTGAGTTATTATATTATATAATCTAACCTGTTTTTAAGTGATAAAACCACATGCCGGACAGATGAAAAACAATATTAAATATTCATATCAGTTCTTAATTTAATAATAATAATAATAATAATAATAATAATAATAATAATAATAATAGCATTGGAAGGACCTTAGAGGTCTTCTAGTCTAACCCCCTGCTTAGGCAGGAAACCCTGCATTACTTCCGACAAATGGTTATCCAACATCTTCTTAGAAACTTCCAATGTTGCAGCATTCCCAACTTCTGAAGGCAAGCTGTTTCACGGATTAATTGTTCTTTCAAGAAATTTCTCCTTAGTTCTAAGTTACTTCTCTCTTTGTTTAGCTTCCACCCATTGCTACTTGTTCTACCTTCAGATACTTTGGAGAATAGGTTGACTCGCTCTTCTTTGTGACAACCCCTGAGATATTGGACCACTGCTATCATGTCTCCCTAGTTCTTCTTTTCATCAAACTAGACATTCTCAGTTCCTGCAACTATTCTTCCTATGTTTTAGCCTCCAGTCCCCTATTTCATTACCCAATGAGATTCTTTCTTAAAAATGTAAGACCTTTTACTGTATGTGAAAAATACCAGAACCAGAATAATCTGAAAGGCTTTTAAAACAAATCAAAGTCCCTTTCTTAGCACTCTTCAACATGTCATCTGAAAGACGCTTCAGTCTTGGCCTGACTTGAAACAATCCAGACACAGAGATGTAGCACTAATTCATGGTAGGTGTGACACATAAGGAATGAAAAACACCAGGGATATCCTAAGTGTACTCCCCTCACATGAGAAGTTTGTCTCTTATATTCAATGCACAATCTGGAAGTTTTTTAAACTCTGCTACATCCAATTCATTTTAGTGTGTGAATTAAGCACAAAACTCACCACGTACCACCAGCAGAATACAAAATAAGGAGTTTGATATTTAATTTTGTCGTGACATCTACACTGCAATTTCTCCAAACCTGTTTTTTTTTATATCCCCCTGTTTGCGATTCATTTGAATTTTTTGATAAAGGTAGTGTTCTGCCGACGTGTTTCAGGTAGTAGAGAGTGATATCTTTTTTAAAAAATAAAGTTTTATTTATAAACCTATATACATGACGTACAAAAGAAAGACATTTAAAAACATTTGTGTAGCAAATCTGTGTTACAATTCTTATTGTGCTCACAACCTATTACATAACTATTTTTATATATTTGTTGTAGACCAGTCATATACGTTGATCTTATTTATGTATCTAATCCTATATCTATTTTCCCATTAACCCATTTAATCACCAAGAAAATTATCTCTCTCTCTCTCTTGTTTTTGATTTTTCCAGTGGAGAGTGATATCATTGGGTTCACCTAATAATTTTTGACTAGTAATACTGTCAAGAGACAATTTTGGGAAATAAGTCCCCATTATCAGCATATATAGAGCAGTAAAGGAGTTAACGTATATTGTTATCCAACTATCATTTATTCCATGAAGATCATTACAGTAATCTATTCCCAAACTGTCCCACTATCTTTTAATAAAAGAAATAGGTTTAAGACATGATTAACAAATCAATCAGGATTTTGTATGTGTGTGTGTGTGTGTGTGTGTGTGTGGATGGGCTCTATCTCAACTAGAAGTATTAATTGTGCAGATTTTATTTAGGAATAGCTGATGCCAAGATTTAATTCTAAACATTTTACCTATACATATGTAAAATATACATAGCTTCTTCTGGAGGAGCTACATTTATTTGGATGAGATTTATTTTATTTTTAATGTTATCTTTCCCCCCCTGTCTTTATTATTTTAACAAATAAATCAAGGTAGTGAACATACCTAACATTCCTTCTTTTTCCTAATTTTCCCCACAACTCATGTCAGGTGAATTAGGCTGAGGAAAAATGATTCAAATTCACTCAGCAAGCTTTCATGTCTAGTTTAAGACTAGAATTCAGAGTCTCCTGTTCCTGGACTGGTGCCTTAATGACTAGTCCAAATTCACAAGGTAAGATACCTCACAGGTGAGTGGTTTGATATTTCCAGTCTATAGCATTTATTAAAGCTGAGATTCACTTATCTCTTTGCAAATATCTCTGGATCTGGAAAAAACAGCAACCCTAAAATGGCATTCATGATTTTAAACTCCCCTGAACATCAACGACTCCTAGATACTACCTTATTTTTGCCTTCATTCTTTCATTTTGCAAGTCCAAAGTTTAGGCTATTGACGTCACTGCTGGCAAATACAGCTTCAGAATGCACTGGCTGGTTTAAAGGGATTAGAAAAAAGACATTCAAAGTTAATGCATCTCTATCTTTGGTTGTGTTCTTCCTAAGAGTAACACAAAACCCTTGAGCAAAGTCCAGTATGCTGAAATGGCATACAAAACCTGGGATCTGCAGGAATTTGAGTGGTGCAGATTCCATTGAAGTTAAGTCTTTGGATCTATGATATTTCTTCTACAAAAGTAAGCACTGGTGGAGGAAGAAAATACAATGTCATTAAATATATTATCTTCAAGCAGCTACTTTGGACCATTACCTTGCTTCTTACATTCAAAGTCCCTCCCCCTCCCCAGTAAGGGATAATTTACAAAAGATCCCACACATCTTTCCCCACACATACATCTGAAATTTACAGTAGTCTGAAATTTTATTCCGCAGCCTCAGGGATTCTGCCATTTCACTACAATCTCTTTATTTTACGCATATAAGCCCAGGCTTTAGAGGTAAATATAATAGCTTAAGACTTCTGGAGACAGACTCATGAGTGTCATTCTGTCCAGTCTATTTATTTGGCCCGTTGCTGGTATAAAAAACAATTAAAACATCCCCTTAATTTTGGGGATGTGCATTCTGATTAGTGACACATTGCCATTCTCTTTCGCCAAGATAGAATAATGCCACATTTCATAGGGCATAATCCAGCACACTCTGCATATGGACCAGATTTTGCCAGACCAATCCTTGACTACAGCTCATCTGTCCAGAACCCACACCACATATTTATTTATTTATTTATTTATTTACTTACTTACTTACTTACTTACTTACTTACTTATTTATTTTATTTGTTATTTTGGACATAATTTAGAAAATGTTCAGAGATACTTTACTAGAGGAGCTCTCCATTCCTACACTCGCAACCGAATACTCTGCACAACTAGACTCACAATCCTAGGTTTAGAACTATGTCACCTTAAACACGACCTAAGCATAGCCCATAAAATAATCTGCTACAATGTCCTTCCTATCAATGACTACTTCAGTTTCAACCACAACAACACACAAGCACACAACAGATACAAACTTAAAGTAAACCTGATTAATAAAATCTGATTAATAAACCACTCCAAATTCAACTGCAGGAACTCACTACCTAACTCTGTAGTATCGTCACCTAACCCCCAAATCTTTACCCATAGACTATCCACTGTTGACCTCACCTGATTCCTAAGAGGTCAGTAAAGGGGGTGCATAAGTGCACCAGCGTGCCTTCCATCCCCTGTCCTAATGTTTCTCTCTTACTAATATAATGTATATAAACATTGTTATATCTTTGTATACTATCAATATGTACTTGACTGACTGACTAACTAACTAACGAAATAAATAAATAAATAAATAAATAAATAATAAATAAAACATGCAGAGCACCTTTCCCTCACTTCCTTTGTATCCTGTAGTTGGCAGTTCATTATTAAGGCGATGAAATTTAGTAGGATTTGAAGAGCACCAGGCTTATAGAAAGCCAATCAAGGCAAAATTTGGGGGTGAAGCTTACAGGATTTCTGGAGCATCATTGCAAAATTTATTTTAAGTTATTTGTTGAGTAAGTCTTTGCTTCTAATTCAAGGCACATTAAGTCCCATTGAGTCCCATGGGATTTAATTTAATTAAGTCAATTAAATTAAATTACATTACATTAATAACAATGCCTCATTACTGTTTTCATACCAAAGATTCATACCAATGTACTGTTTTGAGACATACCATTCATGCAGGTATTGTCAGGTATTCCCCTAGTTCAAATTTCTCCAAGTGGGTACCTCCAGCTAATTTGGGACAGCAACTTCCAGAACAGTCATGCTGGCTGAGAATTCTGGAAATTGACAACTTGTTAGGCCTGTTGTAAATTTCCTATATTTGTAGGCCACTATCTTGGAAAGATAATTTAGTCTGCACTAAAGGGGAATGGCTGTTGGGCTTTTGGTGTAAAATTTGCACAAAGTATGAATGCTGTTAGGTTGGCTACGGGCTCATTGAAGTAGCGAAGAAGAAGAAAGCAGAGGATAGGAACCTGCAGATCCTGCCAAGCTTGTCAATGTTGTTGTCAGACATACAGGTCTGACTACCTTAAAGCATTTGGAAAATGTAATTGAAGGCTTTGCTTAGATGCCTGAAGCCTGTCTTTTCTTTTCTTTTCTTTTCTTTGCTTTGCTTTGCTTTGCTTTGCTTTGCTTTGCTTTCCTTTCCTTCCTTCTTTTGTTTTCTCTTTTCTCTCTTTTCTTTTCTTAACACACATACATTATCTATCTAAGGGGCGAGCATAAGTGCACTAGTGTGCCTTCCATCCCCTGTCCAATTGTCTCTCCTATATTTTATATACCTTTTCTCCCATCCATATATCCTTCCTCTACACTTCATTGATGTATTCTCTTCTCATATCTTTTCTTCTATCCCTTCCCTGATATTTGCTACTACATGTTTTTATTTTCTTTAACTTTCAATTTGTATTGGACAAAATAAATAAATAAAATAAATAAATACTGTATCTCTCTCTCTCTCTCTCTCTCTCTATCCACATACATACACACTCTCTCTCTCTCACACACACATGTGTGGTGGTTAATGTATATATAAAAAAATTCATAAAACTTCTATAAAATAAAAGAGAAAGAGGAGAAAACCAACTCCCAGCTATCTGAATGCCTAATAAGAAGTCTAGTTGCGTAGACTTGCCTAGTTCCAAATAAAATTGGAAGATGCTAATTTAAATTCAGAAGTCCACCAGGGCTACACTATAAGCAAAACAACCCATAACAAAATATTTATTGTGGCCTGAGAATTTCTGTCAGAATACTGAACATTGATGGAGAATTTCAGTGCACAGTTTGTTCTCTTCTTGTTTTCTTAAAACCTGACTGGAGAATTCTTGGAAATAGGGTGCCTTAAAATAGAAAACTTACATTTTGTAAAGTGAAATGGCCAGGCTGTGCTTGCATGTCATAGCCAACCACAAATTAGCTAACCATATTTTAGTCTAGCTTGTGGTTAATTTATATTTCACAGTATCATGCAAACCTAGGAAATTGGGTGGAGTAAATCATTGTTTAGTTAATCATGGTTAAGCATGTCATGCAAATACAGCCACACTCACTTCATGCCATCACTTGTGAGAAAGGTTTTAAACCAGTATGTTGCAGTATTTGTCTATTTGCAGGCAATTAAAAGGTGTATTGCTAAGGATTCAAATGGATAAAGTCTACATTTTCTTTCAGACGTCTATCTTCTCACTTCAAGTAGACAAATCCGGTTTTTTGCATTAAGGAAAATACTGAAAAAAGTAACGTCTTCCTTTTTCATGCAAATTGCCATTGACTATGGTGCCATTAAAGTCTTTTATAGGGCAAAGCTGTGATGTATTAGCCTGATATTTCTTGACCTCCGCAACTTTAAGAGATATGGATTCTAACTCTCAATATTCCCTAGCCAGCGTGCATTAAGTAATCCCTTGCCAGAATTTAATCAATCCAGTTCGGTCATCAAGAAGGGTCCTGTGCTGGGTTAACCCTGAAAGTTAAAAGGGAGGTTAAGCACGTGACATAAGTTTAGTGACATAAGCCATTGTATGGCACATTCTTATCATAGAAATACAAACCACCCTTTCCTTATTAGCATTTTGTAAGCTAGCCAATTTCATTTGGTTTCATTTAGTTCAGCTCTTAGGTTAATTAAGGTATTCAACACTATGAGAGGAGTTTTTTTAAAGTAGGGTTTTTAACAGTGGAAATTATTTTGCTGTACTCTAACCCTGATCAACTGGGGAAAGCTAGAGATATTGCACATAAATAAATGTACCTGTTCTCCCCCCATTTGCAACCTTATCCCACTGTCCCTGTTTAGTTACCTGCTGCATTGTACCTAGGTTGCAGTAGAAGATTTTTTAAGGTATCTGTTTGCTGTAGAGAAAGGGATGAATGGGGCAGGGAAGATAGTGAGTAGAAGGCCTGCTGCTTGCAAGCATTTTGGGGGCTGATAGCTCCTCACTCACAGAGAAGTGTGCCCAAATCTTCAAGGATTGTAGTAAAGTCTCTTTATGTATTGAGAGAGTGTATCACAACCAGAATAATTACTTCAGTCATTCACTGATATCCAGAGATTGAAGTCTACCTCTTGGGAAATTAATATTTATGTGGCATTATGCAGACTTGAAGAACTATATTTGTGTTACAGAATAACAATGCCAATTACTGACTTTAAAAGACAACTCAAAAGCTTAGGTAGAAGGAGCTAAACTTCTACTTCTGAAGGGTTACCAAAATAACCCCAGAAATGGTGTCATTATTTTATTGGTCTGTAGCATGAAATTCTGTTTGAATTAGACATGTATAAAGAATTAGAAAATGTAAAGTGAATCACTGGACATTCAAGAAGGATTAAGGAAAGATATTAGCATTCATTTGTTGTAGGATTCAGTGTAATAGGGAAGACATTGCCTTCTATAAGGTGGCTCAGAAGTCAAATATACAGATTGCATGAGGATGTCTTGCCTTCCTTTCACCATAGTCATTCCTGCTTACACAAGTTTCTCAAGACTGCAAGCAAACTTCTTAAAAAGGCTGCTTCCTGAAACTGTGAAAAGAGGCTAGAAGTGGTTGTTAACTAAATGCACCAGCAGTTTGGTTCTGTATTAGGCAGTAGGTAATATTCAGTGATGGGGTCCTACGGGAACGGTCAGGAACGCAGTTCAGGTAGCCAAATTTAGAGCTCCACCCCAGAGCACCCAATTTGTACTGAAACATGTTGAAACAAAATGCATAAGCCACACCCATGGTGTGGTAGTAAAATTTTTGGTAGCCCATCACTGGTGATATTGCATTGATCAAGTAATGAGGGGCATTTCTATATGACATTATTTTTGGTTTCAAACCCTCCCCACCATTTTAGAACTTTGTGCAATTCCCCCACCCCCGCGCCCCACAGAACACATTTCAAAATGCATGGGATTAGATGGTAAGCCCATGAGCAACTACCAAGAAGAGGATACAAAAATAGCCATATATATTTTTTGAAACACTGCTGTTTGTTGCTGCTGCAGCTTCTGCAGCAACAAAAACATACCCTCATCCCACTGAATATGGAAATAAATCATTAACCACCCTACTTCACATTTCCAGAACATGATGTGTGCATTGGGTTTTGTCTGCTTGTTAAAACCAAAACAAAATCTATCAGTTGCTGTGAAAGAAAAAATGATGAAGACACCATTTCTCCATTGCATTTGCAAGCTTATTGCTAGGCATGATGGTGAAAGAATAGCATGCAGGCGATTTTTGTAACTGAGTGCTTTTCCCAGCAGTTGTAACCACTGCTGGATATTACTGCAAAGTCTGGAATGAAAGGTAGGGGAAGAACATATTAAATAATGAAGATCCATGGTTCCCAATGCTCTCTACATGGGGCTACCTTTGAAAAGTGTTCAGAAACTTCAGATCGTGCAGAATGCAGCTGCGAGAGCAATTATGGGCTTCTCTAAGTATGCCCATATTACTCCAACACTCCGCAGTCTGCATTGGTTGCCGATCAGTTTCCGGTCACAATTCAAAGTGTTGGTTATGACCTATAAAGCCCTTCATGGCACCGGACCAGAATATCTTCGGGACCGCCTCCTGCCGCACGAATCCCAGCGACCGGTTAGGTCCCACAGAGTCGGCCTTCTTCGGGTCCCGTGGACTAAACAATGTCGTCTGGCGGGACCCAGGGGAAGAGCCTTCTCTGTGGGGGCCCCGACCCTCTGGAACCAGCTCCCCCCTGAGATTAGGATTGCCCCCACCCTCTCTGCCTTTCATAAACTCCTTAAGACCCACCTCTGGCGTCAGGCATGGGGAACTAAAACACCTCCCCCTTGCCCATGCTGTTTTGTTGATTGATTGACTGTGTGCCTGTTTTTTATATATATTGGGATTGTTTTATGAAATTACTAATTTTAAATTGTAATTAGATTGGTGGGCATTGGATTTGTTATTGTGTACTGTTTTTTATTATTGTTGTGAGTTTTCGGAGAGGGGCGGCATATAAATCCAATAAATCTAATCTAATCTAATCTAATCCTATGATTCCAAGGGTGAAAGGTTGCCTGTAGAAAGGGGAGGGGGAAAGTTAGGTAGAGAGAGAAACAATTGTCTGGAATCCAAAAAGGTCACTCATCCCCTACAAGATAGATAGATGAGAGAGAGAGAGAGAGAGAGAGAGAGAGATTATTAGGGTTGGAAAATACCTAATAAGTCATCTTGTCCAGCCCCCTGCTCCAACAGGAGTCCCTACACCATTTCAGACAAATGGCAGTCCAATATCCCTTTGAACGTCTCAAGTGTTGGAGCTCTCACAACCTTCGCAGGCAAACTGTTCCACTGGTTGATCACTCTCACTGCCAGAAAGTTCCTCCTTATTTCCATGTTGAATCTCTCTTTGGTCAGCTTCCATCCATGGTTCCTTGTCTGGCCTTCAGGTGCTTTGGAAAAGAGCTTGACCTCCTCCTCTCTGTGGCAGCTCCTCAAGTATTGGAACACTGCTATCATGTCTCCCCTGGTCCTTCTCTTTACTAGACTGACCATGCCTCTACATAGGGAAAAAACTGGCTTCCACCTACAAGATAATTGCTAAAATAAAAATCTGTTTGCAACCAGGAAAGGAAGAGAAGACAGAAACAGAAAGCTTTTGTCAAATCAAATCTTCTAGTGGACATTAAAATGATTTAAATTGCATCAGGTAACAGTATACAACAGTATGCAACATCTTGTAAGTTAAATAGGGTAGGGCTTTGGTAGTTCTTGAATAGAAGACTGGCTATTGAATGGTAGGAAATACCAGGGCCAAAGGTTAAACTAGGAAGTCAAAATACACCAGAAGAGGGTACAGGGACAAAGTACTTTGTACTATTGCCAGAAAAACTGTAGGATACATTCATGAATTCAATACAAATGAAATTTGACTGAGCCCACAAGCTTCTTTTGCCACATAAAAATCTTGAATAGGATGCTGCTGTTTCAGTGGAAGCCCTGGAAATAGGAAGCAGAGTGAAACAAGGAAACGATGGAAAAATGGGCTTTGCAGAATGCCAATAATATAGACTGAATATTCTCTTTCTTTCTCTTTTTCATATACTGCAACTGAGCTAGAAATGAAGTACAGTATTTTCCGAGTATAAGACTCACTAGAGTATAAGACGCACCTTAGTTTTGGGGGAGCAAAATAGGAGGGGGAAAATCTACCTACCAGGTATTCATCTGGCTAGTGTCCTTAGTCTGGTCAGCTTCAGGACATTATTTTATCCCTTGGTTAGGGCTGGAAAAAAAATCTTCTTCAGAGACTAGCAATGAAAAAATCCTGCATCTCCTTACGGCTGGAAAAAAACTTTTTTGGAGTAGCAATGAAAAAATCCTGCAATCCGGAAAGATTCCAGAAATGCCAATGATAAACGCCCATGCCCAGCACTCCAACCCTCCCTTTTTTATCAGGGTTTCAGCCACATAATTAACCTCTGAACAGCTGCACTCAATTATCTGTTTTTATGCCTGCGCAGCTGTTCCTGCCTTCCCAAGATCCTGTGCACGCGGGAATTCAAGATAGGATTATTCATGACATGTTACCACCTTATTAGGGCTGAAAAAATTTTTTTCAGAGGGAGTAGCAATGAAAACAAACCTGCAAGCCAGGAAGAGCTGGGAAGATCATTACAGTTAAGACTGGGGGGGGGAGAGAAAGCGTTTTACAAAGCTCCATTCGGAGTATAAGACACACCCAAATTTTCAGCCTCTTTTAGGGGGAAGGGGAAATGTGCATCTTGTACTCCAAACAATACGGAGGCTCAGCTTCTAGAACATAGATTGTAATTTGTGAGGCAATGCAAAGATTCACCACATGTAAATTTCTAGATTTTATCTGTCAGGAAGAAACAGTAAGACTCAGTAACAGCTGTTGATGGTTGTTCTCTTCTAGGAGGTGAATTGGGCAGAGGCTAGAAGTCATTGTTTTTCTATGGGGCTGGTGTTAATTCAGAGCTCAGATTGTTTGCTAATTTTCAGGACATGATTGAAAATGGAACTATTTTGGAGGGCATTCTCTTGCTTTGATGCATAGTGCTTGTTCTGCCCGGCTATTGCAATTAGCCACTCACGAGCCCAGAATTAAGTCAAACACACATGACAGGAGAGCAGTTGAATCCAGAATCTAAACGCCTGCTTGAATGCAAGACCAATTACAGTTTTATGGGTCCTAAAAGGTTAGAGTTACTCACATCAAAAGTTCACTTGACATGCTTAGGCTTGTGCCAGAGCCAAGGAGTGATTTATGAGTCAATAAAAGCAGAGTTCCACACTCAAATTTGCACAGACTTTTCCTGCTTGAGTGTCTCAGAGTTCACAAAAATCTGAAACAGAATGTAAATCACGCTGCATAATCATCTTTCTTCCAGAAATGCCAACGATAAATGCCCATGCCCAGCACTCCAACCCTCCCTTTTTATCAGGGTTTCAGCCACATAATTAACGTCTGAACAGCTGCACTCAATTATCTGTTTTTACGCCTGTGCAGCTGTTCCTGCCTTCTCAAAATCCTGTGCACTCGGGGATTCAAGATAGGATTATTCATGACATCCTCCCCTTCTGAGTCCGAGAACCCTCTAGCTGGGGGGCTAGCTAGTGGGCTGGCTGCACCCATTCCCCTGTCTATCTCTTCCCCCTCATTGCCTTCCTCTGCCTGCGATTCGGCTTCACTGTCTGAGGCATCTTGTTGCAACCAGACTGGCCTTCTCTAAACAGATGACTCCCACTGTTCCCCATCAAAATCCCCAGCTACAAGAGCTGGCCTGGAGCCAACCACAACAGTGCTGCTCCTATTTTTGTTTTACATTGTGTTTCTTGCTTTTGTTGGAGTTTCAGGAGTATGCTTACTAAGGAAGTTTTCACTGTTGTCACATTGTCTACCTGCTTGGTTGTGGTAGGGTACAAAGCAAATAACCATTGTGGTGGTACAGTGGTTAGAGTGAAGTACCGCAGGCTACTTCTGTTGACTGTTGGTTGTTTGCAGTTCTGCAATTCGATTCTCACCAGCTCAAGGTTGGCTCAGCCTCCCATCCTCCCAAGCCCTGATGGGCAGCAGCCAGTGCTTCCAGGTGCGCAGCTCCAGTAGGAAAATCCCAGATGCACATGCAGCTGTGCACCCCCCGATGCACCCCCATGCAAAATTTGGCTTCTGCGCATGCTCAGCAAGCCAAATCTCACTTGAGGATGCATGCGAGAGTGAGATTTTGGCTATTTTTTCAAAGTTTTTTTAATCTGATTCTGATTTTTTGATTCTGTGCCAGTGATGAGCTACCAAAGGTTTTACTACCACATTGTGGGTGTGGCTTATGCATTTTGTTTCAACATATTTCAGTGCAAATTGGGTGCTCTGGGGTGGAGCTCCAAATTTTGCTACCGTTCCCATAGGAGCCCATCACTGTTCTGCACATGTGCAGAAACAAAAATATAGGCGGAAATAGCTGAAATCTCATCCTTGCACGAGATTTGGCTTGCTGCACATGCACAGAAGCCAAATCTCACACCGCCAGGTGCGTGTCCACAACCACCTCCGAGGGAGCTCTGGTAGCAGATAAGGAGAGCAGCCCTTCACTGCTTCCAAAGTCAGTAAAATGAGGACCCAGACTGTTGGGGGCAATATGCTGACCCTATAAAGCCATTTATTTATTTATTTTTTACTTACTTACTTACTTACTTACTTACTTACCTACCTACCTACCTACCTACCTACCGTACCTATCCAATACACAATATATAAAAAAGATATAAAAATAGAGGAGAAGATATATGCAAGGAAGAAAAGATATATGAGATAAAGGAGAGACAATTGGACAGGGGATGAAAGGCACACTAGTGCACTTATGTACGCCCCTTATTTAGAGAGGCTGTAATGCACTGTGAAGCGGCATATAAGTCTATTGCTGTTGCTATTGTTGTTTGCCACGGCACTTGCCAACAGTTTTCACCAACATGAAAATGGAAGGATAAAATGAAAAGGTGGTTGGAATCGTGACCATCCTGGTCATTTACTTTCATTTCCCTCAATTTCATATTTCTTCTGGTGCCTACTGGATCATTTTGTAATATTTGGGGGGGGGGAGGAACGGGCAGGGAGTTTCCTTTTCACAATGAATGGGAACTGTTCTGCCAGCGTGTTCCAACCGCCCGTAATTACAGGGTAATTAATCCAGAAAGACAAACACCACACGATAGAAGGAAAACCAAAAGTCTTTATCAACAGAAAAGCAGAAACAACATCCTTTTTAAATGGGATTTTCTGGTACACGCAAGGCACAGGTGAAATGCAGTCCAATTTCTCACCCAGTAACTGGGAAATTGAGTCCAAATTCCAAAATCCAGAAAGTCCACACACAATTCTTAACAGGGAAACAGCAAAACCACGATCTTGACGAAACTATGAATCAGATAAACTTCCACAAGGCTAAATCAGCACGCTGCTCTTTTTATCTGTAGGACTAATTACAGCAGCCCCACCCAACCACAGGTGGTCTCACTTATCTCCTGTAATAATCCTTCAGTTGTTCTCTTCTATGTATCACTCTCTGCATGTGTGGGTCTGTCATAAGTTCTTGTTCGGAATCTAGGGATGATAAGGAAGATTGATCTCCTCCTGGGCTGTCTGCCAAACTCCCCTCTTCCCTGTCACTCACGCTTCCTTGGTCAGAGGAGACTTCGTCGGCAGATTCTATCAGGAGCAAAACAGGCCTGTGGCATGTGGATGTTTCCCCCACATCCACCTCCACATTCCTTGGGGCAGGAGCTGGGCCAGAGCTAACCACAACAGCAGCACAAATATGAACCATTTTATGAATGAGAATTAATAGCAAAAAGAGCCCTTTACCACATATGAGAAAGTCAATTTGATCCAGGTGAGAGTCATGGTTGTTTCTGCTGTGTAGGTCTTGACAGACTGTTATCAGTGAAGAAGATGCTATTACCCAAACATTATCAATTCCTTCATCTCAGGAGCTCGTTTTGTGGAGACTGCAGAAGAGTCAGACAGTTGCATAAACCACCCTAACTGCTAGGACCTATCAAGAGTTTAATTTAACCCAGCTGAAATATGGGGAGAGATTTCAAAGGCTGATTGACAGGGCAGAATGTTGCCATTTATCAAAAGTGCGCACAAAGGCCTTTGGACCTCACCCCACCCAGAGTCTGTTTGGTTGGAAAAAATCTGAAAAATTAAATAGGATCTGTCCTCGGGGTGACAGGTGACGAGTTCCAAAAACTGCATGATAGTGAATGATTGGCCTAATTGTAATAGTACATCAGCTGTAGCAGACATGACAGGACACAGATAGGTAGACTTGGAAGATCAGAAAATATGCATGGACAGTGGTACCTCTGCCTACAAACGCCTCTACTTAAGAACTTTTCTAGATAAGAACTGGGTGTTCAAGATTTTTTTTTTGCCTCTTTCAAGAACCCTTTTCCCACTTACAAACCCAAGCCTCTGAAACTGTAACTGGAAAAGGCAGGGAGAAACCTCCGTGGGGCCTCTCTAGGAATCTCCTGGGAAGAAACAGGGCTGGAAAAGGTGGGAGAAAACAGGGCCTTCCCCCTCCCTGTGGTTTCCCCAATCGCACACATTATTTGCTTTTACATTGATTCCTATGGGAAAAATTGCTCCTTCTTACAAACTTTTCTACTTAAGAACCTGGTCACAGAATGAATTAAGTTTGTAAATAGAAGTACCACTGAATTTCAGTCCAAGCCTGACATTCAACATTAATGATGTATTTCAGTCCATTAATGATGTTTTTTTGTTTTCTTCATATGCCATTATGGGAAAAATCTTCCCAAGAAATATCTGTGTTAGCCAATATCACAGGTCTAGATTCTTTGAGAATTAGAATACTTCCACTAAACCATTCTCTCAATTATTGTTAATAATAATAATAATAATAATAATAATAATAACAACAACAACAACAACAACAACAACAATAATAATATCAAATATATTATATAATAATAATAATAATAATAATAATAATAATAATAATAATAATAATAATAATAATAATTTATTAGATTTGTATGCCGTCCCTTTCCGAGGACTTGTAATTGTAATCACATGTGCTGCATTGCAACATTTTAATGCTTCTTTCTTTGCCCTATATCTCTGTATGTATACTATGCACTCCACTCTTTCAGGACAATATTGTGGAGAAGTTTAGAAGTTTTGGCTGACATCTTGCAAATACCTTTCTTCAGTGTACAGTTGTATAGTTGGTTTACAGTGTGCCATGTACAGTGTATAGTTGGTTTACAACTATATCTTTAACAATAGTTTGCCTTTCTTAATATGTTTGTTTACATTGCTTTCACAATTATGACTAGAAATGACTGGGCTTTCATTGCATGGAGCAGTCCTATACTTGCTCAGAGTTAGCTCATTTATGATGTATTATGTCAACCTTTACCAGGGCAACAAGACAGAAAAGAACAGCCAAATCAAGCTAACTCTGCTTTATGGTAAAACTGCATTAACAGAGTCTTCCAAGTCTGAAAATAAAATTTTGCCCTGTCACATTTACAACCCCATAATTTAGGGAGGGTTCCTCCCAAGTCTTGCTGTGCAGCTTTGGGCTATGTTCTCTCTTATCTGACCATTACTTAGGCAGCAACTCTTCCCCAGTCTCCCAAGGTCATTCCCACATATTGATACAGTTATAAAATCCAGTAACCTCAAGGCAAATAAAAGTGGCATAACTGATCTGTGAAATAGGAGATGTGTGGTGGAAATATGCCTGATCAGCTGTGTACAAAGTGCATATTTCAAGTCCATACTGGATTAAATATGATCTATCTTTTCAATCTCTAGAACAAGTAAGATAATTTATCTGTGCATTTGAATGAGTTTTTAATTGAAATAATGTAGATCATGAATAATAATAATAATAATAATAATAATAATAATAATAATAATAATAATAATTTATTAGATTTGTATGCTGCCCCTTTCTGAAGACTTGGGGCGGCTCACAACAATAATAAAAAATAATATTACAGTAGAACAAATCTAATATTAAAAAGAAAAGACATATAAAACCCCATCATTTAAAAACCATACAACACATACATACCAAACATAAAATATAAAAGCCTGGGGGAGGTGTCTCAGTTCCCCCATGCCTGGCGATATAGGTGGGTCTTGAGTAATTTGTGAAAGACAAGGAGGGTGGGGGCCGTTCTAATCTCTGGGGGGAGTTGATTCCAGAGGGCTGGGGCCGCCACAGAGAAGGCTCTTCCCCTGGGGCCCACATTGTTTAGTTGACGGGACCTGGAGAAGGCCAACTCTGTGGGATCCTATCGGCCGCTGGGATTTGTGCGGTAGAAGGCGGTTCCGGAGGTATTCTGGTCCAATGCCATGTAGGGCTTTAAAGGTCATTACCAACACTTTGAATTGTGACTGGAAACTGATCGGTAGCCATGGCTGTAGCAAATAGCTGTAGCTCAGTGGAAGAATATATGTTTGGGGCAGAAGTCCCAGGTCCAGTCTCCAACATCTCCTAAAATCCCGGACAGCTGCTGTCTCTCTGAATTTCCATATTGTTGGTGAGTGTAGACTAGAACAATGTTTCCAATTTGGACACTTTTAAGGTATGTGGATGTGTAAGTTGCATGGACTTTAATTTCCAGAATTCGCTATGGCATTTTTATGAACTCTGGAAGTTGAAATCCGTGCATCTTACAGTTGCCCAGAATGGAAAATCATGAGCTAGATGAATAAATTATCTAAGCATAAGGAAACAGCTCCTCAAAATTAATAATGATTATTCCCTACGAATTTAAGGACATCATGGAGAAGAGAGGGAAATAATAGAACATTCCCTTTGTTAGAACAAGGGATCAAGGCTTGGTGAGAGTTTTGCATATTAAAAGCACGGGGTTCAGTCCTCAGCATGTTAATGAATAAACAATCACTCACTGCTAACCCACACTCAGTAAAAGACCTTGGAATACTAATATCGAATGACCTAAGTGCCAAAGCCCACTGCAACTATATCGTCAAAAAAGCTTCTAGAGTTGTTAACCTGATCCTTCGCAGCTTCTGCTCAGGCAATCTCACACTACTCACAAGAGCCTACAAAACTTTTGCCAGACCCATCCTGCTCATCTGTCTGGAACCCATACCACATCTCAGACATCAACACCCTTGAAAATGTCCAAAGATATTTCACCAGAAGAGCCCTTCACTCCTCCACTCGAAACAGAATACCCTACAAAAATAGACTAACAATCCTGGGCCTGGAAAGCCTAGAACTAAGGCGCCTAAAACACGATTTGAGTATTGCCCACAAGATCATATGCTGCAACGTCCTACTGGTCAATGACTACTTCAGCTTCAACCGCAACAACACAAGAGCACACAACAGATTCAAACTTAATACAAACCTCTCCAAACTTCACTGTAAAAAATATGATTTCAACAATCGAGTTATCGAAGCATGGAACTCATTACCGGACTCAATTGTGTCAACTCCTAACCCCCAACATTTCTCCCTTAGACTCTCCACGATTGACCTCTCCAGGTTCCTAAGAGGCCAGTAAGGAGCGTACATAAGTGCACCGGTGTGCCTTTCATCCCCTGTCCAATTGAAATAAGTGGGGGAGAAGCAAGAATAGAGTGGAGAACCTGGAGAATTGCTGTAAGGAAGAGTAACCAATTGAACTAAATAATCAGATAATCTGATACAAAGGTATTTTCTTAGTTGATGTAAAGATTCTTTTTGTAGATATCTCTGTGCTTTGGGAATGGGAAATTTTCCTAGCCCTGGAAAGAACCCACCAGTGTTGGGAAATTGGTATCTTTCTGCATAAGAATAAAGTCAAAAATGGGATAAAGGTTTGGCAGCAGAACTAGTTAATCCTGAAATAATGATATGTAGGAATATTCCTCCAGGGAAGCTAAGTTGCATCTGCAGAGTTAGTAAACTCCAGAAGTTAGTAAAACTTGAACCATCCAAAGCTTCCCAGGAACATTTAGTACAAAGGACATTAGTGTCAAAGAGGGCAGCCAATATACAGCTTAGACCAACACATGGAAAATGAAGAAAGAATGTTAAAATAAAGGGGGTAATAAAGGATTCCCCCTTCCCCTCAATTAACTGGATCTAACTTAAAATGCCTTAACATTTTTTTAAAGTGAATGACTCAGTAACTTAGGCATCACCCCATTTCCCTTTATTTTAAAAACAAGCTTCACTAAATACAAACTAGTTGGAAGTCATACATCAAATTTTCCAAATTCTCCAATATATGATATTGGAATATGGTAGTGCAGTTTTGATTCAAGTGGCTCTATATCAAACCAGAGACAAAAGTACAATATTAGGACTAATGTCATTTTCTTGGCCCAAGAGAGTATTCAGATCTTATCAATGTGTTGGTGCTTTGCAACATGAATTTGCTGTCAGGAGCAGTGATAAGCAGCAGCAATACGCCTTGAAGGACTTGGCAAATTATTTCAGCCAATGCTATGTGCAATTGCTTAATTCTAATTCTTTGTTTTAGACCAGTGGTCAACCTTTCTAATGTCATTCCTCATGCTGTGGTGACCCCCAGCCATAATTGTAGCACCAATTCTCCCAACTGAACTTTAACCTGATTGGCAGGAAGGTCAGAGGGACACCCCCACTGTAAACCCCTTATTGGTCGGATTGTAAAAATATGTTCCAAGAATAGAAGGCATTAGTTTTTTACAGCATGGAAAATTTGTCTTTTCCCATGGTCTTAGGTGACCCCTGTGAAACGGTTGTTCGACCCCCAGAGAGGTCCCAATCACTAGTTGAGAACCACTGTTCTAGACCTTCATGTTTATTTTGGAAAATCCTGAATCTGAAGGTTCATCATATATTTCCCAAGATTTTTGAACATCAGCTTTGGCCATCTTTCATTATCATATAGAGCAGGGGTGGGCAATTACTTTTGCTATGAGGCTGCATGAGAAATAGGGATGGTTTTAGATGGCCGGATTAATATAATTAACTCAGTTCTATCCAATACTGTATATTATTGGGTAGAACTGAGTTAATTATATTATAATTATAAATATAAATTATATTATATTATATTATATATAATCATATATTATATTATATATTATAATTATATTACAATTATAAATTAATTGCCGACCACTTCCTTCCTTCCTTCCTTGTTCCCTCCATTTCTCCTTCCTTATTTCTCCAGATGGAGAGAAGCTTCTTTCTCTCTGATTTTCTCTGTCTTTTATTTCTGTTTTTGGGCAGTTCTTTACTTCTCTTTCAAAATATTCCTTTCAGCTGCCTCTCTTCAACTGACCTACATTGTCAGTTGAGAAAACATAGTGGAACCTTTGCCTGAAAGTAGCTTTGGATTCCTCTTCTTCCTCCCCCCCTTTTTTTCCCTGAGAGGTGGGGTGGGGGGTTTGCTTTAAATTTCTTGGAAAGGCCAATGAAACCAATGAACAATTAAAAAATGAGCATTTATTGGACTTTTGCAAAAAAAGGCATTGAAAGAGAATTTCTCCTTCCTTCCTTTCTTCTTTCCTTCCTTCCTTCCTTCTTTCCTTCCTCCTTCCATTTCTCCCTTCCTTCCTCCCTCCCTCCCTCCATTTCTCCTTTCTTTCTTCCTCCCTCCCTCCATTTCTCCTTCCTTCCAACCTCCATGGGCCAGTCGCAGGCAGCAGGCGGGCCGCATCCGGCCCATGGACCGCCCTTTGCCCCGGTCTGATATAGAGTCATAGAAGAGCACGGGATTTTCAGGAGCAATGTTCAAATCCAGCTTTACATATGACCTAACAGAGGTTTTGCTCAGCGAAGGGCTTCACTTACTTTTTCCTCCTAGGATGGGATCCTGAGGCCAGCAAGCACAGAAGCAAAAAGAGGGCAAAAATTGTTGAAATCTCACTCGCACAAGTGTCCTTGTGTAAGATTTCGCTTCGGGTGCATGCACAGAAGCGAAATTTCACATGGAGGCACATGCACATATGTTGGGCATGCAAACGGCTGAGCCAGCCTCCGGAACCCATACAAAAAAAAAAGCTACCGGATCGCTGATCCCATCTGTACTGGGTGAGACTCATCACTAGCTATGCTAAAATATAGTCCATGTTTTATTTTATATAGAGAGACCAATTTATGGAAGAAATTCTTTGAACTTTCTAAAAATAACATCTCAAGGATGCTATACCTAGTTGGGAAATGAGCTGAGCAAAAATCTCCTTATTGTTTGTTTAGCTAATACTGCATTGATCAGGTGTGATGCAAAATAGCAGGCTAATCCAGTAGAACAGGAAGAACTCTAAGTTGCCTAAACAGGCAAGGGGGCACAATCTGAAGTTAGTTGGGGGAAAGATCAAAAGCAACATGAGAAAATATTATTTTACTGAAAGAGTAGTAGATCCTTGGAACAAACTTCCAGCAGACGTGGTAGATAAATCCACAGTAACTGAATTTAAACATGCCTGGGATAAACATATATCCATCCTAAGATAAAATACAGAAAATAGTATAAGGGCAGACTAGATGGACCATGAGGTCTTTTTCTGCCGTCAGACTTCTATGTTTCTATGTTTCTATGTTTCTAATAGGATACCAGACATCTTTAGCTTTCCTACAGATGTACTGCAGCCTCCTAATTTTACAGTTCTGCAAACAAGACACAATAATAAAGGTATCAGAGCAAACAAAGTAGGGAAAGCAGACTTGTGCCCAGCATATAGACAGATGAAAGACAATCTGATAGTGAAATGTTCTATACTGGGGTATTTCCTATATCACAGAGTCCTAAAAAGATGCCTTTCCATTATACAGGAATAATGTTCCAGACATCAAAAACAGACAATTGCCATCTAAATTTCCATAATGCATTGGAGGCATGATTAGAAATGATAGTAACAGCTTCAGGTATATGGAGACTCAAAGAAACAGCAACTGTCCAGGATTTTACGAGATGCTGGAGACTGGACCTGGGACTGACTGACTGACTGACTGACTGACTGACTGACTGACTGACTGACTGACTGACTTACTTACTTACTTACTTACTTACTAATTGTTTGTTTGTTTGTTTGTTTATTCTACTTCTATGCCACCCAATCCCAAAGGATTTCTACACAAAAGCATATATTCTTCTATTGAGCCATCATCATTTATTTTTTTTAAATTATCTACATCATCCCAAGGTATCTTACTCGTTCTAGAGATCAAAAAGATTTGGCTGCATGACAAAAGATAGACCTTCGAGAAACAGCAGTCTGATGCTCATCAGAGATTTTTACAGGTCGAAAAGTAGGTGAGTGGCTTGTCAAAATGATACCCTTTGGATAGAACCAAGCAGGTATCAATGGTGGATTTGCAGAGAAAAACAGCTGTCCCAAAATTATAAGCTGATAGTTTTTTAAAAAATCTTTCACATTAAAAATAGTTATGGGGCTGATTCTCTGGAACCATTATCAGACTGAGAAAGTTTACTTTTTATTATTTAGTTAAAATGTGTGATATTTTTTGCAAATAAAATTGAGCTGGCGTAATTATTTGAAAAACCTTACAGTGCATATAATTTTTTATAATTATAATTATTCGTATGTGTTGTGGTTGGCTCTGGCCCAGCTCCTGCCCCAGGCAATGGAGATGCGGATGCAGGGGAAAATTCAACATGTCACAGGCCTGTGAATCAGTTCAGAGTTTAGTTTCCTCAGACGAAGAAGAAGGTGGGAGTGACTCGGCAGAGGAGGGCTTGGCACACATCCCAGGCAGTCAATCTCCTTTATCTTCCTTTGATTCAGATGATCATGTTTTGGACCCACGCAAGCGCAGAATTATGTGTAGAAGAGACCAAGTAAGAACATATTACAGGAAATACGGGAGGCCACCTGTGTTTGGGTGGGGCTCCAGTAATTAGGGCTGCTGCTATAAATAGCAGCACGTGGGTTTGGCCGTTGTGGAAGAATATCTGATCGGAGTTCGTCAGGAATCTTGTGTTGCTGGACTTTGTTGCTTTTTCACGCCTTTGAAACCAAAGGAGAGCAATGTGTGTGTGTCTCACTTCGTTGGAAGAAGGGGTGTGAAGTTTCTTCACAGCTGCTAGCTAAGTACTTAATGACTGCTTAAGGGAAATTGTACAGACTACCCAGTTGTTTTGGGACGAGTGCTCTTTGCAATACAAAAAGAGTGCTTAGTTTATTTTGACTTTTGTGATAAAGAACATCGTTTTGAATTTTCAAACGTGTGGGTGTGTCTGAAATTTGTACCCTTGAATTTTAGGGAGGCTCCTATCAGAGAGCCCAGCAAAACAGTACGGTCAGAAAAAGATCTGTGCCAACCATTCAGGAGGATTTCACAACCAATGTGAGAGCTATTGCAAAGTCTGCACTTCTCCCCTTTTTCTGATCTGAACAAACTGATCATTGCTGTGAACTTATATTTAGATTTTCAAACCAAACGAGAGCTATTTAGGACACAAACTGATTTTCCTTCCTGATTAAACAAACATCTGCTGCTGGCCCCTGAAATTTACTATTCACAAATATTTGAACAAAACAGAACAGCTAACTGATGAGAGAAACAGAAACTGGTACACAAATACTTTAGCATACCAAGCCCATGTTCCTGTACTATTTTTTAAAAGGATCATGGGTTTTCCAGTTATACTGGGACAATAGTCAAGAAAAAGGAGCCAAAATCCTATCCTGTGGGTTCCTATGCTAGTTACATTAAGATTTTGTAGCATATAATTGATTACTACCACATATTTTTTAAAATTTAAATTTTTCTATTGTTGTAGCATAGGGCTGTCAAACTCATGGGTTGGATGCATCATGTGCTGGCCACTCCCACACCCGGTTTAGCGAAGTGGGGAAAAGTCATGATGCATCAGGTGAGGCTGTTGTGACAACACAAGTTTGATACATAGAAACATAGAAGACTGACGGCAGAAAAAGACCTCATGGTCCATCTAGTCTGCCCTTATACTATTTTCTGTATTTTATCTTAGGATGGATATATGTTTATCCCAGGCATGTTTAAATTCAGTTACTGTGGATTTACCAACCACGTCTGCTGGAAGTTTGTTCCAAGGATCGACTACTCTTTCAGTAAAATAATATTTTCTCATGTTGCTTTTGATCTTTGCCCCAACTAACTTCAGATTGTGTCCCCTTGTTCTTGTGTTCACTTTCCTATTAAAATTAAAATCCTATTAATACCCCTGTTGTAGCACATTATCTGGGTTCAGGATCCCCCAGGGACTGTTTGGGAGATGAAAATTTCATCAGAGCACCTGCCTTTAGACTTTAAGCAAGTAGTTGGCAAGAACTGTGCTTTTCTGTATTAACTGTGAAAATCATCTTTCACCCAAAAGAAACATCATGTTCTTCCTTTTGTGAATCAAGCAGTCTATTTCAATAGTGTTTTACTGTTTAATGTCTCCATGTGTATGTATTTAACAGAATGACATATTTGCATAGATGAAAGAGTCTTTTAGGCTATCTAATGAAGCTTAACGAGTCTACGGAGAGGGGCGGCATACAAATCCAATAAATTATTATTATTATTATTATTATTATTATTATTATTATTATTATTAATGCAGCAAATCCAGGTTTAGAGGTTTAGAACAAATGGCTTTGCAAAAAAAAAAACCCAAAAAACCCAACCTTCCCTCACTGCTCAAAATATGGCTCAATTTTAATGTTGAGTACAATTTGCTTACAGAAGGCCACCATTTTCATTATAAGCTTTCCAGGTGCTCCTTTTAGACTGTTTTTCTTCTCATCATTCCCAACACCCATCACCTCCCACTTATGACTGCATGACTGTAACTTTGTTGCTTGTATCCTTACGATTTATATTTATTGTTTCCCAGCATGATTTGAATATTTATACCCTATGACTATCATTGTGTTGATTCTTGATTAATGTATCTTGTCTTTTTATGTACACTGAGAGCAAATGCACCAAAAACAAATTCCTTGTGTGTCCAATCACATTTGGCCAAATAAAGAATTCTATCCATCTATCCATCTATCCATCTATCCATCTATCCATCTATCCATCTATCCATCTATCCATCTATCCATCTATCCATCTATCCATCTATCCATCTATCCATCTATCCATCTATCCATCTATCCATCTATCCATCTATCCATCTATCCATCTATCCATCTATCCATCTATCCATCTATCCATCCATCCATCCATCCATCCATCCATCCATCCATCTATCCATCTATCCATCTATCCATCCATCCATCTCTCCCTCCATCCATCCATCCATCCATCCATCCATCCATCCATCCATCTATCTATCTATCTATCTATCTATCTATCTATCTATCTATCTATCATCTATCTATATCTTTTAATCTTTCTATGTCATTTCTCCCCATTCACACCACTGGGATGTTGTTGTTAAATAGAGCCACGTTTTACAGTAAAGAATGGAACCTTTTCATACCAGTGAGGAACAAGCACAACATAGCAACATGTTTTGCCCTGGTTACTATCTCTTAAGCAATAGCATCAACCTTCCTGTCAAAGGATAGTAATCTTTTAAAATACTAACATTTCCCCCCTCCTGTCTTACTTCAAATGTGTCTTTTTCTTTAAAGAGTTCATTATAGATAACACTCGGACAATCGCTGAATCTGTCTTTTTTTTTTTGAACAAAGGGCAGATAGTCTCAGGAATGGAAAAAGAGAAGATATAGGCACTTTCTCATTCTAGAGACACATTCAGTTACTGATGTTGGATCTCCTAACCTATCTTCCTTTCAGGCCCATTTAGGCAGCCTCCCAGACGCCTTCTGCTCACAACATTCCAGCCTGCATTCCTTGGGGAAGGAAGAAGAAGCTATCTCGGAGGTTCAAAAGCCTTGAGGGGAATGTCATGCAGGCTTGGGTTGGCTTTTTAGGCTCCTTTAACTGGGGATGTTTAGATTGGTCTAATGCCAATTTACATAAATGTCGCAGGTTTTAGATATTATTCCTCTTGGTTCATAATTAGAACTTGTCTTTGGTCTCATATACGTTATCCCTCTAAAATACAGAGTTTTGCAACTTTCCCCCACATCCGCTTTAAAAATTCCACCTTTTTGTGAGGGATAATGATCCAATTTGGCCTCTGCTCAAAGAAATCAGTAAGCAAAAGGTTTATTGATTGATTTGATTTGATTTGATTTGTATGCTGCCCCTCTCCGAGGACTTGGAGCAGCTTCCAACACACAATACAGTCTACAAATCCAATGTTAAAAGCAGAACTATTAAGACCCCTTATTAAGAACAATCACACAACTCAACATACCATACATAAAGTGGGACAGCTGGGGGGAATCAATTTCCCCATGCCTGGCGACATAGGTGGGTTTACAGAAGGCAAGGAGGGTTGGGGCGGTCCTAATCTCTGGGGGAGTTGGTTCCAGAGGGCCAGGGCCACCACAGAGAAGGCTCTTCCCCTGGATCCTGCCAAACGACATTGTTTTGTCGACAGAACTCGGAGAAGGACGACTCTGTGGGACCTAATCGGTCGCTGGGATTCGTGCGGCAGAAGGCGGTCTCGAAGGCATTCTGGTCTGATATATATTACTGCAGATGTGATTGTAGAACTTTCCAAAGGCCAGGGACTTTCACCGTCCAGGTTATTTACACTGGAAGAAATTGAGCTCAGATCCAAAATGGAACAGGTTCCCTCATTTCATGATGGTAAAATACAGGTTCCTTTGCTGAGATTAAAGGTATTAGCAGCCTCTCTAGATAAACAATAACTAATAAACTTAGCAGTTGTTAACGTTAATGAAGGCGCATGCTCTGAAGATGCACTTTATATTATTTTTGTAATCCAGAGGATTTTATTTTTATTGAATATTACTACATAAGCCATTAAAATTTCATTTGAGAGAAATGAAAGAAATAAAAGTCTCTGTCTTTTATATGTTATATGTTTATCCCAGGCATGTTTAAATTCAATTACTGTGGATTTATCTACCACGTCTGCTGGAAGTTTGTTCCAAGGATCTACTACTCTTTCAGTAAAATAATATTTTCTCACGTTACTTCTAATCTTTCCCCCAACTAACTTCAGATTGTGTCCCCTTGTTCTTGTGTTCACTTTCCTATTAAAAACACCTCTCCTGAACCTTATTTAACTTTTTAACATATTTAAATGTTTCAGTCATGTCCCCCCTTTCCCTTCTGTCCTCCACACTATGCAGGCTATCTTCTTTGAAGACGTCACTTTTAAAAGCACGATCTCAAGCAATTTGCAATCCTTTGAAGGGCAGGTGCATCTTTTCCAGCTTCTACACGTATAACTCAAATGTAAAATCTGGGCTCGGAGGATTTTTTAAAATTCAGAATTTGATTTTCAGTCTAGCTCCAAAGACCGCTGCTTTTATTCCAGCCAGGACAGCAGGATATTCAGCATCCTGGGAAGAGGACTGATCAGCAGTCACGGCAGCTACAGGCAGCTTCCCAACTATTTATATCAAGTTCTCCCCCTTCTCCATAGAACGCTCTCTTTTGAAAGCAGTTCAAAGATTCATTTGGTGTTTCGTCACTGGGCATCTGTGACAGAGCATGATGGCTGAATCAGGAGCTTGTTTCCAGGGTCTTCCAGAGCTGGGGCACAAAAGCCGATGGCTTCCTATATTGTGCGGGAAGCTGTCTTTCAAAACCAAGGGAAGAGGCCTTTAGTCTCTCAATCAATGACTCCCTTTTCAATATCCAACATGGTACATTCCAAAAGGACAAACTATGAAGTGCAACCTTTCAATTGCTTGGATAGTCAGACGCTTTAGGAAATCTGCTTCCCTTAATTTCATCATTCCTTTTGCCATGTATGAAAGAAATAACGAAAGAAAGCCAGCTTTCTCTTGGTTCTCCCCCCCCCCCTCAATGGGTCCTGCTACCTTTAAAAAAACATTAGTACAGACAGTGTATAGTATGTATTCACAAATGCAAAAATGCAGGTTTTGTTGATAGATAGATGATATATGATAGATATATGGATAGATAGATAGATAGATAGATAGATAGATAGATAGATAGATATAGATAGATAGTTGCATACATACATACATACATACATACATACATACATACATACATACATGAATTATTAGATTTGTCAATGTATATTGTTTTTGTTACTGCTATGAGCTGCCCTGAGTCTGCGGAGAAGGGCAGCATACAAATCTAATAAATAATAATAATAATAATAATAATAATAATAATAATAATAATAATAATACATACATACATACATACATACATACATACATACATACATACATACATAGATACACACATACATACATACTCTGGGGTGGGCTGCTGCCCGGAGGGGGGAAACACAATCGGGTAGCAAAAATGGAGCTCCATCCCAGAGCACTTAATTGGAACTGAAAGACGTTGAAAGAAAATGCAGAGCATCCTGGATAAATTAGTAGCCCTTCATTGTACATACATACATACATTGATGATAGATGATAGTAGACAAAAGACAGACAGACAGACAGACAGACAGACAGATGATAGGATAAAAAAGAGGGAGGGAGGGAGGGAAGGAAGGAGGAGGGAGAGAGAGATTGATTAAATGAATGAATGAATGAATGAATGAATGAACGAACAAACAAACAAACGAATGAATGAATTTGTTTGGATTTGAAAGTTAGGCAGAATGAGGTCTGACCAGGAATATCAGAGAAGCAGGCTGAATTAAGAATTTGGAAAACAAATCTCAAAAGGCAGCAAAAGCAAACAAATCTGCATTGTGATATCAATTCCTTCAATGCTATCAAACTACTGTATTTATTGAGCCTGCATTACTTTAACCTTCTTGTCATTCCCATTACCAATCTCCTCCCACTAATATCTGTATAACTGCAACTTTGTTGCTTGTATCCTTATATTGAAGGGTTCCTAATGTAATTTCATTGCTTATTTGTACCCGAACTATAATAAAGTGTTGTACCTTATGATTCTTGATGAACGTCTCTTTTCTTTTATGTACACGGAGAGCATGTGCACCAAAGACAAATTCCTTGTGTGTCCAATCACACTATTCTATTCTATTCTGTTCTGTTCCGTTCCATTCTATTCTCTATTCTTTATGTACCTTGCCGGCTGGCAGTTAGAACATGCTTGTGTGGGAAAATGGAAGAAATATTTTTATACTTTAATTTTAATAGTAAACAATGAACAATTTTGAATTTGTCCATCTGCCTATCAAGAACCAGGACCAGAATGGGTGAATAGATAATACAAATTCTTACTTCTGGAAACTTACTTGTTTTTCCAATTTACATGTAACTTGCTGTCCTTCATTCAATTCATTCTTTCAAGCATACCTTATTCTTTCATACAATAATTTTAGAGCTACACACCTTAGCATAACCTTCCGGCTATCTAATGCTCATGACTAAGAGTTTATATTGTCAGCCAACAAACAGCTTTATCTACATACACATTCATATCCCTAAGCAATACACTCTAACATTGTCATAAGTATTCTCTTATTATTATCCATAAATAAATGTAATAGTGAGGGGGACTTCATCATCTTCTCTTACTTCTTGTTCAGTGCGGAAATATTTATTAAATATTGCATTTACTCCAATGCATGCTCTAGCTCCATCATGCACTACTCACATTCAGGAAAGGTGGATAGATAAAAAATATTTTCTTTATCACACAATACTAGGACGAGGGGGCACTCCCTAAAGCTCATAGGTAAGAAGAACCCCTGGAGGCTGGAAATGGCCTGTTTCCCAACTTCTGGTAGGCCCAGTTGTTGTGGTTAGCTCTGGCCCAGCTCCTGCCCCAAGGACTGTGGATGTGGGGGAGACATCCACATGCTGCAGGCCTGTTTTGCCCCTGGTGGAATCTGCTGATGAAGGCTCCTCTGACCAAGAAGACATAGTGACAGGGAGGAGAGAGTGGCAGACAGCTCAGCAGGAGATCAATTATCTAGCTCCTCCTTGGATTCAGAACAACAGTTAATGACACAGCCACGCATGCGGAGAGCGATGCATAGGCAACAACAACTGAGAGATTATTATCAAAGAAAATGAGGCCACCTGTGGTTGGGTGGGGCTGTGGTGATTAGTGAGGCTGCTATAAATAGCAGCCTGTGGGTTTGTCCATTGTGGAGGATTATCTGATCATTATGTTTCGTGACTGCTTTACTGACTTTGACCTTTTGTGTGCTGATTTTTCCCCGCTTTGAAACTAAACCAGAGCAAAGTGTGTTTCACTTTGTGAAAGAAGAAGGACTGTGAATTGCCTCACAGCTGCAAGCTAAGTATCACAGGACTGATAAGTGACTTGTACAAATTACCAGTTTGTTTGGAGATGAGTGCTCTTTGCCATACCAAAAGAAGGCTTAGGTTAAGTGAATTTTCATTATAAAGAACATTGTTTTGAATTTTCAAACGTGTGTGTGTGTCTGAAATTTGTACCTGTGAATTTTTGGGAGGAGTCTACCAGAGAGCCCGACAGAACACCAGTAGGCTCGTGTTTCGCCCTCCCCAGGCTCCAAAGGCTTCTCTGGAGCTGGGGAAGGGTAAAAACAGCCTCACCCATCCCCCTGGAGGCTCTGTGGAAACAAAAAAGTGGCTACATGGCTTAAGACCAGATTATCTTTGGGACCATTTTCTGCCTCCTGTATCCCAGCGGCCAGTTAGATCCCACAGAGTTGGCCTTCTCCAGATCCCAACAGCCAGAAAATGTCGATTGGCAGGGCCTTCTCTGTGGTGGCCCTTGCCCTCTGGAATGAGCTCCCTCCGGAGATACTTCCCCCTCCCTCCTGGTCTTTCATAAAGCTTTAAAAAACTACCTCTGCCGGCGAGCATGGGGACCATGAGTCTCCAGCCGTTACTAGATATGATTGGATTCGACTGAATGAATGTGCGTGAGTTTATATGGGATCTTTTAAAATGGGTTTTTAAAGTAAATTTTCATAATTTTTATAGTTATTTAGATTTTTTACATATTGTTATATTTAATGTTGTACGCCGCCCTGAGTCGTCTTGAGAAGGGTGGCATAGCAATAAAATAAATAAATAAATGAATAAATACATACAGTACATACATACATACATACATACATACATACATACATACATACATACTTACATACCCTCCCAGAGCCCCTGTGTGAGCCAAAAACCAGCTGGCTGGCACACACATGCATGTTGGAGCTGAGCTAGGGCAATGGCTCACGTGCCAGCAGATATGGCTCTGTGTGCCACCTGTGGCACCCATGCCATAGGTTCGTCATCACTGTGCTAGAGAAAAGTTCCCTGAAGATGGGCTCCAACTCGAATCCAGTATAAAACGTCTGGTCCCAGCAACCGACCCAAATTGGATCATGCAAGCATTTCAAAAATACATTTTAGAAGTTAATATCTGATGGTTTATTGTGTGACAATGTATAGCCTGTCTTCAGCTCTTTCACTTCTTCCTTTTATCCTTCTCTCTAGCCACTTAAAAAAAATCAGTTTCTGTTGCTGCTTCTGTGCTGAATAATGCTCTTCTACTGTATAGAGCAGTGTTTCCCAACCTTGGCAACTTGAAGATATCTGGACTTCAACTCCCAGAATTCCCCAGCCAGCATTCACTGGCTGGGGAATTCAGGGAGTTGAAGTCCAGATATCTTCAAGTTGCCAAGGTTGGGAAACACTGCTATATAGCGTTTTCGGTTAGAAAGTTGCAAACCATACATAATATTTTTACATAATAGTGTATTATACACACAATAGTGATATTGCATACACTTTAGTGATTAAAAAAATAATAGGACATCCTAAAGAGAGAAATAGGGCATCCTAAAGAGAGAAATAGGGCATCCTAAAGAGAGAAATAGGGCATCCTAAAGAGAGAAATGGGGCATCCTAAAGAGAGAAATAGGGCATCTTAAAGAGAGAAATACAGGAACTGCATAAATGTTTGTCAGATCAGGGCCAGAAAAGGCTAACCTTGCTAAAGAGTCTTATCAACAAATGTACCCATCCAGGAAAACAAATGGTGAGAAGTCCGTAGATTTTACCATCTTTCTTTTTTTCTTAAAAATTCTGAATGCTTTCCTGGTTAAAGCAGGATACTTTCCACCTTGATCAATAAATAATAAAGGTATTCTTGGCTGATTTATACATCCTAAAAGTTTTGCTGGACTCTGAGCCTATCCAGCAATACAGTTACTCTGAGTTTAACCAGGTTAGAAGGAAATACTATTTAAATGGAGTACTAATAAAACATTCCAGAGTGGTTTTTTTTTTTAGGACCCAGAAGTTTAAAAATATTGAGGAAGATGGCAATGACAAACCATTTTTCTATGTGTTGCCAAATCAATGGAATGGATCTGTCCATGTCAGGGGTTTCCAATCTTGGCAACTGTAAGCCTGGTGCAAAGCTGGCTGGGGAATTCTGGGAGTTGATGTCCTCCAGGCTTAAAGTTATCAAGGTTGGAAACTGTTCTGTCGGGCTCTCTGATAGGAGCCTCCCAAAAATTCAAGGATACAAATTTCAGACACACACACGTTTGAAAATTCAAAACAATGTTCTTTATCACAAAAGTCAAAATAAACTAAGCACTCTTTTTGTATTGCAAAGAGCACTCTTCCCAGAACAACCAGGTAGTCTGTACAATGTCACTTAAGCAGTCATTAAGTACATAGCCAGCAGTTGTGGAGAAACTTCGCACCCCTTCTTCTTCCAACGAAGGGAGACACACACACATGCTGCTCTGCTTTGGTTTCAAAGGCGTGAAAAAGCAACAAAATCCAGCACACAAGATTCCTGATGAAACTGCAACAGATATTCTTCCACAATGGCCAAACCCACATGCTGCTATTTATAGCAGCAGCTCTAATTACTGGAGCCCCACCCAAACACAGGTGGCCTCCCTTATTTCCTGTAATATGTTCTTACTTGGTCTCTTCTACACATAATTCTGCGCTTGCGTGGGTCCAAAATGTCATCATCTGAAGCTATAGAAGATAAGGAAGATTGACTGCCTTGGCTGTGTGCCAAGCCCTCCTCTGCCGAGTCACTCCCACCTTCTTCTTCGTCCAAGGAAACTAAACTCTGATCTGATTCTGTCGGCAATAACACAGGCCTGTGACATGTTGAATTTTCCCCTGCATCCACCTCCCCATTCCCTGGGGCAGGAGCTGGGCCAGAACCAACCACAACAGAAACCCCTGGTCCATGCGAGTTATTTTTACCTTTTACAGGAGTAGGATTTCTGTGTCAGGGAGTTGCAGAGTGAAGAAGTTACGTTCTTCATGGATATTCCTCATTATATCACTTACTGCTTGAGAAAGTCTTCATTCTCAATTAAAACCCACTTATGAAAACTGCAAAACATTTTTAACATCATAGTATTTATTAGCTTCTGAAACAATACACATTCACATACTTGAGAATACAGTACATTTGGCACAGTAATAATGGCTACAGTGAAATAACCCTAATGAATGGCAAGAGATTTAAATTACAACTGTAGGGAAAAAGTCTGTACAAAGATAATGTCACAACTGAAGAAAAAACAAAACCCAAAACAAAGCAAAAATACTAGCTGGTCCTGTAACACTCAGTAAATTGTTTCCCCCCAGAACTGTTCTCCACAAAATTTCAAATAAGGTGTTTTTTTTTTAAAGAAGCCTTTCTAGAGAGACAGTGTTAGTTTTATTGTAAGGGAAGAGGAAATATTATTCTCTTGGATAGTGACTTCAAAAAAATAAATTTCAATTTTTCCATTTGGCATTTTACACATTTTAGGCCTCCTTCTCCTATCGCTCCAGAAGGATAGGGGGGGAAATTATGAAGTGGGGGAAAAAAACCTTTAGCTACCTGCTAATTTTTTGAAAGTTTGAGAAAGATGCTAAATGGAATGGATCAGGAACAGAATTCACCTATATGCTGATGGCAGCAAGAGGTTCAGCACACAACCAGCTGTTTCCATTGGCTTTCAGTCCAGCTGCTGCCACGTATAATCTTTAGTGGCTTTGCATGCTGATAGATTCACCCAGTTCCATTAAAAAAAATCTGGACATTAACCCAGACAATTCAATATACATTCAGGTTCAGGTATCATGATGCAGCCTGAGATATATCTGCCAGCCACATACCTTCCATCAATGTTTTAATTGCATGGGTTTCTGTTGCAGGATCAAGGTGGACTTCAGGATTACAGCTGAAATCTCTTTGCATGCAAAAAAACATTATTATTTTTTTCCCTATTAGAGAAATACAGGAACTGCATAAATGTTTGTCAGAAATTGTGCATGCCAGGAAAGGGGAAATCATATAATCCGGAGTTTTTCTTACAGAAGCTTTGTGGAATGCACATTTTATTCTCTTATAAAGAATCACTAATCTCCATTTTGCATAAAGACTTTGCATGCCAGGCAAACAAGGCTGCTCAGGACAATCATTCTGCAGTTTAGCCAACCTACAAATAGCTTGGGGAGGAAATTTCGCAATTTCGAAAGGTTTCATTCACTATGGAAAACACCCAGAGGTGGGTTGCTAAGGTGGCACAATGACGTGAGCTCAGCCTCGTGGTTCTGAGTGCTAGCGGAGTCCAGCGCAATGATGTTACCGCACCTGGGCAGGTAGCAAAATCATGCATGGATACGCAGGTGCGTGGCGCACCTGCGTGTCTGTGCGTGATTTTGCTACCTGCCCAGGTGTGGTAGCATAATTGCGCTGGACTCCGCTAGCACTCAGAGCCAAAGGGGAAAGCTCACATCACCGTTCCATCTTAGCAGCCCACCTCTGAAAACACTGCTTGGTTTTGTTCATTCTTGCACTGGATGTTTAAAGTTAACGTCATAAGAAAAAAATATATATATACAGAACAAGTATGAAACTCCAAAAACTAAAGGGCATTTTTACAACTCTTTCTCTCTAAAATGAAAATACAATGAGATGAGACATCCTTCGTGACATTTCTGTGCTTTCTCTCTGGAAGCCAGAGGGTGAGGAGGAGATGGGATTTCTTTCCCCAGCCCCTTAGTTTTTTTTTTAATTAAAAAATAAAATAAATTATTTAACAATGTTTGATACTTTATTACTTTGGTAATCCAGACAACACATGACTTGGTATAGCATATTTAATATTCTGAAATCCTCATATGAATACATACATATATGTATATATATATTTATATATAATAATAATAATAATAATAATAATTACACCTGAGTTTTAAAAAAAATACAACATAAGGGAATTAAATGTCTTTGTCACCCAAAGGGGCTCTGAACAGCCCTACATAAAACTGATGTAACCTGTCTCTTTAAAAAGATGACTTGTACCACCTTTTCAAGCTATTTTGAGGCCTGGAAATCCCGTCTTGCAACATTATGGAAATCTACAGGCCACATGGGAGAAGTCCACAACAGGTGCCTTTCCTGGAAATTGGGCCATCATGTTTATATGTTATGGATTGTATGCCCTGAGACAATCCTGCTTTGGTTGGTGGGTACCGTGGGACTCATCTGAAGCACCAGTCTGCAACAATTTGCCCAATTTTATCTTTCTAATTTATCACATGGCATTTTATATGATTTTATATGATGACAGACTATCCTTGCTCAAAACGCTGACAAAACATTTTTAAGAGGAGCTCCAGAGCAGGATCCTGTAACTATCCAGGGATACCCAGTTCAGATGCTGTTCCTATCTTATCTACTAGCATGGAAGGTCACTTTTGATAGCCAGGAGGTTCTACATTCTCTGACGCAGATCTCTTTCAGCAACAATTTTCTTCTCATAGGGATCACATGAGATGGGGCATGTGTCTGAAAGATGTGCTTTGGTCAATAGTGGTCCCTTCTCCCCCCCTCTCTACTATTCCATATACAGAACTATACAGGAATATCAGTACAGGTTAATATAGGTTTACATCTGTTCTTAAGGGGGAGGAGGAAGAGAGGGAAATTCATCTCTGACAGTAACTTGAACCAATACAAAAACAGAGTATTGCACATGGACATAATCATAATTATTCTTTCATAGGTTAACTTTAATATTATGCCTGAACATGCAGCAGTTGATACCTCTATATTCATTGAGTCCCACAGGCCTTGCAATAAACATCTATATACAAATCTCACTTGGAGAGGAAGGGAGGGAGAGAAAAGAAGGAAGGAAATGTTGGAAAAATGCTTTATGACTGCCACTCTGTCTCCTCATATCCAAAAGTAAGGCTCCATAGCCAAGATACTTTATGCATAGACAATACACTTCATTAATTTTTTTTTCAGAGAAAAAGGTCATATACCATAATTAGAAATGGTCAAATGACAAGTGTTAAATGACTAAGGAAGTGTTTAGAAGAAAATTACTACCAATTCAGACATTTTATGTAATTTTTTTATTAAGTGTCTATGGGGCTTAACTTTTGGTACACTCTTTATGTAATTGCGCATGTATGTTTGTGTGTGTATATGAAAAATCCAAGTGCAACAAATAAAAAGAATTCCCTTAACTGCTCATTCAGTATATATATATATACACACATACACACTAATCTATGCACACATATACATGTATGAGTGTGTGTGTGTGTTTGTGTGTGTACATACATACATACATACATATGTATATGTATGTATGTATATATACTGTGTGTCTATATATATATATATATATAGACACGCACACACACATACATACATATATATATAAAATGTGAATGATACATATACAAGCACGCATGTCCACGCTCACATATACAAAAATGCAGTATTCCCAGAAATATGAGTAAATAACACTATCAGCATATCTACAAGCGGTAACTTCACATTTCTTTCTTAATGTATTTTCCACATGAGTTACCAGTTTGTCATGATTACACAAGAAATCCTTTACAACCTTCAACAATGTCAGTTTTTTTGAATCTTGATCCTAGTCTCTCCCTCCTTTTCCATTTCATGAATGGCTTTGCTTTGCTTTGCTTTGTGGTTTTCCTGTTGACCGCAGTTATTACATCAGTTCTTTCAAAACTTTTCACAACCAAACAGTAGTACTACTGGGCCGACCCACAGTACAGTAGCATTGGCATTCCAGGATCTCCACCTCCAGCCCTCTGCAGTTGGCCAAGGCCCCTCTATTCAGGGCCCTGGAAGAGGACAGAGGCAACTGGAGCTGAGCATTCAGCAAGGGAAGAGAAAGGGAGGACAAAGGCTATGTACAATGAAGGATGGGTCATCCCATTTTTGTGGATAAAAGCCTGCAAAAGTAACACACTGCTATTGAAGTTAAAATTAAATAAGCAAAGCAGGTCATCATTCAGGTTCAATACATTAAAAAAGAGGCTTCCCCTCCCCCTTAAGTCCCCTTCACACCTGTCAATGCACCAATGACACAAACAATTTAGGCACGTGCTTTTAAATAGTTTTACTACAGAAGGATTATCATGAATATGGCAAAGCAGCTGTGAGAACTGTAGAAAACCTATGCTGCTTTATTAAAGCTAGTATAGGCTTTTGGATAATTTGTCCATTCTTAGCCCTTTAAACACCTGTCTTTGAAGCATTTGTGTTAGTGATTTTTCTTTAAAAAAAATTAGTTATAATTTCTAAATAAAAACTTTTAAAAAGTCATGTATTCTTTAAAAATATAGCTTTTTCCTGAAATGTTTTCCATAGCGTCTATTATTTTAATCACAATGCTTTCAGTCAAGAGTATTTGCTTTTTCAAGACCCAGCCTTGCAACAAAATGCTCTTTAAAATATACATGTTGGGTGGGTGGGTGGATGGGGGAAGTGTAAAATCATTCTGCCCCATTCACTGCCATAGCTTGTTAATGTTTTAGCAAGCTACTCTACTATAAGTATGGATGAGACCCATAGAAAAGAGAAGGGTGGGATTCCTTCCTGTCAGTTATTTGCATTTCTAAAAAAAAAAAAAGTTTCAAGAAACAGAGATCAAGAAAAAAACATCATAGAGTTTCTAACTATATTTTCAATGAGTGTTTGCTTAATAATAAGTTCCATTGTGTTTGAGGTTTAATTGTGGGTTAAAAGTGGCACAGTTCAGCCTCGGAATTATAACATGGAAGTCCTGCATAGCATACAATGGCTTTTTCATCCTGATGACATTCTCCTTCTAAGTTCCCATCAGAATTAAGAGGAAACAATCCCCAGTAATTGACTGTCTTATTCCTGAGCAGCTGTCAACTCACAAGCTTAGAGCAGCCTTTGTCCCACTAAAACCCTGGTTCTGACTAGGAGGGTGCAACACCAAGCAGCAGCAGCTAGAAAAAGAGTTAGCATAGGTGTATCCATCACTGGCACTTTCTCTGCAACTTTCCCATTTTCCCTGTGTCTGATGCATCTTTATCCATGTATCATGTCAACTTCTGATTGCAAGTGGGAAGCTGCCTTTTGCCTTTGATCTGATTGTGAAACAGATTAGGGCAGATTATGTAGGTTTGTTCACATCTTTGAATTCTTAGAATTATTGACATGCTGCCCTCTGTTGCCTCCAATCACAATGACGGTTTTCAATCAATCAACCAAGGCAGTGTATTTTTTTTAAAAAAAATCTGAATTCTGAAAAATTGTAGTGTGTCAACATATTTCAGTTACCTTATCATTTAACCCTCTGAGGTTAAATGGATGAAAGCCAGTCTGAATTCAATTGAGAGATCAGACATGTGATAAACTGCTGAATGGAAGTTGTTTTCAGCTACTTTTGTGGATTTCAGACCTCTACACCAGTGTTTCCCAACCTTGGCAACTTGAACATATCTGGACTTCAACTCCCAGAATTCCCCAGCCAGTGTTCGCTGGCTGGGGAATTCTGGGAGTTGATGTCCAAATATCTTCAAGTTGCCAAGGTTGGGAAACACTGCTCTACACAGTTTACTAAACTATTTATGTGTACTAGAACTAAGTGGGTTTCTAGCATCTCTTTCCTCACTAGGTAAAGAGCAGTGTGGCAACAATGCCTTGGGACAGCAGTTAATGAAGGCATATATGGTATTATACCTGGAGCATCAATTAGTAGCCATATTGACCAAGACAGATCTCAGCTCTCATATATTTAAAATGCTTGCCTTTCAAAGGTAAATGCTTCATTCAGTTTATTTTGAATATTGGAAATGGCATCTATTCTATGCACATGAATTGGGAAGAAATGGTTACATTGGGTTCCATAAATTACTAGCACGATTAGCCCAAATGTGTAAAAACTTTTAACCTAATGTTGGAGCCAGACATATTTAAATCAGGCCTAATAAAAGAACTGAATTTAAATTAGCCGAAACAAGATGAAATCTCAATTTTTCAGTGAATCTAAGGGGAAGAATATCAGGGTTTGTTCCCCATCAGACTAAATATAATTGCTTGCATCTACAGTAGAAACTACAATCCAGGATACAATAAGTTAAAGGCTCCCAAACTCTAATCTGTTTTGGTGTGTTTTAAAAGCAACCTTGAACCCGAAATTTTAAAATGTGTAGTCCTAAGAGTGGAGAGATGTTTAATACTTACTCATAGCAGCTGCTTTTTCTCTCCAAATTGTTTCCAAAGGTTTTGCCTCCTCAGATAAGATTTAAAATCAGTGTTTATCTTCTAAGACATAGTTTTTCAATCACAGCAACATTAAGATATGTGGATTTCAACTCCCAGAATTCCAGCATGGGGAATTCTGGGAGTTGAAGTCCACACATTTTAAAGTCGTTGAGGTTGAAAAACACTGTTCTAAGACATGCAACAGAACTTTGAGAAGATCATATTTGACATTAGGGCATATTTATCTTGCCTGACATTAGATGCAAAACATCAGTTTCCTAAGGTTGCATTCCATGGAAAGAGCTGCCTATTGAGGAACTGACATTCACTCCAAATCTATCTATTTGAATGTTAAGGATGTGCGCTCAGCTATCCCTTTTAACAACTTTTTGAAATCAATGGCAAAAGGGTTTTATGTTTATCTCTCATGCTCCATAAGGCCCCTAGCAATCATCACAAAATGCAATGATCTGATTCCAAGCTCAGTAAATCTTATGGCTGATTTATAGATTCGTATCTGAGTTGAAAATAAGTCATAATGAAGTATTTCTCTCTCTCCACAATAATATAATAAATATATTTATCCATCTAGCACAATGTGATGAGATACCTATTTATGGCATCTTGGGGAAAAAAAGTTACCTAACCCTCAGTATATACTCTAGACCATAATTTTAAGCATTAAAAGATTAAGCTAAAATTCAAAGTGATTTTTAAATATTAAAAATGGTTGAACAAATTCCTTTTGACAGTGCTAGGTGGTTTTTAAAAAAGGCAAAGCCTTCCTGAAAAAAAAAATCTGGATAGAAAGAGAGAACGAGAGACACAGCAGCAAAAACAACAGCAATGTGTTACCTTTACAATTTCTAATACAAAATATTTTGCATTGCTCTGTAAAACAGCAAATGTGAGTGCCTCCAGATCAAAGAAATATAACAATAAATAGACAGTAGAAAGTAATGGGTTTAGGCTCATGATCAGAGAAGCAGTTCTTGATGGTGTAGCTGGAGGATTTTTTAGAACACGACTTGCAGCATCTGTGATCTGGCGGTTCCAATTTAGGGGTAGGGAAAATATCTTATGGCAGCAGCTCTTCTCCAAAATATGAGAAGCCTTTAAATTCTTCTTGGTTGATTTGCTTTATAATTGTCTCATCCACTGCTGTTAATATTGGGTCTTCTCGTGTAAAGTCTTGATCAAAGTTATTTACATCCCTTTTGGTTTTCTGAGAAACAAAAGCAAAAGATGAAGAATAAGTGGCGTTCTTGCACCAACAACCAACTTTTTTTTTTTTTAAAAACTGGAATTATAAAATAGTAATAGTTTGACTCCTAAAGCAGGGGTTGGGAACCATGGCCCTTCTAGGACTTATGAACTTCAACTCCCAGAATTCCTGAGCTAGCCATGCAAGTCATAAAAAGGGCCTTGGTTTCCCACCCTGGTTCTAAAGGGAAATGGTTCCATTTCATACACACAAGTCTCTCTCTCTCTCTCTCTCTCTCTCTCTCTCTCTCTCTCTCTCTCTCTCTCACACACACACACACACACACACACACCAAAGAGGAGAAGATGAGAAAAGAAGGTAGCCAAGTGAGGATGCAGAAGCAAAAAAATGGACCTGGAAAAATTAGCCATTAGCCTAAAATTGAGAAATTTATAGTTTATTTATTAGATTTGTATGCCGCCCCTCTCCGAAGACTCGGGGCGGAGTTGGAAGCAAAATGATGGTATTTATAATTTAAATTATATCACACTGCAATACTTTGGATAAATGAATGATGAATTCAAACAGAATTTGCCTGAAAATGGCATAATGGATTGATTACAAATATAGGAGCAAAGCATATGATGATGAATATCACTTAAGGCAAGCAAAATCTCACAAATTCACAGCTTTTGTATCTTTAGGATCTAGCAGCGATTGTTTTTCAGACAGAACTTTTACAACTGAGCTGTAGAAGATCCACCACCGACAGTCCTGATATGCCTAGTGCCAATTCTCATCATGAGGGCAGCTATTCTGAACAGATCAGTAAAATTGGCATACAATCACAGATTGTGTCTATTTAGTACGCTAACCACAATACAGTTTCTTTAAAATTTATGCTAATAAAAGAACCATCAATGAAGTGCTTCCTGTTCCAGATTTGTACTTCCCCAGCAAAAACTTACCTCTTGAAAAATCTTTAGTTCAGTGGTTTCCAAAACATAAGTTTTCAGAGAATGACACAAGCTCCCAACTACTCCTCACTATGTTTATCTTAACTTGGCGAGGACTCAAAATATCTACATACAAGAGCCATGATGGCTCAGTGGTTAGAGTGCAGTTTTGCAAGCTAACTCTGCCCACACACAGCCAGGAGTTTGGGAGTTTGAACCACAGCTCAAGGTTGACTCATCCTTCCATCCTTCCATGGTAGGTAAAATGAGGACCCAGATTGTTGGGAGCAATATGCTGATGTTTGTAAACCACTTAGAGCAGTGGTCCCCAACGTTTTTTCCACCAGGGACCAGTTTCAGCAAGACAATTTTTCTACGGCCCAGTGGGGGCAGAAAGGGGCGTGGTTGGGGGCGGGATTAAGCATGGGGGTGCTGGTCCTCCCCGCTCCTCTTTCCCGCCATCGTCCTGTGGCCGGCAGAACCTGCCTCCCAAGCCCTCTTGCCCAGCGGGAGCTAAGCGCTGGAGAGAGGGGGTCAGGCTGGCCCTCCTGCCTCCCCCCAGCCAAAAACGCAAAAGCGCCCCACGGCAGAAGCCAAAAGAGGCTTGAGCCTCTCAGTCCTTCCCGCCCCTCTGTCCCATCCATCGTCCTGTGGCCGGCAGAACCTGCCTCCCGAGGCCTCTTGCCCGGCGGGAGGTGAAGCGCTGGAGGGAGGGGGGTGGCGGCATGAGGGCCGGCAGCTGCTGACTCCACGGACCGGTGCAACATGCCCCGCGGCCCAGTACTGGTCCGCGGCCCGGTGGTTGGGGACCCCTGACTTAGAGTAATGTTTTCCAACCTTGGCAACTTGAAGATATCTGGACTTCAACTCCCAGAATTCCCCAGCCAGCATTCTGACTTAGAGAGTGCTGTAAAGCAATATGAAGCGGTATAGAAGCATATGTTTATGCTGTTGCTATATATCCCATCCCAAGCAAGAGTAAAATCTTGGTTGTAACATAAAAGGAAAGGAAAGTAGATATCAAGTTTTTCAAAAATCCCCTTCTCAATGCAGTCCTTTTTGCTATACCTTAAAAAGCTACTTATGAAACCACATTTCAATCATTAATTTACCGAGTCTAGAAAATAAGACAGCTAACAACAGATACATATTTGACTCTGTTTTTATTCATATTCAGGCAACTGTATCTCCTTCTCTTTGCTTATGAAGGCAAGCCATGGACTGTTTTCTGAAGCAGGCATGGTTTTTTGAAAGGGCCTAAGACGTTATGGCTGCATCATTCCAGATAGTCCTTAACTGAGCCCCAAATATCTGTTGCTATGCAAGACAATTATTGGGCTTTGCCCCATTGTATGAGCTTGCCAGTTAACTTTGCTTTTCAAGTGGTTTGCAAAAGGTAATAACATGATCCTGGGACACTGCAACATCTGCAAATTTCCAAGCATCTGAATCTTGATCATGTGACCATGCAGATGTTGCAACAATTGTAAGTCACTTTTTTCAGTGCTGTTGCAGCTTTGAATGGTTACTAAATGTATAGTTCTACTACTACTCATATATAATGTTCACCTTTTGTACACCACTAATCTCAAATGGTTTTCTATAATTACTGAAATAAAAAAGACATCATTTGATTGAAGATTCCCAAGCAGGAAGGAATCACAGAGTGTTTTCATTATAATACAATACAGGATTAAGCACAGAAACCAAATGGCTAAAACTGGAGTATACAGTGGAACCCCGACATAAGAGCTGCTCTACTTAAGAGCAACTCGAGATAAGAGCTGGGAGGGGAGAGATATTTTTGTTCTACTTACAAGCCCAAATTCGAGATACAAGCGCCAAGGAGCTGTCTCCTGAAGCCAAACGCTAACTTCCGCGTTCGGCTTCAGGAGACAGCTGCGAAGCGGCGCGCGTGTTTTAAAAGGTTGCAGCCGGCCTGGGGGGCTCGGGGGGGTGCTTGCAGCTTTCTTTCTTGCTCTTTTTCTTTCTCTCTTTTACCTTCCCTTCCTCTATTTCTTCTTTTCTTTCTCCTTCCCACCTTCTTCCCTCCCTCCCTCCCTTCACTCATTCCTCTCTTACTCTCCCCTTTCATAAGTTTCCTTGCTTCCTTCCTCTGTTCCTGTCCCTTCCCCCTTTCTTTCTTTCTTTCTTTCTTTCTTTCTTTCTTGCTCTTTTTCTTTCTCTCTTTTACCTTCCCTTCCTCTATTTCTTCTTTTCTTTCTCCTTCCCACCTTCTTCCCTCCCTCCCTCCCTTCACTCATTCCTCTCTTACTCTCCCCTTTCATAAGTTTCCTTGCTTCCTTCCTCTGTTCCTGTCCCTTCCCTCTTTCCTTCCTTCCTTCCCACCCTCCGTCCATTCATTCACCCATTCCTCTCTTGATCGCTTAAAGCCGGTCCCTGGTGCAAAAAGGGTTGGGGACCTCTGTCCTACAGGATTGGGTGGCAGAGAAGTTGAACATATGTAAATTTAAAAGTTTAAGAAAGTTTACAAGTTAAGTGAAAGAAACTTCATTATTCATTTATATGTACATGTACATTTCTTCATTAAAAACATGTCTTTCTGCATAATTTAGACTAACTTTGTGAGTTTTTTGAGGGCTGGAACCAATTAAAATTATTTACATTAATTCCTATGGGGAAAAGTCGTTCGAGATAAGAGCTGCTCGACTTAAGAGCCCAGGTCCGGAACGAATTAAACTCGTATCTCGAGGTACCACTGTATAATGTTTCCAAGCAAATTCCTCCCACAGAAACTTTCTTGCAACTATTAGCATTGTATATCCTGCAATTTGTAGAGAAATGAATGAATTTGCAAGGATTCTGGAAGCATGTACAAAACATGCATTGCTTCATGATAACTTTCTTCGAAAACGATGCTTTCCAAATGTTTGGGCTGTGCCTACCAAAATGCTGCAGTAATGATATCTGTGATTTTGAGGCTTTAGCCACTGTTCCTGAAACAACCTATAACCATGCCTCAGTTGTGAGATTTTTTTTTAAAAAAACTGTGTGTTAAACAGAGGAAGTGATCCTGGATGTGAGAACTAGAAAAGATTTATAAGAAGCAAGAAATCAAGGTAAGATTAATGATACATTCAAGGTGAGACAGGGAGTTATGTGTGAAAAGAGAAGAAAAATAAAAATGGTGTATGTAAAAAAGAGCTGTACAAGTAACCAACATGAAAGTCTCACTTAATTGGATTTGGAATATTTATTTTTTATTTATTTATTTATTGGATTTGTATGCCGCCCCTCTCCGTAGACTTGGGGCGGCTAACAACAATGATAAAAACAGCATGTAACAATCCAATTAATAAAACAACTAAGAACCCTTATTATAAAACCAAACATACACACAAACATACCATGCATAACTTGTAATGGCCTAGGGGGAAGGAATATCTTAACTCCCCCATGCCTGGCGGCATAAGTGAGTCTTGAGTAGTTTGCGAAAGACAGGGAGGGTGGGGGCAGTTTTAATCCCCAGGGGGAGTTGGTTCCAGAGGGCCGGGGCCGCCACAGAGAAGGCTCTTCCCCTGGGGCCCGCCAAATGACATTGTTTAGTCGACAGGACCCGGAGAAGGCCAACTCTGTGGGACCTTATCGGTCGCTGGGATTTCTAGTAAATAAAGTCATATAAAGTAAAAAACAAAACAAAACCCATTTTGCTGAAACTGGACCATTTATTCACTGATCACAGTGGTTATTTTAAAACATTGCCAGTGAAATTACTTATAACATTTTGCAACATCAGACAAAATAGCACTATTCTGAACTACAAGGCTGAAATACAAAATAATATACAAGCATATAAAGAACACATTTTGTTCTTTCTTTGGCAAAAGGAAGGAAATAACTCAAACACTATGAAGTGAGAAACTGAACGTGGAGACAATGTGGAGTGGATAAATGGGAAAGGTTAAGTATTTCTGCTGAACTGGCATACACAACCATGCTTCATAAAGTGATGTCCTAAGGAAAAGAACTGAGACAGCCAAAAGCAAATGGGCTAACAATTCTTTCTCTGTATGAAATGCGCAAGAAATTAATTCTGGAGCTAACTTGCTTTCCATGATGATGATGATGATGATGATGATGATGATGATAATAATAATAATAATAATAATAATAATAATAATAATAATAATAATGGCAAGGAATTGTCTTGGTGTGAGCTGCTCCGAGTTCTCGGAGAGGGGCGGCATACAAATCTAATTAATAATAATAATAATAATAATAATAATAATAATAATAATAATAATAATAATAATAAATTAGATTTGTATGCCGCCGCTCTCCGAGAACTCGGAGAGGCTCACAACAAGACAATACACAATATACTAATATACAAATCTAATAGTTAAAAAACAATTTAAAACACCCTTATAAAAATAATCATACAGCTCAAACAGACCATACATAAATTATAATAGCTAAGAGGTATATTAATTTCCCCATGCCTGGCGACATAGATGAGTTTTCAGATGTTTACGAAAGGCAAGAAGGGTGGGGACGGTCCTAATCTCCCAGGGGGGAGTTGGTTCCAGAGGGTCAGGGCCGCCACAGAGAAGGCTCTTCCCCTGGGCCCCGCCAGACGACATTGTTTAGTCGACGGGACCCAGAGAACACCAATTCTGTGGGACCTAATCGGTTGCTGGGATCCGTATTGTTTATTGTAAGGAGTTCAAGGCAACATAGGTAGTATAATAGCATTATTATTATTATTATTATTATTATTAATTAAATTTGTATGCCGCCCCTCTCTGTAGACCCGGGGCGGCTCACAACAATAGTAGCAAAACAATATGTAATACAAATCTAATAATTTAAACTAAAAACCCATAATTTAAAAACATGCACACAACACACCATACATAAACAATATAGGCCTGGGGAAGTTATTTCAGTTTCCCCATGCCTGATGGCAGAGGTGGGTTTGAAGGAGTTTACGAAAGGCAAGGAGGGTGGGGGCAATTCTAATCTCAGGGGGGGAGCTGGTTCCAGGGGGTCGGGGCCACCACAGAAAAGGCTCTTCCCCTGGGACCTGCCAGACGACATTGTTTAGTCGACGGGACCTGGAGAAGGCCAACTCTGTGAGACCTAATCGGTCGCTGGGATTCGTGCAGCAGAAGGCGGTCCCGGAGATATTCATGCTTTTCAACTTCTTTTGCTTGATTCGGGAGCAATTGCTCTGTTAAAATGAGGATTCTCAACAAAATTGAGATGATTGCTGTTCTTGGCTAGCATGGATTATTTTTAAACTTTGCAGTTTAACCTACTGTCTTCTAGTGGTCTCTCTTGTGGGTACTAACCACATTGCCCCTTTTTAATATTTCAATAATAGTCAAGATTGGCTAGATGCTGCCACCTAGCTAGGCATGTTCCTGATCATTGAAAAATATGCATAACCCTAATGTTATATTTCCTAGACCCATATCAGCTCTGAAGAAATTAGTTCTTCATGTAAGCTGCATTGATCTCCTAGAGGAAAGGTATGATGTATATTTAACATATACATAAATACAGAATTAAGAGTGCTTCCGCCATTTGGGATTCATTGTTGGGTTTCTTTTTCTCTGAGGAAAGCATAACGCCCTCTAAAACCCCTCCCACTTCAATCTCTTATAAGCCCCCCTACCCAGGAATAGTAAAGGATAAAGGAGTAGTAAATAACCAGTAGTAAAGGGTTTTAGAACCCATTACTAATACATACATACATACATGCATGCATACACACTGCTTTGGGTCAGTATGATCAGAATTTAGATCTCACTATCACCAAAAACCTCTGATCAAAGCAGGAATCAAACTTAGTGCTGTAAGCCAGTGTTTCCCAACCTTGGCAACTTGAAGATATTTGGACTTCAACTCCCAGAATTCCCCAGCCAGCGAATGCTGGCTGGGGAATTCTGGGAGTTGAAGTCCAGATATCTTCAAGTTGCCAAGGTTGGGAAACACTGCTGTAAGCATTACAAACACGGGAACTAGAGGCTCTGGATGGCTTCAGCCTGCACTTTTATAGAATATATTAATGTACTTGTGCTTCAGACATGGACAACATAACATTCTGAAGAAACCCTGCAGCCTCCTGTATTAAATAACAGTAATCACAAAAGCAGTTTTTTAAACTGCCCAAACCCGCTAGATTACTTAATTTTCCAGTGCCTGAATTTGTGAGGTTTAGCTGAGACCAGTAAAGGTTACTAACCCACGTTGATGTAGAAATAAAAGGCTTCTGAAAAGTTTATTAGGAGTAGTTTTTCCCCCCCTCTTCATTTGCCCCTTTTAAATTACATTTAATGTCATTATTTTATCCTTATGACACAATTATTCAGTAATGTCTCTGTATTTCCACTCACATAAACTTTTCCCCCCCTCTTAGGGAATTGCTGATTCCCACAAAGTGATTTCTGGACAAATATTTGTAGTAAAAAAGAAATAAATAAAAAGTAAATACTGTAAATAAATACTACAGAAATACAAACAAATGGTATGATGGCACCATGTCAAAGAACAGGATGCTGGTTCCAGAATCTTTCCAGCAAATATTGCTAGGCAGTTACGCAAATTGCTGGCAAAACCTAAGTTAAAATGGAAGAAAACTGAACTAACTCTAAAACAGAGCCAGAAAGATAAGAGTCTGAAAAAAACAACAACTTTTAAGTATGTTTCGTTCTAACAGCTTCTAGCGATCCTGTTTTCCTGCCATCATGAAATTAAAAAGAACAAGTATTATTCTGTTTGCCCTCTTCCAATTCTCTTTCAATCTGATGATAAAATATGGTTTATAAATTCTTCCAAAGAGCATATAAAACTCATGGGGGAGGGAAGGGCCATCCTGGATGTTCTGTTTTTCATGGGACAATAGCTATTTGGTTTCTATTTGGAAAGGGAATCTTCAATCTGAGTATTGTATTGGCAGTTCTGTGTGAGCAAAAACTTCAGAAGAGAAGGATTTAGGGGTAGTGATTTCTGACAGTCTCAAAATGGGTGAAGAGTGCGGTCAGACAGTACGAAAATCAATTAGAATGCTTGGCTGCACAGCTAGAGGTATAACAAGCAGGAAGAGGGAGATTGTGATCCCACTGTATATGGTGAGACCACATTTGGAATACTGTGTTCAGTTTTGGAGATCTCACCTAGATATTGATAAAATTGAATGGGTCCAAAGACGGGCTACAAGAATGGTGGAAGGTCTTAAGCATAAAAAGTATCAAGAAAGACTTAATTAACTCAATCTGTATAGTCTGGAGGACAGAAGGGAAAGGGGGGACATGATCGAAACATTTAAATATGTTAAAGGGTTAAATAAGATTCAGGAGGGAGGTGTTTGCTGGAGAGACGGAGTAACGACACGGACACAAGAGCTGGATTTAAATTGGGTCATTTTTATTAACATAAATTTGCATAATTTATTCAATACTTTGCATAAATTAGCATAATCAACTATGACCCAGAACTGGACCTGCAGGGTCAAACAAATACTTCCGGGGCGGAAATGACGTTATGCCAAAAAACATTCCTGGGCAAGTCATGGGCGTATCTCGATGCAAGTCCAGGTGAGGGCCAGGCCGTCACCTGCGACCCTGCCATGCTGTGCATGAGGGGGGTCCCACTGGCTAACCCGAATCGGGGAATTAAAGGTGCAGGACCCAAAGACAGGTTCCCCCCAGCTGCTCAGGCAGAAACTCCCTCCATGAGCTTGCGGAGAACCTGTCAATCATCCCCAAAGATGCCCAAGGGAGAACGCGCGGTTGCTAAACCACCCAAGTTTTCCGCCCCTAACCTGCCTACCCAAATGACCAAAGGTAAGCCAATTAACCTAATAACTGCAAGCACCCCCTAACCGCACATCCATCACCTCAGTGTGGAATGGGCGAAAAAACAGCTCTGCTAAAAGGCAGAACTGCAAAAAATTCCCATTCGGCCCCCTAAGGGCGACCCCTAAGCACACTGCGAAATAGTGGAGGGCGGGCGGGTGTCTGCTCAGCTCTGCAGTCCGGGCGAAAAGGGAGAGCCCCGGGCCTGCTCGCCCTTATATAGGGCAAGCAGGCCCCGCCCGGACCAATCAGGAGCCTGGCCAATCAGGCCCTGATCTCCCGAGCGAAGTCTCATCTCACGAGACTTCGCTCGGGATCCAAGATGGCGGCCGCCATGAGGGACCGTGTCTCCCGGTCCCTCCAGCAAAGCCTGCCTGCCGGGTAAGTCCGGCGCTGCCCTTGCTGGAGAGACGGAGTAACGACACGGACACAAGAGCTGGATTTAAATTGGGTCATTTTTATTAACATAAATTTGCATAATTTATTCAATACTTTGCATAAATTAGCATAATCAACTATGACCCAGAACTGGACCTGCAGGGTCAAACAAATACTTCCGGGGCGGAAATGACGTTATGCCAAAAAACATTCCTGGGCAACTCATGGGCGTATCTCGATGCAAGTCCAGGTGAGGGCCAGGCCGTCACCTGCGACCCTGCCATGCTGTGCATGAGGGGGGTCCCACTGGCTAACCCGAATCGGGGAATTAAAGGTGCAGGACCCAAAGACAGGTTCCCCCCAGCTGCTCAGGCAGAAACTCCCTCCATGAGCTTGCGGAGAACCTGTCAATCATCCCCAAAGATGCCCAAGGGAGAACGCGCGGTTGCTAAACCACCCAAGTTTTCCGCCCCTAACCTGCCACAGGAGTGGGGGTCAGATCTCTATCTTGGCCCCCCGACTCCCCCCTCTAGCTGCGCCAGCTCACGCAGAGACCGCTGCAGGTCCTGTAAGAAAATGGCGTTCCCCCGCTCAGACAGGTGAACGCCATCGGCCCAGTAAAGCCATGGCCGGTCTATTGTGATAAGGGGATGGGGCACTACAACCCCACCTAGTTCCCTAACTGTTTTACCCATAGCCCTATTCACCCGTCGCCTAGCCCGGTGAATGGCCCTAAGGGAAGAGGCGTCCCTCCCCACAAACCTAGGTAATATTTCTGACCACACCACTTGCGTGGTGGGCCATACCTCACGAAGCCTTCGCAGGTCTTCGCGTGCCTGGATGATCAGCGCCAGGCCTCCCAGTATGCACAGGTCATTGCCACCTAAGTGCAATACCTGCCACCTGGGTGCGGCCACAGGACGCTGCCCACCCAAACCTACTTGGGCACGACTCCAGGAGCCGGCCCACCTACTGCCGGGCGCAGCCACAGAATGCTGACCGCCCAGCACCGCCGGTAGGAGACCCTCCCACCGCACACCTCTCCGGCCCATCCAGGCAACCCTGACCCACTGCCCCAGGGACAGCTGGATCCCGACGGCGCTCCTGGCCGCCAGGCGGCCGGCCCCAAAATCATGCTGTGGCCACACAGCAGCACCGTCGGTATCATGTTAGCCTGGGGACCTGCAAGAGGACACACACACACAGAGAGGTTACCTAGCCTAAGCCCTGCCTAGGATCCTCAGCGGGCCTAACATAACCCAAATATGCCGCTGACCGCCAGCGGCCGATCTCCCGAATCCACTGGGCCAGTAAACCAGAAAGTGCCGCGCTAGTGGCGGCGCCGATACGGAACAAATGCGTTCCATAACCGGCGGGATCCATGCCCACCTGGGCCATCGCCCTGGATACTAACGCCCAAAATTGTAAATGGGTCAGAGGGGTACCGTCCCAATGCCTAGACAGGTACCCCGGGCCTGACCCCTGCAGAAACAATAAAGCTGTAGGGCGGCCACCGTACACACCGCTTGGTCGGTGGCCGCACTAATTTAGATGGTAACCCCTCTGCGTAGCTGATCTGTCTTAGACCGCCTTACCACAAGGGACACACCCCCTTGTCTAAAGGCCAGATCAGCTTACTGGAAGGCACGGAGCGAATAGTCAGCCTGAGATGAGGCCAGGCCTCGCTGACCCTAAGGACCCCAAAAAACATGACACAAGTCGCTGCCCAAAAAGACGGGCCTCGTACAATGAGGAACACAGACTGCCAAAACCACGTTGATTAAAAACAGCTGCTCCACCGTCAGGGCCCGACGAGTGTCACCAGGGGCCCCCGCTTGCTCCCTCATCCGGCCTTCCAGCACCTTCCGGATGCAAAGTCACCCGAAAAATCTGCCAACCCTCCCGCCTTGGACAGAAAGGCGAGGCCGGCCAACCTGTACCGGATCGTCCTAACTGACAGGCCACGCTGCCTAATCTGGACGCAGAACTCAGCCAGGTGCTCTACAGGGACAGGCCAGCTAAGCTGGTAACCCCTGCCCTGCCTGAAATCCCCAAACTCCTTACCCGCACGCTGGCATGCCCTAAGGGTGCCGGGCGCTACAGACGAGGGGATTGCCCGGGATGCCACGTATCTCCCCACTCTGGATCCCTCCCAGACTCCAGAGATGGCCGGCGAACTCCTCTGCCACCTCTCGGGCCAACGGGGCCAGGGTCCGAAACCTGGACAACTGACCACGGGACAAGGCATCAGCGACCCCGTTATCCAACCCGGGGACATGCTTAGCCAAAAACAAAGCGTTTAGAGACAAGGACCTGTGCACAAAATGGCGGACAAGCCGCATGACCCTGTCGCTCTTCGAGGACAGGGCATTCACCACATGGACAACCGCTAGGTTGTCACACCAAAAGTGCACGGTCTTGTCCCTAAACTGCTCCCCCCAAAGCTCTAAGGCCACTATTAAGGGGAAGAGCTCCAAGAACGTCAGGTCCTTAACCAACGAAGAGGCACTCCATTCCGGAGGCCATTCCGACCAGCACCACTGGTCACCTAACACCACCCCGAAACCACAAGTCCCTGCGGCATCAGAGCAGAGCTGCAACTCAGCTTCCAAAAGAAGCTCATGCCGCCAGAAAGACACACCATTAAACCTGACCAAGAAATCCCGCCACACGCTGAGGTCATCCCTGACCCCAGCGCAGAGGCGGGTACGATGATGGGGCAAACGGAGCCCCTTCATCGCGTCATACAACCTCCTGGAAAAAGCCCTACCAGGAACCACTACCCGACAGGCAAAATTAAGAATGCCTGCCAATTCCTGAAGCTGCCGTAGGGTCACCTTCCGGCAGCCCAGCACCTCATCAAGCTTCCGCTTAATCTTGACCAATTTCTCCAGGGGCAATCTGGAAGATTGCTCCTCCGAGTCTAATTCAATACCCAGAAAGGTAATCCTGGTGGCGGGGCCTTCGGTCTTCTCAGAGGCTAAAGGCACTCCCAATTGAGCACAAAGGGCTTCGAAGTCCCGCATCAAAGCAAAACACTGCTCCGAATGCGCAGGCCCCGCCAACAGGAAATCATCAAGGTAGTGAACGACAGTACCCAGACCACTTTGCCTCCTGAGCGCCCACTCCAAGAAGGTGCTAAAACTCTCGAAAAGAGAGCACGAGACCGAGCAACCCATGGGTAAAGCTCTGTCCACGTAATAACCCCCCTCGAAATGGAAGCCCAACAGCTCAAAGTCGTCTGGGTGTATGGGGAGGAGCCGGAATGCCGACTTAATGTCGCATTTACCCATAAGGGCTCCCACCCCACACTTCCTAACCATAGTCACGGCTGCGTCAAAGGACGCATACCGGACTGAACACAGCTCGTCAGGAATGAAATCATTCACTGACTCCCCTTTTGGGAAAGACAAATGGTGAATCAACCTAAATTCACCACTCGCCTTCTTGGGGACCACACCTAAGGGAGACACACGAAGATTCGGGAAGGGCGGTTCCGGGAAGGGCCCGAGGACCCTGCCCTCGGCCACCTCCTTCCGAATCTTCTCCCTAACAATGTCTTCATGTCCAACAACTGACCTAAGGTTGTCAGACATGAAGGCCCTCCTAACACCTATGTAAGGGATCCTAAATCCCTCCGAAAAACCTAGCAAGAGAGCGGCCGCTCTCGAGCGAGGGTGGTAGTCACCCAACCAACCCTCAAGCACCATTAAATTAATTGGGCTGGGCCCCTTTTCCCCCAGCAGGTGGGGGAGGCTTTGGGAGACCCGAGCCTTTCTTTCCAATCCCCTTCTTGGGGCGGGGGCACACGGCTGCGGAATGGTTCCCCCCACAACTCCCGCAGGCGTGACAAAACCTGCAAATGGGACGAAAACACGCCCCCTTTGCAGCGAACTCGTGACACACCAAAGAGGCCCCTTTTCCAACGGCACCCGCCACGGCCTTGGCCGGCGCGGGCGTCACGGGCTCCTCTTCCATAAAGTGACCGCTATCGGTCCTATCACAGCCCTCCTTCCCTGACATATGCGTGGCCTGGAACCACAGGTCCGGAACCACCATATCCCAAGGCAAGTAGGGGTCATGGGCAATACGCATCCTGAACCCCTTGTCGTAATGCCTCCATATGGTGCCCCCATATTCAAAATGGGCCCTCGCTATAAGGTCGATGTACTTCAGCAAGGCAGCGGCCCTACCCGGCTGCCTCTGAATTACCACCGACGCAAAGGTCAAAAAGGCATACAGCCAAGAGCTGAAGCACTTTGTGACCTTTGTTTTCTTAACCTTCTCCCCAGGCACCACCTCCTTGTCTTGCTTGGGGACCTCCCTGTTTAGAATGGAGAAAAGATCGACATACTCCCCCCGCCATATGGCTTCCTTCACCGACGGGTGGAGATGATAACCTAAAGGCGTCGCGGGCAACCCACAAGGGATGGCCCCAGGCTTGATGCTGGCGAACGGGTCCCACACCGTGGTGGCCCCCGATCCCAGCACACCAAGCCCCGATGGATACACAAAAGGGGGTGCACCCCCCACCCCCGCCCCAGGCGGGAAAGACACCCCTGGCGCCCCCAGTGGCGGGGCAGGCGGAGACCAGACCTGCCCGCATGTGCCCGCAGCAGCCCCCATGAAGCTGTTGCCACTCCCCAATGCAGGCGGGATAAACCCGGGACCCTGCACAGGAAGGAGCGGTGAAGTGCCTACGTGTGGTGCGACCTCACCTGCCCCGTAAGGGGTAGAAGCCATCCACGGGGGACCCATCCTTGTTGGTCCCTGCAACGATGACCACTGCCCCGACTGGGCCATCTGCCCCGCCGGGGCCGTCTGCACGGTGTGTGCCAGCTGAGAGGTGTGGGCAACCTGCCCCTCCTGGGCCGGCTCCTCTTCGGGGTCGGCACCCCAGGCTGCGGTAGCAGTCATGGGAAGCCCCTCCGGGCCAGCACCTGACCGCCACCGCTCCAATTCATCAAGCCGCTCCAGGACCCTGGCCCAAGAAAGAGAAGGGGAGACCTCAGGTTGAGGGACCGTGGGCATAAAACCCCCACCCCCACCCCCGGGACCACCCCCGGGGGCCCTTCTGCAGCAGCCCGAGCCCGGGCAGACGGCCTGGCAGCCCCCCTAGGCCGCACCACCGGTGGGGCCGGAGGGGCCTGAGCTGGCCGCTTTTTAGGGGCCATCAACCCTGACTTGTAATCTGTTATTAACCAGAAAGATGGGGAGAGGGGGTGACCCACTCCCCCAAAGGACCCTGCACCTACTAGGCAAGGCCTGCCCTAAGCAGCAGGCCTCAGAAGTGCAAACCTCCCAGGAGGCCAATCCACCCCCCCACTCAAGGTGGTAGCAAGGCCCACCACCAGGCCTTTTATAGACAAGGCCACAGGCCACCCCAGAACCCCCGCGGGCCCGCGAGGCCACAAGAAGGCGGCACCCCACACCACCCCCAACCAGGCAATGGGGCTCCAAACCAGAGCGGAGCCCAGCCGATGCTGGCTCCGCTATTGCAAAAGGCTTCTTTCCGCTCCAAGACAGGCCACAAAATGGCGGCTCGCACGAGGCCACACACAAAATGGCCGCTGCGAGCAGACAACTAAGTGTCTGCTCAGCTCTGCAGTCCGGGCGAAAAGGGAGAGCCCCGGGCCTGCTCGCCCTTATATAGGGCAAGCAGGCCCCGCCCGGACCAATCAGGAGCCTGGCCAATCAGGCCCTGATCTCCCGAGCGAAGTCTCATCTCACGAGACTTCGCTCGGGATCCAAGATGGCGGCCGCCATGAGGGACCGTGTCTCCCGGTCCCTCCAGCAAAGCCTGCCTGCCGGGTAAGTCCGGCGCTGCCCTTTTAATAGGAAAGTGAACACAAGAACAAGGGGGCACAATCTGAGGTTAGTTGGAGGAAAGATCAAAAGCAATGTGAGAAAATATCATTTTACTGAAAGAGTAGTAGATTCTTGGAACAAACTTCCAGCAGAGGTGGTGGGTAAATCCACAGTAACTGAATTTAAACATGTCTGGGGTAAACATATATCCATCCTAAGATAAAATACAGGAAATAGTATAAGGGCAGATTAGATTGACCATGAGGTCTTTTTCTGCCGTCAATCTTCTATGTTTCTATGTTCAACACAAAAAATATTTTCAGAAGAGAATCAGTCTTTCTATGCTCTAGGTTTTGGCTTGAGTTGTTTATCTGGTCACATCAGCCATGCTCATCAACGACTTGTAAGAAACACGGAAGAAAGGTTTTCTCTCAGGATAGGCCCATTTTGTGGTTTCTCTGTCTTGGATGGACTTAACAAACTAATAGCAGTCATTGCAATAGAATTAATTGCAGAAGAACTTACATCTGTCTGTCTGTCTGTCTTTCTCTCTCTCTCTCATTTATTTTAGAATCATGACCTGTCATACAGTTTGAAACTTATTGTTTTAATTAGCTACTAAAACATTAAAAAATAAAACCTACATATTAAAAATTCTACCACTTCTTTCAATATACTGGTTGAATTTTTTTATCTAATCATGAGAAAGGGGGGAGGGAACAGTGGAATCAATGAAATAGTGTTTTACAATGAAACATAGATCAACTCTACCACCCACATCCCCAACTGATCTGAGCAAACTACATTCCATGCAAATGCATGCAAGACAGCTTCCCAATTTGCGGACATCTCCCTCCATCTAAGTGCCAATTGCCATGCACCAAATGACTTAATGGAAATATATCATGAGACTGAAAGAACACCTCGGGTTTGTATGTTAGGCCTAAAAAGAGACCTACCTGGATAATTTCCCCACACTGTAGGCCTTACCTTAAAGAGGGACATTCACACTGAAGCAAACTTGAAAAGAGAGAATATTCACACAAAAATAAATTTATTTGGCCAGTAATTTTGGTGTTCCCATGGCTATTACTAATGCATTATTAAAAGTAACTGTCTTCAACAAAGTTTTTTTTCCTTGCTTCAAATAAATTGAAAAGTAATGATTTCATGCTTTTATAACAGGGACCAATAAGAAGCTATATAGACCATGTTATGACTTCAAAGTAACTGAACACAAAAAAAATCCTCCATTTAAAATGCACACATATTTTGGCAGACTAGTTATAAAAGCTCTCCCAAAAATGGAAAGAAATTCTTCAAATTTCCATAGGCATGTTTGATTTTAAAATGTTGCCTCCAGAAAGAAAGTCCCTCTTTAAGAATTCCAGCCACTGACATCATCAGTGTGCAATTTGGCATTTGCCACAACATTGTGAAAATAAACAATGTGATATTTCTGCAACTTCCAATTCCTGACACGTTACTTTAATTAGGTTGCAAAAGCAAAATGTTTCACTGTGGCAAACTCTCAACCTGGTTTCTGATCATCCATTTCTCTCCCATTCAAGACTGAGCATGCTCATAATTATTTGACCTGAGATTTTGCATATTTCTAGACATATAAAAAGGTGATGCATATTCCTTCACCAAAGGAAAGCATTTGTTTTCAGGCTGATGGCACTTAATGACCAACATTTTTCTTTTAAAGGAATTATCGCCGGCTCGACTTACCGGCCACGGCGCTTTTGCAGAAGGGCCGGGCAGACACCGGACTCTTCTATGGCGGCCGCCATTTTGTTTTCGGCCGAAATCTCGCGAGACGAGATTTCGGCCGGGAAAGCCAGGCCCACGTGGCCTGGAATGACGTGGGGACCGGGCGGGGCTTGCTGGCCCTATTTAAGGGCTGCAGGCCCTGGGCCAAGCCTTTTCGCCCGGACCCAGTCAAAGGAGCAGACACCCACCCGCCCTTCCCTATTTTGCAGTGTGCTATTGGTGGGTCGCCCTCGGGGGCCGAATGGGAATTTTTTGCAGCCTCGCCCATTTGGCATGGCTGTTTTTTCGCCCATTCCACACTGGGGATATGGATGTGCGGTTAGGGGGTGCTTGCATTTAATAGGTTAATTGGCTTACCTTTGGTCATTTGGGTAGGCAGGTTAGGGGCGGAAATCTGGGTGGTGGTTCAGCAACTGCGCGTTCTCCCTTGGGCATCTTTGGGGATGATTGACAGGTTCTCTCCAAGCTCATGGTGGGGTGCTACCTGCGCACTTGGGGGGAACCTGTCTTTGGGTCCCGCTATTGAAGTCCCAGGGTAGGGGTGAGCCGGCGGGACCCCCCTCATGCGAGTGCATGGCAGGGTCTCAGGTGAGGGAGAGGTCCCTCACCTGGACCAGCATCGAGCTACGCCCTTAGTTGCCCAGGAATGTTGACCTTTTACGTCATTTCCGCCCCGGAAGTGTTTGTTTGACCCTGCAGGTCCACTGTTTCCGGGTCATAGTTGAATATGTTGATTTATGCAAATTTATGCTAATTCATGCTAATTTAATTAATAAATTATGCAAATTTATTTTAATAAAAATGACCCAAGTTTAAATCCAGCTCTGGTGTCCGTGTCGTTACTCCGTCTCTTCTGCAAAAATGCATTTAAATAGCAATGGCACTTAGACCTATACACCGCCTCACAGTACTTTACAGCCCTTTCTAAGCAGTTTACAGAGTCAGCATATTGCCCCCAACAATCTGGGTTCTCATTTTACTGACCTCCGAAAGATGGCAGGCAGAATCAACATTGAGCCTGGTGAGATTCGAACTGCCAAGCTGCCAGTCAGCAGACATAGCCTGCAGCATTGCATGCTAGCCCACTGTACCACCACAGCTTTTTAATTTTAATGTGAATGGAAATAAATGTTACAGGGAAAACCTAACACGTCACTGGTGTTATTAGAATATGGATTACAATAATGTTTGAGGCCAAACTTGAATGAAACACATATATAATAGCATAGATTTCAATTATCACAGAGTAGTTGTACAAATGTACTTCAATTATCACACAGGGTTGTACAAATTCTTCAAAAGAGGAGGGTCTTGATCTCCAGAAAAGTAATTGCATACGGAAAAGAACAACAATTTTACAATCTTTCAATGCTAAAATAAAATATTTGAGAAGTATTATTATTATTATTATTATTATTATTATTATTATTATTATTATTAATACAACACAACAAACAAGATAACTACGCTGGATTTCGTATTTCATCATCAGTCGGGCGCTTCTCAAGCACCTAGGACTGCGTGATGTAGCCGCGAATTATGTGTGCCAATCCCAGTAAAGCGGCTTTTTGCAATTGACAGATGGAAAGTTTGTCAATTCCGATGATTTTCAAATGTCCACTGAGATCCTTTGGCACTGTGCCCAGCGTGCCAAGGACCACGGGGACCACTTTCACTGGCTTATGCCAGAGTCGTTGCAGCTCAATTTTTAGATCTTCATATCATTATATCAGTACAACACAGCAAACGAGATCACTATGCTGGATTTCGTATTTTATCACCAGTTGGGTGCTTCCCAAGCACCTAGAACTGCGTGATGTAGCAGCGAATTATGTTTGCCGATCCCAGTAAAGCAGCCTTTTGCAATTGACAGATGGAGATTTTGTCAATTCCGATGGTTTTGAAATGTCCGCTAAGATCCTTATTATTATTATTATTATTATTATTATTATTATTATTATTTATAATTATTTAGATTTATATGCCACCTGTCTCCAAAGACCCCTAAAGTATCAATAGCTGATAGTAGTAGTATTTATATTATCTTAGATATGATTTATTTTGTAAAGTTGATAAGCTGTTCCAATTAAAGCTGACTCTTGAGTGTCTTGAATAGGTTGCATGACTCTCAAACAGAAATTAAGCATTGGATTATCAAGGAAATTGATATTCTTACAATGCTTTGCTTCACTAAGACTGCAAAAATAGATTTCTGGAGGAAAAAGCCTGTCAAGCATTTAGCGCAGCCTTTTTTCCCAGGTACTTCATGATCACCACCCTCACGATTCTTATGAATCATGTAAAATTAATTGCATCAAGGCCTACATTAGTACAAATCCTGAACTGGATCATTTGTGATGAGGATTCAACCAGTAGACCACAAATGCTTGGTCAAACAGGAAAACCAGTCAAGTCAGTTGTTTACAGAAGCACATTAGGAACACCTGAAATACAGAGTCTCCTCTTTGGAAGAAATTAAAGAAAAAAATCGCTGTCCATCTAGCCTCAATAATCTGGGTGGGTGGGGGGAATCTTAAAGGGTACCAGGAAAAAATGTCTTTAAAATCATTCTCTTTTGAAATAAGGAAGAAAAATAGAAGGGAAACTTTTATTCTGAAATAGCAAGAAAGATGTCTATTTTTATACAGGACCACTTGCAGAATGAGGAAATAATCCATCCACGCAATTCACGTCAGTCTCCCTGCCTGTAATTTTCCTGATAAAATGGATTACGTGCCCACCATTTCAAGCCAGCCTGAGGGAAGCAATGGCAATTGTAGCGGAGTAGGGTGAAGAAGCAATTTAGGAAGAACAACTTTAGACATATTCAGCACTCCAAGCAATTCTATGCAGGATTATTTGGAAGTAAATTCTAGTAAAACTTGCTTTTCACTTTCAAATGGCATAGATAGGATTGCTCTGAATAGTCAATTAGTTTATAGTAAATCTGATTAAGAAGGGTTCTCCTTAGGTCTTTCTTTTTTCCAAATTTTAAATGATCTATATTTCAGTGGCATTCCCTTCTTAAGTTTTCTGACAAACCCAAGCCGTACTCTTGTGCATGTCTTTTCCTTCTTTCTTGCATTTAACAGGTCTTCTTCCTATTCTCTAAAAAGATTGTCCCAGGATTGTAACTTCAGGAACCAGTTGAAGGTCCTTTCATTTAATGCTACTATAACTTCAAACTGCCATTGAATGAATATGAATAAATGAACACATACACATATATACAAGTAGTCCTTAACTCATGGCTATTAATTTATTGAAAATTATGATGGCCTTGGGAAATATGATTTACAACCTGTATTCACACTTATGACTGTTGCAATGGCAAAAAATGCACGGCTGGCTGTTAAATTCTTCCTCCCCCCCCCAGCTACCAAAGAAACGGACACCTGCCTGCCCTCCCTATCTAACAGTGTGCCTCAAAGGGGTCGACTACGGGGGCCAAATAGGAATTTTCTGCGGTCTCAGCACTTTAGTTGCGATTGTTTTTTTTGCCCATTCCACACTGGGATGTGAGGATGGATTGGTTAGGGGAGGGGGGTGCATTTAATCACAATTTGATAATTGGCTTCCCTTTGGTGACTGGGGTGGCAGGTTAGGGGTGGAAATGGGCAGTGATAGCAACTGCATGTTCTCCTTTAGGGCATCTTTTGAAAGATGATGGGCAGCCTCTCACCAGGAGCTATAGGACCGCACGACCTGGGTGATTGGAGAGGGGGTGCCCTTGGGACTCACCTAACCCAATAACCAGAAGGGGATTTGATGGTGAGCCCACACACGCCAAGGCCTGGCCAGGAAGCAGGTGAAGGCATGGTACCTTCACCTTGTTCAGCCTCTATGAATAAGAACTTTTATTTCTTAAAAGCTGATTGGTATTTTCACAAAAAACATCTACTATAAATTTTTTAAAATTCATTTTGCAGTCCAATATCTCAGTAATGAATTCAGGTTCATCTATATTCACTTTCCTATATTTCAGACTTAACATTATCATTGGCCTATGAATTACCTCCCTTCCCCTTCATTATTCTCTCTGGCATCACAAGTATCTAGACTTCAGCCTAGACAAGTATCCCTTAGTCATGGAGATGTTTAGTGGAAGGTCTAGCTCAATGTTTCCCAACCTTGGCAACTCGAAGATATTTGGACTTCAACTCCCAGAATTCCCCAGCCAGTGAATGTCCAGATATCTTCAAGTTGCCAAGGTTGGGAAATACTGGTCTAGCTAACTACACACTGATGGTATATGTTGAGAGTAAAAACTTAATGGAAGCATTTAATTGTGTACAAAAACATCTACACTTTATTTCAGCTATTAGCTGGAGAAGCAACAAAAGTATAAACAAGAGAACAACACATATCTGTGTTTATCCACTTCTTCCCTCTTTTCTTGCAAATCTGAAATCAGTGCTATATTTGGCTATTATTAATTTGGCTAAGAATGAGAAAATGTGAAGGAGAAATAATAAAATAATACACACACAAAAGCCAGCAAGTAGCTTAATTCATCCTCAGAGGAAAAGAGGATAACAATACGAGGAAATGCAAGTGTTTTTTTTTAGTCTATGTTCAATTTTTGTCAGTCTTTTAGAGAAACTGGCAAAAAAAGAAAGCTTCAAAAACTCCCACATTTAAATGGTATGAATAGATTGGCTTAAAATTGGATCACCTCAATTTATTTATTTATTTATTAAGAAATTTTATATGACCACTCAACTCACTCAGTGATTCTGGGTGGCTTACAATAAAACTCCAACACAAAGCCCAGTAACTCCCTACCCCCATTCAATGTTCAAAACACATACAAATAATATACAACAGAGAGCTAGAATTGAGTGAGAATAATTCAAATTGTGACAAGGGAACAAAGATGAGGACCCACTTGAATATACACATTCTAATCTCTCATCATTCAAGATTACATGCCTGTTTATCTGTCAATGAGCACTCTTTCAGATGTACATAGATTGACATTAAATACCATGAAAAAGAGCCGATCAATTTCTGGTCACAATTCAAAGTGTTGGTTATGACCTTTAAAGCCCTTCATGGCATCGGACCAGAATATCTCCGAGACCGCCTTCTGCCGCACGAATCCCAGCGACCTATTAGGTCCCACAGAGTTGGCCTTCTCCGGGTCCCATCAACTAAACAATGTCGGTTGGCGGGCCCCAGGGGAAGAGCCTTCTCTGTGGCGGCCCCGACTCTCTGGAACCAGCTCCCCCCAGAGATTAGAACTGCCCCTACCCTCCTTGCCTTTTGTAAGCTCCTTAAAACCCACCTTTGTCGTCAGGCATGGGGGAACTGAGACATCTCTCCTGGGCATATACAATTTATGTATGGTATGTTTGTATGTATGTTTGCTTAATAATGGGTTTTTTAAAAATACTTTAAATTGTAAATTATTAGATTTGTCATGAACTGTTTTATTGTGTTGTGAGCCACTCCGAGTCTGCGGAGAGGGGCGGCATACAAATCTAATAAATAAATAAATAATTAAACTTCTTATCTGATGATCTTACATAGACACAGTATAAACGGGGATATTTTTTAGGAAAATGATATTGGACATTTGTTGATGAACTTTGTCACTGTAAAATATATTCTTTTGAATAAATGAAATACGTTTTGTCAGTACTATATATTAACAATATTAGGATCTTGAATAAGAAAATAGACCATAAACTGGATTTCATTGCAGCACCTGCTAATTCTCCAGTGAATCAGGACTAAGGAAAAAACAGCAAGGTTTTTTTAAAAAAAAAAAACCCCACAGGTATTATTTTATAAATAACTCAAGGTGTTGAACATACTAATACTTCCCCCATCTCCTGTTTTCCCCAAAACAACCAATTATATGCAATGAGTTGGTCTGAGGAAGAAGGACAAGCCTAAAGCAACCCAGTTAGGCAAGGCAGGACTGGAACTCGCAGCCTCCTGGTTTCTAGGCCAGTGCCTTAATCACGACAACAAACTGAATTTCTTGAGTTTTCACAGAATTAGAATTTATTTATCTTGTTTAGAAAATGTATATATCTGCCCACTCACTAACAATGACTCTGGCTTACAAAAACATAAAACCCAATATACAACAATAAAAGTGAACAAGAGAGTTATTAGCAGTGTTACTTAACAATCTCAAGTCAATCTGAAACAAGAGTGTAGCTTCTAGCATCTAAGCAAAACAACTAATGACAGTCATACATATAATTCCCAATTGATGCAAGTATTGATATTTTACATGAAAGAATACCTATCCAACATGAGTTTTGGATACTGAGGGTGCCTTCACATATTTAGATTACTATACGAAGCATGATTATCTTAGCTGTGTTTTCAGTGACAATACGAGGCAGCAGGAAAACATGGCAACGTATCATTCCAAAATTAATGGTTTTAGATATAAAGGTTATCAAATGAAAATGGCAATATTTTCTGTGATTTACTTTCAAAAACAGGATAGCATAAGCTCTTCATCGTTTCCACCTTCAGTGTTTCATTAACAAGTATGACACACAATTCTAAGGAGAACAATTCATTTTCTTTGGTCTAGCAAAGATCTGACCATGTTCTCAGTTCTATTGTATTTCTGCAACCTTATAAAGGTGATCAACCAGTTTTTAGTGTTACCCAAGTTCTCTTGCACTACTCAGATCAATACTTACAATCCGAGGTTTGAAGGGTGGCTTAATTTTCCTTTGTTCTAGAAGAACCCAGTCAATTTCTTTGAAGAATGGATGCTGTTTAATGGCATCTTCACCGTTCTGAGACGCCACACAGCCCAGGCGCTTGTTTGGGTTTTTTGTCATGAACTGCATGGAAAACAAATAACCAACTTCAGTTACGTAGTGGAAAAATTGTATAAGGTGGCAAGATACTGCAAGACAAACCATAAACATTGAATCATAAACACAAAACTTTTGCTGTGTCTCAGCATAACAGATGCAGTGCCCTTGCTGACCTGAATAGGGACATTAAAGTGATAGGCCAATATTTATAATTCTTTCCCCAAAATATTTTTAATTGAAAGTTTTACATTAAAAAAATATTACATAATGGTTTATAGACAATTCTTCCTCTTTCATTAGCATTCTTTTCTTATTATTTTGTCCCTCTTTGATATTTATGACAAACAAGCATGTATTTACATATATACATATATACATAATTCCACATTACCTTTTTCCTTGTATTCCTATCATACAATATTAAGATTTTGAAATGGGCAATCCATTTCTAATATTATGTGGTACCTTTTCTTACCAAACATTTATTTTGTATCTTCCAAGAACAGATCCTTCCTAGCCTGTACATCTATTTATCTGTTATCTAACCATTTGTACCATTCATACCATATCTTGTAATAATATGAGTCCTCTTCATCATTTATTATTTTGGTGAGTCTGTCCATCTCTACACATTCTAGTGTTTTGTTAATCACTCGTTCTTCTATTGGTATATTATGATTTTTTCACATCTGGGCAAATGTTATCCTTGCTAATATTTTTATGTATAAAATTAGGTACTGGGTTTTTTTAAATCCTGATTTCCTGTAAATATGCCTAATAAGAATAGGTCTTGTTTCATTTCTATTTGTTGTTTTGTGCTTTCTTCTATCCACCTCCTTATCCTCTGCCAGTACTGTTTTGTTTTACGGCAGGACCACCACATACGATAATAAGTTCCTATATTTTGGTTATACTTCAAACATTCTGGAGATGCTTTAGAGTTAGGAGGTTAGGAAGTTGGACCTAGAGGTTCAGGTGAGCTTGTTGCTCAGGTACCTGCCTCCCAGCTGCATGACAACAGCCCTGCCTGCACTACTCAAGGAGGTAGCTGGGTTGGAAACTAATCAAGGAGAGAAGAAACTTAGAACTAAGAAGAAATTTCCAGACAGTTAGAACAATCAATCTGCGGAACAGCTTGTCTCCAGAAGTTGTGAATGCCCCAACACTGGAAGGTTTTAAGAAGATGTTGGATAACCATTTGTCTGAAGTGGTGTAGGGTAGTGATGGCGAACCTATGGCACGGGTGCCACAGGTGGCACGTTGAGTCATATCTGCTGGCATGTGAACCATTCTCTAGCTCAGCTCCAACATTCATGTGTGTGCTGGCCAGTTGATTTTTGGTTTGCACAGAGGCTCGGGGAGGTGTTTTTGGCTTCCAGAGATCCTCCGGAGGGATGGGGGAAGGCATTTTTACCCTCCCTGGCTCCAGGGAAGCCTTTGGAGCCTGGGGAGGGTGAAACACGAGCCTATTGGGCCCACTAGAAGTTCGGAAACAGTCCATTTCCGGTCTCCAGAGGGCCTCCGGGGGGGGGACTGTTTTCCCCCTCTCCAGGCCTGTTTTTCCCCTCTCCAGGCATTGAATTATGGGTGTGGGCACTCACACACATGCATGTTCTTTCGGTACCCGAGAAAAAAAGGTTCACCATCACTGGTGTAGGGTTTCCTGACTAAGCAGGGAGTTGGACTAGAAGACCTTCTCTTCAAACTTTGTTGTTCTGTTCTGTTCTGTTCTCTTCTAAACTCTGGGAAAAGCAGAAACATGTTGCAAATTATTCTATTTGCATTAATCTTTCTGATGCCTTTCCTAACTCAGTAGAGTTTTGAACTGTCTGTTACTATTCTATGGTAACTGCAGCAGTATTTTATTGATCGGTGGCAGCCCATTTCAAAACATTATATGGTAATAAACCACTGTGACACTTAAATCAGATTAATATGTTCTTAAATCAATGTTATGTTTCACTGCTTTTTTTGCATTCATTTTTATTTATAAGGGGTAAAATGTTAATATATAAATCAGTCAGAAAAAAAGAATGCATTTGGCTAATATAATAGTTTAGACTATGATCCAAATGCTCTGCAATTTTCGAAAACAAGAATTGACAGATTCACTAAATATTTCAAAGCTGAATGTCACCATTTTACTACTTTTTATTTATGGGCACATAATGAGTGTATTGTTTTATAACTGAGAATGCCAACAATTGACAGATATATAGCAAAAGAATAGATAAAGGTAGAATAGGCCAATCCAAATAAAACAAGCAACTTCTTATATTTTCTTTTTAGATGGTGAAATCCAACCTGAGCTACTCACAAGAGAGCATACTACAGTATGTCATCTAAAACTGGGGCAGAGATAAAGTATATCTGAGTGTAAAGATGAAATTGATGGTTCAAGAAGACAGGTATGAAGACTCAAAACCAGAAACCACAGTAGAACCAAAAAACATTAACAGGTGTTGTTGAGGAGGATACACAGGTCATTTTTAAAGTTAACACAAATACTTTTTAATCAGCACAAAATGTGCTGGACTTAAACAGGATTGAAATGAAAAACCTGCGGTTAATAACATCAGCAGAAGAGAAGAGGATTGAAAAGCAGAATGCTTAGAAGAATGAACCCTAACTACAAGCTTGGTTAGCATTCATCATCCCCTTAAAAGAAACAAAAGATCACAGCATGGTCAGGACACTGAAATGATTATTTTTAAATGTATGATATGGCTGATAGAACATACTCCACGGTCTGCATTGTCTGCCAATTGGTTTCCAGACTCAAATTAAAAGTGTTGGTTATGACCTATAAAGCCCTGCATGGCATCGGTCCAGAATACCTACGGAACCACCTTCTGCCGCATGAATCCCAGTGACTGGTCAGATCCCACAGAGTCAGCCTTCTCCAGGTCCCATAAACTAGACAATGTCATTTGGCAGGACCTAGGGGAAGAGCCTTCTCTGTGGCGGCCCCGGCCCTCTGGAATCAGCTCCTCTCGGAGATTCGTATACTGTTCCCCAACTCCTCGCCTTCCACAAGAGTCTTAAGACTCATTTATGCCGCATGGCTTGGGGCCATTAGAGTCTTGCCCCCTGGCCAATGAATGTGTTGAGAAAAAGTTGATTAAATGAAATGATTAGTTTTATGGTTTTGGGGTTTTTAGATCTTTATTTTATTTTTATTTTTTTTACTATTTCAAACATAATTAGACAAAAGAAAAGAAAGAATGGGGAGTAAGAAAAAAAGGGAAAACCATGGCAAAAGAAAAGAAAGAGAAATGAGAAAGAGGGACAGAGAGACAAAAAGAGGGAAAAGAAAATAGAAGGAAAGAAAAATAAAGAAAAGAGACTAGAGAAAGAAAGGAAAATGGTTACATAGTACTATGTAACCAAGATCTTAAATTTAATTAATTGCATTAAAATGTTTCATATTGTTTTATTATATATTGTAAGCCGCCCCGAGTCCTTCGAGAGAGGTGGCATAAAAGTCAAATAAATAAATAAATAAATAAATAAATAAATAAATAAATAAATAAATGAATGAATGAATGAATACATACATACATACATACATACATACATACATACATACATACATACTATGCTTACATCTAGTACTTCTTATAGGAACAGAAATCAAGCAAAATTCACATGACAGGGGAATTTAAAGTGCTGAAGAATGGAAGAAATACGTATTCAGAGTTTTATTCTTAATGCATTGTGCTTTTTAAACATTAAAATGTCAAACAGATCCATCCACTAACCATACTGAATATTAAAGAGGTAACTGAAATCCTGTTTATTTCCATGTGATCTGGCAAATAATTATTTACAGATTAAAAATACCTTCTAGAAAAAGATGTTACATCTAAAATACTCCCTGCACAAGAGCAGCACCTCTCTGCTATTCATTATATCAAATACAGTTTTTTTTTCATATTATTGTATTAGTGCCATATTATTGTAGTGCCATATTATTGTAGCAGTGCCATTTTTAAAGCATCATCATATGAAAAAAATATGAAGATGCTTTAAAAATGGCACTAAAGTTAAAATTCCTTAAAGCAATGGTCTTTGTTCAAGCTTTACTCAAGCTAGAGAAAAGTTGGGTTGTTGAATGAATAAGAAAGAGATACTATGCTTTGCAGAATCATGTTCAAAGAGTGCTCTGTCCTACTGAAAATTACCCGCCAATCAACACATTATATTCTGGACAAGACTGAAAGAATCCAGAAAGCACCTACACTTAATATAGACAAGTCAAACTGCCAGCCCATGGGCCGAATATGTCATGCGTAGGCTATGTCTACTCCGGTTCCACAAAGGCAAAGAAGTCACCATACGTCATGATTCAGCCTGTGACGTGATCGAGTTTGATACCTGTAATGTACATCAGAGGTCTCCAACCTTGGCAACTTTATGACTTGTGGACTTCCACTCCCAGAATTCCTCAGCCAGCACTTGTGGAAGTCCACGAGTCGTAAAGTTGCCAAAGTTGAAGATCCCTGACATAGAGCATATTGTTGAGGGACCTAGAACACGCTTTAAAGAATTACATAAGGCTTAGGAAGGTCAATTTATGATTTAAAGCAGTGTTTCCCAACCTTGACAACTTGAAGATATCTGGACTTCAACTCCCAGAATTCCCCAGAATTCAATGATAAGAACAAAAATCTCAAAAACATTTTTCATTATCACAATCATTGCCAACTCATTTTATACACCACAAGTATATGAACTTTTTGGGAGGGGAGGACTGGACTTTTAATTTTTATTTTAAAGATGAAAGGTGCTAAAGTTATTGATGCAACAACACTGCTGGATGAAATTCCCAGTCTTTCTTCCCACTTCTGAAAGGTTTTTTTGTTCCCTCCTACTCTCTAAATAAGCTAAACCAATCCAGGCTTTAATATTCTTTTAAAAAAGAAAACCTTCCTTCCAGTACTTGATGGGAAATTACACTAATGTTTGGTTGTTTGCCAGCAAATTTCAGTGGTACAATCTTAGTGGTCTTTGAATGCTATAAGAAAGGTGATAGGGCAGCTTATGCGTCTCATTTGCCAAGACCTCTCATAAAACTTGTAATACAGATTTCCTTTAATCAGAAAAGAAGACAATTGAACCTACATTTTTTTGGAATGCAAAGTATATTTTCTACTGCCAAACTAAGACTCCTTTATTTCTCATTTTGTCTTATTTTCAAGAGAACTAATATTACATTTTTTAAAAGTAAAAGGGGTTTTGAATTCCACAAAGTCATAACATGTGTAAATATTCTGAAAATTCAGAGCGGTGTCTTTCACCAAATCTCAGAAATTAATAGGATCTCCATTGTCCCAGCACTGAGGATCAATTCAGAGAAATTAAACCCCAGATTTCCCACTGTTGCTTCTGCCACTCTCCCCAAGTTTCAAAGTATCTTCAGTATTTTGGAGTCTGGATATTTTTTGTTTGGAAACTGCAAATAAACTGCAACATAATAGTGCAATAAAATAAATAAAGCTGAGTAGAAACCAAAAATCATTCAGCCAAAGCTACTCAAAGTACTTTTAAAAATCTTAACAGGACTCTAATTTAAAGTGCCTGAAGAACAAAGCCCTCATCTAACAGTACAATGTAAGGAAACAAAGCGTTCCAAAGCTAATCCCTTGTTAATATTCGCCAGTCAAGTACATAGACGCCCCTTCATTTCCTCTGTTTTTCCTGCTTTTCGGTTAAATTCATATTGCTAAAGAACAAAGATGAACAACCGAAGTTTCAAACATTAATGTAAGCCTAAAACTCACCCCAGAGAAGTTTTTATTTTGTTGTTGTAAGATGCAGTTTGCATGCTGAGGGAGAAACCCCCCATATTATTTATTTTCAGAATAAGATATTCAATAACAAGCTGTATGTTTTAAAATGACTGTATGGATAAGCCTTCTTATCACTTCCATAAGTGTTTACAGAGGAGATCTTCCTCGATCAATAGGTCTCTATGCCATTGAGGATCCCAATTTCCCATAGTCTTACCTATCCCAGAGACCTCCTATAGTTAGCAAAGGTTCAACCTTCTAGGAATTCACTATCTGCATATGGAGGACAGTATGAGGAGGGTGAAATTAGCACGCTCATCTCTTTCTCCGCAATGCATTAGTGAAATTCACAAGAAGGGCTCATTTCAAAATGTAAGCAACTATGAGGGCTGATCTTACCTATGATGCAATTAAGGAAACTAAAGCTATTTCAAATTCTATTCCACATATTCTTCACCTCCCAATAGGTTCCTCCGAGAACCTATTGAGAGAACCTATCCTCCACGCATGCATAAGTGCACCAGCGTGCCTTCCGTCCCCTGTCCTAATGTCTCTCTTATATTTCTACCAGCTCCATGTATATAAACTCTATTATTCCCAATGATTATTTCTTCCATATTATTCCTAACGTCTTCCTTCTATTCTTCTATTGATGTATTTTACTATGATTATATCCTCTGAAACTTACATTATGTATTGACAAAATAAATAAACTAAATCAATAAAAGATTCTCTAGGCTGACTCTATACCATGGGCATAGTTTTATTGGAATTTACTAGGGAAACCAGCTAGTTTGCATGAAATATCTCTATGACAATGCTTGCATTGTTTGAGTTTTGCTGGGTTCTAAATAGGAACTTTCCTGGTTCAAGTAGAAATATCAAGTTTGCAGCAAGGTTTTAGATTTTCCAGACTACACTTTTTAAAACTGGTTTTTATTATTTTTTAAATAATAAAACATAACTGGACATGGAGTGTCAGGGTGTAAACATTCAAAGCCTAAACTCTCAGGAAAGTGATATGGTTACTTCCCATCCTCAGTCTGAGTTTCTATTCCACATAAAACCTTTTTAGCTGCTTTAGAGAGATTTGCCCCTAATAATTTATCTTTCCTAAACAGTTCTCACTATCTTGCTAATTTTTCCTCCTTGTGCACAATCAGAGTTATTTTGGCAGTGTAAGGAACAGCATGAGGATAGTTAAATGTATATACAGTACATGGCTGTTGCAATATTTTGTTTTGAGAAAAGTACAATGTTACCTATTTCAGGAAATTTACTGGGAATTAACTTTTGGCTAGGAACTGATCCATTGCAGAACCAACTCATCTTAAAATAAAGATATGAAATGTATTGAAGTTAACTTCACCCTTATTTTGCCAGAATTTTTCATTTTTCAAGGTGAAGAATGGTCTTTGAATGCTAACCAATAAATTCTAATTGACATTTGCGGTAGCGGTGTCAGAAATACAAGATTATCTTGCAGAGAAATCAGTTGACTTTTAAGTCAGCATGGTGACGGATCAGGATGTCATTTTGTTAAGTATCTTTTGGATTTGGGCCCATCTGTGTGGGATTTGCATCCTCAGTTGCATAATTCTGTCTTCATTTTAGCCAATCATACAATCTGAGTATTCAGCTTGACAAGGCACTTCAGTTTGCTTGAGTTTTTGGTTCTTCCTGAAACATGATTCTCAAGTGCAGGCATGTATACAGATATACAGATGCAAAGAACACAAACATTTTGTCTCTTTCCCACAAGAAGTTTAATTCATCCCAGACCCCTGTAAATTGACAATGGCACTCTGAACTGTAGTTGAACTCCCAGTGGTGGCTGTTTCTCAAGTGTTCTAGGAAAACCTAAATTTAAAAAGAAAAAATAGATAATCTTACAGCTTTCAAAATGCTGACAGCTTCTTTGCTAAGCCATACTGGATATAGCACATCATCATGTAGGATAGACTCAAAGAGGTCATCTTCATTATCAGCTTCAAAGGGAGGTTGTCCAGCCATCATTTCATACATGAGAACCCCCAGTGCCCACCAGTCTACGGAAGGACCATATTCTAATTCCTGGAGGATCTGTTAGTAGAAATCAAGAAAAGGAAAGAGAGAAATCAGTGGATAAAAAAGCACAATGTTTAACAATTTATAACCCCTGCTATTTGAAAAAGAGAGAAAAAAGCATAGAAGAGCAATGAAGATGCATTTCACCCCTGCATAGAACAAATTTGGTTTCAGATTTTCATGGAAGGAATAAGTAAAAGTATCAAAAGCATCATAAAAGTAGAGCTCTATACACTTCAATGCATACTATTATACCTCTGGAGCTATGTAGTCTGGTGTTCCACAAAAGGTAGTAGTTGTTACTCCATTTAAGATCCCTTCCTTGCACATTCCAAAGTCAGCCAGTTTGCAATGACCTTCTGCATCCAAAAGAATATTGTCCAGTTTCAGGTCCCTTAAATAAGAAACAATCAGGAAGTTCTTAGCAATAAATAACATGAACGTATTCAAGGTGAACATAAACAGGTACACTTTCCATATTCCAATAGAGAAATACAAGCATTAAATAAAGCATGCGGGATACTCTCAAACTACTCTCCTACTTCATAGAATTTTAAGATATCCTCCCAAGGAAAAGGGTGATTTCCCCCACACCTATTCTATAAGCGAAGTGTATTTATCACTAATGCAGATCACATATATATTTGCTATTATCATCTATACCATGTCTGTGGCTTTATGCAATGAACAATTGCACATCCTATGAAAGCTATTGCTAAGGGAAATATAGTTTCATTATTATTTAAAGCTTTTCTTCTTGGGTGAGGAAATCAACAATTGATGTCCTGGGAAAGTTGGAATCAAATAATAGAACTGCCTATGAAAAAAAAAGGAACCTACTTACCACTATTGTAATCCCATAATGTGCACACACAAACACTCATAACCCAGACACGTTACACTAATTTCATCAGAATATTGAGGATTTTTTAAACACTTTGGAGTCAGAATTGTATGCTCAAAGGACCATCCAGATATTCTAACTACAAAAATATAGCACACTTTTATCAAATTGTGTGTTTCAGGGAGACCCTAAGAAAATAGATGCTAATATAGTTGCTACATGGTATAGATTTCTGTAAATTTGAAATACTGTAATACTTTCTATTTATGTACAGTTCTTTGCATAATTTAAATGAAATACAGCAGATATCAAATTATGAATAACCTTTCAGTCCTTTGTAAGATCTCCAAACATTTCCTGTAGCACAATAAGAATTTTTCTATTCTTGTCTAACATTGTTTCTCCCCTTTTCCTTGCAAAATTCTTCTAGCTCAGAAATATTCTTCAGTCTCCTTGTCTCCATTACATATTTGAGGTCTCAGTGACATTGAAAACGGGGGCTGTGAAGGCCATTCCAAACCTTTTATTCTTGCAACTATTTTAAGGATGAAATAGTTTTCAATTTTAATTGTTTCACGGGATTAACTTCAAGGATAAGATGATATCCTTCCCTTCCCTCACACAATATTTTCTGTGCCACTGGCTGCCATGACACCACAAAATACAATAGAAACATCTTCATGCTTAACAATTAGCAAGGTACTCTTTTTTTAAAAAAACCACCTTTTCCCCTCTCAACGTATCTTGTGTAGTTGTGATCAAACAGTTCAAATTTTGTTTCACCTGTCCAAAACACCTTGTCCAAAATGTTACAGTTTCATCAATTTTAATTTTTATATCATTTCCCTTAATTTGGTTGCTGTATACCAGGAGTGTCAAACTTGATTTCATTAAGGGCTGCATTAGGGCTGTGGATGATCTTAGAGGGCCACGGTGGGCATGGCCAGGATGGGGGGGCCAGCTCGATGTCGCATGTGTTGGGGGCACTTGCGGTGGCCTGAGTGCTTTTCCAGAGAAAACGGGCTCCCGAGCTCTATTTTTGGCGGCAACAACCTTCTGCAGCCCTCTGCCAACAAAAACGGAGCACGTGAAGGCCGCCCACAGCCCTGCTGAGCTCTGTTTTTGCTGGCAAAGGCACCGGGGGCGCCAATCCTTCACTGTCTCCAGGGCTGCCCTACGGGATGCATCTAATCATCCCATGGACCAGATTTGGCCTCCAGGTCTTGAGTTTGACACACCTGCTGTATACTGATGACAAATCTGTATCCACAAAAACACATAAAGCTGAGAAGGAAGTAAAAGCTTTTTCAAACATTTCTAATTTGGAAATCAAAAGAGACAGGATTAAATAAGCAAAAGTAAATTCTGCTCAGTGAATAATTTCAAATGATAATAAACAATAGTGAAAATACCAAACATTTATTGGATCTTTTGAAATTTTTTTGAAGTGGTTGAGGCAACTTCTATGTAGGTGCTATAATGTTTTTATTTTTCTTCTTTCTGTCTTTAAGAGGATATATTCTCTAATATATGCTTAACCTTCTACTCCATTGAAACTTAGTGGATTTAAATAAGGATAAGATGAATTTATCCAATAATAATTTTATCTTTGAAAGGCATCTTGCCAATTTATTTGCTAAAAAGATACCTGCCCATAAGTTGTGTTGCTGTAATTACGAAGCAAATAAAAGAAAAGAAATGAATAGAGGCAGTGAGGTGTAAGTTAATTTATTACAAGGAAAACAGAAAAAACCTTAATCCTTTACAGTAAAACATCTTATTTTTTTATTTGAAAAATAGCACATGATATGGAACAATGAGATAGAATGCTTAAAAAGTAAGAATAGACAGGTCTTTGGAGACCATATTTATTTGTAGACATTTCTGCTGAGTTTACAGTCAATCCAGTTGTAAAGTTTAATTTAATTTATCAGGCATACCACTGCTGGTTCAATGCTTATTCAGGTATTTTCAGATAAATGCCAATTGAATGTATCTTGTAAATAAAACAAATACAAGTGTTGAAAAAGAACATAACTATTAACTGGGTTTCATGAGCAATATTATCTCAGGTCACACTTTCTAGCTTGCCAATCTCTAGGAGGATACTTTAAGGTCAATGTGGCTGGGGATGACATGAATTGAAACCCGCCAACACATTTTGAAAACATCAAGTTAGTGAAAGTGGCCTTACATAAACTAGAGCAGGGGTCCTCAAACTTAGCAATTTTAAGTATTTATGTCCACAAGTCTTAAAGTTGCAGAGTTTGAAGACCTCTGAACTAGAGTATCCAGGAATTTTGAACTAGACTAATTTACTCTAATTTTACTGAAAAAATACTGGAAACAAAGCATAACAATTTTCCCTAGTTTCATGCTGATATTCTGTTACATGGAAGCACCTATATAGTAGTGGTCAATGTGTCAAATGGAATCTACAGTGGAACCCCGACATAAGAGCTGCTCTACTTAAGAGCAACTCGAGATAAGAGCTGGGAGGGGAGAGATATTTTTGTTCTACTTACAAGCCCAAATTCGAGATACAAGCGCCAAGGAGCTGTCTCCTGAAGCCAAACGCTAACTTCCGCGTTCGGCTTCAGGAGACAGCTGCGAAGCGGCGCACGTGTTTTAAAAGGTTGCAGCCGGCCTGGGGGGCTCGGGGGGGTGCTTGCAGCTTTCTTTCTTGCTCTTTTTCTTTCTCTCTTTTACCTTCCCTTCCTCTATTTCTTCTTTTCTTTCTCCTTCCCACCTTCTTCCCTCCCTCCCTCCTTTCACTCATTCCTCTCTTACTCTCCCCTTTCATAAGTTTCCTTGCTTCCTTCCTCTGTTCCTGTCCCTTCCCCCTTTCTTTCTTTCTTTCTTTCTTTCTTTCTTGCTTTCTTTCTTGCTCTTTTTCTTTCTCTCTTTTACCTTCCCTTCCTCTATTTCTTCTTTTCTTTCTCCTTCCCACCTTCTTCCCTCCCTCCCTCCCTTCACTCATTCCTCTCTTACTCTCCCCTTTCATAAGTTTCCTTGCTTCCTTCCTCTGTTCCTGTCCCTTCCCTCTTTCCTTCCTTCCTTCCCACCCTCCGTCCATTCATTCACCCATTCCTCTCTTGATCGCTTAAAGCCGGTCCCTGGTGCAAAAAGGGTTGGGGACCTCTGTCCTACAGGATTGGGTGGCAGAGAAGTTGAACATATGTAAATTTAAAAGTTTAAGAAAGTTTACAAGTTAAGTGAAAGAAACTTCATTATTCATTTATATGTACATGTACATTTCTTCATTAAAAACATGTCTTTCTGCATAATTTAGACTAACTTTGTGAGTTTTTTGAGGGCTGGAACCAATTAAAATTATTTACATTAATTCCTATGGGGAAAAGTCGTTCGAGATAAGAGCTGCTCGACTTAAGAGCCCAGGTCCGGAACGAATTAAACTCGTATCTCGAGGTACCACTGTATTCAATTTTAGCTTCTGAAACAGCATTTGGGGAAAATGCAGCAAAATATTATTTGGTTTCTTTTCAGAAGGATGAACCATAGGATATTATTGGTTAAGGAGTAAGAAATTTAACCAAACTTAACAGAATTACATGCTCCTTGTCTAGTTCCCAGCACAGATCCATCAAGTGACTAAGGCTGTCTCCTTCATATAACTGTATGCAAATCAAGACTGAAATGAATGGTGATTCATCTTGTTTAATGATCCTTTATCAAGAATAGGCTTCTTGATAAAGATCTTATCAGAGATCTTCAGAAAAAAAAAGTTTTTAAAAAAATAGACAAACAGACAAATAAATATATAATAAAATGAATCACTTCTAAGTTAAGGGAGAACCTTGACTCATTACTAAAACAGAAGCTGCATTGGATGGATCTTGTTGGTATGTCTCGGTATAGCTAGGCTATGAGACCTTTGACATACACTGAGCAGAGAATTTTAACAGAGTGTGGATGTGTGGTAAAGCCAAAGAAAAAGACACAGACTTAGTTATGATTAATAAGTACTATTTACATATATACAAAATAGAAACAATCCATAACAAGCACTAAACCATCCAATATAATAAGCACTAAGCAAATACACTCCCCCCTCAAGGCAAAGCAAAAATGAATGAGCGATAAAGCATCATTGAGGGAAGGAGTACTGGTGCCCTCTTATGGCGAACCAGCCCAAAATATTTAAAGTGATAGTACAAGAGACTACAATAGGTAGTTTACAATGGCAAACCCTAACAACCATGTACCTTGTACTAACAGATCTTGACTTTGAAAGCACCCCTTTCTTCATGTGGAGATGTGAAAGCATTCCTGACCTCCTTTTGTTAAATGAATTTAACTGAGTTTGTATTACAAAATTTAAAAACATTTCTAATAAAAAATGCCAATTCTTAAATAAAATTACACATAGATGTCAATCTGAAAATTCATGAAAGAGAAGGTGTTTAGAATATATTTAGGCCACGAGGAGAAGGGCGGCCTATAAATCAAATCAAATCAAATCAAATAAATAAAATAAATTTTTTTTGCATGTGATAGATACCCAAGTGCCCTATTTTCCTAGGAAAACACAGTAAGAAACCAGAAATTTTGTTATAGTGAAACACTACAGCCGTGGTGGGTTGCTTCCGGTTCGGCCTGGTTTTAAGAACCAGTAGCGCTGGCGGTGGATGCTCCGCCAACCCACCCAGGACGTTTCTACACATGCACAGAAGCCTTTTACGCATGTATGCGTGAGTGTGCATACAAATTGGTAGTAAAGGATTTTAGAACCCACTACTGCATCACAGGTTGTCTTTTACTTATAACAGATTGTTTTGTGACTGTTGAAAGTTGCAAAAAAGTTTTTCACATTCCGTGATCATGTGACATCCCATGATCATATGATCAAAATTCAGATGCTTGACAAGTGGTGGTTCATACTTATGACCATTGGACTGTTCCAGGGACCTGTGATCACATTTTTACAACCTTCCAACAAGCCAAGTCAATGGAGAAGCCAGATTCATTTAACAACCATGTTACTATCTTATCAACTGCAGTGATTCACTTTAAAAATGTGGCAAGAAAAGTTGTAAAATGGGACCTAAGCACTATAAAAATGTTTCACTTACCACCACAACTGTTGGGCTCAGTTGTGATCATAAGTCAAGGAGTACCCTTATTATATTATTATTCTTATTATTCTTATTATTCTTTCTTTCCTGTGGTATTTGGAATTTGGTAAAAACCCAAACTCACAAAGTAGTGATGGATTAAGTTACCAAAAGTATATTATTCCCACCATACTACTCCAGGCTAAAAAAGGAACAAAAATCTCTCAGCTGTGCTCTCCAGAGTATCCACAAAAGGAAGAAACAATTAGTTCAATAGCATTTCCTCCCCCCAACAAATTTCTGCTACTGAAGGAGGGGCTTACAAGAGATTATTGCAATGAAAAGCTTTCCATGGGTAAATGGAAGTGACTGTTATGTAAGAACTGTTATTTGTATTATTTATAGAAGAGCGTATCAACCATGTTGTACCTAAAGAACTGTTGACATAAGTACTACTGGGATGAAGCTTTTAATTTCCAGTAGTAAAGTTCAGGCTCCTCTGCTTTGTCTATGTGCACATAGAAAAAGAAGAGAAATCTGTGTTTTAAGAAGCACATTATTAGTGTTTATTAAAGTTTCTAGTGTTGCCAATAAGGCTCCTTGCTTTTCTGTTTGATAGATCTCTACTTTATAAAAATATTTTTCATACAGAAGTATTTGGGGGCAAATGACTAAATGCGTGTGTCACTCAGAGAGAACTGCTTCAATTCCTTCTGATAAATTCTTTGCTTGATTTTTACATGGAAAGGAAATGCTTGCTTTGGGTCTTTGAGAAATATTAAAATGTTTTTAATATTTAATATTTAGTAATTTAATTTTGACAGGAATTAAAGTTGCAGAGGAGCAGAAGGCCGCTATTGAAGCATCCTGCTGTTCCATAACACCTCAGCAATGCCACAGGCACACCGCATTGAGACAGTAATTGCTGCAAAAGGGGCCCAAACCAAGTACAGTGATACCTTGTCATATGAACTTAATTGGTTCCGGGATGAGGTTCGTAAGGTGAAAAGTTTGTAAGATGAAACATTGTTTCCCATAGGAATCAATGTAAAAGCAAATAATCAATGTAAAAGCAGATAATGCGTGCAAACCCATTAGGAAAATCCAAACTTTAAGGCTTAAAAAAAAGTGGCGGGCAAACAAACTGAAGACTAATGGAGTGGAGACGGAGAGTGAGGAGAAGCGAGAAATGGAGGTCCTAACGAAGGCTAATGCTGCCCCAAATCTCTCCCAAAATCGCCCCTCCAAAACCTTCCTATGTTGCCCCAAATTGCTCCAAAAATCACCCCTCCAAAAGCTTTCTACATTGCCCCAAATCACTCCAAAAATTGCACCTCCGAAAGCTTCCTACATTGCCCCAAATTGCTCCAAAAATCACCCCTCCAAAACCTTCCTACTTTGCCCTAAATTGCTCCAAAAATCGCCCCTGCAAAACCTTCCTATGTTGCCCCAAATTGCTCCTAAAATTGCCCCTCCAGCCGCTTCCTATGCCACCCAAATTGAGGTCCTAATGAAGGCAAATGGAGTGAAGAAAGGCAGCAAGGAGAAACGAGGCATTTTGAAAGGAGAGATGATTTTGGAAGACTTTGGAGGCAATTTGGGGTGGCATAGAAAGCTTTTGGGGGAGCAATTTTGGAGGCAATTTGGGGTGGCATAGGGAATAATTTGGGGCAGTGTAGGAAGCTTTTTGGAGAATGATTTTGGAGGCAATTTGGGGTGGCATAGGGAGCATCTGGAGGGGTAGTTTTGGGGAGCAGAGGAAGCGGAGGGCTAGAGGAGAATGTGGCAGGTAAATGGGGCAGCTCCAGCATTCCCCGCTTCAGGTGCAAGCAAAAGGAGGCAGGGAATTCCAGCGGGGGCAGCAAGCAAATGGGAAATCCCAGCGGTGACAGTCACAAGGCAAGGGAATCCTTGCGGCAGTAAGAGAGCACACACGCAGTAAGAGAGACCATGCACCCAGGCTCGGGTTCGTAAGGTGAAAATGGTTCTTAAGAAGAGGCAAACAAATCTTAAACACAGGGTTCCTATCTTGAAAGGTCCATATGAAGAGGCATTTGTAAGATGAGGTATCACTGTACTGAGTACGTATGCATGCTTATACTTTTCAGAGGTCCAATATTGTTCTATTTTATTGTTTTATTGGTCGCATGTAATATTCTAATTTTCTGAGATGGTGGATTGGATTTTTTTAATGAGCTGTACCCCATAATCATCACAATTATGACAAATTACGGTTTGAACTATCTTGCCTTGAACTATATTACATTTCACCTTTTAAGTTGCATTGAAATAAACAAACTTTTGCACGATATTCTGATTTTTTGGAACCGGAACCCTAGAAACCTGAAGACCAGCTGACCGGTGCACTTGCGTAAGCTGGCTAACTGGTCTTCAGGTTCCTGGTGCTCCGGCACACATGAAGATCAGCTGTGCGCTGGAAACCAGAAAAGCAACTGTTGATTGCACATGTGCCCACAGAGAGGGCTGTTTACCACCTCTGGCAGATGTGCCATAGGTTTGACATCATGGGTTTATTCTAACAGAATGATTCGTTCTACAATGAGACATTGCTCAGGATGACTCAATCTTCTAATGGTCAGGGAGGGCCAGCAAGATCATATATAATGCTACTATTATGGCTTTCTGATAGATAAAGTCACTTAGATCAGCTCTGGCTTGTATTCTAACTGGGTAGTTCAGGTAAGGTGCTTAGGGACTGGTCTTGTTATATGATCTAAGTATGATTTGATAACTATTAATAAAATGGCCCAGATTCTCTATGCTCTCAGTTTGGCCACCTTTTCATTGGACCTGGCCACCTCCTGACTACTAAGGCAGTCAGGGAGTTGCTATGTTGGATCAATACTATAATCTTTGAGAGACAGGATGATACCTTCTCCCTTGAATGAGAATGTATTGTAGCCTCTCTTGGACCCAATGTTCTTAGTTAACTATAATCACATCTCCAACCTTCCCATTTTAGGAAAGGTTATCAAGAAGGCAATCTGTCTGTAGTTGGTGAAAACTCTGGAAGAAGTGGATTATCTACACCAGTGTTTCCTTTGGACTTCAACTCCCAGAATTCCCCAGCCAGCGAATGCTGGCTGGTGAATTCTGGGAGTTGAAGTCCAGATATCTTCAAGTTGCCAAGGTTGGGAAACAGTGATCTACACCCCTTAAGAATACTTACTAGATTGCCTTCATTTTTGTCAGGAAAAGGCACTTCAAATTTTTGCACAAACCCACTCTCTATTGTGATTCCCTTTGGGTCCTTGTGAGGGAAAAAAAGAACAGTTCTAGGTTGTTCTGATCCAGAGGTCTTCAAACTTGGCAACTTTAAGACTGGCTGGAAAATTTGGGGAGTTAAAAGTCCACAAGTTTGAAGACCCCTGTTCTGATGTCGCTTATTTTTCGGCCTGAACTATTAGTAGTGTTTTGTTTTGGTTTCTTAAGAAAGAGAAAAAATTTAAAACCCTCTTCTCTGTCACAGCTATGATGAGCATGTTTATTCCAAAGGGAAGATCTCACAACTAGGTCTCTATTCACCTAATCACTACTAATGGGTTACCAATAATGTGTCTGGATTTCAAGCCAAAAATGTATTTAACAGTATAAGATTAAAATAGTTCCAAAGCATCTGGAAGAAATGGGCATATCAAAGTAAATATTTAAATTTGTAATGATAAAAAATATCAGTGTAGAAATACTATTGCAGCTTAAAATTTTGAAAGGCAATGGCTATAGTAGAGAAATGCAATAGCTTCTTCTTGTCTATGGATACCAAACTACTCCATAAACTGTCTTCATTATTCTCCAGAGAAGCCTTAAAGGGAAGTTCTGTGTATATAGAAAAAAATAAGACATATGTGCGTCTGTCCCTTTCTGTATATAAAAGCGTATATTTTTGAGCTCATCCAGGGAATACAAGCTCATTTTTAGTTTCTCGTTAAGTAAATATAACAACCAAATAAACTAAAATAATTGACGTTTAAACAGAAGATAAATACTGCTTCCCAACTTCCTCTTGGTAGAATTAGTGTTATCAGGCAGAAAGCACTGGTCCCCTTCCTACAAACTCTACAGGAAAAAGACTGCCCTCTCAGGAATGTAAACTTGGCATGCTTCTCGGTTGCCTTCTTTGGTTTCTCCTTTCCCCTTTTAACAAAAGGCCCACCCTATTCTTCCCATGTTAATGTCAAGGCTCTGTTTACATGATGATCTGTTTACATGATGCAGATGAATATCAAGGAAGGGAGAGCTCTTACAATGGCACAAATGCCATCTCCAGTAGGGGAAGATAATTTGGAAGGGGCCAAATTTTAGGAACTTAGAAGAATTTTCTTCAAGCGTCACGCCAACCAGAAAGTCACTTGGTGTGATAAGGCCTTGTTTTGTTGACCCTGACCTCCAAATATGTGCGCTTCAACTTACAGTGGTACCTCTACTTACGAACTTAATTCGTTCCATGACTAGGTTCTTAAGTAGAAAAGTTTGTAAGAAGAAGCAATTTTTCCCATAGGAGTCAATGTAAAAGCAAATAATCTGTGCAACTGGGGAAACCACAGGGAGGGTGGAGGCACAGTTTCCTCCCAGGAGATTCCTAGAGAGGCCCCACGGTGGCTTCTCCCTGCCTTTTCCAGCCCTGTTTCCTCCCAGGAGATTCCTAGAGAGGCCCCACAGAGGCTTCTCCCTGCCTTTTCCGGCCCTGTTTCCTCCCAGGAGATTCCTAGAGAGGCCCCGCGGAGGTTTCTCCCTGCCTTTTCCGGCCCTGTTTCCTCCCAGGAGATTCCTAGAGAGGCCCCACAGAGGCTTCTCCCTGCCTTTGCCATCCCTGTTTCCTCCCAGGAGATTCCTAGAAAGGCCCCACAGAGGCTTCTCCCCACCTTTTTCGGTTACAGTTTTGGTGGCTCAGGTTTGTAAGTGGAAAATGATTCTTGAGAAGAGGCAAAAAAATCTTGAACACCTGGTTCTCATCTAGAAAAGTTTGTAAGTAGAGGCGTTCTTAGGTAGAGGTATCACTGTATTTTCTTTCTTCTGTTGAAGAACTACAGTTGGCATCAATAGATGACAGGCTCTACATTCATGGAAAATCCTCAAGGTTTATGTTTTCTTGTTTACCTATCTTCAAGAACTGGGCTACGGTGAGTGCAACTTGAAAAAGAGTTGCCATTTGTATATCCTACAATATGCCAGGTATCACTTCATCCATTTTTTTCTGTGTGTACTGCCAGCTATATTTCAGGAATAACAGTAACACAAAAAAATTTGTGTGGGGGAGAAAGGGCCTGATTTGCTGTAGTTTTTGTTCTTTCAAAATAAATAAATAAATAAATCGTATCTTCTGATGTGCTTGAAATCCAAGGAAATTAAAAGACGGTTTCCTTCTTTGCAATCTGTTATGGGCCAGGGGTGAAATACTCCTAGTTCACTCGTGCCTGTCAGTTGTCAGAGAACTGGTTGCAAAGAGAGCACAAGGCTCCGCCCACCTGGCGGGATGCCACCATTTGGGTTCTTTTACCCTCTGTGAATGCGCAAAGAATTCTGTGCTAAAAGAACCCAAATGGAAGCATCCAGATGGGTGGGTGGAGCCTCACGCTCCCTTCACGACTGGTTCTCCAACAACTGACAGGCATGGGAGCATTTCACCCATGTTATGGGCCCTTCTCACAGTCATCCACCTCCTATTTGAATTATTGTAATGCATTCTACATTGGGCTGCCCTCGAGGAATATCTAAAAGCTTCACTTGGCTCAAAATGCACATGGTTTTGTGCAAGTCGAAAGAGTGTGTCATCTCTTTTGCAGGAGTTGCACTTGTTGCTGATTTGCTTCCAGGTGGTGGCTATCGCCTTTAAAGTGCTACATGGCTTGAGGTCTGGTTACTTGCCAAGCCACCTCTCCCCAATTATATCTACTGGTAAATCCTCATTTTAATGGACCTCATTCAGCTTAAACATATATTCTTCCTTCTGTAAAGTACATGTAAAATCAGTTATAAAATTGTTATAAAAGGGTAATACAACACTGGTCCCTTTTTCTTGGGACTTCCCCTGGTTTTTCATCATATAAAGGAAAAGGCACAAAGACACAAATCATTCTTGGTTTCTTTCCATCGGAGAAGAAAATGTTCATGGAAATTTCCATATTGTATGACACTGATCTTTACTCTCAGCAGGAGAATGCAATCTTTGGCACACCAGATGTCACTGAACTACAACTACCAGTAACAGCAGAGCTCAGCAATCTCTGCATTTACACAGGCAATGCAGAGAAGAGGAACTTAGTTTGGCAGCTGTCTATTTGCTACTTAAAATCCCTTTTAATTCTAGAGATGGGAATTTTGAAAGATAGGAGAAGATCCTATTGGTTAAAAACAGCCATCTTCTTTCTATACAATAGCACTGAATAAAAAATAGGTCACCACATTGTGACACATTCAAGGCTATTTTTTTAAAAAGATTTGATGTATAATAATGTATTTGTGTTGAATGCACAACACAAAAGATATAGGCAGTAGCAGCACCCCCACTTGCTCTTTAACTGATTGGTTCCATGTCTCTGGGATTCCATGACTTCATCCCCGTTCTATTTATTTTCAACTCCGCTATGTTGTCTGTCACACTGCTAAGAAACTAATTTGTGCTTTGAAATACTGTGGTTCTGCAGGCATAGCAGTTGTCTCCATTTGAGGAAATCTTGGTTTTATATCACCTCCTAGTTCTTTGGCTACCACCATTGTAGCAAACCTTTCAAAGGGAATGGTGGCTTGGCAGTTTTTCAGACCTGCCTCCTCATATGATCTATTAAGACTTTTTTGTGATCATACATATGAACACACAAGAAGGGAATGTGTGTGCTTCAGGTGCAGGCAATTTATTGTACTCCCGTTTTATATGATGTGAGTTAAGGGGGATTGTTGCTATAAGATTTTTGGCAATTTGAGAGAAAATAAGTATTTTTGCTTTTTGTTACAGCATATCTGAATATGTGGCGTAAACATAAATATTATCTTCAAGTTGCTTTAGAGAGATTGGGAATTGGAAGTATCAACAGCATAGAAATCAAAATGTCCAAAGTAAGTAGAGAATCAAAACATTTCTAGACATTTCTGTGGTGATTCAGCCTGAGGCTCCTCAGGGACCGGCTGGAGCTCTGCCGGATCCATGCCCAGAGGAGGAGGACAGTGACCAGGAGGGGGAGGACCAGGCAGACGGGGGAGAGGAACGTCAGGAACAGGAGGAGGGAGAACAGCCTGAGACCCCCCGGGGGGGGGGCTCTCCCCAGCTAGTAGCGTGGATTCATTAGATGAAGACGCACAGGCTATAATAGACATGAGGCAGAGACGTGCAGCTCAAAGAAGGGGCCAATTAGAAAGGTATTTCCATCCCTGAATTGGCAACAGCTGGGTTTGGGTGTGGTTCTCCTCAGCAGGGTTGAAAAGGCAGGCCCGCCCTTACAGTCTTGTGGAGAGTTATCAACTGGGAGTGCTGTGACCTTGCTTCGATTCTTGGCGTCTCTGATCTTGGCTTGTGGCCTAGAAGGCTGAAAGACTTGGGGGAGGCGTGGGTTTTATTATATCCAGTGTTGTTTTTGCCAGCAAGAATCCTGTTTTATTGCCTGGCCTTTGTGAAACCTCTGTGAAGCTTCATTGTGTTCCTGTCTGTAAGAACAGTTTTTGTTACCTGTGTTTGCTTTCCAGTATATAAACTGCCTTTGCTTTTTACCACTGTGTCTGGCTACTCTTTTTGGTTGGTGTTGGCATCTGGGGGGACCCAGACAGTACACATTTCTATGTACCAGAGTAAAAAAAAAATTCTGAAAAGAACTGAGGAATGAAGAGGGAGAATGCAACGCTGTTTTAACACCTTTATTAATTTTTTTCTTTTCCTATCTTTTTCTTTCTCTGGAATATAGTGTGCATTATGTGCGACTTGTTTTGCTCTTAAAATATTGCAGTGAGTTTTAAGTTGCTCATCTCTCTTTCAGAGGAATAAATGTCTATGCCACTGAATTCCAAGTACACTGAGGTTTAGGCTGACTATTGCAATGAGCCCTACATGGGGCTACCCTGGAAGAGCTTTCACAGACTTTAGTGGTACAAAATGCAGTGGCATGTGCAATAACGTGTGTACCAAGGTACACCCATATCGCTCCAACCTTACGTGAACTGCATTGGTTACCAGTTGGTTCCGGATGCAATTCAAGGTGTTGGTTATCACCTTTAAAACTCTAAATAGCTCAGGACCAGACTATTTACAAGACTGTATCCTGTGTCATAAGAACCCACAGGGTTGGCTTTCTCCAGGTCCCATCCGCCAAACAATGTCGGTTGGTGGGGTCGCAGGGAAAAGCCTTTTCTGTGGCGGCTTTGAACCTTTGGAATCAACTGCCTCCAGAGATCCATACTATTTCCACCCTACTGGTCTTCCAGAAAGCTGTTAAGACCTGGCTTTTCCGGCAGGCCTGGAATTAGGAGTGACTGTGTATATGTATGGCTTGTTAGGTTTTTATGTATTTATACCATTGGTTCTTTATTATTGTTATATTTCTTGTTGTTTTAGTTCTTGTGATTATTGTTAGCTGCCCTTAGTCCTGTTAGAGTGGGCAGCATATAAATATAAACGATAGATAGATAGATAGATAGATAGATAGATAGATAGATAGATAGATGGGTGGGTGGGTGGGTGGGTGGGTGGGTGGGTGGGTGGGTGGGTGATTGGATATGATATGATATGATAGGATAGGATAGGATAGGACAGGACAGAACAGAACAGAACAGAACAGAACAGAACAGAATTCTTTATTGTGAGCACGAATCCCAGCCTCCTGCTGCACGAATCCCAGCGACCGGTTAGGTCCCACAGAGTTGGCCTTCTCCGGGTCGCGTCGACTAAACAATGTCATTTGGCGGGACCCAGGAAAAGAGCCTTCTCTGTGGTGGCCCTGACCCTCTGGAACCAGCTCCCCCCGGAGATTAGAACTGCCCCCACCCTCCTTGCCTTTCGTAAAGTTCTTAAGACCCATCTCTGCCATCAGGCATGGGGGAACTGACACATCTCCCCCGGGCCTATACAGTTTATACATGGAATGTTTGTGTGTGTGTTTGCTTTTAATAATGGGGTTTTTAGTGTTTTTTTAAATTATTAGATTTGTTTTTACATTGTTCTTGCTATTGTTGTGAGCCGCCCCGAGTCTACGGAGAGGGGCGGCATACAAATCTAATAAATAAATAAATAAATAAATAAAGTGTGATTGGACACACAAGGAATTTGTCTTGGTGCATATGCTCATAGATAGATACATAGATAGATAGATAGATAGATAGATAGATAGATGGATGGATGGATGGATGGATGGATGGATGGATGGATGGATGGATGGATGGATGGATAGATAGATAGATAGATAGATATAGATAGATAGAAAGAAAAACAACTAATTCTTAATCCCTTTTCCCCTCCAATACATATTCCTATGTGCTTCCAACCGTGTATTATTTTTCTGCTTCATTTTTACTGGATGTTGGCAATGATATATCTGCAGCAACCTCCCCTGTGAATAGTGCTTTGTGACTGCCCTCTTCAAGTACTTCATGAAAGAGAAGTGATCCCGCAGCCAACTTCCCTTACTGCCGTTTCTTCTGTATGTGCCTGCCAAATTTTATCTGAAGTCATGAAAAACTGCCAGTTTCTTTTCTTTGTTTTTGCTTTAAGGAGACAAGAAGGAGAGGAAGAGTGAAACGACAAGATAAAGGCCTTAACAACGTAGAGAGATAGTAGGTGAAAATGTATCAAGGAGTTCCTTGTGGCTAATAATAAATATTTATCTCTAAGTGTATTCTTCATGGCATAACGAAAAGTTAGCAATTCAGGTTTTGTTATTGTTCAGCCAGATGCCAATCAGGGCCTGCAGGGAACAAATTCAAGTTCTCTCCAAAGAGGTTCTTCCTGTTAGCAGCTGAGCCTTCACCCTCACCATCAAGACTTCATGTACAAAGCCTCATCAAATGATTATCCCATCTCAGACTGGAGACAATTAGGACAAACAAACCCAGGAAGTGGCAGGGAGTTCCGAAATGAAAGGAAACCCATGGCAGGGGAAGAAAACTGAAGCGATTGCCCTGATCCGCAACCAAAGTCAACGATGGGTCACAGCGTGCCAAGTTTTTAAAATAAGCGTTGCTTGTTTTATAATACAAAACTGGCACCCACAGCTGGCAGGGCCTGCAGAGACGATTCAAATGCTAACATTCAGAATGATAAACAGTCTTCTCCCCACCTCAGAAAGAGTAAGGAAAAAAAAGTTCTGTGTTAGCACGCAGAAACTAACAGCCAATGCGGTTGCTAAGAAACCCTGGACTTTAGCCAATACCAATGAAATGAACAGCTTTAATAATTCCCCTTTTTCCCCCAAAGTACCTGTAGATGACGCCATGTTGATGTAGAAACATGAGTGCCGATGTGACTTCTGCTGCATAGAAGCGGGAGCGAGGCTCGTCAAATTTGCGTGAACGTTGAATCTGAAACATTAGGTCTCCTCCATTGACATATTCCATGACGAAAAATAGGCGGTCCTAAAATTCACAAAAAATAGAGCCATTTCGGGTTTCACAAAGATGCTACTGTACATTCATGGCACATCAGGAAATTAGATCTCTATCCAAAAATGGAAGGAACAGCCAACTACAGCTATCTGAACAAGAGGAGCAAATGCTTTCAAATTAAACTATGGGTACTTCAGCTAATGCTGAATATGGCTAAAAAAAAATTATAGATTTGTTTTTCAAATGAATACTTTTATTTTTTTAAGGAAAATATAATAGATGCATGAGGATCTTTTGCTTAAGTGCAGCATTTCCTTCCATCACAACGATTTATGTGATATTCTATATCACATTTCACCTCATTTTATTTTATTTTACTATTCTAGTTTTTAGCATTAGGAAATAACTCAAAGCCTCATTTTGGCTGCACCAATAACATTTTGAATGGGAAGAAAATACAAAAGAAAAGAAAAAAAAACAGCTCTTAGACAATTCTGGGTCAATGGATGGCATTGAATATTATAAAGTCACAGTCTGTCATTTGACAAAGATATTTCCCCGGTTCTCTAAAGCAGGGATGGGTAAGTGATAACTTTTGTGGCTTTTGGACCACAGGTTATCAGCTTAAACTAGAACTAATCAAACTTAATTATGGTTGAGTTGAGTTGTCCATCTGTGATAAATTAATCACTGCTAGTTCTGTATTATTCAGAGGTCAATAGGAGATAATAGAAGAACTGGAAAAGGACAGAAAGGGGAATTGTTAACAAGAAGAATAAAGAAAGTTTCCTATATTTTACAAAGACAAATGAGTTATATTTGATTCAGAAAACTGTTTGAGACAATGCATTCACACATTACAATTTTATGTATATAAACACAAATATTCTTTTGAATTTTGGGGGGGGGGGAAATAACAAATTTGAATAGAGTAGATTTTAGGAATGGAGAATATGGGCCCCAAAGATGTTGCTAAACCACAGCTGTCAGCAATCCTAATTAAGGTATCCAATGTCTGGAGATACTAGTTCAGGAACATCTAAAGGATATTGATTCCTTATTCTATATTAGATCTAATGCTAAAAAAACACCAATTCTCTGCTATATCATGACAGAAATTTTCACCAACTGATATCTCTACAGCTGCAGTTTTTCCACTTAATTTAGTTCAGTTAACTAGTTTTCACAGACATTTTCAGTTCACAGACATTTGATTGAATAATAACATTACCATTATTTTAAAAGTTTGTTTTGTTTTGATTTGTTATAATACTTCTTCCAAGTTCTATCAAGAAGCATTCAGTGTTCTGTAGGGTTGTCTCTGGTTGGTGACATGCAAATTGCTTAATATGCCCTGTTTATGCAACACAATGATAATACAAGTCAGCCCTGGGCTAAAACAGAACCAATAGAGACCGGATTGTGATAAGGATAGTGAGTTTGATGCTGGTCAACTCAAGACCAATACATTTGGCAAGAGGAAAGACCTAGCTTAAGTCAGTTATGAAGGCGCTCAACATCTCTTCAAAATCAAAACACTGAAGAGCCATAGGGATAACTATATGGCGAAATAGTCTCAGGGTTTTAGACCCTCAATCTTGCAGGGTTTTTACTTCAATTCAATTCAATTTATTAGATTTGTATGCTGCCCCTCTCCGTAGACTTGGGGTAGCTCACAACAATAATAACACAATATAAAACAAATCTAATAATTAAAAGTCGTTTTAAGAAACCCTTATTAAAAAGAAAACATACACACATGGTTTATACCATGTATAAACTGTATAGGCCCGGGGGAGATGTCTCAGTTCCCCCATGCCTGGCAGCTGAGGTGGGTTTTAAGAAGTTTATGAAAGACAAGGAGGGTGGGGGCAATTCTAATCTCTGGGGGGAGCTGGTTCCAGAGGGCCGGGGCTGCCACAGAGAAGGCTCTTTGCCTGGGTCCTGCCAGATGACATTGTTTAGTCGATGGAACCCGGAGAAAGCCAACTCTGTGGGACCTAACCGGTCACTGGGATTCGTGCGGCAGAAGGCGGTCTCGGAGATATTCTGGCCCGATGCCATGAAGGGCTTTATAGGTCATGACCAACACTTTGAATTGTGACTGGAAACTGATCGGCAACCAATGCAGACTGCGGAGTGTTGGTGTTACATGGGCATACCTAGGGAAGCCCATGATTGCTCTCGCAGCTGCATTCTGCACGATCTGAAATTTCCGAACACTCTTCAAAGGTAGCCCTATGTAGAGAGCGTTACAGTAGTCGAACCTTGAGGTGATGAGGGCATGAGTGACTGTGAGCAGTGACTCCCGGTCCAAATAGTTGTTGTGAGCCGCCCCGAGTCTACAGAGAGGGGCGGCGTACAAATCTAATAAATGAATGAATGAATGAATGAATGAATGAATGAATGAATGAATGAATGAATAAATCCGCAACTGGTGCACGCGGCGAACCTGGGCAAACGCCCCCCTCGCCACAGCTGAAAGATGGTTTTCTAATGTTAGCTGTGGATCAAGGAGGACGCCCAAGTTGCAAACCCTCTCTGAGGGAGTCAATAATCCCCCCCCCAGGGTGATGGACGGACAGATGGGATTGTCCTTGGGAGGCAAAACCCACAGCCACTCCGTCTTAGGGTTGAGTTTGAGTCTGTTGACTTCCGTATGTAAGATAGAATTATTCTGTTTTTCACATGTTGTTTCCCCTGCCAGTTTTTACCAGATCAATGCTTTCAGATGATTGGTTAAAGTTTAAAGAAATCAGCTAAATATCCTTTCAGGGTAAACAAAGTCTTAATTAGGAATATATCATAGCTTTTGCACCCAGTGAATTGGATGTGTTGCAATATCAGGGGAGATTACTGAGCAGGATGGCTGGAGTAGGGAAACAAAGAAATGTCTGTGTACAGTTCATTCTTAATCATCAAGTCATTTTGCAATGAGATTTCTTCTCTAAAATTTGGCTGACTTGCCCTTCCTCTACCCAATTTTAAATTTTTCTTCTCAAAGGGTCCCTTCCCTTCATACTCTTTTATATTCATTTTCTAGTTTCCAATTATTCTAAGCAAAAATTTACTTTTTAAATTTATCAAAAGCAAATTGGTGATTCTAAGCTCCTTTTGCCTGCTTTACTTTCTAATGCCTTATGCCACACATCAGATTTGAATAACGTATGACCCTCATGTTGAATGCAGTCAACTTGACATTGAGTAAGATTTTCTTTCCTTCTATCTGCTGGGAACTGCCAAAATGATAACTGAAAGGCTGTTGTCCTTATGACAACCTCAGGTAGGTTTTTCTAATTGCAGTTACATTCTACTTTACCATTCTTAAAGTCAGAGGCAGTATTCCGCAGGTTCTGATCAGTTCTGGAGAACTGGTAGCAGACAGTTTGAGTAGTTCAGAAAACCAGTAAATACCAACTCTGACTGGCCTCGTCCACATCAATTCTCTGCCTCCCGAGTCCCAGCTGACTGGGAAGAAATGGAGATTTTTCAGTATCCTTCCCCTGTCATGCCCACCAAACCATGACCAGCAAGCTATGCTATGCCATGATCACCAAGCCACACCCATAGAACTGGCAGTAAAAAAAAAATTGAATCCCACCTCTGCCTAAAGTTGATTTCTTGTAAAAAGCTATTTTTTTCTTATTCATGTTTGGAGGAAAAATTCACTCTAGCAATTAAGAAGAGAGAGATTTATGCCTTTAAAAATGTTTTAGATATACAGTGGTACCTCTACTTAAGAACTTAATTCATTCCGTGACCGGGTTCTTAAGTAGAAAGGTTTGTAAGTAGAAGCAATTTTTCCCATAGGAATCAATGTAAAAGCAAATAATGCATGCAAACCCATTAGGAAAGAAATAAAAGCTGGGAATTTGGGTGGGAGAAGGAGGAGGAAGAAGAGGAGGAGGACAGTTGCTGCCCAGAGCGAAGGGAGCATTTCTTTTCTCTGTGCGCTGGCAGAGGTTTATTCCCTGTCCAAGAGCCCAGAGAAAAGAAAATGCTCTGTTCACTCTGGACTGCCAAAGCCTCCTTAAGCACCACCGAAAGGGTCCTTTGGCAGAAAAGCCCAAGAAGGCCGGGATTAAAGGGGGAATGGCAGGAAACTGGCCGGGCCTTCGTGCCACTCTCAAATTTACTGGGAAATTTTTCCAGGCTCGGGTTCTTAAGTAGAAAATGGCCCTTAAGAAGAGGCAAAAAAAATCTTGAACACTCGATTCTTATCTAGAAAAGTAGAGGCGTTCTTAAGTAGAGGTACCACTGTATCTGCTTTCTTTATATGGAACATATCCTTGAGAAACAAAAAAAAAATGTAAACTCCCAGGACTGTTTTGGGTGTATGGTTCTGGGCAAAACATGCTACTTAGTACATATCTCATGAAGAGTTAATAAGGAAGCATACACATCAATGTAAATAATACTATAATATACTGTATAGCATTCAATACCATTGTACCGGACATTCTCTTAACCAAACTAAATCAGCTAGCGGTACCTGAACACACTTGTAAGTGGATCACAAGCTTCCTAACAGACAGGAAGCAGCAGGTGAAGCTAGGAAAAATCACATCAGATATATGTACAATTAGCACAGGTGCCCCCCAAGGCTGTGTACTCTCACCACTTCTCTTCTCTCTATACACTAATGACTGCATCTCATACGATCCATCTGTTAAACTACTGAAGTTTGCAGATGATACAACAGTGATCGGACTCATTCGAGACAATGATGAATCTGCATACAGACGGGAAGTTGAACAACTATCCTTGTGGTGTGACCAGAACAATCTAGAACTGAACACACTCAAACCTGTAGAAATGGTGGTAGACTTTAAGAGAAACCCTTCCACCCTTCCACCTCTCACAATACTAGACAACACAGTATCAACAGTAGAGACCTTCAAATTTCTAGGTTCTATCATATCTCAAGACCTAAAATGGTCACCTAACATCAAAAACATCATCGAAAAGCACAACAAAGAATGCTCTTTCTGGGCCAGCTCAGGAAGCTCAAACTGCCCAAGGAGCTGCTGATTCAGTTCTACAGAGGAATCATTGAGTCTGTCATCTGCACCTCTATAACTGTCTGGTTTGGTGCTGCAACTCAACAGGACCGACACAGACTTCAGAGGATAATCAGAATTGCAGAAAAAACAATTGCTGCCAATCTGCCTTCCATTGAGGACCTGTATACTGCACGAGTCAAAAAGAGGGCGGGTAAAATATTTACTGACCCCTCGCATCCTGGACACAAATTGTTTCAACTCCTACCCTCAAAACGTCGCTACAGAGTACTGCACACCAAGACAACTAGACACAAGAACAGTTTTTTCCCGAACGCCATCACTCTACTAAACAAATAATTCCCTCAAAACTGTCAGACTTTCTACTAAATCTGCACTTCTATTCTACTAGTTTTTCTCATCATTCCTATCACCCATTTCCTCCCATGTTGACTGTATGACTGTAACTTGTTGCGGATATCCTAAGATTTTTATTAATATTGCTTCTTCATTGCTTATTTGACCCCTATGACAATCATTAAGTGTTGTATCACATGATTCTTGACAAATGTATATTTTATTTTATGTACGTTGAGAGCATATGCACCAAGACAAATTCCTTGTGTGTCCAATCACACTTGGCCAATAAAAATTCTATTCTATTCTATTCTAAATGACCATGAAATAGACATTGTTAATTGTGTAAGCAAATAGGAACAGAAAGGACTGAATAGAAGGAGGAAATTGAATCACAACAATGTCAGCCTTCAGCCAGCATGAAACACCTCGCCACACTACCCCCTTCTCCAAATGCACAATTCTGAACACAATGTTTTGGGATTAGAGTAAGCAATACAAACTTTTACTAAATGAATAAATATGGAAATAACATTCTCTATTTTTGCAAGCCTGGACTTTTGGAGCTTACAGTTATTGGAGTTTATGCACACGTATTTTAGTGTACAAATTCCAAATTGAAGAATGATTCTTCAAAAATCCTTCGATTCTTCTATCATTCAAAGAATGATATCTCACTTCAAACATGTTGTACAATTATTGGCCCCGGGCAGCTGTGAAATCTCTTTGTGATCCTTAAAAGGGATTTACTAACCTCTCAACTCACTTTATAGTTCATTACTTCTCAAGTGCACCAAACTGTCCAGCAGAAGAAATAAATGATGGCTTTATTGCTTAGCTCCACCCCTTTATCAACCCTTTGACAGACTTAACCAAAGGGAGATTTGTGAGTATTCCCACTGTGAGATAAAACAAACCTATTTATGGCCAGATAAATCACTCTATGCATACCTTGGGGAGCAGCTGAGCTATTAAATCTTACCCTGGGAGAATTAACATTTCTCCCACTGTTTCTTTGAATTGTGCCAGAACTAAACATGCATTGCTCCAATGGTTATTGTGGTAGGGTATTTAAGTATTCCATGAAGAGTAGTTTTTATGAGTACACTACCCTCCTCTGTACATCTTAATCACTGGGTCTCCTTTGAATCCCAACTTCATCTTCACATCCATGAGAAAGTGTTGAGTGCATTATCTTTATTACCAGAACTACCCAAATGTAAACCATGAAGAACAAGTTTGGGAACTCCTCATGAGAACTTGTAAGTGATGACCACAGCTTCCTGTGAGGAGAAATAAATCCTCAAAACCACTTGTTGTGTGTATCTAAAAATGACCACTGAGCATTTCATGTTTACATACGGAAAGATAAAATCAGTGGGGAAATGAAACTTCATGTAAATTCCAGAAAAAAGGTAATGTCTTTGATGTATTGTGTTCGGCCTGAGAAAATCTGTATAATGAACTTTCCCTCTCACTGGGTTCTAGCAGAAATCAATTCATCTTATTCTTCAGCATATTTGTCTTTTCACTTTTCAATGCAATGATTACAGCTGGACAAAGTAGCAAGCCAAAGCCTGAATTGAGAAAAGCCAAGAGCGACAATCTTCTCTTGCTTTCACAGTTCAACACTGAACATTAGGCCGGCTGTCAGGTAGCCAAAGATAGCTTAATTGGCTGAAATATCACAAAGCAAGAACGAACCACGCAATACATTTTCCATTTTCAATTCTCAGGCATGTGTCCGTGCTGTGTTTCAGGCAAGCAACGGGTGTCAACGCTGATCCTAAATTTCAGGAGCTCCACTTGTACACGATTCAAACAGCCAAACCAGGAAAAGCATCACACACACACCCCTCAATCACTAGAATCCACAACTGATAAGACTTATCAGTATTTTCCAAGTGTATTTTTCTTTTTAGATATTTCTCATAAAAATGGGTGTGAAGATTTTTTTCCCCCCTGATTCCAAGAAGTCTTTAAATCTGGGTTTGCTTTGTCAATAGATCCTTTTTTTCTTCCTTCTTGGAAACCTTAATAAGTTAGGTTTCTCCTCCAAATGCTAAAATTGTTCAAGAAATGTTCTAAATTGTTCATGAAATAAAATTATGTCTGAAGCCTGAATAATGGGAGCTCCTGGCAAACAGAGTCCACACATTGACTATCTAACAGGAGTTCAACCTAAGGCTCTGCTGAATTATCACCCTTCTTTGTGGAAATGGAGAAAATATCCAGTGACTTTTAAGAGTGGATCAATTCTAAGAATTTCAGGGGTTTCTTCTAATGATTTGTTAAATGCTAAGGCAAATCATCATTGCTTCAAAACACATCCTGGAACAATGCTATTGTATAATAGCATTGTTATATCTCCTATACCTTTTTTCTATTCCTATATCTCTTCTTCTATTCTTTCATTGATATGTTCTATTCCTATATCTTCTTTTCTATTATTTCTTAGATATATTTTACTATGAGTATCTCCTCTATAACCTTCATCATGTATTTTACTGTGTGTGTGTGTGTGTGTGTGTGTGTGCGTGTATATATATATATATATATATATATATATATATATATATATATATATATATATATATATATATATATGTAGATTGTTCTGAGTTCGGGTTTTGCCCTGTGTAATGTTTTGCATGTCTATGCGACGTTTCGGTAAAATCACATTTACCATCATCAGGCTGGAGTTCCAATCTCTGTGTTTTTGCAAATGAATATTAGCAACTGACATTCCTTCTTAGCATGTAGTGTGGGGGTGGAGATTTGCTTTGAATGTAGCAAATAGGTTGGGTGACTATGCTTCCGTGATCTGATTGGTTGGTGTAATCATGGTTATAGAAGGAATGGTATGAAGATTATGGAGTGTTTTGTTTAAGTCTGATTTCCAAATATAAAATTCTAAAATCATAATAATTAAAGGATTGACATATTGATTATAATGAAGTTTTTATTTTGTTTAAGGCTGGTTTCCAAATCTCTGGCAGGCGCGAGGTATCATCCCGTTTATTTAAACAAAAAGATCTTTTTTCAATTTCAATAGCTTCTAGAGAGATTCTTTTATATAAATTCTCTGTTTTGTGGAGTAATTTAGTTTTTTCAAAGTCAATTTCGTGCCCTGTTCTTTTAATGTGCTGGACAAGGGAGGAGGTCTTCTCCTGTTTCTTGACTGCATTCATATGTTCTGCCATGCGCTGGCTCACTCTTCGGTTAGTTTGTCCAATGTATGTGGCTGCACATGTTTGAACAAACTCAAACATGTACTAATTTCTAATGGATTCAAAGAGAAAACAATAACAAACCTAATCAATAAAGAGACACCCCCCAAAAAACAAGATCAAGAACAGGACAATGGCACCACCATCCTTCCTTACATCAAAGGCACCACAGATAAAATTAGTAAGCAAATAGATTGGGTGACTATGCTTCAGTGATCTGATTGGTTGGTGTAATCATGGTTATTAGAAGGAATGGCATGAAGATTATGAAGTGTTTTCTTTAAGGCTGATTTCCAAATATAAAATTCTAAAATCATAATAATTAAAGGATTGACATATTGATTATAATGAAGTGTTTATTTTGTTTAAGGCTGGTTTCCAAATCTCTGGCAGGCGCGAGGTATCATCCCTTTTATTTAAACAAAAGGATCTCTTTTCAATTTCGATAGCTTCTAGAGAGATTCTTCTATATAAATTCTCTGTTTTGTGGAGTAATTTAGTTTTTTCAAAGTCAATTTCGTGCCCTGTTCTTTTAATGTGCTGGACAAGGGAGGAGGTCTTCTCTTGTTTTTTGACTGCATTCATATGTTCTGCTATGCGTTGGCTCACTCTTCGGTTAGTTTGTCCAATGTATGTGGCTGCACATGTTTGAACAAACTCAAACATGTACTAATTTCTAATGGATTCAAAGAGAAAACAATAACAAACCTAATCAATAAAGAGACACCCCCCCAAAAAACAAGATCAAGAACAGGACAATGGCACCACCATCCTTCCTTACATCAAAGGCACCACAGATAAAATTAGTAAAATTCTACAAAAACATAACATCAAAACCTCATTTTGCACTAACCAAAAAATATCTAATATCCTAAGGAGCCCCAAAGATAAAATCCAATTAGAATACCAAGGAATCTATGAAATCCCTTGCAAAACATGTGCATAATCTTCATGCCATTCCTTCTAATAACCATGATTACACCAACCAATCAGATCACTGAAGCATAGTCACCCAATCTATTTGCTACATTCAAAGCAAATCTCCACCCCCACACTACATGCTAAGAAGAAATGTCAGTTGCTAATATTCATTTGCAAAAACACAAAGATTGGAACTCCAGCCTGATGATGGTGAATGTGATTTCGCCGAAACGTCGCATAGACATGCAAAACATTACACAGGGCAAAACCCGAACTCAGAACAATCTACATACATATACCCGTGAAAATTTACGAAAACAAATATATATATATATATATATATATATATATATATATATATATATATATATATATATATATGTAGATTGTTCTGAGTTCGGGTTTTGCCCTGTGTAATATTTTGCATGTCAAAACCCGAACTCAGAACAATCTACATACATATACCCGTGAAAATTTACGAAAACATATATATATATATATATATACACCCACTAAACCCCTCATTGTGTATTGGACTAAATAGATAGATAGATAGATAGATAGATAGATAGATAGATAGATAGATAGATAGATAGATAGATAGATAGATAGATAGATAGATAGATAAATAATCTGTTCCTTTGACATGCTCTATCCTTGGAATGCTACCAGGCTCTTCAGAATACCCAAATAGGAGGGGAGAGGAGAGGAGAAAATCACAAGTCCTTAATATCCTTTCGAATTTGGAATTGCTTTATCAAATTCAGTGATGGCGAACCTATGGCATGGGTGCCATAGGCGGCACACAGAGCCATATCTGCTGGCACGCAAGCTGTTACCCTAGTTCAGCTCCAGTGTGCATGTGTGTGCTGGCCGGCTGATTTTCAGCTTGCCTGGAGGCCCTAGGAGGGCATTTTCAGCTTCCAGAGAGTCTCTGGGGGGATGGGGACAGACATTTTTGCCTCTGGAGCCAAGGGAGGGCAAAAAATGAGCCTACCAGGCCCACCAGGGTTTCGGAAATGGGCTGTTTCAGGCATCCAGAAGGCTTCGGGGGGTGGGGGTGGAGGCCATTTTTGCCGTCCCCATGCATTGAAGTATGAGTGTGGTGCTCGCATATGCGCGATAGCACACACACATGTGCTTTCGGCACCCAAGGAAAAAATGGTTCGCCATCACTGGCTTAAGTTGAGGGAACAGGCCTGGCTTAGAAGCTTTCCCATACTGTTCTAGCTAAAATCCTCTTTGTTCTTTGCATCCCCTGATCCACAAGTAGATGACTGCAATACTCTCCTTTCATCAGTTGTGCTGATAATGCTGCCATATAGCATACAACATCATAGATGCTCCAAATCCTTCCTCTGGCATACAATGGCAATGATCTCTCTTATAGGAAACAACAGAGACAGTTTTTCTAACTACAGAAAGTCCAGTTTGTTCAAGGAATCCAAAAATCACTATTGAAATGCGCCAAACTCCTGTGTACATATTGTATATTTGAATTATAAACTGACATAAAAATTATGGGTATGTAATTCTAATTTAAGGGAGAGCTTACACAGAATATTTAATGTTGTTGAAAATTATGGAAATTGTTTTGTACTCTATTAATAAATCAACTGCTTATTTAGGCCCTGCATAGTCTCATGATAAAGCACAACTTTCTGAATAAAGCGCTGCACTGTTTCGAACTTAATTCGTTCCGTGACCATGTTCTTAAGTAGAAAAGTTTGTAAAAAGAAGCAATTTTTCCCAGAGGAATCAATGTAAAAGCAAATAATGTGAGCGATTGGGTAAATACAGGGAGGGTAGAGGCCCTGTTTCCTTCCAGGAGATTCCTAGAGAGGCCCCACGGAGGCTTCTCCCCACCTTTTCTGGCCCTGTTTCCTCCCAGGAGATTCCTAGAGAGGCCCCATGGAGGCTTCTCCCCACCTTTTCTGGCCCTGTTTCCTCCCAGGAGATTCCTAGAGAGGTCCCATGGAAGCTTCTCCTTGCCTTTTCCGGTTACAGTTTTGGAGGCTCGGGTTTATAAGTGGAAAATGGTTTTTGAGAAGAGGCAAAAAAATCTTGAACACTCAGTTCTTATCTAGAAAAGTTTGTAAGTAGAGGCATTCTTAGGTAGAGGTATCACTGTATTCATTTTTTTCTTTGCCAACTGAATGTTTAAATGTACCGGTATATATTCAATCCACATCACTAGCATGCTGCTTGACTGGTTTCTACAGAATTTTGGAAGAACAAAATGGAGACAGATCACTGTAAATGACACCTGTAGTCAATATTATTACTATTATTATTATTATTATTATTATTATTATTATTATTATTATTATTAGATTTGTATGCAATATGTGCAAGATATACACTATTGTTCACAATGGAGGCAGCAACTCTGCACATGCTTTTGATTCCTATGAAATCAGGTTTCCGTTGCCATTGAGGCTGACTCATATGGTAATCTTGGTTTGACATGACAAGGATTTAGGAGAAATGAAGCATTTCCTCCCAAATTGCTCTTATGTAACTAGTCCCTGAGTTGTGCAAATCTGAAGAGCAAAGCTAAGGTTTTCTCTTGGCCTTTGGACAGTGTGCTGAACAGCCAAAAAGAAGTAGGGTTGGAAAAAACCTACCTGGCACTAAAACGAACATTAAATTTCTATTTGATTTAATTCAAGTTGAATTATTTTATTTTATTTTATTTATTTATTTAATTGGATTTGTATGCCGCCCCTCTCCGAGGACTCAGGGTGGCTCACAACATATACAAAAAGACAATAGTAAAATCAATCCAATTAATATACATAAAACAATCCTTAAAAATCTAACTTTAAAAAACTTCCATTAACATTCATTCAACAAATCGTACTAAAAACATTCATTGGTCAGGGGGAAGATGTTTAATGTTAAAATAGCATTAAATTAAGTACAGTCAATATGATAATACCTATTTTCTGATGCATCAATAATTGTAAATGACTGGCAAATCTTAGGGACTCCCACCCAAGGCTTTAGGGACCTGCAAGTAGGCTTTTACCTTTTTGAACTATCCAGAAAACCCAGAGTTCTTAATAGCCTTTTCTGAGCCAAATGTTCACCTATTAAGATAACCTCATGTTTTGCAAAACATATTGGCTCAAAATGGATAAGATAATGAATGCATGAGATCATATATTCCTAGAGGTTTCTGCCAATTAGTTACGGTAGATAAAATCAGCAAAGGTACTGCTAGGTTTAAGACAGGTTAAATCCAGGATAATACCATCCTTTGTTGCCCTTGTTATTTCTTTTATTTTTCACTAAACATAAAGATGGAAAGTGTCTCTCTTCAAATATTTATTGCATGTGGTGGCCAAGCCCCCAAAATTAGTAATTTCTACAGATGAAGCAAACTTGTTCCCTTTAGGAGTTAGGAACAGCAATTTAAAGGAAAGAACTATTCATTACGTGGATTGAGTCAATATGTACAAGCCACTGGTTTATTGCTCTATATTAGAATCTCAGTGTTATAATCTGACAAACACTGATATTTACTTAATATTAATATATCTCAAGCATACTATGGAACAGCACTGTTTAAAATTCCAAGAAAACATTTTTGCCATCTAGTGCTTCTGTTGCCTTTGGATAAACTGTATAATAACACAAGGGCATCAGGTATGCCTCTGATTTGAGAAATTCCTCTGGGATGTATATTAGCATTTAAAAAGATAGACAGCTTGGTATGGTATTATTTACTCTATCAACTGTCATTAATCTGAGTAAATTACACACAGCAATGAGAATGTTACTTCCTAAAGTTTCATCCACATCATTAGCATTTATTTTAATAGAATAATATAGTTGTAAAGGACCTTGGAGAACTTCTAGTCCAACTTCCTCTTCAGATAGGAAACTCTATACCATTTCAGACAAATGATTGTCCAATCTCTTCTTGAAAACTTTCAGTGTTGGAGCATCTGTAACTTCTTGGAGGCAAGTTGTTCTACAGATTAATTGTTCTAACTATCAGGAAATTTTTTTTTAGTTCTAGGTTGCTTCTCTCCTTTATTAGTTTCCATTCATTGTCTCATGTCCTGTCATCAGGTGCTTTGGAGAATAGATTCACCCGCTCTTCTTTGTTCCAATATCTCTGAGATATTGGAACACTGCTATCATGTCTCCCCTACTCTATTTTTTTCCATTAAACAACCGTTCTTTATATCTTTTAGTTAACCTGATCCTACGTAGCTTCTGCTCCGGTAATCTCACATTACTCACAAGAGCCTACAATACTTTTGCCAGACCCATCCTTGAATACAGCTCATCTGTCTGGAACCCATACCACATCTCGGACATCAAAACCCTTGAAAATGTCCAGATACTTCGCCAGGAGAGCCCTTCACTCCTCCACTCGAAACAGAATACCCTACAAAAATAGACTAACAATCCTGGGTCTAGAAAGCTTAGAACTACGACGCCTAAAACACGATTTAAGTATTGCCCACAAGATCATTTGCTGCAACGTCCTGCCTGTCAATGACTACTTCAGCTTCCACCACAATAACACAAGAGCACGTAACAGATTCAAACTTAATATTAACTGCACCAAACTTGACTGTAAAAAATATGACTTTAGCAATCGAGTTGTCGAAGCATGGAACTCATTACCGGACTCAATCGTGTCAACCCCTAACCCCAAACATTTCTTCCTTAGACTCTCCACGATTGACCTCACCAGGTTCCTAAGAGGTCAGTAAGGGGCGTACATAAGTGCACTGGTGTGCCTTTCGTCCCTTGTCCAATTGTCTTTCCTTTATCTCATATATCATATATATTTTCTTCCTTTCATATATCTTCCCCTCTATTTTTATATCTTTTTTTCTATCCTTTTCTTTATATATATTACTATATGTCTATTATCTTCTATATGTATTGTGTATTGCAGAGGTCCCCAACCGCCGGTCCGCGGACCGGGACCGGGCCGTTGGGGCTTTTCAGCCGGTCCGCGGCACCAGGGCCCCCTCGGCCTTTCCGCACCACCAGCGGCGCTCCCCCCGCCAGCCAGCCAAGCCCCGCGCCCGCCGGAACCGGCTCCTCGCTCTCCCCCCGCCGCCCGCCGCGTTTGCAGGAGGTGGGGAGGGTTGGGCGGCCCGCCAAGGCCAGGAGGGACGCCGCTGCCCCCCCTTCCCTCTCTCCGCCCGCCGCTGCGCCTCCTTGATGCCGAGAGGAAATGCCGGCAAAGGCTTTCCTCAGCGGAGGCCGGCGAAGGTGATATTGAATGTCGGGGGAGAACGGGCGGTTGCGCGCGCTCCCTATCTCCCTGCTAGCCCACTCGGAATATTCAAAATAAGAAAAACCTTTGCCGGCGAAGGCTTTTCTTATTTTGAATATTCCGAGTGGGCTAGCAGGGGGATAGGGAGCGCGCGCAACCGCCCGTTCTCCCCCGACATTCAATATCACCTTCGCCGGCCCCGCCTCTCCTGCAAACCCCCTTGCTGAGAGCCCGGGGCGAAAGTGCTCTCGCAAAGGTGAGGCGGGCAGGGCGTGCGCGCGTCATCGCTGAGAAGAACGGAGAGAGAACGAGAGTGAGTGAGAGCAACAGACAGCAAGATAGAGAGAAAGTGAGAAAGAGAGAGTGAGAAAGGGGGGGAGAGAAAGAGATAGCAAGAGAGAGAACAAGAGAGAGAAAGAGCGTGAGAAAGAAAACAAGAAAGAGTGAGAGAGAGAGAAAGCAAAAGAGACAGAAAGAAAACGAGAGAGAAAGTGAGAAGAAGAGAGAGAAAGAGGGGGAGAGAGAGAGAAAGAGAGAGGGGGGAGAGAGAGAAAGAGAGGGAGAGGGAGAAAGGGAGAGGGAGAGGGGGAAGAGATAGCAAGAGAGGGAGAGAGGGAAGGGGAGAGAGGGGGAGAGAAAGAGAGAGGGAGAGAGAGAGGAGATAAAGGAAGAGGAGAGAGAGAAAGGAAGAGAAAGAAAGAAAGAGAGAGAGAAAGAGAGAGAGAGTGAGAGATGCTCAGTGAGCCTTTCTTTGAAGTTGCCTTTCTTTCTTTCTCTTTCTTGCTTTCTTTCTTGCTCTTTTTCTTTCTCTCTTTTACCTTCCCTTCCTCTATTTCTTCTTTTCTTTCTCCTTCCTACCTTCTTCCCTTACTCTCCCCTTTCATAAGTTTCCTTGCTTCCTTCCTCTGTTCCTGTCCCTTCCCCCTTTCTTTCTTTCTTTCTTTCTTTCTTTCTTTCTTTCTTTCTTTCTTTCTTTCCTTCCTCCCTTCTTTCCTCCCTCATTCCCTTCTTTCACTCCTTCCTCTCTTACTCTCCCCTTTCACACCTTTCCTTGCTTCCTTTGCACCCTTCTTTTGTTCCTGTCCCTTCCCTCTTTCCTTCCTTCCTTCCCACCCTCCGTCCATTCATTCACCCATTCCTCTCTTGATCGCCCCTTTTACGGCGCCGCTGACAGCTAGCTCCCCCCCCCCCCACCGGGCCATGGAAAACTGGTCTAGCTTAAAGCCGGTCCCTGGTGCAAAAAAGGTTGGGGACCTCTGGTGTATTGGACAAAATAAATAAATAAAATAAAAATAAATAGTCTCCACTCCACTAATCATCTTTGTTGCTCTTCTCTGTACTGTTTCTGGAGTTTCAACAAGTTGTTTTTACACTGTGGTCTGAGGAGAGGGGCGGCATACAAATCCAATAAATTAAAAAAAAAAATGGAAGCAGTATTCCAAGTGTGGTCTTACTAAGGCCTTATAGAGTGGAATGTCCATCCTGCTAAGCAAAAGTCCTGATTAACTACATTGCATAGAAATACTTTGTATCCTTCATCATATTTGTTTACCTTAAGAAGCTCAAATGCTTCATACTCAGAAGATCTCACAAGAGAGGGAACAGGATTTTACATGTATACGCGTACAACAGAACCTTAGCAGCTTAAAAGAAGAAAAAACCCTAAATCTGGAAGAAAAAGACTGAATGAAGAGATTCTGGGTAGAGAGGTGGGTTATGGGAGGGGCGGCATACAAATCTAATAAATAAATAAATAAACTCCTTATCCCTATTGTTTCTCTATTCCAAATCTCCATTTAGTGCCTTTTTCTCCTTAGTGACATGGAAGGCTGCCCCATTTCTTTCTCCCCACAAAGAAGAGGGAGTCAACCTATTCTCCAAAGCACCTGAGGGTAGAACAAGAAGCAATGGGTGGAAACTAAACAAGGAGAGAAGCAACTTGGAACTAAAGAGAAATTTCCTGACAGTTAAAACAATTGATTGGTGGAACTGCTTGTTTCCTGAAGTTGTGAATGTTCCAACACTGGAAGTTTTAAAGAAGATGTTGGGTAACTATTTGTCTGAAGTATAGGGTTTCCTGCCTAAGCAAGAGGTTGGACTAGAAGACCTCCAAGGTCCCTTCCAACTCTGTTGTTTGTTTGTTTATTGATTGACTCGGGGCAGCTCTCAACAATATAAAAAAACAGTACAGTACACAATATAAATATCTAAAATCCAATTAATATAACTAACCATTCTAAAAACCCTGGAACATTAAAAATCATTCATTCACTTTCGAACAATAAGCATACATCACACTCGTCATCCAGAAACTAGGGTCTAATGACCCCAAGCCTGTAGGCATAGATGGGTTTTTAAATTCTTATGGAAGGCGAGGAGGGTGGGGGCAGTACGAATCTCTGAGGGGAGTTGATTCCAGAGGGTTGGGGCCCCCATTGAGAAGGCTCTTCCCCTAGGCCCCACCAAGCGACATTGTCTAGTTGACGGGACCTGGAGAAGGCCGACTTTGTGGGACCTAACCGGTCACTGGAACTCATGTGGCAGGAGGCGGTCCTGCAAATAATCTGGTCCAATGCCATGTAGGGATTATTATTATTATTATTAGTAGTAGTAGTAGTAGTAGTAGTAGTAGTAGTAGTAGTAATAGTATTACACACTCATGTAATATGTTGCTCAGCTTTATAAACAAGCTTCCAGAGCATTGCTACCAAAAGCAGAACTCATCTCCATCCCCCTTCTAAGGCTATGTGAAGCGGTTCAGCAGTTCCCATGTACTTTTATATACAAAGGTCAGCCAGTGACAACAGTAGGCTCCAGCTTCACAGCACAGCAAGAGACATCTAAAAGGACTGTGATCATCTTGAATGGAAAATTTCAAAAAGAGTCCTGCCGGGTCACAAACTTTGGCCTAACTCTAAGCAGTGGATTATTTTCATGATTTATATGAACACAGTGTTCTGAGTAACTTAAAATTCATTAAATTTCCATAAAGGCAGATTTTTCTTAATGACCTGATTCTCTGGGACAAAAAGTTAGCCGAAAAGAAATGGCTGGAATGTACAAGGGCTGAAACCATGCATGATTTCCTACAGAATATTAATAGCATAATGGGTCTGCTCAAGAGGTCTGCAGCCGAAGTCTCATTGATTTCCTATTCATGATTAAGAATGGTGTTAAGGCTTTAATATCACTATTCTTCCATGCTGGAACTGCTGTATTTTAAAGACAGTTATTGGTTAAAGTTTCTTTTGGAAAAATAATATAATTCCAAACAATGAAATGGAAGTTCATTGTGTTTTTCTACTACAGAGCTTTTATTACCTTTGTTGTTTACATTTATTTTATAAAATACTTGTTGTTTCAGTATGGATCTATAAGTTAGAATGCCAGGGTACACTTAATCAAGCTTTGGGTAATAAAACCATTTAATAGGTTTCAAGATAGAATCATTTACCAAGGAACATATAAGATGGAAGCAAGGAAAAAGAGGAAAAGACCCGTTGTACCTACCTGAACGGTCTTCTCGATGCACTGGAAGGAGAGTCCAACATGGTATTTAACCAATCCTATTGGTAGAGACTGAGTAAAAAATTAACATAATAAATAGGCACCGCCCCAACAGTCTCCCATGAGCCTCAGTTTTAAAAACGAATCACCAATGAAAGAGGATAACCAAATTTATTTAACAAGCCAACAACCCAAACAACAACAACCCAACCTCCGGAGTCCCGAACCTTCAACTACCGGGTGGGTTTGGACTCTCCTTCCAGTGCATCTAGAAGACCGTTCAGGTAGGTACAACGGGTCTTCTCCACTGCATCTGGAAGGAGAGTCCAACATGGGATATACCAAAGCTCTCAAGGCCCATGGGAGGGAGAAGGTCTAATTAGGGACTTAGGAGAAACACAAACTTTCTGAAGGACTCGCCTACCAAAAGCCGCTTCCGCAGAAGCAAAGGAGTCCACCTTATAATGCTTAATAAACGTGGTAGGTGCTGCCCAGGTTGCTGCTCTACAAATGTCTTCGATGGACGCCTGAGTTGCCCAGGCTGCTGACACAGCTGAGCTCCTGGTTGAATGAGCTAGTATCCCATCTGGAGGGGTATGTCCTCCCGCCTTATAGGCTTCAGAGATACAGTCCTTAAGCCACCTACTAATAGACTTTGCCGATAGTCCAAGTCCCAATCTAGCTTCAGAAAATGAAATAAACAGGTTTTCTGACTTCCTGAATGGTTCTGTTCTCCTAATATAAATCTTCAGAGCCCTCCTGACATCTATCTTATGCCACAGTAACTCAGAGGGATGAGTTCCATGAGTGCAGAAGTCAGGGAGGATCAACTCCTGTTTCCTATGGAAGACCGAATTTACCTTCGGTACAAATAAAGGATCCAACCTAAGCACTACTCTGTCCGGATAGAACTGGCAGAGGTCTGCCCTTACAGATAATGCTGACAGCTCTGACACCCTGCGAGCGGATGTAATAGCTACAAGAAAAGCCGTCTTTAAGGAAAGTAACCTGACTGGTATAGTCCTCAACGGCTCAAAGGGAGGCCTAGTCAATGCTTGCAGTACCAGCGTAAGATCCCAGGATGGGAATCTCCTAACTGGAGGGGAATGTATATTTGTGGCTCCCTTAATAAATTCTCGAATCCAAGTATGCTGTGCTAACGTTCGAGACTCTGATGTCTGGATCATGGTAGATAGGGCAGCTACCTGCCTCATCAAGGTATTAGGGGCCAGACCTTGCTCTACCCCTGCCTGTAAAAATCCCAGAACATCTGGTACAGAAGCTACCCCAGGGTCGATAGAGTGTTTAGTGCAAAATTTACAAAAGGCTGTCCAAGTCGCCTGATAAATTCGTGAGGTCGATGGACGCCTAGCGGCCTGCATGGTAGCTATGACCTTCTCCGGTAAATGAAATTGTCTTAGTCTGTTCCTTTCAAGTGCCAGCCTGTCAAGTGTAGCCATTGGGGGTCCGGATGATGAAGGTTCCCCTGGCTGAGAGAGACAGACAGGTCCGGAATCCTCCACGGAGGCGACACTGAGAGCGCCACCAAGTCGGCGAACCATGGACGTCTTGGCCAGTAAGGGGCTATCAAGAGTACTTCCGCTTTTTCCTGGAGGATCTTCTCCACCACCCTCGGGACCAGGTTCACCGGTGGGAAGGCATACAGAAGACCTGGGGGCCAAGGAGCCCACAAGGCGTTCGTCCCTTCCGCTCTCGGATCTGGAAACCGTGTGAAGAACCTCTCGAGTTGAGCGTTCTGACTGGTGGCAAACAGGTCTACCAGGGGTACTCCAAACCTCTGGGTCAACTGCTTGAAGAGTTCCGGATCGAGCCTCCACTCAGAGGGATCCAAAGTCGCCCTGCTGAGCCAATCCGCTTTGGTGTTGCTGACCCCGACAATGTGTTCCGCAGTGAGGGACGCTAGGTGAGTCTCGGCCCAATTGAAAAGCCGTGTAGTCTCTTCCATAAGGCGATGCGACCTCGTGCCCCCCTGGTGGTTCAGGTGGGCCCTGGTCGCCACATTGTCTGTTAATATGAGTATATGTCTGTTCTTTACTATGGGGGCAAAGGCTAAGAGGGCTAAAAATACTGCCCTCGGCTCTAGAAAATTTATATTGATCGGGGACAGGTCTTCCAATGTCCAGATGCCCTGAGCCATGTGACGGCCCAGGTGAGCTCCCCATCCATATAAGCTGGCGTCTGTGGTAAGTATGAGTCGATCTTGTGTCCGGAAGGGAGAACCTCCCTGGATCGCTCCGGTGGTCCACCACTGTAGGGACTTTGCGACTGCCCTGGGCAATTTGATTGATCTGTGGGAGTGGCTGATCCTGGCCCTCTGAGCCGGTAGCAGGAACCATTGCAGGCCTCTGATATGGTGTCTGGCCCAGGGTACGATCCCGATAACGGACACTAGTGTCCCTAACACATTTGACAACAGTGCTAACGGGACCCGACTGCGGTGAGACAGCTTGGTAACGAGGCGGCGGATATTCTCCTGCCGCTCGGGAGACAGAGACACAGTGCCTGACATGGTGTCTATGATGGCCCCTAGATGCTGAAGTCTGGTAGCTGGAACCATCTGGCTCTTTTCCAAGTTGATGGTGAAGCCATGAGCTTCTAGGGTACGCACCGTCCTGGACAAGTCCTCCCTGGCCTGACTGGGGGACCTGGACAAGATAATTATGTCGTCCAGGTAGGCCATCAGTCTGATGGAGTGCGACCGCAGATGCGCCGTCAAAGCGTCCAGCAACTTGGTAAAGGTTCGCGGGGCTGAAGATAGGCCAAAGGGCATGGCCTTGTACTGATAATGAACGCCCTCTGAACAAAACCTGAGGAATTTCCGATGGGCCGGGTATACCGGTACATGTAGATAGGCTTCTTTCAGGTCTATCGAGGTTAGTAGATCTCGAGTCCTGATTGAGGGGAGTATAGTCTGTAAGGAGTACATGTGGAATCTCCTGTACTTTATAAAGACATTGAGCTGTTTTAGGTTTAGTATCATTCGGTATCCTCCTGATGCTTTGGACACGAGGAAAATTCGGGAATAAAATCCCTTCCCCTCCTCCAGTGGCGGCACCTGCTCGATGGCTTGAATCTCTAGTAAATGAGCCACTTCTTTGTGGATTTGTTGTCGCTTTAGAGGGTCCCGGATTAGCGGGCAATGCACAAATCGGTGAGGGGGCTGACCTATGAATTCCAACCGTAGTCCGTCTGACACGGTGGTTAGCACCCACCTGTCCGAGGAAGTCCTCCGCCAAGAGGGGCTGAAGTGTTGTAACTTCCCTCCCAGCGGCAGACTCCCGGCTGAGTCATTTTGAACAACGGAAGCCTCTCTGATTATACCCCCGAAAGGGCCGTCTGGTCGACTGGTAACCCCTCTGTCTGTCCTGGGAGGATCCACGGTCGCTCCGAAAGGATTGCTGTGTATATTGGTTCTGGCTGAAGAGCCGTTGTGTCTGGCCTGAACCAGTAGGTGCCTCCCAGGGAGGGTTCTGGCGTCGCGTATAAGGAGTGAATCTCCTATCCTGGCGCCTGTTGGATCTAGGTAGGACCTTGGTTCCCTGGAGATTCATCACCTGCTTCGCCTTAAAAAGCAAGGTCCTAAACAGTGCTGGTTTGAAAAGACCTGCTACAGGCTGTTGCTCCGGTGGGTTCTCATCCTCTGAGAACTCGTACTCCTTGTCACTGTCCTCGCCAAAAACCGGCTCCTCTGATAGGGACCCCAGCCCCGAGGGGGGCGGTGCTGGCCAAAGGTTCCTTGTCTGAGGTGGTGCAGCTCGGTGTGCATACTGGCTGGACCCTGCGGTCACCCTCTGTGAGTAGATCTCAGCCATTAACTCCTGCATATCCGGGGGCATATGTTGCCAAGACCCCTGCTGGGACCACAGTCCGGCCGCCATGGGGGTGAAGGTGGCTGAAGGGGGTTGTGAGCCTCGTCTTGCTGGCCCTACCGACTCAGGTCGTGTCCAAGACGGGGATGGTGATGGTGCCGCCTGAGGTATTGAGAAAAACTGGCCATCTGGTGACCAATCACCTTCCTGGAAGGCCCCAGTAGGCCCATAGGCTGATTGTGGGGTCATAGGGTCAGGAGTGGTTACCTGCCTCTGAGTCAGGGGCACCACTGAAGGGGAAGGCTGTAAGGCTGCCTCTAACTTCTTCTCTAGCGCTTTAATGCGCTTCTCTGCCTCTTTAAGTGAAGCTGCTGAGGCTGGAGAGTGAGAGGCCTTGGATTTCTCTTTAGTCTTCCCCTTTTCCTTCTCTTTAGGGCCCCCCGGTGACCCAGCTTTGCTTTCTCCGGCTTGTTTTTCCATTGTACTCACTATTATCACTTTGCTTTAATCACCGAGCTTGAAACCTCTCCTTATCACCTCGTCACTCCGAAAAAAAATGGCGACCGGCCACCCTGTTGGTACTGCGCCTGCGCTCTGGAACCCGAAGCTCTCTTGGCGCCTTCCAGCTGCCGGAAGCCCTTCCGGTCGGCGCTCTCCTCGCTCTCTTGGGGGCTACCCAAGATGGCGGCGCCCAGCGTTTTCGCGGGTTTTCCCGCTTCCCAACGCTCGCCGCCCAAGAAAAACATGCCTGCTGCCGCTTCCCCTGTGTCCTCGGACCTCCTGGGGATCTCCCGGCTCCTGCCTCTTCCGAGGCTCCGTGGCGCTTTCGGCGGCGGCGGCTATAAATAAGCTCTCGCCGCTTCGCAGCTGATCGGGGCTACCGCTCTTCCCAGCGGAGTCCCCTGGGGTGCCTCTTCGCCTCGGACCTCCCAGTGGGGGGGCGGACCCCCCCACCTTCGGCCCGCAGCCCTCGTTTGACCGCGGGGGCCAGTGACTCCGGGCTGAGGTGCTCCTCTTGGGGGCAGATCCCGCAGAGGGAAACAGCCCCTAAGGAGATCGGTGGGGGTGTTGTCCTCGGAGGACAGAGACCCCTTCCTCCAACGCAGTTCCATCTGGAGAGGAGACAAAAACAACACATTAAACATGGTAAAAAACAATAATTTACTCTAAGCAAAACTCAGTATGACTCTACTCTGGGACTGAGTTTTTAAAACTGGGGCTCATGGGAGACTGTTGGGGCGGTGCCTATTTATTATGTTAATTTTTTACTCAGTCTCTACCAATAGGATTGGTTAAATACCATGTTGGACTCTCCTTCCAGATGCAGTGGAGAATATACCATTCAAAATTCATGCTCTTCGGGATTTTAAGATTGTTTTCAACTAAAAATATATGTAATATGCCATTCAATAAAAACAAAAATGTATAGTTCACAGTATATATTTTACAGGAAGGTGAGCACAAAAGTAAATGTTGATGGAAAGAAAGCATACAAAATGTGTGACTTAATATACAAAATGCATATGTTAAAAACGAGGTAAAAATACAATTTTAATGCAAAGGTAAAAAAAATTCAGACTGATGCACACAGCCTAAATTCTAAATACATTTAAATATTTAAAAATAGTTTTTTGTATTATTTTGCATCATGCCATTTTGTGCTTTGGAACAGAAAAACCTAAAACTGAAAAGTGAATTTACATTCTTAAGCAAGAAGCACAAAGGCAGCCAATAACAAAATATTGCATTATAAAGTATTCCTAGGAATTCTGCAGTCCATATAACATTTTCAAGGACAATGCATTTGGTGCCATCTTTCCATCTGTTCCATTCTCTTGTCTAGAAACCGAGTTGTCTATAATCAGTTTAATATGCTCAATAGAAAAGTGACTTTTGCAGGGAAAGATGATTCCAAAAGAGCTTGTTGAGGTTTCCGTCCTCTCCTGTCTGTGGATGGTGTTTCTGACTCCATAAAGGTTACCACTTGAAAAACTGAACAGCAATTCCTGCACTTAATGAGAGACTACTTGCCAATAGTGATGGGTGAACCTAACCCGCACAATTCGGGTCCATACCGAATTTTGCGGTGTTCGGTATGCCGAACCCTAACCCGAAATTTTTTCAAACTTCAGGCAAAGTTCGGGGTTGTGTTCGGTGTTCGGAACTTTGACGTCACCGGCAGGTTGCTAAGGATGCCAAGGTGATCACTTCCATGGAATCCAGGAAGTGATCACCTTGGCGTCCTTAGCAACCTGCCGGTGACATCAAAGCTCCGCCCCCAGAATCTCTTCGTGGGAGGGATTCCCCAGCTCCTTCAAAGGGAGGTCTTCACGTAAAAATAAACGTTATTATTTTTATGAAAAAGGATGCCGCAGCAGCGCTGCAAGTAAAGGGTGGTCCTTTCACTACTTGCCAACTTTTGATTAAGAAAATTAGATCTTCTACCTTTCCCTACCCCCAACAACTTTGTGTGTATGTGTGTGGCTTTTTTAAAAACTTGGCTTTAGTATAATCATCTGGACACAGAAGGAGCTGCTAACAGCTTTCATTGCAAAAAGTTTATAAGTGCTGATTAGGATCAAATAATATAAAAACCATTATGTTTCAGGCCCCTAAATAGCTGAACTAAGAGGGCACTTTAAGATGGACTTAATAAAGCAAGATTTACAATCTAAATAACTTCACAATACTCAGACTCATTCTCCAAACCGGAAGTCTACTTCAAGCTCAATATAGTTCATATTTTATGTCATGGAAGTTATTTTTTTTCTCTTCATCGTCTGCAGTAGATAGGAAAAAAATAAACTTGAAATCAATTCACACAACCTCAAATGCCTCTTAGACAACCAGTTCCGCTCTCTCATCAGGTAGGCTTTTAAAAAGTCTAGCCAAAGAAAACATGTCCCTATGTCTATGCTGAGCGAGAATAAAACAATAAAAAATTATTTCAGCTGTTGTAGCTCAGGAAGGAAAACAAAAACATTACACAGGAGCAAAAAGAAAAAACATATTCCTGGCTTTCAGACTCCTTGTTTTCTTTTGTAAATGATTGTCCAGCTCTTAATATAGGAACCAGGCCAAAGTTAAAAGTATGTCTTTAGAAAGAACAAAACAAATAAAACCAACAAAATAAACAAAACAGACCAAGTTTGGTTTTGAATCTAAATCCAGTCTGCAATGCTCTGGATCTGTAGGTCAGACAAATGTTTTACATGTACCATGCATTAATTGGCATCTTCACCTTCAATACGAAACCGCTTCACTACAAGAGTCCAATGAGATATTCCTGCTTTCTTCCCATATAGTCTATTCCCCTCTCCCCCTTTCCTAGTATTTATTTCTTTTCCAATTGATACACCACAAAGAACGAATAAACTATCAGCTTTTGTATTTGCAAAAACATGTGTGAATCTTCTTCAGCTATAAATTTTTCCCCAAAGAAATGTTGAAGCTCAATATTGCTCAAACCTAAATGGCTTTGAGTGAATATTTATTTATTTTTAAACAGAAAAAACATGCTTCTGCCAAATAGTTAATCCACATACGGTGTTTCCCTGAAAATAAGGCCCTGTCTTATATTATTTTTAACCCTGAAATAAGTGCTTGGCCTTATAACTATGCACTCAAAAGCCCGATTGGGCTTATTATCAGGGGGTGTCTTATTTTGGGGGAAACAGAAGAATAAAGCTAGGATAATTCTAGGAAATAATTTTATCCCCAATGAAAAAGCAATTGAAAGTCATCTTTTTATTAAAACTCTAAAGCAGTGATGGCAAACCTATGGTATGGGTGCCACAGATGGCACATGGAACCATATCTGCTGGCATGTGAGCTGCTGCCCTAGCTCAGCTCCAACATGCACGTGTGTGCCAGCCAGCTGATTTTTGGCTCACACAGAGGCTCTGAAAGGGTGTTTTTGGCTTCCAGAGAGCCGCCAGGGGGATGGGAGATGCTGTTTTTACCCTCTCTGGGCTCCAGGGAAGCCTTTGAAGCCTGGGGAGGGCGAAACTTGAGTCTACCTGGCCCACCAGGAGTTGGAAAACAGGCTGTTTCCAACCTCCAGAGGGCCTCCGGGGGTGGGGGGGACTTTTTCCACCCTCCCTAGGCATTGAATTATGGGTGTGGGCACTATCGCATGCATGATAGCATGCACACATGCTCTTTTGGCACCTGAGGACAAAAAGGTTTGCCATCACTGCTCTAAAGTCTACCACTCAACTGCTATGACTGTATACTGATGTGAAAATCAATCAAAGAACTTGCAAGCAATCTCTTTGCAAAAGACTCAAGAACCAGATTCTAGATGGGAAAAGACCACTGCCATTACAGTCTAATGCTGCCCATCACACTGTTGAAGTGATTCTATGTGCAACTTGCATGCTTCTAGTAGCACCACATTAAACATTGTGGGAAACAGAGTTTTACTCTCAGTATTCTTTCTAGATCAGCTGACTATCTGGATTTATTCAAAAAAGAAGCACAATTCCTTCTTTCTTTTCTTTCAAAATAATGGATCACCATAAAATATTTTAAAAATTAGCTCGCATGAGTTTGGAAAGACCTATGAGATAAAACATTAGAGGTGTTACAAAAATGATGAATCATGATGCCTGGAATTTTGGGAGGCGAAAAGAGAAGATGAAGAGGTTGTAGCACTTCAATGTTAAAGAAAAAAAAGAATTAAAGCCAATATGCAAGCACAATCTTCATTTTCAAGTTTAAAAGGCATTGCTGTAAATATCTAAGGAAATATTACAAAGGCGGCGCCAATGTAGGAAAGCACGGTTAACCTTGACCAGAAGGAAAGGGCGAATTTCAACAATAAGCATTTTCCTTTTTGTAAACAGCTGGTTTCTTGAACTTCACTTAAGCAGAGGAAATACTGTAAGGTTATAACATGCTGTTAGAAAGACTTTTGCTAATTTCCCCGCCCCGCTTTAACAGAGGATGATGGTAAAAAGATGTCTATATTCTCATAAAACATCCTTTGTAAACATGCATGCTTTATGCATTTTTAAAGATCAGTAAGGCAGTCTTTTTAAAAATCTGCAATGATCAGCAAGGAATTTTACCTTATCTCCAAAACAAATATTTCAAAATACACCATCCTCACATTTTTCAGAAAGAGTTAGAAGTCACATTAACAAACATATAGTCCAACTAAAGAAATGTGTGTGCATATCCATGTATGTCTTTACTATTCAAACTCAACCCAGACAAGACGGAGCAGCTGTGGGTTTTGCCTCCCAAGGACAATTCTATCTCTCCATCCATTACCCTGGGGGGGGAATTATTGACCCCCTCAGAGAGGGTCCGCAACTTGGGCGTCCTCCTCGATCCACAGCTCACATTAGAGAAACACCTTTCAGCTGTGGAGAGGGGAGTGTTTGCCCAGGTTCGCCTGCTGCGCCAGTTGCGGCCCTATTTGGACCGGGAGTCATTGCTCACAGTCACTCATGCCCTCATCACCTCGAGGCTCGACTACTGTAACGCGCTCTACATGGGGCTACCTTTGAAAAGTGTTCGGAAACTTCAGATTGTGTAGAATGCAGCTGCGAGAGCAATTATGAGCTTCTCTAAGTATGCCCATATTACTCCAACACTCCGCAGTCTGCATTGGTTGCCGATCAGTTTCCGGTCACAATTCAAAGTGTTGGTTATGACCTATAAAGCCCTTCATGGCACCGGATCAGAATATCTTCGGGACCGCCTTCTGCCGCACGAATCCCAGCGACCGGTTAGGTCCCACAGAGGCGGCCTTCTTCGGGTCCCGTCGACTAAACAATGTCGTCTGGCGGGACCCAGGGGAAGAGCCTTCTCTGTGGTGGCTCCGACCCTCTGGAACCAGCTCCCCCCTGAGATTAGGATTGCCCCCACTCTCCTTGCCTTTCGTAAACTCCTTAAAACCCACCTCTGCCGTCAGGCATGGGGGAACTAAAACATCTCCCCCTTGCCCATGTTGTTTTGCTGTTTGATTGATTGTGTGCTTGTTTTATATATATATTGGGATTGTTTTATGGATTTCTTAACTTAAAATTGTAATTGGATTGGTGGGCATTGGATTTGTCACTATGTACTGTTTTTTGCTATTGTTGTGAGCTGCCCCGAGTCTGCGGAGAGGGGCGGCATATAAACCCAATAAATCTAATCTAGTCTAATTCTATTTTGTTTCATCAGTAGGTTACATCACACAATAATATTTTTCATCTTTCTCAGTAAATTCCTATTCGATGAGGGATGTCTTCAGTGTCAAAAATATCACACTATCCTTAAAAACCACACAGAGATTTGATCACACCATCATAACTACCATCTTAATTATTTTTTAATCACCACACTTAACATAAATGAGAATCTACTGCATTTAGATGATTGGAAATTAGCAACCACAATTAACATTCATATAAGGAAATAAGTGAGTTTTCTTGGAAAAAGTAGCAGAGTGAGAAAGTGCCACTCTTAACAAAAACAATAGTCCTACGCATTTCTTGGGAGAAAAGGAGAACTTTGGCCAAATACTGTGATATTTACTTTGAATGACTGCCCACCTGCCATTTGCTGAACAAGAGGCAAGGGAAAATAGGGTGTGTTGGAAGATTGCATACCAGCCACTATGCCTTTTGTTCAAAAGTACAATCTGATGTGAGGAATTTTAAAAAAGACCACAAGGGATCCTGTAACTCTGCTGGCAACTAAGTAGGATCTTAGTTCCCACACAAAAGCTTGTTGATGAAGGAAATGTCTAAAGCAGTGATTTTCAACCTATTTTGAGCCGTGACACATTTTTTACATTTACAAAATCCTGGGGCACACCACCAACCAAAATGACACTCTAACACAGTACATATTTATTTATTTATTTATTTTTATTTATTGGATTTGTATGCCGCCCCTCTCCGCAGACTCGGGGCGGCTAACAACAGTAATAAAAAACATCATGTAAATCCAATACTAAAACAACTAAAAAGCACTTATTATAAAATTAAACATCCATACAAACAAACATACCATGCATAAATTATAAAGGCCTAGGGGGAAGGAATGTCTCAATTCCCCCATGCCTGACGACAGAGGTGGGCTTTAAGGAGCTTACGAAAGGCAAGGAGGGTGGGGGCAATTCTAATCTCTGGGGGGAGTTGATTCCAGAGGGTCGGGGCTGCCACAGAGAAGGCTTTTCCCCTGGGCCCCGCCAAGCAACATTGTTTTGTTGACGGGACCCGGAGAAGGCCCACTCTGTGGGACCTAACCAGTCACTGGGATTCGTGCGGCAGAAGGTGGTCTCGTAGATACATATATACATATACAGTGGTACCTCATCTTAGGAACGCCTCTTCTAACGAATTTTCAAGATACGAACCCGGTGTTTAAGATTTTTTTGTCTCTTCTTCCGAACTATTTTCACCTTACGAACCCAAGCAGCTGCTGCTGGGATGAAGGGGTTTCTTTTTTTCCCTTTTTTTGAAGAAAGAAAAGGGAGGGGCTGCTTGGAGTAGGAAACATTTTGCAGAGAACAACGTGCTTGCAAAGGAACTGAAAGGGTGTCTTTCTAAGAAAGAAAAGGGAGGAGGGAGGGGCAGCTTGGGGGAGGAAATTTTTTGCAGAGAACAACGTACTTGCAAAGGAACTGAAAGGGTGTCTTTTGCAGAAAGAAAAGGGAGGGGCACCCCCTTGCTTTTCTTCCTTCCCACTCACCCTTTAGCCTAGCCTTGCTTCTTCCACCCGCCCCCTTTAGCTGCTCCTCCCAGCCCTCTGTTCGCCTCCTTTCTAAAGTTTGGGATTTTCCTGAAGGATTTGCACGCATTATTTGCTTTTACATTGATTCCTATGGGAAACATTGTTTCATCTTACGAACTTTTCACCTTACAAACCTCCTCCTGGAACCAATTAAGTTCGTATGATGAGGTACCACTGTAGTTAATAATATAGTTTAAATATCTATATATACCATCAGGATAGACATAACCAACTGAGACTGAGGCTTCATCTAGTGGTGGCAACATTTAGATTTGTATGCCGCCCCGAGTCTACAGAGAGGGGCAGCATACAAATAATAATAATAATAATAATAATAATAATAATAATAATAATAATAATTATTATTATTATTATTATTATTATTATTATTATTATTATTATTATTATTAACCTCCAGTCCTGACCAGGATTAGAAATCGGGACCATGAGGAGGAGTAGCAGCTTCAACTCCTCACCGTGGCCACACAATGACAAGTGCACCGCAGCCCGAGTGGGGAACCTTCCTGGGTGTGGATGAGAGGTGGCTACTATTGGTTCATTGCTAGTGGTCGGGATGAATCCTACAAGGTGATTGGTCAGTGAGCGTTCCCTATGCCTCCACTCTTCCTGTCGCTGATAGCTGGAGGGATTGTGAGGGGAATGGTTATATTCGGATGGAGGCAGCTGGCGGCAGCCTGGATAAATGGCCTCTGCGTGCCAAATACGGCCCTAGTTTGGGGACCCATGTTTAATTCCCCCACGACACACCTGACCATATCTCATGGCACACCGGGAGCAAAACAGGCCTGGGGCATGTGGATGTCTCCCCCACATCCACAGTCCTTGGGGCAGGAGCTGGGCCAGAGCTAACCACAACAATAATAATGGGGGGGAAACGCAACAGGAGTCTTAGATCTACATGCCAAAACTAGTAATTTAATTTAATTTATTAATTTATTAGATTTGTATGCTGCCCCTCTCCATGGACTCGGAGCGACTCGGAGTAACCATTCAGCATTTAAAATACACACAGAGACACAATAGTAATGGGAGAAAAATGTAGGCAAAGGATGAACGACACAACAGACTAAAGCAGCACTGAAAAGAAACAAAACATCCCTGATGGTTCTGCCTAACTCTTTTCCGGGGATGGGATGCTGGGGGTTTGCAGGAGTTCGGGAGAAACTCTAGCTAAGATTCTGGGCAGTTCGGAAAAACCCCAAATCAAACTCCTGGCTGGCCTCTCCCCTCCCCTCCGAGGAGTCCCCACGTGGCCCATGTTGGAGGCAGATAAGTGCAGGGCACATGCAGAATCTTGGGGCAGGCAAAAAACGGGCCTACTGGAAGTTTGGGAAGGCTGGAAATAGCCCCCTTTCCAGCCTCTGGAGGGTCTCTAGAGCCCGGAGAGGGCAATCCCCCCTGCCACAGTGCAGAAGGCCGACTAAGCCAAGGCCACCATGGTCACTCCCACCCAGCAACTGGGCAGAGACCTCCTTGGTAAAATTTTTGAAGCTCACCCCTACTTTTATCCTTGAAAATTTTATCCTGCTGGCTCAAGTTGTCCTAGATTTTTTGGACCTACATAACCAGGCTTAGTTAGCAAATTTGCTTCTATGTGCCTTTTGGAGAAGCTGCAGCCAAGAAGTGACAGAGAAAGAAGAAACTTCTAGTAGTCATTCTCAGTTTGAACCCTACGCCTCTGTCTCCCAATGAAAAAAAGGTCAGTAACTTTATAGACTAATAGCCATCCTGAAGAGTTACTGATTGAAATTCAAAAATATATTGCCTAGTTTAAGTTCAATACAGTGTTTAAGAATAATCTTAGAACTGTTTAATAAATGTCTAATCCACCCTTTCTATGAAAGTAAATACTGTATAAATTTTAGATTTAAAAACATGAGCCTGGTGAAATATACACATCTAAGAATTCTGAACTATAGTTTACAAAAATACAAATGAAATGTAGATATTGGGAGATATAAGCATAAAATTACAGGCATAAAAGTCGGTACATATATTAAATGCTCTGCCTGCTGCCAAATTCTACCAAACAATTGCAGAAAGCGAAAAACAAACACTGGTTGTGCAAACTTATTCATCATGCTGTCTGACTCCAGGTCAGTGGTGGAAATTTCTGTTTATTTTACTGAAGTATATTGCTGTTTCTGGAAATGGGATATCTATGACTTCCCTCTGGACACACTATTATGTTACCAATTTGAAGGTCATTGGTCCTCAGCATTTGTTATGCACACACAAAAAAATCAAATTGGATAAAACATGGCCTCAAAGGAGTGATTTTGATTATCATTTAGAAATGAAGCTTCAAAGAACTGATATTAAACTTTCTGAAAACTATTGTCATCCTCAGCCTCATAATAATAGACAGTTCCTCAGCTGCCAAATGTAAATCATACTGTACAATCTATATCACATGGATGTTGGAATATAATGTTTTTTTGGATCAGGTATTGTTTTAATGGAAATTTTTATTGATTTTTATTTATTTTATTTATTTATTTTGTCCAATACAAATTGAAAGTTAAAGAGAATAAACACATGTAGTAGTAAATATCAGGGAAAGGATAGAAGAAAAGATATGAGAATGGAATACGTCAATGAAGAATAGAGGAAAGGATATATGAATGGAAGAAAAGATATATAAAATATAGGAGAGACAATTGGACAGGGGATGGAAGGCACACTAGTGCACTTATGCTCGCCCCTTCAATTCCTTGTTAAAGAAAAAAGTTATATTTTGATAAATTTGGAGAAGATTTATTCTAATATTTATTAGAATATTAGTAGCTATTACTCTTATTAACCATGCACCACTTGGAAGCAATTACAGTGGTACCTCATGATACGAACCCCTCGTGATACAAACTCCTCGTGATATAAACCCGGGGTTTGGAAAAATTTTGCCTCTTCTTACGAACTTTTTTCGGCTTATGAACCCACCGCAGATCACAAAATGGCGCTCTGCTGGGCGCCACCACCCAGCTGTCACCTTTTAAAACAGCCGGGGGGGCTTCTCGGCGTTCTCCCGAACCCGAATCTGAAATTTTCGGGTTTGGGTTCGGGAGGCCACCGAGAAGCGCCGCCACCCGGCTGTCACCTTCTGAAACAGCCGGGGGCCTTCTCAGCATTCTCCTGAATGCCGAACCCGATCAGTTTCCGGTCACAATTCAAAGTGTTGGTTATGACCTTTAAAGCCCTTCATGGCACTGGACCAGAATATCTCCGAGACCGCCTTCTGCCGCACGAATCCCAGCGACCGATTAGGTCCCACAGAGTGGGCCTCCTCCGGGTCCCGTCAACTAAACAATGCCGGTTGGCGGGCCCCAGGGGGAGAGCCTTCTCTGTGGTGGCACCGGCCCTCTGGAACCAACTCCCCCCGGAGATCAGAACTGCCCCTACTCTTCCTGCCTTCCGTAAACTCCTTAAAACCCACCTTTGCCGTCGGGCATGGGGAAACTAAACATCTCCCCCTGGGCACGTTGAAGTTATATATGGTATGCCTGTATGTGTGTATGTTAGTATTGGGGATTTTCTTAAACTTATAATATTTTAATTAATTGGATTGTATTGGATTGTTTTTCACTTGTTGTGAGCCGCCCCGAGTCTTCGGAGAGGGGCGGCATACAAATCCAAATAATAAATAAATAAATAAATAAATAAGTTCGGGTTCGGGTCTGGGTTCCGGAGGCTGCCGAGAAGTGCCCGGCTATTTCAGAAGGTTACAGCCGGGCGGCGGCGCTTCTCGGCGGCCTCCAGAACCCGAGCCCGAACTTCCGGGTTCGGCATTCGGGAGAATGCTGAGAAGCCCCCCGGCTGTTTCAGAAGGTGACAGCCGGGCGGCGGCGCATTTCGGCGGCCTCCTGAACCCGAACCCAAAAAGTTCGGGTTCGGGTTCAGGAGAACGCCGAGAAGCCCCCTGGCTATTTTAAAAGGTGACAGCCGGGCGGCGGCACCCAGCGGAGCGCCATTTTGGGATATTTTTTTTGCACGGATTAATCGCTTTTACATTGTTTCCTATGGGAAACAATGTTTCGTTTTACGAACGTTTCGCCTTACGAACCTACTTCCAGAACCAATTAGGTTTGTAAGACGAGATATTACTGTATTTGCCTTTATATGGTGTTCATGAGTTTCCTAACTATCTCAGCTTGACTATTGTAGAAAATAGGGTGCTAGATTAGATGACTATTTGATCTGATCAACCAATTTCTTACAGTTTTTATAGAGCACAAAGAATCTTACAAAAAGGTGTTATTTCTTGCAGGGAACTCTCCTTTCTACCTCTCTTTAAAATAAAATTTAAAAAGACTGACACCTTTGAATAGTCACACAACTTACTTGTATTAAATAGCTATAAAATTGCAGCTAGCCTTGCCTGATAATTACTAAATGGTTGGAGGAAATATCTTTCATAGCACGTGGAAGTTGATTAACCAGATGGAAAGCTGAATAATAATAACAATATGTAGATTGACAAGCACTAGGTATCTATTTTTTGCAAAGCCCTAAGAGAGAGTCATGTCCATAGAAATTAAAATCCTATTGTTATGTGAGACATAAAATTATTGAAATCTGTATATATTCTCTCCACAAGGAAAGTATGTATAAAAGCCCATTCTGCTGACAATGTAGGATTCCTCATTTTCTTAGAGTCAATTTATAGATTTCCGAAGCCTTGTCAGACATAAGTAGCAAACGTAAAATTATTTATTTATTTTTTATTTATTATTTTATTTTATTTATTTATTATTTATTTTTAAAATAATTAAACCTGAACTGCAGAACTGAAGAAGAAGGAAGCAGGAGTGAAATGGGATATCCTTGCAAATGGCAGAATATGCATGCACAACATGGTCGAGGTAGCATTTTTTCATGGAAGAAATGTGACTGACCATTTTACTAGATAAAAATCATGGTTATTATTTTTTGCCTGTTACTGCCTGCTTCTAGAATGTACAGTAATCAGTCATCATGAACAGAAGCACAGGACATCAGCTGACAAAATCTATTTTTTATGCTCTCCCTTTTTAAAAAATGCTACGAATGCAGCTGGTTGCTTTCAACTTAAACTTTTTTTTTTGCTATTTAGTCTCTTACACAAATCCACAGAGTATTCCATCGTCTCCATTCCAACTTAGTTATAGTTCATAAAATCATATACCAAAATGTCCTACCTGTTAACGACTACTTCACCTTCAACCGCAACAACACACGAGCACGAAATCGATTTAAACTAAATGTCAACTGATCCAAACTTGATTGCAAAAAATACGAATTCAGCAACAGAATAATCAACGCCTGGAATGTACTACCAGATTCTGTGGTTTCTACTCCTAATCCCAAAACCTTTAACCTTAGATTATCTACAATTGACCTCTCCCCCTTTCTAAGAGGTCTGTAAGGGGCGTGCATAAGGTCACCACTGTGCCTACCATCTCTGTCCTATTGTCTTCTTTTGTTATTTTTTATCATTACTTATCTAATGTTTTACTTGTACAAATGACCACCCTATAATTGTTTGACAAAATAAACAAACAAACAAACAAACACTTTGGAGGTAACACCATTTTGTTCATTTTGTAAATCAATTAATTTTTCCCTTCCTTGAGTGTGATCAACTTCTGGAAGGCAAAAGTCTTGCATGCTGAGAATTTCATTCTACCTCATTGCAAACATGACTTGTGAGGCAATGAAAAGGAAAATATAGGAATTTGGAGTTCCTTGTAAGTCTTTTTAAAAGCTACATTGTCAACCTAAACAAGGGTTATGCAAGCAAAAGAAAACCAAGTATAGATATTAGATTACTCACATGGTTGAGTTCACCAATTAGCCTTAAGGATGTGTGTGTGTGTGTGTATGTATAAATAAATAAATATACTGTATATCAGTGCAGTTTTAATCTAAACTACAGGGATGGCAATTAATCTTCTTGGGCACATCACCAAGAACAATTATTTTTCAGTTTTTCTCACAGATTCATAGCTTCAAATATTTATAAAAGTCAGAGGTTTCCAAGGATCAGTTCCTCAACAAAAGCTCAAGAGCTATTGTCTAATTTAAGCAGTTCATGCTAACATTAATTGGCTATAATTTACAAAATTGAGGGATGGGAACTGAGTACATACAACTAAAACTAAACATTGTGTTATTTATATTCCTGTATGGATTGCGGGAATACATCACCTGCCTACAACTACAAAATTAGCATTTATAATTAGATAACAAGACAGGGCTTAGGTTACAATTTCATCCTAAAGTTCATCCAGCCCATTCATGATTGGTGTCATATCTTCTTGAGGCTTGTTCACTGATATAGCAGCTCTTTTTACATTATTCTTTTCAAGCAGTCTGTCAATGACTGATGGCACAACTTTAAAATCAGATGTCCAATTGCTTCTGAACAATATTTTGTTTTTTATTCCACGAACTGAAATATATGTGCAAGGTACCAGATCTACTACCTTATCTCCTGAACACCAACTTCCCTGCAGATAATTGATACTTGCATTAAATGCAGAATCACAATCACAGTATCAGCTGAGGCTTTGAGTCACATAGAATTAATATTTATAATTAACATTAATATTAATTATAAACATTAATTAGTATTAACCATTTACTCTCCATATAACTCCTTTATTATTTTTTAAAATTAAATCCTATTAGCAATTCAATGATTGGAATTAATCTTATGGAATTAATTTTTGGATTAAAAAAAGTGATATACCAGTATTTGCTTTTGCTCTTCTAATTGGAGTTAATGTTGTACATACAGTAGATAATAATTTGTGTTCTGTCAATTTAAACTCTTGTTTAGATTTTTTTCCCCTGTAAGTTCCTTTGGAAAAAAGTAGTTTGAAAGACAGGATGGAAATGTCTCAGACATTTAGAAACATACAGACATGCATATCTCTTGACTATCAAAAGCAGAGTAGAATTTTTATAATAAAAATATTCTTGTAGTGTGAAACTATTAGTTTCTCTAGCTCACTTCTGCCTCCTTCTTGCAATGGTTCTCTTTTCCAGTCTCTACCAACAGTTATCAGGGATCGGATTGAGACTATTTCCATACAAAGCATGCAAGTAAGTCAAGTTCTACACAAGTTCTGCTATCTCCATCTATGAAGGAGAAAGGTAGTCTCTAAATAGTAATAGCAGTAACACTTAAATACTGCTCCATAGTGCTTTACAGCATTCTTCGAGTTGTTCACAGTGTCAGCATATTTCCCCCAGCTATCTGGGTCCTCATTTTATTGAACCTGGAAGGATGGTGATTGAATTCCTGGCAGTGGGCACGAGATATAGAAACATAGAAACATAGAAGACTGACGGCAGAAAAAGACCTCATGATCCATGTAGTCTGCCCTTATACTATTTTTTGTATTTTATCTTACGATGGATCTATGTTTATCGATGATCCATACTTTCTTTTTCTCCATATCTGTCAAGGCCAAATTATATTGAATGTCATGCATGTGTGTTGCTTGATTGATTGAGTTATGGGTTTTTAAATTGGGATTATAGTTTTAGATTTTTCCATATTTGACTTCTTTTTAAATGTATTTGTATTTTTATATTGTTGTCCTTCAGGATTGGGCAGCATAGAAGTCACATAAAATAAATAAATAAATCCTAAAATTATTTTCCTAAAATATTTTAGAGCTTTTATTTAAAACAACAACAACCACCAAAGGATATTTTGGAGCTTAAATAGAAATATCCCCCCAAAATTCATTATACTATAGTGAGACTTGGCAATCCTAAATGATCCTCACAGTGGTACAGAACATGAAATAGAGCCTTGACAAGGGTCTTACATGACGCATGGCAGGACTATCAGACAATGTAAATGCACTTTAAGTGGATTACATCCATATAACAAAATCTTCACAACAGGTTTATCTGCCTAGCAACCTACACAATAGATGGTTGGATAAAACGGATTACAAGCCATTGATTATCCCCAGACAAATATACGACCAGCCAGCCAGCCAGTCAAGTTAATTTTCACTCTAAATCACAAATGACACATCTTGGCCCTCTGGCCAATAATTACAAGAGAAACTTAGACTGCTGTCTGTACAGATTGGTGACTGGAAAGTTGTTATAGCATAGTTTGTCAATACAATCTGAATATAACTGCAGCTCCAGAGACAATTTTCTTAGGAGAAAATAATCCATTCGGCATAATGAGATGAACACACTCATTTGAGATTAATGTAATTTGTAGTGCTATGAGGTGTCTACATAGTATCCATTTTATCCTATATTTATTAACATTGCCACATTTGAAAAACTGTTTTGGCCCTACCATCCTGTCCACCTGTCTCTCTTTGTGGAAAAGAATCAACAACTATTTTCTGTGAGAACTTTTCTATGTACAGATTTTGCATATATTTTATATATTTGCAAATGTATATGTTTTATATATTTTATATTTTATTTTATTGTATATGTTTTATATATTTGTAAACTGCTCAAACTGCTCTCTCAATTTGGTTATTCTCTTGCACACATTTCATCATTATTAATTAATTAATTGGGCAGCATATTAATTAATTAATTAATTAATTAATTAGCTGCCCAACTCTGCAAGGACCATTATCATCATCATCATCATATTATTATTATTATTATTATTATTATTATTATTATTATTATTATTATGTCAGTACAACACAGCAAACGAGATCACTATGCTGGATTTCATATTTCATCACCAGTCGGGCGCTTCCCAAGCACCTAGGACTGCGTGATGTAGCGGCGAATTATGTTTGCCGATCCCAGTAAAGCAGCCTTTTGCAATTGACAGATGGAGATTTTGTCAATTCCGATGGTTTTCAAATGTCCGCTGAGATCCTTTGGTACTGCGCCCAGCATGCCAAGTACCACTGGGACCACTTTCACTGGCTTATGCCAGAGTCGTTGCAGCTCAATTTTTAGATCTTCATATTTCACTAATTTCTCTAGCTGCTTCTCCTCAATTCTGCTGTCTCCTGGGATTGCGATGTCGATGATCCATACTTTCTTTTTCTCCACGATCACAATGTCTGGTGTGTTATGCTTCAGAATTCGGTCAGTCTGAAGTCGGAAGTCCCACAGTAGTTTTGCTTGCTCATTTTCGACCACTTTTTCGGGCTTATGATACCACCAGTTCTTTGCCACTGATAAATGATAGTTCCAGCACAAGTTCCAGTGGATCATCTGTGCCACAGCATCATGTCTATGCGTGTAGTCAGTCTGTGCGATCTTTTTGCAGCAGCTGAGTATGTGATCGATTGTTTCATCTGTTTCTTTACAGAGTCTGCACTTTGGATCGTCTGTTGATTTTTCAATTCTGACTTTGACAGCATTTGTTCTAATGGCCTGTTCTTGTGCCGCCAGTATTAGTCCTTCTGTCTCCTTTTTGAGTGTTCCACTTGTAAGCCATGACCAGGTCTTTTCTTTATCCACTTTGCCTCCAAGAACTGTCCATGCAATGCTTTGTTCCACCAACTCTCCATAGGACATTGAGTTACATTTTTTCTGTACTGGTCCTTAGTTTGCTTCACCTTGAGAAGCTTCCTATTGTTGACATTATTATTATTATTATTATTATTATTATTATTATTATTATTATTATTTAGATTTGTATGCCGCCCCTCTCTGCAGACTCTGTATCCCATTCTTTTTATATACAAACAATAAAACAGTAAACAACATCCTAATGAAGGAACTACCGAGAAGAAAACTGCACTCCCATAAACTCTGACAAGGTAAGGCACTGAATATAAACGGAGAGCAAATTCCATTCCTTCTAGAACTGAAGATGTTATTTAGTTGGGTAATGAAAGGTTTGCAAGGGAACAAGCTATCTCAGAGAACATTAGAGACTCTATAGTTCCAACCTGAATTACAAATTACAAGTGGAAGAGGATATTAATAGGATGTTAAATATACGATGGACAATTACAAAAGAAATGGTGGTATTAGTTAAAAGGAATGAGATGGGAGAATTTAGAGAAATAAAAGAAGCAGTGATAGCGCTCCAGCGGTAGTAGTCTTAGGTTTGAAGGATGTGACAAAATGGACAATACAAAACTGGTATCGGTATATGGTAGATCATAGTCAATTTGAGATTATGGATAAGAGGATGAATTCGGCCAATGATATTGATCTGCGGGAACTGATGGGACGATTGGACAAGGTAAGAGGATATATGGTCTATAGCAGTGTTTCCCAACCTTTTTTGAGCCGCGGCACATTATTCATATTTTCAAAATCCTGGGGAACACTGAAAGGGGGGGGGGCTAAAGAAAAGTTTGTACAAAAAACCCTCTCTCTTCCTCCCTTTCGCTCTATTTCTCCCTCTTTCTCTCTTTTCCTTCCTTCCCTTCTTTCTCTCTCTCCATCCCTCTTTCTTTCTTTCTTCCTCTCTTTTTTGCTCTCTTTCTCTCTCCCTCCTTCCCTTCCTCTATGTCTTTCTCTCTCCCTTGCTCTCTCTCTCTGGCTATCTCTTTCTTGCTTTTTTCTCTCTCTCTTGCTCTCTCTCTCTCTTTCACTGTCTTGCTATATGTCTCTTTCTTTCTCTTTGCCTCTCTTGCTATCTCTCTTTCTTTCTCTCTCTTTCTCTCCCTCTGTCTCTCTTGCTATGTCTCTCTTTCTTTCTCTTTCTCTTTCTCTTTCTCTCTCTCTCTGTGCCTCTCTTGCTAAGTCTCTCTTTTTCTCTTGCTATGTCTCTCTTTCTTTTTCTCTCTCTCTGCCTCTCTTGCTATGTCTCTCTTTCTCTCTCTCTTTCTCTATCTCTCTTTCTCTGCCCCTCTTTCTTGCTCTGTCTCTCTTTCTCTGCCTCTCTTGCTATGTCTCTCTTTCTCTCTCTCTCTGCCTCTCTTATATGTCTCTCTTTCTTTCTCTCTCTCTCTCAGCTGACTGCAAGCGGGAGCCCTGACGGCGGCAGCTGGACACCGTATATGCCAGGCCCGCAGCGCCAGCATGTATGACGTCCAGCAGCACGTCCAACCGCCACCGTCAGGGCTCCCGCTTGCAGTCAGCTGAGAGAGAGAGAGAGAGTGCTCCCTCTCGCCGCCGCCATCTCCCCGCAACTGCCTGCGGCCGCTGCGGCCACCCCCCCGCTCCCATCGCCAGTGCCCTCCCGCCGGGCCACAAAGGACACTTGCCGTCGACGCCAGAGAAGCTCCAGCTGGGCGGGGCGCTGCCGGTACTTCCGTCCTGGGGCTCCCGCTCGCAGCTGTCAACCGGCTCCTGCTCAATGCCGCGGTTTTCGGCGCTCTCCTGCTGGGCCCCAAAGAAGGCGGGAAAAAGGCGCGAAGAATGGAGCTCTCCTTCTTCCTGCCTTCCTTCTTTGGGGCCCAGCAGGAGAGCGCCGAAAACTGCGGCATCGAGCAGGAGCCGGTTGACAGCTGTGAGCGGGAGCCCCAGGACGGAAGTACCGGCAGCGCCCCGCCCAGCTGGAGCTTGGTGGCACACCTGGCCATGTCTCGCGGCACACTAGTGTGCCGCAGCACACCGGTTGGAAAACGCTGGTCTATAGAATTAGAGATGAAGCTATAAGGAATAAATTGGAATCACTTCATAATATGTAAATAGATATATTGCTCTTGAGTTAAAATGGTATATATAAAATATGCCCCCATTTTGGTGGAGGAGTGTGAATGTTGCCTTATGGCAGGCACTAGTCACTGTGCACATTGTTATATGTTGCGTGTATGTTTTATATTATAAAATCAATAAAAATATTTTAAAAACAAACAAACAAACAAACCTGAATTACAAATATACTCTTATCTGGTCGATGCTATGAATGGATTTTGTGGCAGAATTCATTTCAGTGGGTTTTTTATCTTGTTAATTACAAGCCATGATTTTTAATTTTTCCAAAAGGCCCAATAAATTATTTGAAGGTTTCACAACTTTAAGAGAGAGACTAATCACTGCCTTCCACCAAGACATTGTTGTTAGAAAGTCTGTGATACTCACTGAAATTTGTGTGTGGAGAGTGGAGAATGCTATTTTGTACAAAGTTCTCTAAATTTTGTATTTTAGGTCTTAGATGATGTGGAATTGGTTTATTTCCCTTCTCTCCAAAATACTCCAAGACAACCATATCTCTGAAACATTTCTAGAGGAGGTGAAATGGTATCCAAAGTGACAAAAGCATATAATACCATTGACACCACTTAAAATAAAAAAATAGACCACCAAGACAAAATAAAACACACTTTTTGATACAGTTGCTGTGGTGAACCCACTGTCCTTTTTTCCCTATTCCTCGTGCACAAGATTGAGAATTTTGAAAAGCTCTGGAAAACACATTGCCCTGACATAGAGAATTTTGACCTGACAAATTGGCTTATTGGACTGAGAATGAGAGCTGTGCTCATTAAGAAATTATTTGTAAAATAAGCAAATGTTAACATTCTTTTTGAAAGATACAATAAATATTAGGGGTGGGGCAGTAATGGAGCTTGTCACTCTTCCAGAATGAATGGGGTAACATAGCCTTTGGAGAAGGAGAGAGAAACACTAATGTAAATATGATATCCCTAATAGGGGTTCAAATGTGCTTATGAGCAGTTCCTTTGACATTCACTAAACACCCAGCCTATTTCTTTTTTTTTCTCCTTAGATTACTTTGACTTGAACCAAGTGTCATATGCTAGAACAATCTTTATCTTCAGGAATGTCCTCGCAGTTTAATATAGGCCTCATAGGAAGGTTTAGGACAGGGGTGGGGAACTATGGCCCCTTTATGACTTGTGGACTTCAACTCCCAGAATTCCAGAGCCAGCATAGATTCCCCACATCTGGTTTTTCAAATAATGAAAATGCCCTTGTGGTTTGTTTAGAAATGTGCTCTCCTGGCTAGAAAAAATACAGAGATGAGGTATGTAAAATTGGATTATAATCTCCCTGTGTTTAAAACAACAACACATGGGCAAATAGATCAAAAGCAACATGAGAAAATATTATTTTACTGAAAGAGTAGTAGATCCTTGGAACAAACGTCCAGCAGACGTGGTTGGTAAATCCACAGAAACTGAATTTAAACATGCCTGGGATAATCATAGATCCATCCTAAAATAAAACACAAAAAATAGTATAAGGGCAGACTAGATGGATCATGAGGTCATTTTCTGCCGTCAGTCTTCTATGTTTCTACTAGATTTTTTTTTCAATTTAAATACCACGCAGCAGCCATTTTATTGGAGAACTCCTGACATGCTCTCAAAATGTCAAATACGCCCTCAGTCTTCACATGGGTACTAATGTAGAAAAACATTTCTCGTAACAGTTTATAGTTACCATTTTTCTTTCCTTCCCAAACTCCAGAAGTTAAGTCAGTTGGACACAGAAAAACATTAATTTACATTCCAATGCTGCAATACCCACAATACAATAAAAGGAATAAATGAACTGTGGATACATAAAATTATAGTTTGAAGCTATGAAAAACAACAAAAAATGTTTTGAAAAACTATTATTTTTGCTTGTTTTTTAAAGGGGTCTTTAAAAAAGCTTGGTTGTTTTCTTGTAGACATTTTATTAACCAAACCAAGTAATACCATCCATTTGTTTTAATTGAAGAGTGTTTAAAGCAAGCTTCAGCATTAATCCTTGAAATTTTGTCTATTGCTTTTGCCTAGAATGTCTGATACCAATGTTGGTACTGACCCCTATTTTTATTTTTTATGAGTAGTTTTATTAAAAATTACAATTGTACCAATAAAAAACTAATACAAACTTTAAAAAAATAATAAAAAGAAACACGGAAAGTACAGAAAAGGGAAAAAAAGAAAAATAAGAAAAATAAAAATATGGTAAAGGAAAAGAAAATATAAAAATAAATGACTTCCCTTTCATCACAACATATAAACAATTTTAATAACATCTCCTAAAATATAGCAAATGATTTCTTCTTCCCGTATCTCATCTCCTAATGTATAAACCAATCCTTAAAGCCTCGTCATTTCAGTTCCAGTGTCAGCAAAAGTCCTTTAAAGGTTACCAGAGACAACAGCTTTTCGCGGAGCTATCTTCAACCTGCCATTTTGGCTCTGCAAGAGCAGTATTTTTATTAGCTACTGGTTAGTGCATGGTGGACATCTTAATGCCCCTAATCCATTTTACACTTCTGGGACCTTCTTCATTAGGAGGAGATATGGCTGAAATCAGCACCACTGTAATTTTGAACAGAAAAAAAGAACATCCCACAGTCTGGGACCTGCAGCAGGATTAATATTGTTAAAGCAAATGCACTATGAATTGTTAATAAAAATATAAGGGAATAAAGACAATTCCATCCTTGAGTACCAAAAGGGGGGCATGTCTCCACCTCATTAGCATTATTAGCATGAGACTTTCTAAGCCTACTCTATCCCTGATTTTAATAGTGCACTGTAATAGGTTTAATAGTGCACTGTGATTTGGAATGCTTCCAAGTCAAACAGGGCACCAATCCTTCTTTCACTACTAGACAACCAAACCACACTATCCCAAAACTGTAAATATTGCAGAATATTGATCTGCCTTATAAGACTGTAGTTCATATTTGTGAAGCATCAGAAAGACTCATGCAGCCATATAAACTAAGTACTATGTTTTTCTGAGGAATATTACTGCATGGACTACAAATGAGATTTCAAAATCTGAAAGGCAAATTTCAAACATTCTGATTAAAAATTCACTTCCATAATAAGCTTAGTAACAGAAATTTCACTATGCTCGGGACAGCACTCAATTCCATACATGTTCCTGTGACATTCTTTTGCCTGCAGTTAAAAAAAAAACATTTCACACCAAATATTTAGAAGGTAATCTAAAAATGGAAGACATAACAGAAGTTCAGAAATTGCAGCTATTATCATTTTTTTCTGGTGTTGAGATTTGAGAATCAGAAAAAAAATCAATTTAACTGTTTATATTACTAATCTGGGGGCTTTTGAAACCTGTTCTTATGAATCTTTATAAAAAAATAAAATGTGTAAATTCACATTTGTATTCCCATATCCTTATCATACCTCTCAATACTATTTCCCCAAATTTGCACAACCCTAAAATGATAGCAGGCAATTCATGGTCCCCCTCTAATCTGCCCAGGTACATCCAAAATATAGCAAAATGTTATAGCAACACATTTTATTATTTTAAAGCCATTTTCATCAAACACATATCCATAAGATTTGGGGGGGGGGGCGGAGAACTGAAACATTTAGATCCTACCTACTTAGTGGACACTATCCTGTTGTGGCTCTCTGTGTCAAAATATTTTAATCCAGGTTTAAAAGTATCACAATTATTTCAAATACAAGAGTTTTCAGATCTTTAATTAGACCCATTTGAACCAAAGTTTCCTATTTACATTTATATCTAAGATAAATCAGGTTGGGATGCTTGCATTTCTATTGTGTCAGGGCTTTAAAGTGACATTTTACTAGCCCATATTATAAACATTGCAAAATTTGCTTATTCTGAAAGTTTAGAAACTTAATTTGCTTAAGTAAATGCCATACTTGTCAATATTTCTATGAAGTTATATAACAATTTCAAAAAAATAAACAGAATAGAACTGTTTTTTATATCTTTAGTGCCACCTTCTGGCATGTCAAGTGCAGTACAATATATTTATTTTTATATTAAAATTTGTTAGAAGTAAATTCATTTTTAAAGGAGTTTACAGTTAATTAGGTGGTAGATTGTAGAATCACTGAAATAGTCTATGAATAAAGTTTTCAATATCTATGTGCAACAAACCCAACAAAGAAAGGAAATTGTAATTAAAATTTCACAAAACAGACAAATGAAAGCAATCTTCAGCAAAACATAATTTTGGGAAAACCTTAGGAATCAACCCCACCCTGTAAATGGATGAATTGGTCTTCTACCAATCCATATTGCCATCAAATGTGAGATAGACACTCAAGATTTAGCCAAGATACACAAAACCTACTATTCATACATTGCAATTCTCCACTTAAAATGAGAACACAATTTTGCATTTAATTATATATTTCAAAGTTATCATTTCAAATGTTTTCATTTCATAAATTATCTTTTCAGACATTTAACCCATCTCCTAACATATTTTGACAACTGCAAATGTTGAGGCATGATTAAATTATTAACTGTATGACCATCCAAACGGTGAGTTTCATGCAGCTCACAGGAGACTTCAAATTCCTTGACCAGATCAATAATTAGGTATGGGACAGATCTAGATATCTTACCTTGGTCTGGAAGCAGCAGTACAGCTGTGTTAAATAAGGATGCTTTCGTGCTAATGCCAGAATCCGTTTTTCGGTCATTGTACAGTCCACATCATCATCTTGAAGAATGACATCTTTCTTTAAGACTTTCACAGCATATACTTCATCTTTACCTTTGAGTTCTGCCAGCATGACCTAGGATCAAGGACAACATCTCATTTATAAAACACATTGCATACTTGTTACATTAATAATAACTGGGGGGAAATAAACCATCACAAGCACCTTGAAGCAAAATATTTTGCAAAAATCCCATGTACAATATCTATCTGTCTGTCCAACTACAAACAAATATGTCCCTACCACTTAACAATTCAAGATATAGTTTGATTTAGATCCATGAAGTCAGTATAAAAAGGTAAGCAGTGTCAACTCAAATTGAAAAAAATAGCATATTCCTTGCACTACAAAATTCAGTCTCTGAATGCAATTTTAACTGGAATAATCAAACTAGATATTAGCTAGATAAATTGAATAGACTAATGTAGAGTTCTGCAAAGGCATTGTGTGATGACTTCACAAATATCCCAGTAGTTGATCTAAGACTCATGGATCACATCAACACAAAGCAATTGCAAATAAATGTATTGAGCATGTATAAATAGTGTTCTTTAATTAATTATGTTGTTAAAATATAGAAGTGCTTGTTAACAAATGAGATCACCAAAGACATTGAAAGGCATATTTATTTATTTATTTATTTGTTTGTTTGTTTGTTTGTTTGTTTGTTTGTTTGTTTGTTTATTTAGCCCAATACACAATGAGAGTTTTAGTGGGTATATATATATAAATATACACACACACATAGTAAAATATATGATGAAGGTTATAGAGGAGATACTCATAGTAAAATATATCTATGAAAGAATAGAAAAAGAAGATATAGTGTAGAAGAAGAGATATAGGAATAGAAGAAAGGAATAGGATATAGGAGAGCAATAGGACAGGGGACAAAAGGCACTCTAGTGTACTTGTACTCGCCCCTTATAAAATTTCCTTTTCATTTATACTTCACAATGCAGATGAAGATGTCATCAGAACCAATCTACATTCAATATGGACCTAGTTTTTTCTGCAAACGAGTGCCAGGTTCAGGATTTATTAAAATTATACACCTACCAAGAGCCTATGGATTGGAACATCTTATAATCAAGTGATTCCCATTTATGATAGCAACTTGCCTATTCACTCAGGCATGATAGCTAGTGGCAAGAAGGGACATTGTAGTAAGAGAGAGAGGGAGAGAGAGGGGGGAGAGGGAAGAAGGAAGAGAGAAAACAGTAGATTGGAGAAAGCTGCTTGTTGTAGTACTGCAAACATAGCTGTGTATCTGGACCATGCGGCATCCATGTTTCTACATATATACATTATATATGCATCCATATATGATCTTACCCTAAAGAACATGGATGCAGCATGGTCCAGATATTCCAATTATTACAGTACAGTACTAGAACAAGCAGCTTTCTCCAATCCACTGTTTTCTAGTTTGACTTGAAATACCATACTTCCTAATCAGCAGTTGCAGGGAGGGCCTCAAAGCTGCAGGTAGAAACCTATAAAGGAAGTGAACCTGGGGAATGTTCCAAGAATGTACCCTCACACAAGTGAGGGAATTATGACAAAGTTAAATCTCTTTTATTTTAATAACAGAGGTCTTTTTGAGTAAATTTATTGGCCCCAATGAAGATGTTTGGCATGTGTCTATGACCTTTAGAATTGTTGGTATTCCTAATTACCTTGTGCAGGGTGGAAGAAACCAACAATGGTTCTATACCTATAGAAAGTGAGATTTGTCATTGTTTTATTCATTATTTTGTAACCGCTTTATAAGGTGTAGTGACTGGACCCAGAACAAATACAGTCAAATATTTATATGCCATGTTAAGTTGGCATAGCTGGCAAGCAGGGAAAATACTACTACTACTACTACTACTACTACTACTACTACTACTAATAATAATAATAATAATAATAATAATAATAAAATATTTGATTTGCGAGACCAGAAAAAGCTCGCTACTTTTTATAAAGCCCTTTTATGTGGCTCTTTCTTAATATGCTATTCTAAGGCTATTTGTTGGCAAAAACTGAAGTTGCACATCTTGGCCATAATTTCATGTGACACAGAATGTATTTCTATAGGCATTGTAACTGTAGTGGTATATGAGAAAGACTTAGAGAGACCCGATGAAGAGATGCTGCCTAAGAAACAGTCAGATGAGACCCCATAGCCTGCAGCAGGATAAGTAGGTGGTTCAGAAGGAACCCTCCCAAACTCCTCAAGCAGTAAAGGTAAGACATCTCTAGTTTCAGACTTGTAATATTTTGTTAATGTACAGAATATGGTCTAATGTTACAATAAAGTAATATTAGACCATCTGTTTGTGTTCCCTGTCCAGTCTATCTGAGAAGCGTGTAATGCAGCTGTGAGAGCAATCATGGGCTTCCCTAGGTATGCCCATGTAACACCAACACTCCGCAGTCTGCATTGGTTGCCGATCAGTTTCCGGTCACAATTCAAAGTGTTGGTTATGACCTATAAAGCCCTTCATGGCATCGGACCAGAATATCTCTGAGACTACCTTCTGCTGCACGAATCTCAGTGACTGGTTAGGTCCCACAGAGTTGGCCTTCTCCGGATTCCGTCGACTAAACAATGTCGTCTGGCGGGACCCAGGGGAAGAGCTTTCTCTGTGGCAGCCCCAGCCCTCTGGAACCAGCTCCCCCCTCATAGAAACATAGAAGTCTGACGGCAGAAAAAGACCTCATGGTCCATCTAGTCTGCCCTTATACTATTTTCTGTATTTTATCTTAGGATGGATCTATGTTTATCCCAGGCATGTTTAAATTCAGTTACTGTGGATTTATCTACCACGTCTGCTGGAAGTTTGTTCCAAGGATCTACTACTCTTTCAGTAAAATAATATTTTCTCATGTTGCTTTTGATCTTTCCCCCAACTAACTTCAGATTGTGTCCCCTTGTTCTTGTGTTCACTTTCCTATTAAAAACACTTCCCTCCTGGACCTTATTTAACCCTTTAATATATTTAAATGTTTCGATCATGTCCCCCCTTTTCCTTCTGTCTTCCAGACTATACAGATTGAGTTCATTAAGTCCTTGCCTTTCGCAAACTTCTTAAAACCCACCTATGCCGTCAGGCATGGGGGAATTGAGACATCTCCCCCAGGCTTATATAGTTTTATGTATGGTATGCTTGTGTTGTATGTTTTTAAAATAATGGGTTTTTAGATATTTTTTAAATATTAGATTTGTTTATTGTACACTGTTTTGTTGTTGTTGTGAGCCACCCCGAGTCTGTGGAGAGGGGAGGCATACAAATCTAATAAATAAAAAAATAAAAATATGTTCAGCTTAGGAATCACGATAAGGCAATTGACCAAAAAGAACCAAGTAGCATTTGTAGACTGCTCACCTTTCCAAAGCTGCCTTTTCCTAATACTTTAATGAAGTTAAATTCCTCCAGGCCCATTCGCTTTGTCTGAGCACCATTCTCCCCATTCTCCCCGGATGCGTTAAGTTGGCTGTCAGTTGAGCTTGTTGTTGCTCCCCTATGTTCTTCTCCCCGATTGTCAAATGATAATGCTTTCCTAATGTTATTTTCAAGCTCTTTGATTTCTGTGTGAAGACAAAGAAAACCAGTACTGACCGGCAAGATACTTTACAAAAACAACTACAGGATTTTATATTAACTTTGGACACAGATGAATTATTTCAGATGCTTTTTGAGTCACAAAGAATGAGCGGTTATGGCTCCCAATTTTATGCATGCTTTCTTGACTCAAGTTCAACTGGTTTAAGGGCAGAAAACAAGAGAATCTTGTGGGAAAACGTATGCCTCAAGCAGAGAGCAGCCTGTACGATTTTGCCTCTGCTCCAGGATTCCTTTAGGACAGGAGTCACCAACCTTTTGAACCTCAGAGACCACTAAATTAATAATTTTAGATCTTGGTGGGCGTGGCTAGAAGGTCATGTGACTGGGTGGGCATAGCAAACTCAATGTCATTCACATCCAGGGGCGCTTCATCAGTCTCTACTCACCCCTCCCCTCTCAGCCACTCCTTGCCTCCCAGCCGGAGCTCCTTAGGGACCCAACGGTAAGCAGTTGTTGGAATTAACAAGCCACCATGAAAAAGAGTAGGCAAAACAGCTGGCTAAGTTCAAAGAGGCTCAGCAGAAGCATCTTGATGAGGATTATGAGCATAGACTTTCCAAGCAGAGGGAAGATCTGTGGGAATGCAAGGCCAGGTACTGGCACCTGGAAGCTCAGGGGGCTGAGATGGTCAGCCAGTTTCAAACCATGATGCAGTCCCACTGGAACAAGGCTCTCCAGCTCACCAGTGGTACTTCCCCCCAGCCTTCGCCTAAAGCCCCACACCAGGAGGCCAAAGCAGACCCCAAGTTAGAATTTCTGTCCCTCTCTGACCCACACAAAAAGACCTCAAAGGGGAAAATTCTCTGCAAAAACACAAACATTTGTTGCATGTATCGGTCCCAGGGGCCAAGGACGCCTGATTTAGTGCAATATAAAAAAGGGAAATAGGTTTTCTGCGGATCAGCAATAATTTCTCATGGACCACCAGTGGTCCATGGATCACTTGTTGGTGACCACTCCTTTAGGAGGTTCATAGCCTTTAAATGGTTCCATGACATTGTATATAGGAGACTTAGCATGTGACATAGAATTGGGTTTTGTCATTTTAAGGCAACAGTAATAAACCGAGGCTCCAGGGCTACCTGTACCTCTAAAATGTCTTCTGACTATTATTGACACTGGTGGTGTAATTTTCTGCCATTCTGAAATTTAATTGCAAATAAACTCTAAGCTCATAAAAAAGAAGAAATAGTTGTGTGACAATGATTTGTCTCTTGACCACACTCATTGTGGACACTGCCAAACATAGATTTTTCTTGCCTTAGATTATATCCCAATAATTGATGATTTAATTATTGAGATTTTTAAAAGCAGTTACAGTGTTGGGTCCAGACAGGATTTTAAGGCTTTTTGGAATTTCATCAGCATGGGAGCATGGGAGCTATACAATGCTTAATGGGACATCATTCTAGGCACTGCTACGGCACTGGATCCCAAAAAATGACATTGAGATGAATAGAAATATGCCCACACTGCCAGAATATATTTGGCTGGTAAAATGCCCCATGTGGTCTGCACTGCAATAGTCACACAGTGAAGTGACAAGAGCATGAGTGACTCTCTGATTCAAATTATGATATTGTTTGAAGGTTGAATATTCTGTTAAATTAGAACTGGTGGAACCACATTTTTAAACGACATAGATTAGTCAAAATGTTAAGGTGAATGCAACTTATTTATTAGGAGAAAATATATGTTGATAAACCTTGATCACATGGAGAAGTTGGTGCTGACTTGGACCTGTCATCTTCTCCTGGTGAGGAGCCAGGAATTGCCGGTTGAGTTTCTGGAACAAGCTAATAATCCAACAAAAGAGATACTTGATCAGAGTTCTGTGCTCTTCTGACATGGCATTTATGAGACAATAAAGATGTAACTTTACATAACAATGCTTTTCTGCAAAAGGGGAAAGGCAACTGAAAATACATTTGACCTTTTTAAAATGCTCCAACAATGGACATTTTAAAGAAGAGATTGAATAACCATTTGTTTGAAATGGTAAATGGTTTCCTGCCTAAGCAGGGATTGGATTAGAAGACCTCCAAGGTCCTTTTCCAACTCTGCTATTCTATTCTATTCTATTCTGTTCTGTTCTATTCTATTTTTCTATTCTATTCTAGTCTAGTCTAGTCTAAGCTTCTGAAATAAGATTCTAATAAAATCTTCATTGATTTAATAGTCCATCATAATAAGCTTCTAACAAAGTATTGATGACATAGGAAACTGTGCAAGAATAAAAGCTGAGTGGGGTTTAGATAGATTGATTTTAACAATTTTTGTAGGAGCATGAGTCAAAAGGAAAAAACAATTTCATGCTAAGATTTAAACATATACAGCTTCATCAGAAATCATTGCTGAGCCCGACGTACCCAACAGCGATGCAAGAGTAATTGTAATCACGAAGAAATCTGTGCTTGTTTCTTGTATGGAGGTTCTCTGTATGACTATATCTAAGGTATTAGGATCCACTAGGAAATGCTCAGTGTTCCATAAAAAAAGCTGTGAGAATTATGGAAAACAGTAAAAAAAAAATTTTTTCTGTGTCAGTGGGGGACTCATCTTGAGGACCCCATCTTGAGGTCCTTCTGTAAGGCTAAAGAGAACTCTTCCACAGGACTTTTCAATTATGCTGTTTTATTGCTAGGACTAGTTGGCCCCCTCTATGGTTATCATTTTTAAAAACTGTTCTATGCCAGTGATGGTGAACCTATGGCACGTGTAATAGTCGGAGGCAGGAGTCGGCAATCAAGTCTTTATTAGAAGTCAACAAAACAGAGAACAGATGAGGAACACAGTCCTAACAAATGCCGGTGTTTATATGCTAACGCCGGCTGAGGTAACAACCAATCGGGTGAGAGAGCTTTTGCCGCCCTTGCACCCAACGAACGAACTAACCAATCACAACAACCTGTAATACTAAGCCTTCCTTCGCTTAGTCTCTGGGCAGGACATAATACAAATATTCTGGACTGCTTAGGTTTTCTTAGGTTGCCCTAGCTCAACTCCAATGTGCATGTGTGTGCCAGCCAGCTGATTTTTGGCTCCATAGAGGCTCTGGGAGGGCGTTTTTGGCTTGCAGAGAGCCTCGGGGGGATGGGGAGGACATGTTTATCCTCCCCTGTAGATAAACTTTGGAGCCTGGGGAGGGCGAAACACAAGCCTACTGCGCCCACCAGAAGTTGGGAAACAAGCCATTTCTGGTCTCCAGAGGGCTTCCAGGGGGTGGGGAAACTGTTTTCACCCTCCCCAGGCATTGAATTATGGGTGTGGGCACTCGTGCATGCGCGATAGCACGCAGGCACATTCTTTCAGCACCCATCACTGTTCTATGCTGTTCTTTGATGCACTATTTTATTTCTATAACTCTTTTGTTTTTTGTTAGAAGCTGCTGCAAGTTCTTCATGCTTGCTAGTATTAAGTTCATTAAATAAAAGTATATAGGACAGGCCAACAATATTAAGTATAAAAGAGCACATGCTATTTCTGCTTCACTATTAAAGTCAGTAAAGCAACTGCAGAAAACAATGATTAGACACCTAGCTGGCAGAAAGTCATACTGTCCTGTTGTGGTTAGCTCTGGCCCAGCTCCTGCCCCAAGGACTGTGGATGTGGGGGAGACATCCACATGCTGCAGGCCTGTTTTGCCCCCGGTGGAATCTGATGATGAAGGCTCATCTGACCAAGAAGACATGAGTGACAAGGAGGAGGAGAGTGTGGCAGACAGCTCAGAAGGAGATCAATTATCTAGCTCCTCCTTGGATTCAGAACAAGAGTTAATGATACAGCCACGCATGCAGAGAGCGATGCATAGGCAACAACAACTGAGAGATTATTATCAAAGAAAATGAGGCCACCAGTGGTTGGGTGGGGCTGTGGTAGTGACGTTTGGCCATTGTGGAGGATTATCTGATCGTTGTGTTTCATGACTGCTTTGCTGACTTTGATCTTTGTGTGCTGATTTTTCCCCACTTTGAAACTAACTCAGAGCAAAGTGTGTTTCACTTTGTGAAAGACGAAGGACTGTGAATTGCCTCACAGATGCAAGCTAAGTATCACAGAACTGATAAGGGACTTGTACAAATTACCAGTTTGTTTGAAGACCAGTGCTCTTTGCTATACCAAAAGAGGGCTTAGTTTAAGTGAATTTTGATTATAAAGAACATTGTTTTGAATTTTCAAACCTGTGTGTGTGTCTGAAATTTGTACCTGTGAATTTTTGGGAGGAGTGTACCAGAGAGCCCGAGAGAACACTGTCCATAATAGGATTTACATATTAGTGAACACAAATTGTATTGACCATGCATGTATCACTGGGTATAACTATTTATTCTCCATATGTACAATATATTTTCTAACCAATGTGTGTTTGTGTGGAAAGGTCAGTTTTGCAAATATCTACTGAATTGTTTCAGAAGAATGTTATTTCACTGTGTTTCCATTTCACATCATTGTAATAGAATGGAGGGCAGAGAGTTTTTCAACTAGATAAGAGTATTTACATTTAAGAGTATTTACATTCATGTGTGTTCCCAGAAAGAGACTTCAAAGCAGTGGCTGTGATGTTTATGTGGCTTCCTGACAAGAAATGTTCTTTCTAACAATTGAAAAAAGAATGCAACCATCTGTGATTTTACTGCTACTAAGGTCACATGAGTTTAAGGGACAAATTGCTAATAATTGTCCCTTAATATGTTTCATATGCATGATGCAGCTTCAGGTTTTGATTATAAGTTAATTAATTACAGAAAGCAGGAGAAATTGGGGGACTGGAAATATATCTCTTTTCTTCCAGAATGCAGACGCTTTCTCACTCAAAAGTCAGATCCCTAATGATCTGATTTATGATAGCTATAATTTCATTTCTACTGGATTATTACTTTGTGGTCTGGAATCTTTTAAGGAAAATTGTTCTCAGCTAGCAAGGAAAAAGAACCATACCCCCCCCCCCATTCATGTTATGCTACAAACACTCATATTTTTCATTAGAAATGAAGGACTTTTAGTCTGATGTCACATATATTTTCAGTCTAGAATCTAAATTATCTTTTACGCCTATTAGTCTTCAGTCTCCTTAAAAATAATAAAGAATTAATCTGGTCTTGTAATTCTAAAGCAGGGTATTTACCTGGGCTATGTAATTTAACAGAAAGGAAAAAATGTGTGGACAATAATTTATCCTCTTTAATTAAAATAACTAAAAGTATTGTTCCAATCTACAAACATGTCACTCAAAAGGCTAAATTGAAACAAGTTGTATACCCTGGTTGATGGTGTTTGGATAAGGGAGCAAATTCATGGATTTCAAGCACAATATTAAGCTTTATTATTCATAGGTAACATGTTTTAGCTACTGTGTCGTCAAAAAATTAGACAACCCCCCCCCCCCACAAAAAAATGCAACAGTCTAAATCCAATTTCTTTCTTTAAAGCAAGGAAAAAATACAGTACATGTTATAAGTGATGCAGGTGTTGCTGTAGCAAAAGTCATCTGCAAATCAGGAACTCAGCAATGATTAAAAACACCATTGCCCAATTTTTTTATTGTCTAGATATATTATACACAGATTATAGCTCTATAATTTAGATAGCACCAAGTTAAGGGAGGTTATTTTAAATACTTATCTTGACTTATGACAATATGATCTACTATCTCATCTTACTGGCTGCTATTTTGTATAGGGAGTAGGGCAATGTTTTCAGTGGCACCAGAAATAAATATTTGGGATGGGTGAAATATTTCCAAGTCATTGCTACTTTTGCAAGTTTTATTCAGATAACACAGACAATACTGTCATGCATTTACACTAATTTGCAAATTCCTCTCCATAAATATATTTTAAATGCATATTTTACTGTATTTAAATTGTTAAAGAGGGAATTTGGAAAGAGGAGGAATACGAGACCACCTTCTGCCGCATGAATCCCAGCGACTGGTTAGGTCCCACAGAGTGGGCCTTCTCCGGGTGCCATCAACACAACAATGTCGTTTGGCGGGGCCCAGGGCAAAAGCCTTCTCTGTGGCGGCCCCGGCCCTCTGGAACCAACTCCCCCCCGGAGATTAGAATTGCCCCCACCCTCCTTGCCTTCCGTAAGCTCCTTAAAACCCACCTCTGCTGCCAGGCATGGGGGAATTAAGGCTTCTTCTCCCCCTAGGCCGTTACAACTGTATGCATGGTATGTTTGTATGTATGTTTGGTTTTATATATTAAGGGGTTTTAATTTGCTTTTAGTATTGGATTTTATTGTATATTGTTCATGATTGTTGTTAGCCGCCCCGAGTTTTCAGAGAGGGGCGGCATATAAATCCAATAAACTTGAAACTTGAACTTGAAACTTGAACTCTGCCCTCAGGCATGGGGGAACTGAGATATTCTCTCCCCCTAGGCCTTTACAATTTATGCATGTTATGTTTGTTTGTAGGGATGTTTGGTTTTACAATAAGGGTTTTTTAGTTGTTTTAGTATTGGATTTATATGATGTTTTTTATTACTGTTGTTAGCCACCCCGAGTCTACGGAGAGGGGCGGCATACAAATCCAATCAATCAATCAATCAATCAATCAATCAATCAATCAATAAATAAATAATACAATTTTGCATGGAAATCTAAGAAAAAATAATAAATAAGAATAATTTGTTGTTATGAAATCTGATAGATAGCTGAAGTGCAATCTGCCCATTGGTTTGTAAAGGTCATCGTCAGATTATTTTGTTTAGGAAGTGACAAATACATTCCTTGAAGATCCTTAAAAGAACCAGGACATACAGTATAGTTATGCTCTAAAACCCAAATTAAAATAAAAGGACACAAGATGTCTCCCATGCTTCACATTGCAGAGCCATTATTAGTTCATATTTTAAACTGTTTCCTTGGTTACCTTCTTCCTCCTTTGTCCGCTATTTGTGATCTTATCTGGAGTAACGCCAAGATCCGCAAGTACTTTAGCTATCCCCCTAGCATCTACTCCACAGTTGGGTGCTACGTTTGTTTCACAGCGTCTATGTACATTCATCTTGCAAACTGTAATTTAAACCAAACAGAAGGGAGGGGGACCAGAAAGATCCAGGTTAAATAAGATTAAGCTGTCCTGATAAATTACTATCTATTATTTATCTGTGTTTTTCATAAAATCCCTTTTACAGTCCCTGTAGTGAGAATCTGATTTAATAGACTAAACAGATTGCTGACAGTTCAGATTGGTTTTATTCTATAAAGAAATGGCTTGCAGGATCAAACTAAAGAGTAACTCAGGGGTGAACTATACTCTCTCCACTTTGGGGGCTCATAGAGATTACTCCCGATTACTGCTGAATTTGGCTGGTCCAATTCATCAGTACAATTTTGGAGCCATTTGCAAACCCCCAAATTAAAAAATAAGCTCAATAATTTGCTTCCTTACAAAGCAACTTTTCCCAACTCATCTAAAATAGTGAAGAAACATGGGAAATTTTTGATCTTGCATGACATTATGGTTGCTTAAAAAACCAGAAAATATTTTTTGGGGGTAGGGATGGGAGGGACAGAAATTAAGCATGGATAGTGCTAGAAAAAGTTATTTAATCTGCCCCTATTCCAGCTACAATATTATTTTACAACAGCAATCAAATAAATGCACGGTAGGGACTTGTTCCTGTCTCTTCTTCAAATATTTGGTTGCAAATAGCTGTCTTTCTGGAAAATTAAAATGAACCCATTGTGGTACAAAAATAAGAAAGATCATGATGAACTCAAATCACATTCTCTGTCCTGAAATTCATAAGCCGACTCTGGACCGATCATAACTCTTCATTACAACTTACCTCATAGGACTAAGTTGTGAGGAAGTACTTGAACCTACCTGAGTTCCTGAAGGAAATGTAGGAAAAGAGGAAAGCAAAAACAAGCAAGCTTCCTTGTAAGATTTTAGAGTGAATTTTATTTATAGCTAAAATCAATATGAGCACTTTAACATTTTGACACCTCAAAGACTCACAATGTTGCATTAAACAGGAACAGTAATTTCAGTGAAGGGCTACCAAAAGTTTTACTACCACACTGTGGCTTATGCAGGACGCCCTGCATTTTCTTTCAAGATCTTTCAGTGCAAATTGGGTGCTCTGGGGTGGAGCTCCATTTTTGCTACCCCACTGGCACCCCCTTCCAATCCAGGAAGTAGCCCACCCCTGCATATTTTTGTTGCAATTTTAGTTCAGTTTTTTAAAAGCCAATTCTGGTGTATATTACTGATTCTCAACCTTCATTCTCAGAAGCCTTTACTTATCTATATGTCATCTCTTTCTCTGGGCTTTCATTTTATCCTCTTTTGGGCACAGCATGTTTTCATTTAATGTTACCACTATGATCATTATATCTCAGTCATTCCTCCAAAAGTCCCTTCTTTCAAATTCCTCTTATTTTATTTTCCCTCCATCTCTATACCACAGCTACTTCTGAACTCCATTTCATGCTTCCCAAAAGTCTCCCTTTGCACATCCCTTTTAACCCCTCTTATCCCCTTAACCAGTGTTTCCCAGCCTTGGCAACTTGAAGATATTTGGACTTTAACTCCTAGAATTCCCCAGCCAGCGAATGCTGACTGGGGAATTCTGGGAGTTGAAGTACAGATATCTTCAAGTTGCCAAGGTTGGGAAATACTGCCCTAAACGGTACTCCACAGTATTCTTTTTGTTATTTCTGCACCATAACACCTTTCTGAATCTATGTTTATTCTTTCATTTCTTTGTTTGGCTCAGTTTAATTTTCTATGTTTCCTCTGTAGAGATTCACTTGTTCTCTTTGTCTTCTAACCACAAAGCTTTTACTCCCTTAGTGGAAAATAACTGACAGATGGGCCATGCATGTAACTAGCTTCAATAAATAGGGATAACTGGCAGCAATTTCCCCAGTTACAGCCAGTTATATCAGTTACCATGGTCATAGCAACACAAGAATTTCCCACATCATCCTGTCTGTTTGCAGAAGTAACTGCAATCAGCCCTCGATCCTTGTAAATGCAGACCCAAATTAAGATTAAAAAAAGGAAAGACTATCTATGCTTCAAATATACAAATTGAAGCATCAAATAACTGGGGAGAGACTGTTTAATATCCAACCTCTTTTTTTTGGGGGGGGGGTTATTGTCATCATATCAGTGTTGGATTAGACTTGTGCTTTCTTGTGGAGGAAATGAAAATAATATATGCAGATTTTGCAGAAATGAAACGAAAAGTAATGAAATTGGTGGGAGAAAATTCCTCTATAGCAAATTGATACTGTCCCTCCTATATCTCCTATATCTTCTCTTCTATCCCTGTAACTTTTCTTCTATTCCCTCATTAATATACTGTATTTTATTCCTATATTTTCTCTTCTATTCTTTCCTTGATATATTTCACTTTGAATGTATCCTCTATAAACTGTATTGTGTATTATTGTGTTTTTGGACTAACTAACTAACTAACTAACTAACTAACTAACTAAACAAACAAACAAACAAACAAACAAACAAAAATTCTGGTGGAGAAAAAAATGATTTGAATAACTTTAGGTCCATCTTACAATCCTATCCTTTCCTATTTTGTTGTCATTATGTTTGGAGTGATGCCACACAATGAAACAATATTTATTACAAAACTGAGATTTCTATTTGCCCTTTTACCCAAAGAAAAAGGTCATTGTGCTTTCAAAACAGCATCTTTCTAGAATGGCCCTTAAATAATTCAGAAATCAAAATTCTCACATGATTTATCTCTGCTTTATTTGGGTTTTTACTGAGAGAAGGAGACCAAAGCTTACTCTGAATATGGCCCAATATTGCATTTTCTTAAAACACACAATTTACTGAGGAAAAGTAGAAATGTCTCCCACTCAGATTTGAAAAGGCCTGTATGAAAAATGACAGCAGTGATTTGACATCCTTGTTTTTCCTGGTCTTTCTATTCCGTTTGAAGTTAGAAATAAATAAGTAAAGGGAATATTTAAAGTAGTAAGCTTTTCCCCTCATGTGTGCTATGGCAGATATAGCAAAGTATAAACTGCAAGATATACAACACCTGTTATGAAAATGAGATGGCAAAATAGAGAATGCTGACCACAAACAAATGTGATTTTACATTGGAAAGTTGAAGTTTACAGCATTTCTCTTTACTCTAGAATAAATCTAATGCTGGCATAAATGTTTGGTAGAGGTTTTCAAAGGAAGGTTATTCATTGCTTTCACCTTCTAATTTTCCAATGCAAACAAAAATCCTTGCAAAAAAAGAATGCGTATAATTCACATTTTCATGCCTGATTCTGTGGTGGAATGTATGTATGCATAATAAAGCCATAATAAAACAAAACAGGTTCATGAATCTATAGAAATATTACATTTGGGCAAAGATCTGTGGTAAAACTATGCTGTTGAATATCTAATGTTTTTTTCTACCCATTCTGTCCAAAAACATTAATGTCAGCATTTCATAATCATATAATTTTTTAGCTTTGTAATACAACCTTTGGTACTCTATAGATTTATATTCCAATGGAAAGACAAAATAAAAAGAATCAAATTTGGGATATTTAAGTTCTGTGTTTACCATGCATTCATTATTTCATTTCCATCTCTATGTTTCTCCTGTGTTATTCCTAATACAATCTGAGAGAGATCTTGCAGATAGAATGAGTTTATTTAGCAAGTGTGCTAGTTCATATTAGATGACCTCTCACCCTCGAAGTGACAGTGGGAATTATGCTCATTTTACATCAGTTGTAACTAGTGAAAACAACAGATAGGAGAGTAGATTACATGTACACAGTGAATACATGTTTGTGTATTATGTCAGAAAATATAGTAAATTCTCAGATGTACCCTTTGCCTTCACTATGTAATCCTAATTGTCCCACACTGTAATTTTCCCCTCCACATTGATCACTATCAAATAATGGCATTAATTTAGGGAGGTTTATATTTTTGCATGTCACTTTCTGAATCTGGCCAGATTGTTTGCCATGTGCTTGCAATTTATACTGCTCATTACAGACAAAAAATCCCAATGAAAATGGGAATTTTATTCTAACAAGCAACAAATGGGTAGGAAAGCAATTGAGTCTTAATCAACCACACAGACTGAGAGTTAAATCTGAAAAAAATTTCAGTCTGGGCAAAAACTTCTCTGAACTTAAGACCAGAATTATATATCAAATTATTCCATTAATTGGTATTACATAATTTTGTGAGAACACTGTTGTATCTGTCACATGCAAATTAGTGCATTCCATATACAATTACACATGGAAACATAAATTATCCATAACAACTGGGTCTATAGAGCTTGATCTTAAGAACATGTTCAAGGCTACTGACTTGAGCAAGTGCAAATATATTTAACTCTTACTTTTGGAGTTTACATAATTTACTTGCAAGAGCTTAATTAGTTAAGTTTTATTAGTTAAGACCTATTTTGTTTCAGTTTAATGTCCCACAGGTGCTTTTTCAAAAGGCCCCTGGACTTTGGGACAACCATGACCTGGATGACTGAGAATCTCCATAGATGTTTCAGTTTAATGTACATCAAGGTGGACATGAATGGGACTAAGCTATAACATTAATAGCAAAATCTGCATTTAAAGAGAAAAAAGCATCTGACCTTTGCATTGTAAACCTTGTCTCAGAAGACCCCAAAGCAATGAACCACAGTGGTCACAGAAGGTGGGCACTTTATAATTGTGAATGCTAAACTTGTGAGGCATGTTGACACTGAACCGCTGAGAACCCACCTGCAAGATAAAAAGTGCGAAAGGACAAAAGTTAGCATGCTTCATCCAGTGTGGCTGGTTGGTGAATTTGGGGAGATGAAGTCCACCCATCTTAGAGTTGCCAAAGTTAAACAAACAAACATTGAATTCATCTCAACTACTAGAAAAATAAAGTTGCTACCCTCTCAAGTATTTTTTTTAAGTTTCCTATCACACTTAAAGATAGACAGTGTTACTGCAGCAGTTCAGAAATTTCAGAAAACTGGAATCCAAGAATGAAATCAATACAGGAAATCACAAAGTCCTGCTCGCATAATGTGTAGCATTAGTTGCTACTGTAGGTCACTAACTGGTATAAAATATGTCTTATTGAAAACACTGAAAATGTTGTCTTGCAAGACAAGGGGGACGTTGAAAATGAAGTCAGAACAATGAAATGCAATAGAAGTGGGATCGGAACAGGTGAACTTTTTAGCAAAGAGTCCATGAGTGCCCAGTACCTTATTACACTGTGAGAGTTGAGATTAGCTTTCCCCAAATTAGTAGCCCTCAAGGAATGCTGAACTAAAACTTATATTATAACTTTCACAAAGCAAATTACAGTCAGTCATCTTCATAGCCTGGTAGGGTGGTTCAGAACCTATGCTATATTTCAATTTTTTTAAAAGCAATAATTATTGCTTTCATTGAAATGTTTCATTCTCCCCATACAGGTATAATTAGAATGATGTAAACAAATCAGAAACCAAACAAACCCCACCCATACTGTAACACTTTATCTCTCTTTTTAAATATATATAAACGGGAGAGGTGGTAGCAATTTACAGGACTGTCTCCTGCTGCATATCTCCCAGAGACCAATAAGATCACACAAAGTTGGCCTTCTCCAGGTCCCGTTGACTAAGCAATGCAGGTTGGTGGGGCTGCGGGGAAAGGGCCTTCTCTGTGGCTGCCCCGGCTCTATGGAACCAACTTCCCCCCGTTGTCCGTACTGCTCCCACCCTACTGGCCTTCTGAAAGGCTGCAAAGACCTGGCTGTGCCAGCAGGCCTGAGGGCCATGAACTTTACACCTGTCATGGTCAAATTGCATTGAATGGTATGCATATGTGTTAATTGGATTGTTTGAGTTGTGGGTTCTTTAACTGGGGTTATCATTTTAATATTTATATTTGACTTCTTTTTTATTGTAAACTGTATTTTTTACATTGTTGTAAGCCGCCCTGAGTTCTTCGGGATTGGGCAGCATAGAAGTTGAATAAAACAAATGAACAAATAAATAAATAAATAAACAAACAAACAAATAATAAATTTGGTAAGATTAAGAGGTTTTCCAAATGAAAATGCAGTTTAGCGTGGGTAAGGTGAACTCCCATTGCTAATCACATTGACATGGAAATGATTTTGATCTATCCCTGGGCAGATCAGGAATAGATCAAAATCAGATATTGTAGATATGGACAAGAAACCATTGTGCTGAGGCAGTGGCTCCAGTATATGACTGCAATATATGACTGCCCTGTGCTTCAAGGGACAGACTGTATGATCACTGGAGGAATCATATGGCTCACCAAACCTACCATCATATGGGATCCTTTATAGCAGGATGCTGACATAATTATGAAAACCAGTAGGATGGTAAATACAGCATTAGGAATTAGGAAAATGAGGTGGGTATTTGCCACATTGGGAAAACACTAGCAATTTATTATTTTGTATTTTCGTGAAGAGGACAGAAGAATGAGTATTTGGACATGGACTTGAGAGACAAGGCAAGTGGCCAGCAAGGCAACACTGACTGCTTAGCAGTCCACTGTGGTCAGCCATTGGCCAGAAAAGGCCATAGCTAAGTAATTTCGGCTCTCTAAGAGCTCTAGAGCCATGATGTCTTTGCTCACAGCGTCTTGATGTCTAGATTTGAAGAGAGTCCAAACAACCTAGATCAGTTTTGTGTGTATTTTAAATCAAGAGATGGAAAGACTGGTTATTTGGAAGAACCTTGCCTTAAACACATTAACTCTGCACAGTTTCCTTTTATTTAGGCATTCCTTCTGTAAATATTTACCTCATCATGGGCTTCCTGCTTCTTCAAGCCAGCACACTTTGTTATTATAAGCTCATGGCATCGCTTGTGGACTACGCAAGTGCAAACTGTAAACAAGAGATTATTTTATCCATTATGAAAGAGAAAAATTAAATTAAATGAGACATTCTGGGGGATTCATCCCTATCTTCCTTCCTCTCCAGGGGTCTTCTACAAGGCCTAAATTAGATTCTGTTCTGTGTGGAAAAGGGGGCAGGACAAAGGATAGTCTAGTAATCCTATTGGAATTGTGGCTTCCAAGCGGGCAAGATAACTCTCAAATTAATAAGAGTAAAGGTAGTCCATATTCTTATGACTTATCACATTTTAAATAGTGTCAAAATATCTGTTTGAACTTTCACAGAAGGGAAATGAAGTTTTGAGGCTCCATAAACATTCTAAATCAATGAAATCATATTGAACAATCTGGAAAAGGCAACAGACTATTCCAAACTACCCTATAAGGAAATATCTAGAACACAACTGCCCCTTGTTGAAAACGAGCTGTTACAATGTTATTGTCAAGTGATTTTGGTGATACTTTATTACTTTAGAATTGTAAGCTACTTGGAACAGACTGAGTAGATGGCATACAAATAATACAAAAAAGATATAAAATAAATTCATATTTATTAAAAAAATGGAATTGTTTTGGACATGTTCAACCTTAATGCAGTGATACTTGGACTCTCATCCTTCTATTTCACTGCCTCTCTTGGCATGAGAACAAAACATCTGAAGTGTTTATTTCTGTTTAAGGTTACTCATAATTTCCTGTGTCATCCAAAACCAAACAAATTGTAGTTAACCTTAATTACACCTATCTGAAACAAATCAGCTTCTAATAGTGGATTTTGACTAATCACAGTGACAAAAACTGAGGTGAAACTAGGTAGCAGCCAAAATTTTGGTTAATCTGTAAAAATAAAGACTGATCAGTTTATTTGAAGAAGAAAACTGGGTAAGTTATAGAAACTTCTATACATGAATGACCTGATTTTTACTGTTTGTTTTGCAGCAGTTAAACAAACATCCTAGCTGTAAAGTGAACACAATGGTCATTAACAGAATCAATGAGGTCCTATGGGCATTTTTTGCCAGAAATCAGACCAAAGACCAGAAATTGACAAAATACATTATAAATTATGGTCATATGACTGCAGAGTGCTTCAACCAGCTGTAAACCAGAGCTGGTTGCCATGTGCCCAAAATATAGTCATGTGACCATAGCAGGGTTTGAACTTCAGAACTGAGTCATAAATATCATTTGGGAAGGTTGTCAGAACTTTGAGTGGTCACTAAGCAACTAGTTGTTATGTGAGGCCAACTTGTATTTGCTTGACAAGGAAAGGGCTACTTGTGTTTGCTTGCCTGCTTGCTTGTCAAACTATCATGGATCACCATGTCAGTACACTCAACATATGACTACAACTATAGTTTGGAGCTTATTAAGGTCAGCTTTTGAGTCGTAACCTTTCAAGGTTTGTTGGGTTCTAATCTCTTTTCTGTATAATATTTTTAGTATGCTGTATCTTTCTTTCATTTTTTTTGAATTGGCTACTACTGTGAATTGGCTAATATATTGTTAATCTTTAGTATACCAGTTTGAAGGGGGAACCTTTTTTCTGAATTTAAAGATTTTTGGGAAGACCATCTTTATATCTATTCCTATCTTAAACGTCATGTTGTTGTATTACTGCTTTTTGTCTGGTTATCATATTCATCCTTAATGATTTCTTTAAGTTCATTCCAGAGTACCTCTGGTTCTTTATCAATACGTTTTAGTACTTCAAAGTGATTCCCGATATTCTTCTTGACAATGATATTTATGTACAGAAGATCATATTGTGAAAACGAATTGTTTTTCTTCTTCTTTAGCTTAATTTGGAGCTTGTTCCACAGTCACCTATAACCGAAGCATCTATCATTGTTGACAATGATACGATCAATTTGATTTCTATGCATCTGATGATGTTGTTTCAGTTGTTTGATGGTTATGTTTGCTTTGAAGAAATCCAGCCAGTGACATTCTATGAAAGTGAAAGCTAGACTTTGAAGAAAATGAACAGAAAAAAAATACTGACAGTTTTGAAATCTGGTGTTGCAGAAGATATCTGAGAATATCATAGCCATCCATAAAGACAAAAAAATGTATTGTTGCAGAAATAACCCAGAGCTCTCATCCAAGACACAAATGACCAGGCTCAAATTATAGTATTTTATAAATATTATGAATTAACAATCAATACTCATGATGAAAATCAGAGTCTTAGTGGAAATGAACAAGCTTTTTCTCAAAGAGTCTATGCAAGGATATATGTCATAATTTAAAACCTAAAACCGATTACAAATAATCTTAATCCTAAAAGTTATATTAATATCAAATAATGTGTCCAAAAGCAACTAACGGCTCTAGGTATGCATTAATGATGCTACCTAGTTTGGGTAATGAAACATCTACAAGAAAACAACCAAGTTCAGCTAGCACCAAGGATCCCTCAGGTCTGGATTTTTTAACAACCTAAGCCAGTGATGGTGAACCTATGGCATGGGTGCCACAGGTGGCATGCAAAGCCATATCTACTAGCACACCAGCTGTTGCCCTAGCTCAGCTCCAACATGCATATTTGTGGGGGCCAGCTGGTTTTTGGCTTGCACAGAGGCTCTAGGAGGGAGTTTTTGGCTTCCAGAGAGGCTCAGGGGGGATGGGGGAGAGCATTTATACCCTCCCCCAGCTCCAGGGAAGCCTTTAGAGACTGGGGAGGGCAAAACATGAGCCTACTGGGCCCACCAGAAGTTGGGAAACAGGCCATTTCTGGCCTCCAGGGGGCCTCCAGGGGGCCGGGAAGCTGGTTTTGCCCTCCCAAGGCATTGAATTATGGGTGTGGCACTCACACGTGCGTGATAGCACGCGCCCACGCACTTTTGGCACCTGAGAAAAAAAAGGTTTGCCATTACTGACCTAAGAAATAAAACTAGAATTTTCCTATTGGTTAACTTATAACTTTTAAATTTATTTATTGATTGATTGATTTATATACCACCGAATCCCACAGGACTCAGGATTCTCAAATTAAGAACCCAATGACAACTATTTTTGTATTATCATCTTATCCTGTCTGTACTAACACCTTCTACACTTTCTATATCTACTCACATAGTAAATTGGGAAGGATAGGGGGTAGTGTAATAGCAATGCCGATTGTATTCAATTCTAGACTGTAAACTTCTGAAAGATATCACAACGAGCCATTGTGGGCAGCTGTTAAATCAACACTGCTGCACTGTACTTTAACCAGGTCTTTATGGGGGCCATCTGGGGATTTTTATTAATTGTATGTCTTTTTTGTGTTTATTTTCTATTTTTATTCTGTTGTATGCTGTCCAGATGAAGTCTGCGTTACAAAAACCATGAAGGAAACCGGCAAATCGCCCTGAGTCTCAGGAGAAGGGTGGCCTAGAAATTGAAAAAATAAACAATCTTGCTGGATTAAGAAGAATGGATTCAGCAAGGCTTATCTTTTATCCAAAATCCATGAAAGCTCTCAGAATATATTTCATTATTCTCTGTAGAGAGTCATCTCAGGTGCAGCATATTCAGAACAACTTTCCCCTTGCTGAAACAAGTATGATCAAGGAAATGGAGCACCTCCCTTATGAAACCAGGTTGCGAGGCCTTGGTCTCTTCAGCCTTGAAAGACGGCGTTTAAGGGGTGACTTGATCGAAGTGTATAAAGTGGATAGAGAAAAATTCAAGGGGGCACTCCCTAAAGCTCACAGGTAAGAAAGTGAGGACAAATAAAGGGAAATATTTCTTCACCCAGGGGGTCGTTGGTTTATGGAATTCACTTCCAGAAGAGGTTATGGCAGCTGTCAGCCTTGATAGCTTCAAGGCAGGATTAGACAGATTCATGGATGTCAAGTGTATCGGTGGTTATTGAAACGGATGTCCATGTGCTGCTTCTATGTTGGTTGAGGCAGGCAGGACTTGGGTACCATTTGTTGGGGGTCAAGGGAAAGGGAGGGTCTTGCCTTCTCTTTCTGCTCAAGATCCCCATGTACAATTGGTGGGCCACTGTGTGACACAGAATGCTGGACTTGATGGGCTTTGGCCTGATTCAGCATGGCTCTTCTTATGTTCTTATGTTCTTATGAAAAGGGCTGAAATATCAAGTTGACTATACATACTTTTTTATTATTCAGGTGAGGACTGCCTAAATTACTGGGAATTTATTTTTAAAAAACCTGCAAAGAAGTCATTTCCTCTAAGCCTCAGTGATGGGATGTGAAATTGATCTTAACAGAATAACAGAGTTGGAAGGGACCTTGGAGGTCTTCTAGTTTGACCCCTTGTACAAGCAGGGCCACCCTATATAATTCCAGAGAAGTGGCTGTACCGTCTCTTCTTTAAAATTTCCAATGATGGAGCATCCACAACTTCTGAAGGCAAGCCGTTCCACTCTTCTCGTTGTTAGGAAATTTCTCCTTAGTTCTAGTTTGCTTCTCTCCTTGTTTAATTTCCATCTATTGTTTCTTGTTTTGCCATCTGGTGCTTTGAAAAATAAGATGACCTCTTTTGTGGCAGCCTCTCAAATATTGGAACACTGCTGTCATGTCACCTCTAATCCTTCTTTTCACTAGAGTAGACAAACCCAATTCCTGCAACCATTCTTTATATGTTTTAGCATCCCTCTAATTTTGGGGAACTGGGGGAAGAAATGCTCTCTAGGAAATGATTAAATAAGAGAGGGCATACACAACAAGCTATTTAATGGGCATAGAAAGAAACTCAGAAAAGAATTTCCCTAATTTGGGGCTGATTTGTACTATGAGATTTTCAAGATTCTGTTAAGGTAGCCTTACAATAAAGTAGAATTAGCTCATCTGGTCAGGATTCTGGTCAGAGAAACCTGGCATCTAATAATCAGGATTCCTTATACATTCCATACCTATTCATAAAATGTATAATTTTACTTACCTTGACATTGGTACCCTTGCTTTCCTATTACTCCCCTGTTGTTATTGTTGTTGATGATGATGTTGTTGTTGTTTTAAAAAAGAATGGTAAAGAACACATTAGAGATAGATCAAAGATAGAATTTCACACTGTCATTTATCGTAAAGTAAATGGCTAAAAATGACCATATGGAAGACCATGCAAGGTACATTCCTATTTATGCACAAATGTTCTCCTTTAAATTCCACAGATACAAATAAATAAATTGTGTGATAATTTATTTTATTTATTTATAAAACCAACTTTGCCTTTTTTCATCTTACATTTTATGAAATGCCACCAAGCAACTTACTTTTCATTTTCTCTACTAACTCAAACGTTTTCTAGTATTGATAAGGCCTTGCCAATCTTATCCCTAGCATCCTCATTAGCTGTGAATCTCCCAAATGTTTGGCAACGGCTACCTTCTTTGTTTCATCACTGCAGAAACCAGAAAAGCTATCGCTGAACTCTCTTCACCACAACACAAAGAGTCCTATAGTCCAAATTAATTTTACATTAATCTGAACATGACCTTCTGCTGTGGTTCTATTACAGTTCCAACAACAAATTAGATCCCACTGATGTTCGCTTCTATGTAAAGATATATGGATCAGGTTCAGACAAAGTGTTTCTACCTTACACTGAGGCACAGTTGCTTAGCAATAGAATCAGAAGGGGTGAGATAACCTGAAGGAGTTCACTGAGCTATAGTTTGCATAATCATGCCATAGCAGTGGCTATGAAGTTCAGTATGGCTGAATATTTTTGATATATTCAATTCTTTTTCACTATTTGGCAATGAGAAAATCCAAATCAAGGAAAATCTATACTATTTGCCTTACAATGCAACAATATATACATATTTTCTGTTGTGGTTAGCTCTGGCCCAGCTCCTGCCCCAAGGACTGTGGATGTGGGGGAGACATCCACATGCTGCAGGCCTGTTTTGCCCCCGGTGGAATCTGCTGATGAAGGCTCCTCTGACCAAGAAGACATGAGTGACAGGGAGGAGGAGAGTGTGGCAGACAGCTCAGAAGGAGATCAATTATCTAGCTCCTCCTTGGATTCAGAACAAGAGTTAATGATACAGCCACGCATGCGGAGAGCGATGCATAGGCAACAACAACTGAGAGATTATTATCAAAGAAAATGAGGCCACCTGTGGTTGGGTGGGGCTGTGGTAATTAGTGAGGCTGTTATAAATAGCAGCCTGTGGGTTTGGCCATTGTGGAGGATTATCTGATTGTTGTGTTTCCTGACTGCTTTATTGACTTTGACCTTTTGTGTGCTGATTTTTCCCCGCTTTGAAACTAAACCAGGGCAAAGTGTGTTTCACTTTGTGAAAGAAGAAGGACTGTGACTTGCCTCACAGCTGCAAGCAAAGTATCACAGAATTGATAAGGGACTTGTACAAATTATCAGGTTTTTTTGAGACCAGTGCTCTTTGCTATACCAAAAGAGGGCTTAGGTTAAGTGAATTTTCCTTATAAAGAACATTGTTTTGAATTTTCAAACGTGTGTGTGTCTGAAATTTGTACCTGTGAATTTTTGGGAGGAGTCTACCAGAGAGCTCGACAGAACATCTACTCAGAAGCAAGTCCCATTATATTCAGCGAATCTTACCCCAGTAATGTGTTACTCGGATTACACGCTTAATCTTTTTTTACTAGAGGTATAAAAAGGTACAAAACTAGAGTACAAAGAATTTGATAGCCACTATGTATGCTTGCATAATGTATAATTAGGTAAAAAGGTACATAACCACAAAGTTACAGAAAGCCTTTGCATTTCTCAATGTATAAAATAATGACACTTTTATTTCATTAATTGTTATTTCCCTAAAAGGATTAATGCAAAGGGTTTCCAATAGCCAAAACACCAATAGTAATCATGTTACCATGAAAAAAACTAAGCCAGGTGATATGAGAAAAGTCTCCATGTAATAAAATTTACCATATAAAGTCTCTGCAGTGTGAACAATAGGTTGGTTGTCTAAGATAGGTGGCCATAAACTTGTGCCCATTAACCTGATGGACCCTGCGTCGCACTGCCCCCTGGCGCTTCCTGGGGCGCATCCGTTCCCTAAATACTCTTTCTTCATTGTCTTTGGTTGCTGAAGGGAATAAAAAGAGAGACACAGAGAGAAAATGGGAGAGATTAACAAATATTAATATTCCAGGCACAAAACTGAAGAACAGAAACAAAAAAGCAGAATGCACAACTTCAAATCAATTCTCCCATATCCAGGTATTTTATATGTATCCCACCACACTCCCATACTCTTTTCTGATATAAGCATGGTGAATCATTTTGTTATAAAACAAATGTTTAATATGTATGATTGTATGAATTGGTTTAAATGTATGCAGAAACTTCATTAATTTAATGTTTTTGAATGTGCTGGACTTCCACTCACTTCCAATGGGTATACTGGTTGGAGATCAATGCATCCAGAGATCACCAGGTTGGAAAAGGCTGGTGAAATATTTGAAGTCATAAAGGGTTTAGCTATGGATATATAATTTTGAATACTTTGGGGACTAATGAACTGATAGTTGGGAGGGAGAATGTCTGAGATATTAAATTAGATCTATTATATCCCACCTTTCCTCCTGGAGTTTAAGATGATTTACATGGAGGAGTTTAAGATCATTTACTTTTATCCTTACAATAATAATCCTCTTAGTATTTTGGGCTGAGAGAAAGAGAGGAGCCCAAAGTCAAGGTTCCCTCATGGAGGATGGATTTAATCCAAGGTCTCCCAGTGTGTTGATCTTGTCCAACACATTGATTGCTACACTACAATAGTGTATTTTTCAAAATCTGGGTTTTAGTGAATTTCACCAAGACATCTCTTCACAAATTCTTGTAGAGGTCTTGATAATAGATCTTGCTGGAGTAAGCCCTTTTGAAGATATAATGTGCAGTTGTGAAATAGCTGACAATGCTGACTCATAACACTGTCACTTACACTGGTGTCCAAGATCCAGCACCCAAACCTTTCATGGCTATTAATTCTCAGAAGTCTATATATTGATTGATTGTTAACAAAATAAATCACATTATATCTCTTCCCTTAATGAAATCTCAGGATAATAATGCAATATCTGCATTAGAGATATTGAAAATTAATTATTGAGGTGAGGCAACAGCTAATTCTATCAACACACCTCCTTTCAAAAGTATAGTAATCAGCATTTTTTCTACAGCTGCTTTAGGCAAATCGGATATAAGAGCCAAACATTTTGTTGTTGTTGAGAAATTCCCTTTTGAACATCAAAATACTAGGATTTTGTATTTTGCATTTTTGTTTTGTTTTAATGGGAATGTAGCACTCCTCCCTCTTATCTTCAGCTATTGCAATCATCATAGTTTCTGCGGAAGGCATGATGTGCAAATCTCTCTCTCTGATACACATATGCACATTTTGGCCACCAGCTGCATTTTCAGCATCAAAGCAAAGTCACACTGATGCTATACTGATGCTTCCCGCTGTGTTACATTTATCTGAATAGGCGTCTCACAGCAGCTTCAAGTCCAGCTTTTGAATTTGCAGAAGGGGGGGAATCATAGAAAGGACTTGTGTCATCCAGCCCAGTTAAAGAGGGACATCTATGGGAATAAACCCAAAGGATTCAACCTCCAGGTGATGATCTCAGAGAGCTGCCTTGTGTCATAATGAATATATGGGATGAAGAGGGAACAGGAAATATTTCCAGACTTGAGGCTTTGGGTTTCAAAATGACCAACATTCAGCTAATCCCAAGATACTACTGTCCTACAGAACACTTAATGCTCTTAGGAAAAGTGTGAGCTAGCATAAAGTGAAGGGCAACACACTTAAAAGTTTTCCCCAATTACTGAGATCTGCCTTTGAGATCCTGTTTTAGTCTAAATGTGCGGTGTGTCACACCCTTTGAATGTCAAACAGTTTTTACTGAGGCAGCCCAAGTATCTCAAGGCATCATAGCAAGACTTCTGGTTAAAAAAAAATCCTCTAGAATTTCTATTATCTTGTATTTTGGTTAATTTTGTTTAAATACACAATGGTTGTAGATCAGAGACAAAATGCAAATTTTGCCTAAGTTTGATCCATGGACTTTCCAGCAAAAAAGAACTGGTTGCATCTAAGGAAAAGCATACCTGGAATCAATGATCTTTTCTATGGATTATGATGTCTTGAATTTATAACCTAACAAATCTGGAAGTTATTCGGTAAATAATCTGCTTCAGCTCAAAATTTGACTCAACTGAATAGTGAGATGTTAGAGGTAACAACTCACAGATGATTGAAGTTCCTCTTCTTTGAGTGGGACTCCAATGTACAGAATCTGATCTGCTATCTTCTGAAGTTCCTTCCCCTGATGTTGTAAGACAAGATAAGCAAGAGTTCAATGTGCAGGACAGTTTGCAAAGAACAAAAAACTGGACAGTCTTGGTATTTATTTTCCCTGCTGTGCTTCCTTAAATTATTTCTGAATATTACTACCACTAGTAATGGTTGAAACCTTAGTTTAAAACCCCAGGTTTTTTTTAACTAGTTAGAAAAAGCCAGAGTCTCCCAAATTATTATCTAATGAGAAACAAATGAGTCCTCATTCTCATCTCACATACAGGAGGAGAAGATAGACTTGCCAATCCAAAGATGCAGCAGTCCAACTATAATTTTCTAAGTCAGGGTTCCCCAACCTTGGCAACTTTACAACTTGTGGATTTGAACTCCCAGAATTCCACAGCCAGCTGAGGAATGCTGGGAATTGAAGCCCACAAACTGTAAAGTTGCCAAAGTTGAAGAACTCTGTTCTAAATGAAAGTTCAAATGATCATTTCATCTACATTTAGAAGTGTATGCAATACCTCTTATAAAATTAGCCTATGCCTATTCAATTGGAGTACAAGTGGTAGAAAGAGCAATTAAACGAATTGTTAAGAACAACTCTTGTACTCTTCATCACCCACTAGAACAGTGATGGCGAACCAGAAAGCACATACATGTGTGTGTGCCAGAGTGCTGGAAATCCAAAGATCAGCTGGCTGGCATGCATAGGCCTGTTTTTGGCTGTTTTTGAAGCTGTTTTCAGGTTATTATTTGGATCCTTTTTAGGCTGTTTGGGGGCTGTTTTTAGGCCATTTTCAGGGCATTTTCCGATGCTCCAGGGCCCGGGAAGAGCAGCTGGCATGCCAGAACAGCTGACAATGGCACACATGCCCACAGAGTGCCACTCTGTGTGCCACTTCTTGCATGTATGCCATAGGTTCGCCATCATGGGACTAGAACATATGGAGCCTCATCCCACTATATCAAAGAGTTGTCCTAACTCTATCATGCCCCGTGAGACTAAAAGTAGACAACTTGGTGCCCTCCATACATTTTGGACTTCAGCTTCCATTAGCTTTAGCCAACATGGCCAAACACAATATATCATATAAACAGTAGTTTAAAATATCAAGAAAAAAAACCCTAGTGCCATCTTTTTTTAAAAAAAAGTAAAAATAATTCATAAACAGTTCAACCGATTCTACTTTCAGAATGTGAAAAGGCTTTACTGCAGTAGCTGATGAGGCCAGAACAAGGCCGAAATGGTGCCATCCTAGTCTCCCTTAATTTTAAAATTTCAGCAAAAAACATGTGAGATATAGATATATGTGTGTGTGTGTGTGTGTGTGTGTGTGTGTGTGTTTTCGTAGATTGATTTGTATCCTGCTATTGACTGTAGTTGTGAGCCGCTCCGAGTCTTTGGAGAGGGGCGGCATACAAATCTAATAAATGAATGAATGAAATATATATATATATATATATATATATATATATATATTTATGTCGGATCACCCTGGTATATTGAAGGAACATCACAGCTCCTTTTTGCCTCTAGGCCCAACCCAGGACCATTTCAAGGCAGTTAATTTATTTATAGCCGACAACTATATTCTGTATGTGTCAAATGTTTTTTTTTTAGCTTATTATATATATATATATATAATTATATTATATATATATATATAATTATATATAATTATATATATATAATTCATTCATTCATTCATTCATTTCTTAGATTTGTATGCCGCCCCTCTCCAAAGACTCGGAGCGGCTCACAACTACAGTCAATAGCAGGATACAAATCAATGATCCAACTCAGCAGAAAAAAATGATAGTACTCAATTATGTTATCCGCCTTATTTTCTCAAAATGTGGTAGGTTGCTCTATATAAGTGCCAGGTTTAGAATATGTATGCTGTACTTTACTTAAAACTAAAGAAAACTAAAACTAAAGAAATATATAACACTGTGTTTCCAAACCATTTTATGGGACTCTAAATTAGTCACTTGTGCCGTAGCAAAATCAATGATGTAATGAAAAATCATTACTTAATTTAATTTTTGGTACACACTCAATGGAATTTAGGAAGGAATTTAGTAAAAAGGTCTGATCCAACTAAGGGGTGCCAAAATGGATTATCTCAAGTATAGATAAAGCAGCTAAGGTGAAACAAAGTAATTTAGAATTAGAAGTCAATTATCACTGGGCAAAGGACTAAAAAAGGAGTGTTGCTTTCACAATATGGACCAAATATGACTATAACTGATCCAAAGATGAGCTACTCTGTTTCTCTCCCCATGTTAAGATTGCAGCATAACAGCAAGCCTTGTGATAGCATTGTTTTAAGTTGCAAACAGGGGTGGGCTTCTGCCTGGACAGGGGGGGGGCGCAGTGGAGTAGCGACATTGGAGAAATTTTAATAGTGTTCATAATTGAATACTACTGCCGCCAGAGTTTCTGTAATGTTAATATAGAAATACAGCTGGTGTTCTTTCTTATAAGATGGAGTCCATCCAAGGATGACTCAGATATGCATGGCATAAGTGATAGCACCGGCATCTATGCTACTGGTGAGATGGATGGCAAAACTTTTGTGTCTTTCCGAGGAAGGTGTTGTTAGGATTCACATGATTATTCATAGTTAACAGTATATAGCTCTATTTAAGAAAAACAAAAATATTTCCTGAACTTCAATTATACCACTTAACAAACAAAGTAATATGATGACCTAGCACAGGGGTCGTCAAAATGGTGGCGTGTGGTTCAGACACATAACGCACAGGCCATGCCCATGCCAGCTCCGCGAATGGGAGAAACGTCACAAAAGTCACACAACGGCAATGTGACACAGCAAGTTTGACACCCATGACCTAGCACAAGAAAGAAAGAAAGAAAGAAAGAAAGAAGGAAAGAAAGAAGGAAGGAAAGAAAGAAAGAAAGAAAGAAAGAAGAAAGAAGGAGGGTGGGAGGGAGGGAGGAAGAGAAAGAGAGAGAAAGAGAGAGAAAGGGTGGGAGGAAGAGAGAGAAAAAGAGAGAGAGAAAGAAGAGGAAGGAAGAGAGAAAGAGAAAGAAAGAGTAGGGGAAGAGAGAGAAAGAGAGAAATAGAAAGAGACAGAGTAAGAGAGAGAGAGAAAGAGTGAGAGGGAGGGAAGGAGGGAGAGAGAAAGAAAGAGAGGGAGGGAGAAAGGAAGAGAAAGAAAGAGGGACAGAGAGAGAGAGAGAAAGAGAGGAAGGAAGGAAGAGGGGGAGGAAGAGAGAGAGAGAGAAAAAAAGAAAGATTTTTTTTCTCCATGTAAACCAAATTTTTAATCAAGGACCCCCACTCCACCCCCCATCCCCATCAGTGGTGTCCCTCTTTACCAATGTGAAAATTTGGTCACTATTATCCATGTCACATTATTACATTGTTATTAATACCTACACACACACACACACACACACACACACACACACACACACACAGGTTAGTCAATTTGTTCTTCAGTTTATGCTCCTGTGAATGAAGTGGCTCCTGTGAATAAAGTGGCTGGGTTTAAGGCACTTTTGTGTGATTGATGTATCAAACAAAAGGGAATCCAATTTGAGAGACATAAGGCATTTAGTCTCTCTAATGCTTTTAACTATACTTCAACACCCATAAAAGTTTGAACAATACTTATAATAAAACTATAAATTCGATGGACAAATGCAACTATTAACTAGAAGCCAGCAAAATGTGTGTGTGTGTGTGTTTGTATAGTTTATATGTTTTATAGCAGTGTTTTTCAATCAGTGTGCCGTGGCACACTAGTGTGCCATGAGACATGGTCAGGTGTGCTGTGGGGAAATTAAACATGGGTCCCCAAACTATGGCCCATGCGCCGGATACGGCCCACGGATGGCCATATATCCAGCCCGTCACCAGCCGCCTCCATCCAAACATAAACATTCCCCTCAGAATCCCTCCAGCTATCAGCGACAGGAAGAATGGAGGCACAGGGAACGCTCACTGACCAATCACCTTCTAGGATTCATCCCAACCACTAGCGATGAACCAATAGCAGGCCGCCTCTCATCCACACCCAGAAAGGTCCCCGCTTGGGCTGCCGCGCACTTGTCATTGTGTGGCCGCGGCGAGTAATTGAAGCTGCTCCTCCTCCCCATGGTCCCGATTTCTAATCCTGGTCAGGACTGGAGGCAAATATTGCCACCACTAGATGAAGCCTCAGCCTCAGCTGGTTATGTCTATCCTATTCACACTGAGTATAAATACATTTAGAAACTATATTATTAACTGTATGTATAATATGTACTGTGTTAGAGTGTCATTTTGTGTCATTTTGGTTGGTGGTGTGTCCCAGGATTTTGTAAATGTAAAAAATGTGCTGTGGCCCAAAAAAAGGTTGAAATATCACTGTTTTATAGTAAAGTAGAATTACAGGAGTAGCTGATGAATAATCTTCGAAAAATAATTGAGATGGGAATAACAGAAATCTCAGAAGGAAAATGGCATCATATGCAGATTTGACTAAAGTGTAATGAACATTATTCATAAAATTGGCTTTTAATTTGGCTTTAAAATGCAAAGCTGAGTGGAAGGTATAACACAGGCATAAAATGAAGAAAGCCAACAAAAGCCCAAACTCTACCTTATTCCTAACTCCATACCAGAAAAACAATGTTGCTAAAAGGATGCTCCTTTTCTATAATTATACAAATATGCCAACCCTGCAGCTATATGATTATTTATAGCAAATATTCATGCTGGAGTAGGACTATATAATTGTTACTTCAAACCCACACAAGTGAATCATTTCCCTCCAGGCCGATAATATAAATAATTCCTTCACACCACTGGGGGTCACTCTAGTCTGGAATTTAAAACAGTATCAAATGCTTTTTTCCCCTTTTCCATTATTAGGTTTTGAAGACTTAAAAGTCAATTTCCCAGTAGCATGCACCACGAATGGAGTTTTACACAAAATTTGTGTATGTGTGTGTGTGTGGGGGGGGTGTCTGTGGAAGACTCAATAATATGTAGGAGTAGCATTTGGTCCAAAATATATATCTACAGAAAATACACTATATTAATTTGTGAATTCATAAAATGTGAATGAGTGAGCAGGAGAGACAAACAGACAGACAGACATTTTGTTATAATAAATTGATTGTCACTCAGTTTCTGTCAAGAAAACCTTAAGGTAAATAACCTGTTGCTAGGCAACAGGTGTCAACAAAAAGACTTCAACAACCAAGAACACAAAAAGGCCTCTTTTCATTTATAAAACATCGGAGACCTACGCTCCAATATTAGCATCTTCGTTTTCTATAAGTACATGCTTTCGCCCTCGCACTTTGAGAACAGCTACACAAAAATGTTCAATTATTTAAGGGAATATCCAAAATATCCATATTCAATAATTTCTATGATAGAAGTATAGATGGAGACTATTGTTTGTACTGTAAATTTCCTGATGCAAATGTGAACAAAATGTGGCTCAAGGATTTTTCAGAACTCTCTGCTGCTGTACTGAACATGTTTTTCAAAAGGCAACTGGAGTTGGTTGTTTCATTGAAGACCTTTCGCTTCTCATCCACGAAGCTTCTTCAGTTCTGACTGAATGGTGGGGAATGGAAGAATTTAAACCCTTCCACTCCCCACCATTCAGTCAGAACTGAAAAAACTTCTTGGATAAGAAGCAAAACGTTTTCATGGGGAAAAAAACCTAATATATTCCAGTTTAATTTAATTTAATTTAATTTATTTGATTTATATGCTGCCCAATCCCATGGGATTGTTCCCTTTTGAAAAGTACCTTTTAGACAGCCATGATCCGAATGATTGAAACTCCATAGAAACTTCATTTAATTGCCCATGATAATAATTATAATTAATAATAATAATTTATTAGATTTGTATGCCACCCCTCTCCAAAGACTCGGGGCAGATCACAACAGTGAAAAATACAATACAGTACAAATGTAATATTAAACTAAATTAAGACCCATATTACTAAAAAAAACTATCCATGCTACACAATCTTCTAGATTGCCTTCTAGAATGACATTATTTTGGGAATATTATGGAAAATCAAACAGCAAAGTTCAGATCCCAGAAAGGAAGCTGATGTTATTGATCAACTATTAGACTATCACTATTTGGTAAGCAAAGTAGTAGGTGGAATGTGTATGGGTGTCTGTAGTATACTGTAAGTACCTGTATAGTAAAGGACAGGGGTGGAAAACTATAACTTATGGACTTCAACCATGCTGCTCAGAAATTCTGGGAGTTCAAATCCACAAGTCATAAAGGGGCCATTGTTCCCTACCTCTGGTACAGGGGAAGGCCCATAACATACCAGGTCTTAAAGGTAAAGGTTCCTCCTGTATGCGTTCTAGTCATTTCTGGTTCTAGGGGCAGTGCTCATCTCTGTTTCTAAGCCAAAGAGCCAGACCTGTCCGGAAAATGTCTCCATGGTCATGTGGCCAACATGACTAAATCCTGAAGACGCATGGAGTGATGTTACCTTCCCACCAAAATGGTCACTATTTTTCTACTTTCATTTTGTACGTGCTTTCGAACTACTAGGTTAGCAGAAGCTGGGACAAGTAAAGGGAGCTTACACTGTTATGCAGTGCTAGGCATTCAAACCACCAAACCTCTGATGAAAAAGCTCAGTGTCTTAGCCACTAAGCCCCCGGCATCCCTTATACTGGGTCTAACACTCCCTAAAAGACCTTCAACTGACATGTGACTTGGGCCTGAATAAAGTATTTTCTTATACTGAATTAGCCTTCCCTACGGATTCATTTTATTCTATTTTTATTCTGTCTATTTTGTTCTGGTACATTAGGAAAATTTCAATTATTGCTCAGAGATAGCTGGGAATTATTTATTTAAACTTTATTTGTCTCTTTTTTAGGCTATAAATTTTATTTTTTTCAAAAGCAGCTTACATAAGATCAAAATGCAGAAAAACATCAATGGAAAACAATCAGAGTCAAGCTACCAGTCAAAATCAACAGAATAAAAGTAATTTTGGCAGGTCTGAGTAACAACTGTTAGTCAGTTATGTAAAGTTTATTTGCATGTTTTTAAAAGTTATGTAAATATCATTATCAAGCTAACCTGGTAGATCTTTCTTAGAGACGGAACTCCTATTCCACCCTTCACTGGAAAAATATGTGAATTCAAATATAAGTAAATAATTCCATTCCATTAAATTCCATTCCCCACTATTCTGTCAGAGCTGAAGAAGCTTCTTGGATGAGAAGCAAAACATCTTCTTTTTTAAAAAAATTAAATTGTTATAATAGTAACACATACACACTACAGTGATTTAATAGGAAAGTGAACACAAGAACAAGGTGACACAATCTGAAGTTAGTTGGGGGAAAGATCAAAAGCAACGTGAGAAAATATTATTTCACTGAAAGAGTAGTAGATCCTTGGAACAAACTTCCAGCAGACATGGTTGGTAAATCCACAGTAACTGAATTTAAACATGCCTGGGATAAACATGTATATCCATTGTAAGATAAAATACAGGAAATAGTATAAGGGCAGACTAGATGGACCATGAGGTCTTTTTCTGCCGTCAGTCTTCCATGTTTCTATGCGTGCTCCCATCACCCAACAACATTCAAACCCCTCCACCAAAATGTGGGTGTACCTTATTTGTAGCCTTTTTAAAAAAAGCACATTTGGGACAACCATGACCTGGATGACTGAGAATCTCTACAGATTTGTAAAATAAATATCTTTCTTTCTGCAACCTGCTCTAGACTTCTAACTGCAAAGTATAAAACCAGCTTTCATTTAGAACCTGTCTCTTCTGAATTATCCTGAATTACAATTTTGCAAATTAAAACAAAATCCTGCAGGGGACTATACTGTTTTTCTGGACAGCAGGCATTCTATTCTATTAACCACCAACACACCCACATATCATGCATAGTTTTCACCCAAATAGGTAAGCAGTCCTTGTTGTACTCTTCGCTTGGGTCCCTCTAATTAACTTCTTAGTGTTTATGTTGTTTGTAAAACCTTGGTGACTCTACGGTCATATTACCGTGGTGAAACTACAGATATCTTTTATGCACCAGTTGGCTACAAGTAGGAATGTTTGTAGCTTGAATTCTGGAAAAAGAGAACAGAATAGAATTGGAAGGGACCTTGAAGTCTTCCAGGGCAAAGCCCTGCTCAAGCAGGAAACCCTATACCAGTGATGGCGAACCTATGGCACGGGTGCCACAGGTGGCACATGGAGCCATATCTGCTGGCACATAAACCATTGCCATAGCTCAGCTCCAGTGTGCATGTGTGTGCCGGCCAGCTGATTTTTGGGTCACAGAGGCTCTGGAAGGGCATTTTTGGCTTCCAGAGAGCCTCCGGGGGGGGATGGGAGAGGACATTTTTACCCTCCACCTGCTCCAGGGAAGCCTTTGGAGCCTGGGGAAGGTGAAACACAAGCCTACTGGGCCCATGGGAAACAGGCCATTTCCGGCCTCCATAGGGCCTTCAGGGGCGGGGAAGCTGTTTTCACCCTCCCCTGGCATTGAATTATGGATGTGGGCACTCACGCATGAGTAAATGCGTGCTCTTTCGGCATCCGAGGAGAAAAAGGTTCGCCATCTGCCCTATACCATTTCAGACAAATGGTTACCTTATGTCCTCTTAAAAACCACTAGTGTTGGGGCACTTACAACCTCTGGGGGTAAGTTGTTCTACTGATTTAATTGTTCTAACGGCCAGGAAATTTCTTCTTAGTTGTAGGTTGGTTCTCTTCTTCACTACTTTCCATGCATTACTTCCTGACTATGCTGTTCTTAAAAAAATATTTAACTGGACAGATTTAAAACAAGTGTAAAAGTTAAAATATCTGCTGAAATAAACTGAGAGATTAAAAAATAATAATTGTACAATTAGATTTCCTTCCATCATGTCAATGACTACTCCAACTACTACATTGTAGAAAAAGAACTAGATGTATTTACTTGCCAGCATGAGTGTCTCTATGAGTGTAACTCTCACATTTCACAACTCCCACCTGAAATCTTAAAAAATAAAATTTCTTTCCAGGAGGAATTAGATCCTTTTATGGCATGTCGACTACCAATTCTGGTTTAGTTTGTACGTTGCTTGGCTCTCCAAAGTACTGCAGCTGTTACCGGGGGCGTCAGAGCTGTCTCTATGTTTGGTAACTGCATCACTGGCAGATTTCACTCAACTACCGTCATTCTTTCTCACGTATCCTGATGTCAGAATAGTATTTGCTATGAGAACAGAATTTGGCGGGCGGGGGGGTCAGGTCAGTTTGATGGCACTCCCTAATGTCCTCCTCCATTAGCTCCTGAGCTGTTAAGCCAAACAGTTGCAGGTAAAATGGGTCAGGAATGAGAAGATAGCAAGCAATTAGCCTCTCCCTTGAGTTTGCTCGTTTCCTTGCTCGTTGTTGGGGAAGCCGAACTTGTAAGCATGAGTAACAACTGAAGCAGAAGGGTCACTTTGGAACTAAATGGTAACAGATGCCAGTTGAAAGTAAACAAGGTAAAAACTGGCTGAGTTATCTTGTAGTATGCTTCCTGGAAAGCTGCTAATACTGACTAGGCAGTAAAAATTATTATTATTATTATTAATAATAATAATAATAATAATAATAATAATAATAATAATAATAAGATTTGTATGCCGCCCCTCTCCGGAGATTCGGACTGGCTCACAAAAAGAAAGCAGTACAAATCCAATATTTAAAACAGTTTAAAACCCTTAATATAAAAAGAGTCATACATCCCAGACAAACCATGCATAAAATGGAACGGCCCAGGGGAATCAATTTCCCCATGCCTGATGGCAGAGGTGGGTTTTAAGGAGTTTGCGAAAGGCAAGGAGGGTGGGGGCAATCCTGATCTCCGGGGGGAGTTCATTCCAGAGGGTCGGGGCCACCACAGAGAAGGCTCTTCCCCTGGGTACTGCTAGACGACAGTGTTTCGTCGATGGGACCTGGAGAAGGCCAACTCTGTGGGACCTAATCGGCCGCTGGGATTCGTGGGGCAGAAAGCGGTCCAGGAGATATTCTGGTCCGATGCCATGAAGGGCTTTATAGGTCATAACCGACACTTTGAATTGTGACCGGAAACTGATCGGCAACCAATGCAGACTGCGGAGTGTTGGTGTAACATGGGCATATTTAGGGAAGCCCATGATTGCTCTCGCAGCTGCATTCTGCATGATCTGAAGTTTCCGAACACTCTTCAAAGGTAGCCCCATGGAGAGAGCATTACTGTAGTCGAACCTCGAGGTGATGAGGGCATGAGTGACTGTGAGCAGTGACTCCCAGTCCAGGTAGGGCCGCAACTGGTGCATCAGGCGAACCTAGGCAAACGCCCCCCTCTTCACATCCAAAAGATGGTTCTCTAATGTTAGCTGTGGATTGAGAAGGACGTCCATTACCCTGAGGGGGTCAGTAATCCACCCCAGGGTAATGGACAGATAGATGGGATTGTCCTTGGGAGGTAAAACCCACAGCCACCCCGTCTTGTCAGGGTTGAGTTTGAGTCTGTTGACACCCATCCAGACCCTAACAGTCTCCAGGCGGTTACAGTACATCTGACCTTGTTTTAAGAAACAGCAAATACTGACTGTCTTTTTGTTATGCCTAGCCTCAGATGTGTAAGAGGAAAGCTGTACCTTACCTTGGATCCATCTAACAATAACAGTAATTTATTAAATTTAAATGCCACGCGACTCCCAGTAACTCTCCTGGTCCATGTTTAATTCCCAAGTGACAGGGAAAAGATTATCAAGACCCCCAGTTTGATGAGAGTGGAATACTTTGCCCACCAGGGAGGAGAGAGTTGCTGGGGTGGGGGAGGGGATCTCCGGGACATTGGAGAGCTGGAGTATAATGGTTATGACAGGGAGAGGTAGATAAGGTGGGAGCTGGTGGGGGAGGCCGCTCTTGGGGAACCAGGGCTCGCTGTCTTAGAGCAGGGGTCCCCAACCACCGGGCCGCGGACCAGTACCGGGCCGCGGGGCATGTTGCACCGGTCCGTGGAGTCAGCAACTGCCAGCCCTCATGCCGCCACCCCCTCCCTCCAGCGCTTCGCCTCCCGCCAGGCAAGAGGCCTCGGGAGGCAGGTTCTGCCGGCCACAGGACGATGGATGGGACAGAGGGGCGGGAAGGACCGAGAGGCTCAAGCCTCTTTTGGCTTCTGCCGTGGGGCGCTTTTGCGTTTTTGGCTGGGGGGAGGCAGGAGGGCCAGCCTGACCCCCTCTCTCCAGCGCTTAGCTCCTGCTGGGCAAGAGGGCTTGGGAGGCAGGTTCTGCCGGCCACAGGACGATGGCGGGAAAGAGGGGTGGGGAGGACCGGCACCCCCATGCTTAATCCCGCCCCTAACCACGCCCCTTTCCGCCCCCACTGGGCCATAGAAAAATTGTCTTGCTGAAACTGGTCCCTGGTGGAAAAAACGTTGGGGACCACTGTCTTAGAGCAATTACTTGTTCCTGCCACTCTGATTCTGGTTCATGCTGGCCTCAGGCTGCTGCTACTAAATGCCAGGTCTGTTGTTAACAAGGCCCCCCTCATTCGAGATTTACTCATGGAGGAGGGGGCAGACTTGGCATGTATAACCGAGAGCAGGCTGGACCATGAGGGGAGTGTTCCCCACTTGGCAACCCTGATGGGTTTCAGGTATTACATCAGCCGCAACTCCAGGGAAGGGGTGGAGAAGTGGCAATTATTTTCCGGAAAAGTCTTTGCCCTCACAGGATCCCTGCCCCAGAGTTTGTTGGGTGTGAATCTCTCCTCTTAAGGTTGGACTCAGAGGTTCAGTTTGGTTTGTTGTTGATGTTGATGTCGGTTCGCCATCACTGGTATAGGGTCTCTTGCTTGGAGAGAGGTTAGAGTAGAAGACCTCCAAGGCCCCTTCCAACTCTGCTGTGTTTAAAATATATGGATGGACACCTCTCAACCCCAGGTAAGACAAGAATAGAACACAGGTGCCTGTTGCCTTCTTCCTCCAAATCTTTCATCTTTGTTGTTAATGGAACCATCTTTAGTTTATTTTGTAAAAGGAAGAAAGAATGTTTCCTTTTAACCAAACATATGTGCCTCACAAAATACCACATTTCTCCTTATCAAGTCTCCTATATAAAGGTATGACAATAGAAATAACTGAAGGAAAGATAATGGAAAGTGGAATGATTTAAAGTGGGATACTTAAGTTCATGTAGTCTGTAACTATAACTTCCCCAGAAAACTCCCTGAAACATTAGGAAATGATGCAGATACACTCTGGGGCTAAGATTATGTTTCCCTTTCTTTTCTCCCTGAAACACACACATCTCCCATGCATGCACAAATTTTGCATCATGGCTATCATAAATTTTGGAAACCGAATGGTTAAAAACCCACTACAAGCAAATTACCCCAGATAGCCCCAATCAAAATGTGGCTTTAAAAATAATGCAATTTATTTACTTTATTGATTGGATTTACATCCCATTCTCATCTAATCTTGGGAGAGAAGCAACTGCTCGCTACAAATCAACAACAGTGCCCTTCAGATCCATGTGATCAGAAACACACATAAGGTACATTGTTAATAACTTCTAATTCTTGTATTCAACACTGAGCCAGTTTATGTTAGAATGTAAGAAGATTCCTAAACCCTGTCTAACCCAGCACACAGATTATTGTGGGAAATCCACAGGCAAAACATAAAAGCAAATACATGTTTCCATTAGTGCATACTAATGTACGCTTGCTCTGATACTGGAGGTAATATCTATCCCTGATGACTAGTAGGCTGCCTTGCATGAATGTCCTTGAATTTAAAAAGGATTTTCCTGGTCTCTTATCTAAAAAGAGTACCAGTTACCACTTCACAGCTCTATTCCCAAAGAGGTGGGAGCTGCAATGATCCATAAACATTAGTGTAGTCAATTGGAATATTTTCATTCCCTTTGCACCATCAAAGAGGATGAGATTAAAATCTAAAAAGCAGAACTCAGGAACCAGAAATCTTTGCAAAGGGCTTTGATTTAAATGCTTCTTGTGTCTAAATGAGAAAAAAAAACCCAGCATAAACTTTTGTTGAACTACAAACATGTGCCATTCACCAGTGTTTGGGTCGAACCCTGCAGAGAAAAAAAAACAATATAAATGCATTTTCTGTCTTTTTAATGGATCATCTTTTACAGAAAACCTGAACCACATGAGAGAAATAAAGGCCAAATATTATTCTTTAATTCTAACCAGTAGTTTGAAGACATGACAGAACTTATTAAATATGGGCCTCTGGAGGCAAAAGAATGTTCTGTGGCTAACTTGGACTAAGACAGCACCACGATTTATAAAAGGACTGCATTTCTGATGTTTACGTAGCCACTGAAACAAAAAAGCACACACACCCAACTTGCAAACTTGCACAATGAATTATGTACATACAACACACCTAAAAAGAACCAGAAGTAAAACATACCATGAGAAAATAGTCATGTATCTTAAAGCTTAATCACTTAGTTTCCAGCTAAGTTCATGATCTTGCAAACAAACAATCACTAAATCTGATTTTTTTTAAAAAAAGGTTTCTTGGCTGCAGAGCTAGTGATACATCAAAACTAAGATTGACCACTTATATAATGATATAGAGTGAGTGCATTGGGCAAATATACAGTCTTATCTTTTGGAGAAAAGTTATCTTTCTTAAATGCACCATCAATAAGAAAATATAATAGTTTTATCTTTCCAGAATCCATGTGAATTGGATCAACTATGAAGTTAATATGCAATTCATAGACTTATTTTTTTCCCTCATAGTGAGCTGATAGTGGTAAAGAGCCACAAGTAAATAACACAAAGGCTAACCCCAGTATGCGATTTTAAATCTTACTGGTATCACATACTTTATGTTGAAATAGATATACATCCTAGCTGAGGATTCTAGCAATTGCATTTTCAATGTACAGTGATCCCCCGCTCGTTGCGAGGGTTCCGTTCCAGGAGCCCCCGCAACGAGCGGGTTTTCGCGAAGTAGCGATGCGGAAGTAAAAACACCGTCTGCGCATGTGCAGATGGTGTTTTTACTCCCACAGCGCTAGCGAGGAGCCGAAGATTGGGGGCGGCGCGGCTGTTTGCCGCCGGCATGGAGGGCTTCCTAGCAGCCCCCCAAACCCGGGTTGGGGGTCCGGGGGGCGCTGTCTCTCGGCGCTTTCGAACCGAGTCCGGGAGCGAACTCGCTCACGGACTCGGCTCGAAAGCGCCGAGAGAGAGCGTGGACAGGCCCGTTCCTTGGCGCTGTCTCTCGCCGCCTTCGAGCCGAGTCCGGGAGCGAACTCGCTCACGGACTCGGCTCGAAAGCGCCGAGAGAGAGCGTGGACAGGCCCGTTCCTTGGCGCTGTCTCTCGCCGCCTTCGAGCCGAGTCCGGGAGCGAACTCGCTCACGGACTCGGCTCGAAAGCGCCGAGAGAGAGCGTGGACAGGCCCGTTCCTTGGCGCTGTCTCTCGCCGCCTTCGAGCCGAGTCCGGGAGCGAACTCGCTCACGGACTCGGCTCGAAAGCGCCGAGAGAGAGCGTGGACAGGCCCGTTCCTTGGCGCTGTCTCTCGCCGCCTTCGAGCCGAGTCCGGGAGCGAACTCGCTCACGGACTCGGCTCGAAAGCGCCGAGAGAGAGCGTGGACAGGCCCGTTCCTTGGCGCTGTCTCTCGCCGCCTTCGAGCCGAGTCCGGGAGCGAACTCGCTCACGGACTCGGCTCGAAAGCGCCGAGAGAGAGTGTGGACAGGCCCGTTCCTTGGCGCTGTCTCTCGCCGCCTTCGAGCCGAGTCCGGGAGCGAACTCGCTCACGGACTCGGCTCGAAAGCGCCGAGAGAGAGCGTGGACAGGCCCGTTCCTTGGCGCTGTCTCTCGCCGCCTTCGAGCCGAGTCTGGGAGCGAACTCGCTCACGGACTCGGCTCGAAAGCGCCGAGAGAGAGCGTGGACAGGCCCGTTCCTTGGCGCTGTCTCTCGCCGCCTTCGAGCCGAGTCCGGGAGCGAACTCGCTCACGGACTCGGCTCGAAAGCGCCGAGAGACAGCGTGGACAGGCCCGTTCCTTGGCGCTGTCTCTCGCCGCCTTCGAGCCGAGTCCGGGAGCGAACTGGCTCACGGACTCGGCTCGAAAGCGCCGAGAGAGAGCGTGGACAGGCCCGTTCCTTGGCGCTGTCTCTCGCCGCCTTCGAGCCGAGTCCGGGAGCGAACTCGCTCACGGACTCGGCTCGAAAGCGCCGAGAGAGAGCGTGGACATCGCCCGTATCTAGAAGAAGTTGCCACCCGAGCGCTCTTGCCCGGCGGGAGGCGAAGCATATGGGTGGGGGGGCTGTCAGGACACCCTCCCACCCCAGCACTTTGCATCCCGCCGGCAAAGAGCAATAAGGCAGCAGCTTCTGCCGGACACGGGCAATGGGCGGGACAGAGAAGCGGGAAGAATCAGGAGGTTCCTTTGGCGGCTGGAGGCTGCCTGGCACCCGCTGCAGCCAAAACAACAAAGCCAGGCAGCCCCCAGCTGCCAAAGGAGCCTCCTGATTCTCCCCGCTTCTCTGTCCCGCCCATTGCCCATGTCCGGCAGAAGCTGCCTCCTGTGCCGATGTTCCCCGCCAAGCCCAGTTCGGCTTCCCTGGCTGCTTGGCCGGAGGGGGGGGGGCTCGGCCAAAAGGGGCTGGAGACGCAGCGATTTGCCTCCCGCCCCTCGCCCCCGTGCCACCGGCACGTCATCTTCCCTCCCAGACAAAAAGGCCGGCCTTTGGGGATGAAGGGGTGTGTTCAGTTCTGCGTCTCCAGCTCCTTTCGGCCGAGCCCCCCCCCCCCGGCCAAGCAGCCAGGGAATCCGAGCCAGGCTTGGCAGGGAACATCGGCACGGGAGGCAGGAGACGATCGGGCGACCGGAGCAGCAGCCAGGGAAGCCGAGCCGCGTATGGCGGTGACGGCGGCCGTCTCCTGCCTCCCGCGCCGATGTTCCCCGCCACGCCCGGCTCGGCTTTCCTGGCTGCTTGGCCGGGAGCTGGATGCTGGTGGTGGCGGAGGAAGGCGAATGCGGCTTGGAAGCTGGGAGGGGGGCAGAATATGGGAGGAGAGAGGCTTGCAATAGAGGGTGGAGGAAGCGGCCATGGGAGGGCGAGCTGCCTCAGGGAGGAGGATCGGGCGGGACCAGGTGGGGGCTGGAATTTCTCCGCCAGGGCGAAGGGCGGGCGAGCGGGTGCTGGGGAGGGCTTCTTGCCCTCCCGACAGCAAGAGGGGGGAGCGAACGGCGTGGGCAGGCGAAGGGCGGGCGAGCGGCAGCGAGGAGTTTGCGTGGGCGGTGGGGAAACTCCTCGCTGACGCCAGCAAGAGGGGGAAGACCCAGGGAAGCCGCTGCCATCTACGCATGCGTGCCCGGCACGCATGCGTAGATGGTATTTTTGACTTCCGGGTTGAAAAATAGCAAAGTACCCTGTTCGCAATGGTTGGGGACGCGTATAAGAAAAGCATCAGATTAGGGAAAGCTGCTTTTAGCTTTTGCAAAAAAACATCTTGCAGAAAAAGGATAGTGAAGACAGAGTTAATATGTATGGTCCCAGTGGAACAAATATAATATCCATTATGGACACTACAAAAAACAGTAACTCTTGCAAGTGCAAATAACACTTACAGTATTTAGGAATACTTATAAATACATTTTAAATGAATTCCAAATAATATTATTCATTAAAAAAGGATGCCTAGTAAACTAAATGCTTTAAAATGGGAAATCAAAAGGTACAAGTGTGGGAACTATCTAAATCTAGAGATAACAAATAACGTTTTTTTGTATTTTTTATATAACTTATATAAGTTATAACTGTTACAAGTTACTTATAACAATTATTAGGCATTTGACAAAGAACTGTATCACTATTCTATTTTGTTTTCCTACTTTGATTTACTTTGGGAAGGAAAACAAAACCATCCATTCACATATATTCACTGTACAGGCTACCAAACTTTTACTACCACACTGTGGGCATGGCTTATGCAGGACGCCCTGCATTTTCTTTCAACATCTTTCAGTGCAAATTGGGTGCTGTTGTGGTTAGCTCTGGCCCTGCTCCTGCCCCAAGGACTGTGGATGTGGGGGAGACGTCCACATGCTGCAGGCCTGTTTTGCCCCCGGTGGAATCTGCTGATGAAGCCTCCTCTGACCAAGAAGACATGAGTGACAGGGAGGAGGAGAGTGTGGCAGACAGCTCAGAAGGAGATCAATTATCTAGCTCCTCCTTGGATTCAGAACAAGAGTTAATGATACAGCCACGCATGCGGAGAGTGATGCATAGGCAACAACAACTGAGAGATTATTATCAAAGAAAATGAGGCCACCTGTGGTTGGGTGGGGCTGTGGTAATTAGTGAGGCTGCTATAAATAGCAGCCTGTGGGTTTGGCCATTGTGGAGGATTATCTGATCGTTGTGTTTCGTGACTGCTTTACTGACTTTGACTTTTTGTGTGCTGATTTTTCCCTGCTTTGAAACTAAACCAGAGCAAAGTGTGTTTCACTTTGTGAAAGAAGAAGGACTGTGAATTGCCTCACAGCTGCAAGCAAAGTATCACAGAACTGATAAGGGACTTGTACAAATTACCAGTTTGTTTGGAGATGAGTGCTCTTTGCTATACCAAAAGAGGGCTTAGGTTAAGTGAATTTTCATTATAAAGAACATTGTTTTGAATTTTCAAACGTGTGTGTGTCTGAAATTTGTACCTGTGAATTTTTGAGAGGATTCTACCAGAGAGCCCGACAGAACAGGTGATCTGGGGTGGAGCTCCATTTTTGCTACCCCACTGCACCCCCCCACCATCCGGGCAACAGCCCACCCCTGACTGTACTCGTAGAAATGCTGTAACTGCTACTGGGTTTTTTTGAAGAAATTATTTACACGTTACTGGCACATAATAGCTTACATGGGCTAAATCTGGTTTCTGAGCATTTCCCATCTGGCCTATGAATCTAGTAACCTTTGCTTGTTCCAAACTCTCTCTTCTTCAAAACTAATTAGCAATAAAAGGTTACAGTTGAAAATAGTCTGGAAAATGAAAGAGAAAGCTACAAGCATAAGGTGCAAACTGTGCCTCTCATTAACATCCCTTCAGTCTGCATGCAGTCTGAACTCACTGAAACAATACCAAAATTTAGCCATACAGCTTGCTTGGAACATGATAACATGTCCACTTTGGGAATGTGTTTCTTGACATGCTGTGTAAACAATAGAACTCATACAAGTTTGGTGCTCCTGTTATATGGCAAAATGTGACCTACCTAACAAGACTTTAGGGAATATTTTGTTTTAATTTAAATTTTAATAACTGTTTTCAGCACCAACAGATATTTGGCAGCTTTTGACTGCTGGGAATGAGAGGCTGCAGACTATATGAAAACAAGAAAGCCAGTAGATTATTAGCTATCTTGAGATTCTTATCATGTTGGGATGGTGGTGGTGGTGGTGGGCTTATTTATTTTATTTATTTATTTTGTCCAATACACAATAAGGGTTTTAGTGGATATATATCTATACACACATAGTAAAATACATGATGAAGGTTATAGAGGAGATACTCATAGTAAAATATATCTAAGAAATAATAGAAAAGAAGATATAGGAATAGAACATATCAGTGAAAGAATAGAAGAAGAGATATAGGAATAGAAGAACGGTATAGGAGATATAGGAGAGCAATAGGACAGAGGACGGAAGGCACTCTAGTGCACTTGTACTCGCCCCTTACTGACCTCTTAGGAATCTGGATAGGTCAACCGTAGATAATCTAAGGGTAAAGTGTTGGGGGTTTGGGAATGACACTATGGAGTCCGGTAATGAGTTCCATGCTTTGACAACTCGGTTACTGAAGTCATATTTTTTACAGTCAAGTTTGGAGCGGTTAATATTAAGTTTAAATCTGTTGTGTGCTCTTGTGTTGTTGTGGTTGAAGCTGAAGTAGTCGCCGACAGGCAGGACGTTGCAGCATATGATCTTGTGGGCAATACTTAGATCTTGTTTAAGGCATCTTAGTTCTAAACTTTCTAGGCCCAGGATTGAAAGTCTAGTCTTGTAGGGTACTCTGTTTCAAGTGGAGGAGTGAAAGGCTCTTCTGGTGAAGTATCTTTGGACATTTTCAAGGGTTTTAATGTCTGAGATGAGATATGGGTTCCAAACAGATGAGTTGTATTCGAGGATGGCTACTTTCTTTCAATCCCACCCCTTGTGTCCAATCACATTTGACCAATAAAATTCTATTCTACAACAGAGTACATTTTCAGAAATTAGGAGAGATGGGATTTGTTTTTATATACCTATTAGCCAGAACAGAAGGAAGATGAGTCCAAAATAGCTTCTGATTTCTAGCAAGAAAGTCAAATGCAGAGACATAATGTAACATATTTTTTAAAAAAATTGACAAAGGCCATGGGGAACCAGAATAAAAATATTCCCACACATCCAGCTTTTCTATTAATTTTGGGGAAAAAAATCCTAGATTTAAAAAAGCACTACAAAAGAATTCAGCCACAACATATGCTGCTGAGCATCAAAAGTTCAAATAGTACAAAACTATTATGAAGAAAGAGCACAATAATCATTTCTTTTCCTCTGTGCAATCCAGACAAAAGAAATCTACTGTCAAATGTGTCCAATTCAGGAACAGTTGCTGTCTCAAAGCCGTACATGGTTTTATAAAACAGAACAAAGAAAAAGAAAACGACAGAATTATGATGTTTTAGACACTACAGCCACAGAACAATATCTTTATTAGTCATTAGGGATGTCACTGGACAGGTCTACTTTTTCTTAAAATGAAACAAACTGGTCAGGAGCATCCCTTATGACTAATTCAGTTATTTCAGATTAAATTATTGCAAAATAATCAGGCATGAACTAATAAACATTCTTGGATGATTCCATTATTAACACAATGGCTCAGGGTCTATATACAGTTGTGAGTGCAGTAGCAAGGCAAAGTTCTGCTCAATGCCTCTATCCTGTATTGTAATGCACCCTTCTCCTTGAGGAGAGGCGGATGCCTTGCATAGTCCCGTCAACTAAACAATGTTGTTTGACGGGCCCCAGGGGAAGAGTCTTTTCTGTGGCGGCCCCGGCCCTCTGGAACCAACTCCCCCCCGGAGATTAGAATTGCCCCCACCCTCCTTGTCTTTCGTAAACTACTCAAGACTCATTTATACCGCCAGGCATGGGGGAGTTGAGATATTCCTTCCCCTAGGCCATTACAAGTTATGCATGGTATGTCTGTGTGTATGTTTGGTTTTATAATAAGGGTTTTTAGTTGTTTCATTATTGGATTGTCACATGCTGTTTTTATCATTGTTGTTAGCCGCCCCGAGTCTACGGAGAGGGGCAGCATACAAATCCAATAAATAATAATAATAATAATAATAATAATTATTATTATTATTATTATTATTATTATTATTATTATATCAAGAAACGCTGTAATGCAGTTGTGAATCGAAACACAAATCTCTAGTACAGATGGTTTGTGATTTACAATGGATTTTTTTTTTTCTTGGATAGGGAAAGACTTCTAGGAACTGCCACAACTGCAGAATCCAGTCAGGATATTTTTTTTTTTTTAAAAAGTGTTTATGGAGATAGATTGCCAATCAAAATATAGAATAAAAGGATTAGATATCGGACAGTAAAGGTTTTAATTTAAGTTCCAGCTTGCTTGAGATCCTTCTACTTCAAATTAGTCATGACATTTATATTTAATGTACCTGCCAACAAGCATCTGTAGAAATTCTAGAACTTCATACATTTTGCAGCATTTAAAACATATTTTCTACTTCATGCACATATAGTTGAGAAAAATAACACCCACGTCTCCAGGGAATATAATTGTGTAACACATTCGTTTTCCACTTCTATACAGTTACATAAAAGATTTTAGATATCACAATAAAGAAAACCACAATGAAATGGGATATAGCAGCACCATTAAGTGACAACATTCCCTACTTTGCCATCTCCAATTTTTCTCAAAGATAGCATAGACCAGAGATGGTGAACCTATGGCATAGGTGCCACAGGTGGCACGCAGAGACATATCTGCTGGCACATGAACCATTGCCCTAGCTCAGCTCCAGCGTGCATGTGTGTGTTGGCCAGCTGATTTTTGGCTTGCACAGGGGCTTTGAGAGAGCATTTTTGACTTCCAGTGTGATGGCGGAGGCTATTTTTACCCTCTCCCGGCTCCAGGGAAGCCTTTGGAGCCTGGGGAGGGCAAAACACGAGCCTAGTGGGCCCACCAGAAGTTGGGAAGCAAGCCAATTCTGGCCTCCAGAAGGCCTTCGGTGGCAGGGGAAGCTGTTTTTGCCCTCCCCAGGCATCGAATTATGGGTATGGGCACTTGTACATGTGCGATTGTGTGCATGCACGTTCTTTCAGCATCCGAGGGAAAAAAGATTCGCCATGACTGTACTAAACCTTTCTAGATATACTAATAATTATCTTTAGACATTCAGTATCATCCATCTGATTTTTTCTTTTCACATAATAAGTTCTTTTTCTCCTTGATAGCCTTTCTCATTATGCTTAAATCAAAATTCTGCCCATGCAAATATTTGATGTTTCTCCAGTGTTCTGATTACAATGCAGTCCACACTGCTTTCTCTTTAACACACACACACCAGCAGCACCTTCCATTTATATAACCCTGGCCTTTATCACAGGAGAGCATCTTAGTTGTTGCACCAGCATCATGGCTAACGTCAACACAGTTCTCAGAATAGCATTTATTAGCTAAATGAATGCCAGAGGGCCAGCGATGGAAATACACATTAATGTGTTGATGTAATCCATACTAACAGAGTGACTTTTGGTGGTTGGCTGAGGAAGCAGGGATGCTCCAGGTAAACTTTGGACTTCTTTGCATAAAGCCAAAAGGCTGGAAACCATTGATTGCAGGCTGAAGGGATATACTGTATTGCCAAACCCCTTAAATAAAGACAAATCTTCCCAGAAAAGGATTAGCAACAAACCAGAGAACAAAATAAGTGATACAAGCAAACAACCTAAGTGTGAAGAACCAAGCATTAAACTGGGGGTGATGTGAGATCATAATTAAGAAGGAGATAGGAAAATAAATACAAATATTACAGATTCTGTGAGGGTAGGATTTTTAAACTGAAAGGCATATTTAAATGGGTATTTGCTCTCAAAATTCATATCTAAATGCATATTTCAATACATTTAAACTGTTAAGAATTGCACCTTAATATGCTATTTTATGAATCCAGCTCTATGCATGGGGTAGCCCAAGAATACCAGCCAGAAGAGAGAAGAGCTTCTATTGATCCCTTCCTGCTTCCACACTGCATACTTTCCCCAATGGGAGCAGCCCTTCTACTCACCCTTTGGCTGCTGTCCCACAAATCTCTCACTCATAGCCAATTATGGAAAGCAGCATGCCTAAGTACAATGAAGCAGCTGTTCTAAGTAGCAATTGGGAACAGTTGTCTACAATAATAGTAGTGGGGCTCCACAGTCCTATAGATTCCCCAAAGTCTTGCTTGGATAGAAAAAGTCAACACAAACAAGGAAATTCTGGATTATGGTTCAAAATATGGTAAAAAGAGATATTAAACTTTGAATTAGAATTTAAGCTGGAGATATTTTTATTAGGAATAATCAGAGGACAACACGAAAAGGGTTAATTCACCAGGTGAGACAACTGCCGTAATCCCTGCTCTGTGTTCTTTCAACTACAAGAGAGGTCAAATAAGGGAGTAGAATTCTAAGTCCATTTGTAGGGCATGAGTAGATATCTTCATCAATTGGGAATCAGGTGTCAACAGAACTTTCTTGCAGATGACTGTGATACAACTGGAGAATTCAAGGGGTGGGAATATTATACATAATAAAATAGGAAGCAAAAATGAAATAGGACATACATGCATTTTATCCTTCACACATTCAGGATAATAAAAGAACAAAGCTTTAAGTATTTACATTTGCCAAAAAATTTCTGCAGGCCAAATGTGTTAAAGAGTGTGCAGAACGACCCTTGAGTTATCAAGGAAACATGGAAAATGTGGAATTCCAGCAGATATCCAGGAGATATGAGTAATTATTCAGTCACACAAAACAGATACATTAAAGTTCAAATAGTGCTTACCGTACTTTAGAAGTAGCACAGTCAAATTAAACAGTCTGGTCATACACATTCAAATCAGTCAATATCTCTCAATGCAATAATATTATAAGCCTGTCTTTGTCTTGCATATCAGACATACATCACAGCTTACAAATACATCAAATTATCATCGAATAACACAGAGCTTACTACATCAGTCACAGTGAATCAGCAGAAAAAACAGAGAGATAAAGTCATGTTTTGGGGTCCTCTTATGGCAACATGAAACACTACCTCTTAAAGCTATAGTACTTTAATACATACAAACATGCATTGTTGGCTTGTTTATATATTGCCAACCCATTTTGTACAGAGTAGTAACAAAATGTGACATGCTTTATTATAGACAGTTGTACTGGAGCAACAGATTGGTTTAAGACCAGGGGTGGGCTACTGCCAGACGGTGGGGGGAAGTGGGGTAGCGAAAATGGAGCTCCACCCCAGAGCACCTAATTTGCCCTGAAAGATGTTGAAAGAAAATGCATAAGACATGCCCACAGTGTGGTAGTAAAAATTTTGCTAGCCCTTCACTGTTTAAGACTATGATAACAGGCAAAGGATTTAACAGTTTCTCAAGTAAAATGACATCCCAATCTCTCGAAGTATTGAAATCTCTGAAAATAAGGGAGTACAGTAATTTTAATTAAGAAAACATGGAGCCCACATATATAATAATAATAACGATGATGATGATGATGATGATTTATTAGATTTGTATGCCTTTTGCTGGCCTGAATTATTAGTATCTCATCTATTTTCATTTATTCTATTTTGGAGGATAATTGTTTGATCTACATGTGTGAACCCTGAAAAGGATTACTTGCAGGACAGAATATACTATTGGGTTCCAGTTAGTACAACAAGCAAGGACATACCAAAAGTTGGTGAAAAAGGCCCCTGAATATGTGTCTCTATGTGGTGCTGAAGTAACTGTTTCAGTTTAGTGGGTAATAGTCTATGAACCAGGACAATTTTCCATTAAGACCTTTCCCCCTCAAAAACCTATTTCCAAAGTGCAAAAAAGAAGCTATTGGAATATATGACTGAAATGTATTGTTTGTTATCTTCTCTCTGTATCTGCCCTAAGAATCCAACTGGGTTATTTATTGTATTTGATGAAATCCACCATTTAAATGTATGGTAATGCACTTAAAATTAACGGCAAGTATTCTGAGCAGAGTCAGGTTACAAGCGGTGTGCCACAAGGGTCTGTTCTGGGTCCTATTCTTTTTAATATGTTTGTGAGTGACATAGGGGAAGGTTTGGTAGGGAAGGTTTGCCTATTTGCCGATGACTCTAAAGTGTGCAATAGGGTTGATATTCCTGGAGGCGTCTGTAATATGGTAAATGATTTAGCTTTACTAGATAAATGGTCAAAGCAATGGAAACTGCAGTTTAATGTTTCCAAATGTAAAATAATGCACTTGGGGAAAAGGAATCCTCAATCTGAGTATTGTATTGGCAGTTCTGTGTTAGCAAATACTTCAGAAGAAAAGGATTTAGGGGTAGTGATTTCTGACAGTCTCAAAATGGGTGAACAGTGCAGTCAGGCGGTAGGGAAAGCAAGTAGGATGCTTGGCTGCATAGCTAGAGGTATATCAAGCAGGAAGAGGGAGATTATGATCCCGCTATATAGAATGCTGGTGAGACCACATTTGGAATACTGTGTTCAGTTCTGGAGACCTCACCTACAAAAAGATATTGACAAAATTGAACGGGTCCAAAGATGGGCTACAAGAATGGTGGAAGGTCTTAAGCATAAACGTATCAGGAAAGACTTCATGAACTCAATCTGTATCGTCTGGAGGACAGAAGGAAAAGGGGGGACATGATCGAAACATTTAAATATATTAAAGGGTTAAATAAGGTTCAGAAAGGAAGTGTTTTTAATAGGAAAGTGAACACAAGAACAAGGGGACACAATCTGAAGTTAGTTGGGGGAAAGATCAAAAGCAACATGAGAAAATATTATTTTACGGAAAGAGTAGTAGATCCTTGGAACAAACTTCCAGCAGATGTGGTAGATAAACCCACAGTAACTGAATTTAAACATGCCTGGGATAAACATATATCCATCCTAAGATAAAATACAGAAAATAGTATAAGGGCAGACTAGATGGACCGTGAGGTCTTTTTCTGCCGTCAGACTTCTACGGTATGTTTCTATGTTTCTAAAATCACCTCTTGATAACTGATTTTGCATAGCCTTTCCCAATAATGTTCTTTCCAAATGTATCAAATTTCAGTTTCAGCGATCCCCAACCAACATGGGGATTGAAGTCCAAATACATTCTAAAGACTAATTGGTTGGGAATGGCTGATCTTACAAATTAGCACAGTGAGAATGAAAGGCCTACATTAAAAAATAGACAATAGCAGATTTCTAATTTACAGATTATAAATGGACTTTTTGACATGTGCTACCGCTAAAATGAAAAAAGCTGATATAACTGTCAGAACAGAATAAAAAGAACAGAACAGAATTCTTTGTTGGTCAAGTGTGATTGGACACACAAGGAATTTGTCATTGGTGCATATGCTCTCAGTATACATAAAAGTAAAGATACATTTGCCAAGATTCATGAGGTACAACACTTAATGATTATCATAGGGTACAGATAAGCATTCAGGAAACAATCAATATTAATATAAATTGTAAGGATAAAAGCAACATGTTTCAGTCTTATAGTCATAAATGGGAGGAGATGGGTGATAGGAACGATGAGAAGACTAATAGCAAGAGTAATGCTGCCGTAGGGAATAACTTAATAGTGGTGAGGGAATTACTTGTTTAGCAGAGTGATGGCATTTGGGGAAAAACTGTTCTAGTTGTCTTGGTGTTGTTCTGTCTGGGTTCCCCCAGACCTCAACACCAACTGGAAAAAACAGCCAGACACTCTGGTAAAAGCCAAAAGTATTTTATAACTGGAAAAAAATAAGCACAGAGGAAAACCTGTTCTTCCCAACAGACAGGATATAATACGGTACAGCAGGGTCCTGATGTCCAGTCAATACAGCAAGCTTCTTGCTGCCCCCCCCCCCAAGGTTTCAATAGTCAAAGGCACAAACCAGGATTCCAAGACGCCAAAGTTCACAGTCAGGTCCCACGACTCTCAAAGATAAAACTCCACAAGCCAGGAAGGGTGGGTCTGCCTTTTAGCCTTTCCCAAGAGCACCACACCCAAACCCAGCTGTTGCCACTTTAATGCTGAAAGTATTTAGCCAATTGATTCCGTCTCTGAGTAGCTCTTCGTTGTCGCAGATCAATTATGGCTTGTGCACTTTCCTCTAAGGAATCCAGGCTGCTTGCTGGGGAGAGCTCCCCCTGGTGGGACTCTGGCTGTCCTCCCTCTTCTTCAGCCTGGGATTCCTCCTCCTCGTCTGTCTGCACCTCCTGTTCCTCAGCCTCTCCCTCTGAGCTGGAAACCGACAGAAGGTCAGCCGTTCCCGGAGGGGCCTCAGACGGAACCACAACAGGTGTGCAGTGCTCTGCAGCGACGTTTTGAGGGTAGGAGTTGAAACAATTTATGTCCAGGATGTGAGGTATCAATAAATATTTTCACAGCTCTCTTTTTGACTCATGCAATATACAGATCTCAATGGAATTATTCTCAATGGTTCTCACAGCCATTCCTCTATGAAGCTGAGTTTCCTGCTAATAGAGAGAATTTGTTTCCCCCCATGCTAAAATACTTAGTCGAGCAGTTGGGTTGAAGAAATCCTATAGTTCAATTGAGGTATGGGTTGTTCCACTTCCCATAATGTAGGTATTGAACCCATGTATGCAATCCTCTTCTCACTAATGTATGTAAAATGAACTTGCTTAATCTAAAAAAAGTACTGACTCTTTCATTTTAAAAACCTTTTTATACATTAATAATAAAGGGCTTTCAGATCAGATGCAGGCAATCAAAAAACAGCTTGAGTTGATTTATAAAATGCATCATACATTTGCTTAAAGAATAATAATCCATTTTCTAAGAATACCTGATGGATTTTTCTTCTCTGTATTGATACATGTCTAGTTGACCTAAACATGAATATGAGAGTCAGCTGAAACAGCTTTTGAAAAGTCAGTTCTTCCTCAGAATGGATTCTATGCTTTGCTATTATTTCCTGCAGCATCTGATATTTGAAATTGGCCATTTTGAGACTGTACAAAGCATGCTTGCAAAACATATAAGCATGAATGGAGATTTTAGCAATTTGAAATGTGAATGTTGCCTCCAAAACTGAATCAGTCTGTTTCTACAGACTACAAGCACAACCGCTGCACAAAAATGCCTTCAAAAATGGACTTAATTGACAAATCATGCAAGATGGTGTTTTTCTTGAAATCTGGTTATATTTTAATATTCTTGCTAAAAATCTTGTATGAATTTGATTGGATAGCAATAGCAATAGTAGTTAGACCAAATATTGAAAGTGAGTGGATTTTAAATGGACTTGACTTTCAAAAACTATCCTCTTTGGAACTTTCTACCTATATACTATGGCAGTGTTTCCCAACCTTGGCAACCTGAAGATATTTGGACTTCAACTCCAAGAATTCACCAGCCAGCATTTGCTGGCTGGGGAATTCTGGGACTTGAAGTCCAAATACCTTCAAGTTGCCAAGGTTGGGAAACACTGTACTATGGCAATACTTCCAGGTTAGAACACCAATAATTGGAAATGCCTATCTAAATATCACAATAAATGAGGGCTAAACAGTTAATAATAACAGGCAAGAATCTAATGATTTTCATGAAAGAAACTTTTGGGTATCACTGAGATAAATGAACATAAATAAGTAGAGCAATAGAAAACTCTATTCTATAAATAGAATATAATAAAACAAGGTATTATTGGAGCTACTTCTGACAATAACACTTCACCGCTTGTGACCTACCAAGTTTAATGTACGTACCTTGCTAACAACATATCACGCCACACTGTTGTTTTATTTCAAAGGAGGTGAAAGTCAAGAGGTTTTTCAAGTTCCTGTTGAAGTGCCATACTTGGATTATAGGTGGCAAATTGTGAAAGCTTCTTCTAGAAATACTGTTAAATGCAATTCACAGATATATGTGAATTGTATGTAACAATAACTGATTTCCATTATGTAGATGTTCATGGAAACTATTCTGAATATAGATGTACTTTGACGTTATTTTGAATATTTAAAAATCAGGGGAGAAAACCCTTCACAACCCCAGCCAAATTCACGGTAGCTTTTTGAGAAGGGAACAAGAGCATCTATTCTTAAATACCATTATTTTAAAACAACAATACCAATGTGGAGGAGGGCCATTTTCCCAAGAACACTGCCTGTGTGTGATATTCCAACCATTGTAGATTACCGTTTCCATGGCAACAGCAGCTGGATGAGAAATCAATTTTCAAAGCAATTTTTAAATAAACCAAGTCGCAAACTGCAGACTATATGCCTACAAAGAGAAGAGAAATTAAACCTATGGCAATGGAGCGGAAATTGATAAAAGAGCATATTTTAATCTGGATGCAATGCAAAGTCTTGCGAATGCACTGATTGCAATGCAGCTGCCCTTAGCCAGAAATACAGCTGGTGAAAGGCTTGGGAGGGGACACACACCCCATTGAATTCAACAGGAACCACTTCTGTATATGTTGGAGATTGTTCTCCAAAACCAACTGAATAAATTAGGACCAAACCAGCACAGCACATGGCCATAGCAATAGCCCTTAGACTTATACAACTGCCCCAAAATGCTTTATAGAACTCTCTGGGCAATTTAAAACATCAAATATTTCCCCAATCAGGATCTTCATTTTAACCAACCTCGGAAGGATGGAAGCAGGGGTGAAAGTCAATTTCCTCCCCTACCGGTTCTGTTGGTATGGCTCAGTGGGCATGGTAGGGGAAGGAAACTACAAAATCTCCATTCCCATTCCACACCGGGGGGGGAAGGATATTGCAAAGTCTCCATTTCAACCCCACTCTGGGGCCAGTCAGAGGTGGTATTTTCCGGTTCTCCGAAGTACTCAAAATAGTGCAGTCAGGCGGTAGGGAAAGCAAGTAGAATGCTTGGCTGCATAGCTAGACATATAACAAGCAGGAAGAGGGAGATTGTGATCCCGCTATATAGAGTGCTGGTGAGACCACATTTGGAATACTGTGTTCAGTTCTGGAGACCTCACCTACAAAAAGATATTGACAAAATTGAACGGTTCCAAAGACGGGCTACAAGAATGGTGGAAGGTCTTAAGCATAAAACGTATCAGGAAAGATTTAATTAACTCAATCTGTATAGTCTGGAGGACAGAAGGAAAAGGGGGGACATGATCAAAACATTTAAATATGTTAAAGGGTTAAATAAGGTTCAGGAGGGAAGTGTTTTTAATAGGAAAGTGAACACAAAAACAAAGAGGCACAATATGAGGTTAGTTGGGGAAAGTTTAAAAGTAACATGAGAAAATATTATTTTACTGAAAGAGTAGTAGATGCTTGGAACAAACTTCCAGTAGTCGTGGTTGCTAAATCCACAGTAACTGAATTTAAATATGCCTGGGATAAACACATGTATGTATGATATGTTTGTGTGTATGCTTTTTTATATACTGGAGTTTTTAGCCTTTTTAATATAAAATTGTTATTTTAAACTTTAATATTAGATTTGTTACTGTATATTGTTTTTATCATTGCTGTGAGCCGGCTGCCTCAAGTCTGCAGAGAGGGGCAGCATACAAATCTAATAGATAGATAGATAGATAGATAGATAGATAGATAGATAGATAGATAGATAGATAGATAGATAGATAGATAGATAAATAAATAAAATGTATATCCTATTTTATCCTAAGATAAAATACAGGAAATAGCATAAGGGCAGACTAGAAGGTCCATGAGGTCTTTTTGTGCCATCATTCTTCTTATTTCTATGTTTCTATGTCCACTACTGTTTCTACAAACTGCTCAAAATTTCCACTACCAGTTCTCCAGAATCTGTTGAATTTCATCCCTGGATGGAAGGCTGACTCAACCATTAGCTGGTCAGGATTGAACTCTTGGCAGTGGAATGCAGAGTTGGCCTGCAAGACTGGCATTCTAACCCACTGCACCACCCCAGCTGAATGTATGCTCAGAGAAGATGATTAGCTTTCAACCCAATGTCAATCAGCACACACAATGGAAACAGGGATGGAATGTATGGAAAGCCATTCCTGAGGCTTGAAGACCAATGTTGCATATCTACAGTACCAGCAGAGTAGTGCAAGCTCATCTTGATGACTTTAGTGTTCCTGGCTTACTTTCTGAAGAAAGTCTGAATTCTAAGAACAAACTCTAGTAGGCTTATTCCCACTGTTCTTCAAGCCACACGTGAACAATATAAAATAAAAGAATACTCCAGCTAAAGCTAGGGGACACGATCAAAGCCTTGATGTCTAACCTTAAGCCACTTACTGGTTTGCACTGCCCTGCCCTCTCAATCATTCCCTGGTTGATGAAAATAACATGTAGAATTATAGCCTGATGCACTGTTCAGTAGTTGGAGAAAAATACACAGCTAAAGATTGGCTGACATGATAGAATAAACAGAAAGTGCCCACTATTTAAAGACTCCTTATCTAGTCTAATACAGAAGCATTTCACAACATGCTAGGATAGTTAGAAGGCATAAAAGAACCAGACTGGTTGTTTCAATTCTCAATAATATGAAGAAAACTTTCCAACAAATTCACAAATGTAGCAAGATAGAAACTACTCAAATTAACTAAGCTTTCGTTAGTCCTCTACTAATGTCGTCAGAGTGTTAAAATCCCCATTGAAGAGAGTTATTTTATATAATGCTGCTCAACTTGCTCATTGCCTACACCCGTCCTTACCTCCTGTAATTAGCTTGGTTGTTGCTAGCTTAGTTATTGCGTATTGCCTCTTTCTCTCCCCAGGGGGTAGAGTAGGGTTATGAGGCAATACTTTGGGTGTACTAATCATTACTTTCTCCCCCTTGTTGTTATTATGCTGGATTTCGTATTTCATCACCAGTCGGGCGCTTCCCAAGCACCTAGGATTGCGTGATGTAGCGGCGAATTATGTTTGCCGATCCCAGTAAAGCGGCCTTTTGCAATTGAGATCCTTTAGTACTGTGCCCAGCGTGCCAAGTACCACTGTGACCACATTCACTGGCTTATGGCAGAGTCATTGCAGCTCGATTTTTAGATCTTCGTGTTTCACTAATTTCTCTAGCTGCTTCTCCTCAATTCTGCTGTCCCCTGGGATTGCGATGTCGATGATCCATACTTTCTTTTTCTCCATGATCGCAATGTCTGGTATGTTATGCTTCAGAATTCGATCAGTCTGAAGTCGGAAGTCCCACAGTAGTTTTGCTTGCTCATTTTCGACCACTTTTTCGGGCTTATGATCCCACCAGTTCTTTGCCACTGGTAAATGGTAGTTCCGGCACAAGTTCCAGTGGATCATCATTTTTTATTATTATTATTATTATTATTATTATTATTATTATTATTATTATTATTATTATTATTATTATTTAGATTTGTATGCCGCTCCTCTCCGAGGACTTGGTGCAGCTCACAGAGTAGATACAGCCATAAACATGTAGCACAAAGCTAATAACTTAAAAAACAACTAAAAACCCTAATGTAATACAGTCCTGTCACACCATACATTACATTTATTGGTCAGAGGGGCAATATGATCATGTATTGGGTCCGCATTGTTCTAAACACATACATACACCCGTCTATGTGCTCTTCCAGCTTGCTCTCCTGCATGCAATTGGAGTTTGCCCCACCATCATTAGGCAATTCCCTATGTCTATTGGGGGGGATTTTTTTCCAGATCTCCATCTAACCCTAATGATCCATCCCCGCTAGGCCTTTGCTGGTATCTTAATGCCTGATATGCCGGTGGTATATCAATGTGTCTATTAAAGCAGTTTTTATTTGAAAACCGGGCTTCTTTCAGGAGATGGCCTCCTTTTGTTTTGTCATGGGCCAGAACCTTGGTCTCCTAGAAATTAAATTCATGGCCTCCTCCATATGGGTCCAGATCTGGGAGCGCTGTTCTTGGCGTCGGACCACAATTTTATGCTCATTTTTAGTAGTTTAGCCATTTCTCCTACATTAATAGATACATTGATATACCACCGACATATCAGGCACATGACCATGAAGCCACACCCACCATCACATGACCACCAAGTCACACCCACAAAATAAGCCATGCCCACATAACTGGTAGTAAAATAATTAGAACTCACCCCTGCTGCAAGCAAAGGAATGGCAAAACTTGGGAAGGGGGAAAACTTGGGAAAGGGGAATCTTATTTATTTATTTATTGTATTTATATGCTGCTCACTCCAAAATGGATTCTGAGCGGCTAACAGTAAAAATAAATACAACAATAAAAACAGTTAAAATCTAATAATAAAAATTAACAATACTACAATAAAACAGTGATGACATAAAAAAACCATACATATTTGCAATCAATCTAATTCAAGGCCTGCTGGAAAAACCAGGTCTTAAAGGCTTTCCGGAAGACTAGTAGAGTGGAGATAGTGTGGATCTCTGGAGGAAGTTGGTTCCAAAGGGTCAGAGCCACCACAGAGAAGGCTCTTCCCCAAGATCCCGCCAACCAAGATTGTTTGGAGGACGGGTTATGGAGGCTGCAGCAAGGTATGAGAGAGGAGGCGGTCCCGTAAATAGTCTGGCCCTGAGCCACTTAGGGCTTTAAAGGTAATCAATAGGATCAATACATAGCCACAAGTGAACTAAGTCCAATCTACTTTGAGTGCTATCTATCTATCTATCTATCTATCTATCTATCTATCTATCTATCTATCTATCTATCTATTTTATTTATTCGATTTTTATGCTGCCCTTCTCCTTAGACTCAGGGCGGCTTACAACATGTTAGCAATAGAACTTTTGAACAGAGCCAGCATATTGCCCCCACAATTTCGGTCCTCATTTTACCCACCTCGGAAGGATGGAAGGCTGAGTCAACCTTGAGCTGGTAATGAGATTTGAACCGCTGACCTGCAGATCTACAGTCAGCTTCAATGGCCTGCAGTACAGCACTCTACCTGCTGTGCCACCCCGGCTCATCAATTAGCCTCTGGTCTTCACTGAAGTATTGGCATTTATCTAATGCTATGCAGGGGTCCACCTTTAGTTGAGAAGATTCTTGTGCACAGGCTTTAGTAATACTTCAGTTTAATCGAATCAGCATGTGGAGCTGGTTTCTTGCCACCTGACAATATCCCTGAAATGATGACCCAATGGGACAGAGGTGGTCTAGTAGTTCCTGTATATAAACCTAATGCATTTTGATAACCTTTAATTCCTCCTCACTCCACCCCACCCGTTTCCATTACAAGCTCTTTTTGCCAATCACACTGATTATTCATAGCACAGTAATAATTCAACAAGGAGGTGGGGAAAGGCACCGTCTTTGCATTCCAAGCAGATCAATTAACAAACACAGATTCCTGCTCAAATTTTATGCTATATTATTCATCTCCCCACCCCTTACAAATAAGCTTTCCAACAACAATCTCCTGTGTTGATCCTCTGGTGAAGACTGGGCCTGAGGAAGAGACAAATATGGTCATGTATAAATGAGAACTTATTTCCAAAGAGAGAAAAGGAAACTCTCTCTCTCTCTCTCTCTCTCTGTGTGTGTATGAGAGAAAGAGAGGGAGAGAGAGAGAAGGAGAGAGATGGCAGCAGCTAGCAGAGATTTCAAACACTTGGGGGGGGTTAGAGGCTGTCATGTGACAGAGTGCAAAAAAGAAGGAAGGCTGCTTAAAGAAAAACAGCTTTTTAATCATTTTTGTGCTGAATTAATTAACAAAGGATAAACACACACACATATGCCAGCAGTGTTAACAACATAGCCTCAAACACAGTAATACAATCAAACTTTAAAAAAAGGAGTGATAAAGGAAGAAGAATGCCAAATTATGTTTCAGCCAGAAAAACTTCCACAACTTTAAAAAAATTGCTTTAAAACATCTTCATCAGAAAAGAAAATCTAATTCAAATGTTGAAAAACAACGTACAGTGTTCCCTCGAATTTCACGGGTTCGAACTTCGCGAATAGCCTATACCACAGTTTTTCAAAAAATATTAATTAAAAAATACTTTGCTGTTTTTTTCCTATACCACGGTTTTTCCCATCCAATGACGTCATACTTCATCGCCAAACTAATAATTTTTGCAAATAAATAACAAAAATAATAATTATTGTTAATAAATAATTATGTTTATAAATATCAGGATCACTAAGTGCCTTATTCAATGGTGAGTACCAGTAATAATGGTGAGTAAATGGTTGTTAAGGGGATGGGAAATGGTAATTTAGGGGTTTAAAGTGTTAAAGGAAGGCTTGTGATACTGTCCGTAGCAAAAAATGGTGTATTTACTTCCACATCTCTACTTTGCAGAAATTTGACTTTCGCGGGCGGTCTCGGAACGCATCCCCTGCAGAAATCGAGGGAACACTGTATTATCAATAATCAGCTGCTGAAAATTTAGTAGATGTTGATTTCTCCTTTCCAATTTGAAACATAGTATCTTAAAGCTTAAAGTTATATAGCTTTAAGCTTTAAGATAGTATGTTTCAAATTTGACAATATTAAGACATGTCCCTTCAACTCCATGTATTACCCAGCCATGATGCTTTAAACCAAAACACATGCCTGAAAACCCCCCACAGTTTTTGATATCTTGAAAATATCAAGTAATGGGATATATCTATGAAGAACATTTTCATTTTGCTTTCATAAGCATTTCATAATCCCAGCAACCGGTTAGGGCCCACAGAGTTGGCCTTCTCCGGGTCCCGTCGACGAAACAATGTCGTCTGACAGGACTCAGGGGAAGAGCCTTCTCTGTGGCGGCCCCGACCCTCTGGAATCAACTCCCCCCGGAAATTAGGACTGCCTCAACTATCCTTGCCTTTCGCAAACTCCTTAAAACCCACCTCTGCCATCAGGCATGGGGAAATTGATTCCCCCGGGCTGTTTCCGTTTTACGCAAGGTTTGTCTGAGATGTATGATTGTTTTTATATTAAGGGTTTTAAATTGTTTTTATCATTAGATTTGTACCATGTTTTGTGTTGTGAGCTGCTCCGAGTCTTCGGAGAGGGGCGGTATACAAATCTAATAAATAATAATAATAATGCTCAGCAATTGTCCATGTTCATTTTAATAGTCCTGTTGGCCTCAAATCTCACAATATCACCATTCTTATGAATTATTGCTTTTAGCTACAGTATATTTCCAACAGATTTCATTTCCAATAGGTCTAAAACATTTTTATGTCATTATGTTAACTTTATTTTAAGGTAATAGAAACTGATTTTACGGTATTTAAATTAGCCTTTTATTGCTTACCATGAAAAAGATCAATTGTACCTAAATTCAATAACTTTCTATAGAAATGGTTGCTAGTTTAAGAGCCACAATCAAACACTCCAAAAACTAGAAGTAATGTGTAACTGGATGATGTAAATCAGGATGATTTAAATTATCTAACACAAATCGACTTTACCGAAGAAAACACTGCACAACCTAAAACCATCTCTATCTGTTGGACCTGACAGACTATGCGTATACAGTGATCCCTCGAGTTTCGCGATCTCGATCTTCGCGAAACGCTATATCGCGATTTTTAAAAAAATATTCATTAAAAAAAAAACCACTTCCGCGTTTGGCTTCAGGACTCAGCTGGGAAGCGGCGTGGCTGTTTTAAAAGGTCGCAGCCGGCCTGGGGGGCTTCCCAGCACCCCCCCAAACCCCCAACCTGGGTCTTCCCAGCCGCCCATGCAAAGGGGAAACCCCGTCTCCTCGCTGATGCCTGCCGCTCGCCCGCCCGCCAGCAAGAGGGGGAAGACCCAGGGAAGGTTCCTTCGGCCGCCCAGCAGCTGATCTGCTCGGTAGCGCAGCAGCAGCGAGGAGCCGAATCGGGGTTTCCCCTTTGCGTGGGCGGCGGGGAACGCAAACTCCACCATCTACGCATGCGCGGCCATAGAAAAAAGGGCGCGCATGCGCAGATGGTGTTTTTACTTCCGCAACCCTACATCGCGAAAAATCGATTATCGCGAGGGGTCTTGGAACGGAACCCTCGCGATAATAGAGGGATCACTGTACTTCTTTAAAAGACTCTCCTCAACTCTGGCTGAACCCCTAAGCATAATTTTCAAAATATCTTCTACAACTACTCCCTACCTAAACTCTGGTCTCTAGCCACGGTCATCCCTATTTTCAAAAAGGGTGATCTTAGCAATGTTGAAAATCATAGACCAATCTCCTTGACCTGTGTCACTTGCAAAGTCATGGAATCCATCATTAACCTATCCATTACACTCTACCTTGAAACAAATAACCTACTTTCCAATAAACAATTCAGTTTCAGAAAAAAATTATCCTGCAACCTGCAACTTTTACACTGCAAAAACATATGGACTACCCAATTTGACCAGGGTAAATCAATTGATGCAATCTACATAGACTGTGGCAAAGCCTTTGATTCAGTAGTTCATAACAAACTTCTTATGAAACTAAAATCTTATGGCATCTCAGGACTATTACACAATTGGATATCAGCATTCCTGTCAAACAGACAACAGGTGGTCAAAATAGGTAATGCCATATCTAATCCTGCTCCAGTTAATAGTGGCGTTCCCCAAGGCAGTGTCCTAGGACCTACTCTCTTTATATTCTACATAATCGCCCCAAGTCTGCGGAGAGGGGTGGCATACAAATCAAATCAAACAAACAAACAAACAAATAAATAAACAAACAAACAAACAAACAAATAAAGTCTGCGGAGAGGGGCGGCATAAAAACCTAAATAATAATAAACAAACAAACAAACAAACAAACAACAAATAGATCTAGATTCCATTTTTACGGTAGAATGATGCCATAACATAATTCCGAAGAAAAGATTCTCAAAGAGTGATAAGATTGAAATTTTTGGTAGTTAAACCCATCTGTCTCAATTAGTATAATGAAAATAAATACATTTTTACTTAGGAAAAATAAATGCCTGTGGAAGTATGCAATCTCTCAAAAAGGCATGGATTTGCTTTCAAGTAAAATTGCTTATTTTTCAGTAGCAGAAAATGCACTTAAAAGAGTAAAGGACATTGAGAACAGATGCTAAAGATTCAAGGTATAAGATAAAATATTTTTGCCCCTTTCCCTCCTTCATTCAAATGATTGCATTTGAAGTGACCATTTACTTTTACACATTTTCCAAAAATCAATGCAAAATCACATCATTTCTGCAAGTATAGACTCCCATATTTTCTTGGAAACTCAGGAAAGGCCTGTCAATTTGCTGGTTTAAGCCAAGTGCAAATTACTTTTTCTTCCATGAAAAAGAAAAGTCCAATTTTTCTTATCTTCTCCAGAAAAGTCATTTGTGTGGTTTTTTTCTATTCACTGATTACCTTTTCTGTAAATCTTTATGGGGATTGTAAACAATTTCTGCTTGTTTGTGAATAGGGATAAGCAATGATTAATTTGGAATTTAGATTTTATGTCTAAGACGGAATAGAAAATGACCACTGGGGTATTAGTAACAGCCTTCAATATTCCTGGTCATGGACCATAGCAGAAAGTTCCAATCTACAGTGGAACCCCGACATAAGAGCTGCTCTACTTAAGAGCAACTCGAGATAAGAGCTGGGAGGGGAGAGATATTTTTGTTCTACTTACAAGCCCAAATTCGAGATACAAGCGCCAAGGAGCTGTCTCCTGAAGCCAAACGCTAACTTCCGCGTTCGGCTTCAGGAGACAGCTGCGAAGCGGCGCGCGTGTTTTAAAAGGTTGCAGCCGGCCTGGGGGGCTCGGGGGGGTGCTTGCAGCTTTCTTTCTTGCTCTTTTTCTTTCTCTCTTTTACCTTCCCTTCCTCTATTTCTTCTTTTCTTTCTCCTTCCCACCTTCTTCCCTCCCTCCCTCCCTTCACTCATTCCTCTCTTACTCTCCCCTTTCATAAGTTTCCTTGCTTCCTTCCTCTGTTCCTGTCCCTTCCCCCTTTCTTTCTTTCTTTCTTTCTTTCTTTCTTGCTCTTTTTCTTTCTCTCTTTTACCTTCCCTTCCTCTATTTCTTCTTTTCTTTCTCCTTCCCACCTTCTTCCCTTCCTCCCTCCCTTCACTCATTCCTCTCTTACTCTCCCCTTTCATAAGTTTCCTTGCTTCCTTCCTCTGTTCCTGTCCCTTCCCTCTTTCCTTCCTTCATTCACCCATTCCTCTCTTGATCGCTTAAAGCCGGTCCCTGGTGCAAAAAGGGTTGGGGACCTCTGTCCTACAGGATTGGGTGGCAGAGAAGTTGAACATATGTAAATTTAAAAGTTTAAGAAAGTTTACAAGTTAAGTGAAAGAAACTTCATTATTCATTTATATGTACATGTACATTTCTTCATTAAAAACATGTCTTTCTGCATAATTTAGACTAACTTTGTGAGTTTTTTGAGGGCTGGAAACAATTAAAATTATTTACATTAATTCCTATGGGGAAAAGTCGTTCGAGATAAGAGCTGCTCGACTTAAGAGCCCAGGTCCGGAACGAATTAAACTCGTATCTCGAGGTACCACTGTATTTCAAAAAGATGTTATTTGTATGGTAAAGATGCCACATCCTCCTGACATTTTGAAAGAGCCTTAATAGCTGGCTCTTCCCGACAGCTTGGGGACCCAACGGGGAAGCTTCATATTTAGGTAATTAATTAATTAACACCTAATTCCACCTCCCCCACCCCATGTCCAGCTCTTGCCTTTCTCATCTCGTTTTTAATCATCAATTATTTTATCTGCTGTGCGTGATTTTAAAATATTTTCTGCTTTTAATGTTTTATGCTGTAAGAGTCCCAGAGTCGCTAGATACAAGATGGGAAGCAAATAAATTTTTCAAATAAATATGAAATAAAATAAAAGCATCTGCTTTTATAGCTATCCTTATTTTGTTTATTTATTTATTTATTGGATTTGTATGCCGCCCCTCTCTGCTGACTATTCTTGTTATAGAGAGAGTATAATACCTATTACTACTCTTTAAAATAAAAAATATTAATCAATCTTTAAATTTATTTCCTGACAATAAGACCTATTAATCAACAGAATAGCTTGCCTACAGAAGTTGTGGGCCTCCATCACTGGAAGTTTTAAAGAAGAGATTGGGCAACCATGAAATAATACATCATCTCCTGCTTAAGCAGTGGGTTAGACTAGAAGACCTCCAAGGTCCCTTCCAACTTTTATTCTGTTAAATATTCTTTCACACAGGATAGTCAAAACTATGAATAGATTATGCAAGTAGGATGAAACATATTACATTTCTGAGTATGAAGAATCAGGCAAAGTTCCTGCCATTCTGCAGATTAACAATAAAACGAATTAAAAAGTCCTGACTCTCTTTACTTATGATAGGCAGGAAAATATAATCTAAATAAATCTATAATAAATCAATCGTTGACTTCCATAAAAGCAGATCTACAACCCCTGTCCAAGTGGACTTTGCTATGGCACTGATGGCAATCCTGAATAAAGTTTCTTTTTTAAAAAAAAATTGTATATTTGCAACACCTCCTCCCTTGTTTTTTTCCTCACAGAGCTGTCTGACAAATGACATGCCATTATGAAGTGTAGTGCTTTTTTTAAAGCTTTCACTGGGGAAATTTAAATAACCAAAATGATTATATATTACCCCCCCTTTTTAAAAAGTAAAGTTCTTTAAAGTTCTGAATCAGGCAAAAAAGACATTGAAAAACTCAAAAGCAGATCAGGGATTAATTATGTTTCTTTTTAAAGAAACAATACAAACAAGGGCAATAAAAAATCAGATGTTTGCCAATCAAATGTGATGGTAAATGAGTCTAAATCACAGAGTTAGAAACAAAGAAAAGTACTTGATATTTTCTAAGCAAAAATGAATTATGCCACTATTTTTCCACTTTGCTACCAAGTACCCTACTTCACAAACTTGATTTATTCTTGGTTGCATTGAATATACATCTTTTCTACTACAGTGGTACCTCGAGATACGAGTTTAATTCGTTCCGGACCTGGGCTCTTAAGTCGAGCAGCTCTTATCTCGAACGACTTTTCCCCATAGGAATTAATGTAAATAATTTTAATTGGTTCCAGCCCTCAAAAAACTCACAAAGTTAGTCTAAATTATGCAGAAAGACATGTTTTTAATGAAGAAATGTACATGTACATATAAATGAATAATGAAGTTTCTTTCACTTAACTTGTAAACTTTCTTAAACTTTTAAATTTACATATGTTCAACTTCTCTGCCACCCAATCCTGTAGGACAGAGGTCCCCAACCCTTTTTGCACCGTGGACCGGCTTTAAGCAATCAAGAGAGGAATGGGTGAATGAATGGACGGAGGGTGGGAAGGAAGGAAGGAAAGAGGGAAGGGACAGGAACAGAGGAAGGAAGCAAGGAAACTTATGAAAGGGGAGAGTAAGAGAGGAATGAGTGAAGGGAGGGAGGGAGGGAAGAAGGTGGGAAGGAGAAAGAAAAGAAGAAATAGAGGAAGGGAAGGTAAAAGAGAGAAAGAAAAAGAGAAAGAAAGAAAGAAAGAAAGAAAGAAAGAAAGGGGGAAGGGACAGGAACAGAGGAAGGAAGCAAGGAAACTTATGAAAGGGGAGAGTAAGAGAGGAATGAGTGAAGGGAGGGAGGGAGGGAAGAAGGTGGGAAGGAGAAAGAAAAGAAGAAATAGAGGAAGGGAAGGTAAAAGAGAGAAAGAAAAAGAGCAAGAAAGAAAGCTGCAAGCACCCCCCCGAGCCCCCCAGGCCGGCTGCAACCTTTTAAAACACGCGCGCCGCTTCGCAGCTGTCTCCTGAAGCCGAACGCGGAAGTTAGCGTTTGGCTTCAGGAGACAGCTCCTTGGCGCTTGTATCTCGAATTTGGGCTTGTAAGTAGAACAAAAATATCTCTCCCCTCCCAGCTCTTATCTCGAGTTGCTCTTAAGTAGAGCAGCTCTTATGTCGGGGTTCCACTGTATTATATCTTAAGATTTTACATTCAATATAACACTATTGGTTTCTATTGCTTGGGTTTCAGTGTGAAGTTTCCTTTAGAATATGTGTATTTGCCCTTAAAGGGGAGATGGTTGATTTCATTGGCACATATAATTCCATGCTGAGATAGTTTTATGTTATTTCCCTTGTATAGTAACTATTCTATAGTTTGTGAGCCAGGTACTCTACATTTCCAAGGAAGTGTGCTATTAGATATAGCACTTGGTTATAAACAGCTCATTATGTATAAAACTCTAAGACAGAAAACTGTTCTTATATTTTGATGCAGCATTTCAAATATATTTATATCTCAAAAAAAATCTGCTGTTAAATTTAGTTCATGCTGAGCCACTGACAGTCTGAATACTTCCAAGGACTAGACCAAGTTATTTCTGATACGCCAATCAGAGTTTGGAGACATTTTATTTTCACATCTATCAAACACATTTTCCTTTTCTGGACTCAACCAAAGCCAATTCAAAGTTGCTTTAACTCATTTTTCTTCCAAGTCCTCCCCCTCTTAACATAGTTGACAGAGATTTGGTTCAAAGTGAAGAAGTCTGTATACACACAAATCCTCGTGCAATGAAATGAATTCGAACTAAACACAAATCACAATTAAACATTTATTTATGGGACTTTCTGTACTGTTATAATCAAGGAGCCATTACAGATTAGCATGTATCCTGATTTCAGGAAACTATTTCTTTCTATGTTTTATCTTTAAAAGGGTATGGGAAGATCTTCCCCGGAGATCCCAAACTCTTACAGTTTTCACAAAATGGTAAAAAGAAAACAAATAATAAATTAAAAGCTCTAAGAAACTTAATTTATAATGGAGCTGTCTTTTAATCACTAGTAAGGATTGTGCATTTTGTGATCTGGTTTTAATTGAAGATTTTGTGTGTGTATGTGGTTCACTAGCTTTCTACTTGCAAGGACTAGTCCATAAGGTAAGCATCCAGATGTCATAGTTTTACAGAGACACAGTCTCACGTAGTAGTATTCTTTCTGGCAGTTACCCATTTGCCTTCTGCAATGTCGTCTGGCAGGGCCTAGGGGAACAGCCTTCTCTGTCACCCTTTTGAACCAATTCCCCCCGGAGATTCATACTGCACCCACCCTCCTGGCCTTTTGCAAGACCCTAAAGACCGATCTTTGCCAGCAGGCATGGGAGGAGGGGGGGGCATGTGTGTAAACAGTTAACTCCACCCATGAATGGTTACATTAGTTGGATGAATGTGGATAATTGTGTTTTTAAGATAATGCGGTTTTAGAAATTTTTAGATTTGTAATATTAGATTTCTACACGTTTTGTATTGCATTTATTATGTTGTAAGCCTCCCTGAGTCAATTGAGAATGGCAGCATAGATAGATGGATGGATGGATGGATGGATGGATGGATGGATGGATGGATTTGTTTGTTTGTTTGTTCGATTTTTATGCCGCCCTTCTCCTTAGACTCAGGGCGGCTTACATCATGTTAGCAATAGCACTTTTTAACAGAGCCAGCATATTGCCCCAACTATCCGGGTCCTCATTTTACCCACCTCGGAAGGATGGAAGGCTGAGTCAACCTTGAGCCAGGGATGATATTTGAACCACTGATCTGCAGTCAGCTTCAGTGGCCTGCAGTACAGCCCTTTACCTGCTGCGCCACCCCGGCTCTGATAGATAGATAGATAGATAGATAGATAGATAGATAGATAGATAGATAGATAGATAAGAGAGAGAGAGAGAGAGAGAGAGAGAGAGAGAGAGAGATGAGAGATGAGAGAGAGAGAGAGAGAGAGAGAGAGAGAGAGAGAGGGAGAGGGAGAGGGAGAGGGAGAGGGAGAGGGAGAGGGAGAGGGAGAGAGATTGTCCCAGAATTGCTTGCTTAAATCATATAACGTCTTAATGGAACTTCCAGTCTTACCAGGAAATATAAGGAAGAAAATTTGCTGCCAACCAAATCTCTTGCATTTTCTTCCATGAAACAGAAGAGGAGAAGTGTCTTCTCACACTGAACGAACACTTCCCTTTCTTTATTGCTCACAATAGCAACAGCACTTAGACTTGTATACTGCTTTACAGTGCTTTACAACCCTCTTTACAGAGTCAGCATATAGCTCCCAACAATCTAGGTCCTCATTTTATGCACCTCAGAAGAATGGAAGGCCGAGTCAACCTGGAGCCTGGTGAGATTTGAAGTGCCAAATTGCAGTCAGCCGGCAGTCAGCAGAAGTAGCCTGCAGTACTGCACTCTAACCACTGTGCCACCATGGCTCTCTTCACAAAGAAGAATTACAGGGATATTTGGCAATAGTGTGAATTAATTCATTTCCTAAAGGGATGATCTTTCATCGACAGAGCAACTACATTACAAATACAATGGTACCTCTACTTACGAACTTAATTCATTCCATGACCAGGTTTTTAAGTAGAAAAATTTGTAAGAAGAAACAATTTTTACCATAGGAATCAACGCAAAAGCAAATAATGTGTCGGTTCTTATCTAGAAAATTTCGTAAGTAGAGGCGTCCTTAGTTAGAGGTACCACCGTAGTCCAAAAGTGTCTGCTTGTATAATAGTTTAATTTCTGATTAGTGACTTACAGTATATCCACTGTGGGGAAAAGGCTAATGCTATTTTATTGTATATTTTCTTTACAGGAAATTGGCTAGTCTTCTATTCATCTGGGAATGTACAGAAGCTGTAAATACATGAATTAAATGTTCATTGAGATGATATTATTACTGAAAAATGGGGTGGGGAACCCTTGGGAAAATAGTACAATTGAAGCTTCATTATATCTTCTCTCCTAAAAGCTAATGGAAGTTACTATCCAAAATGAATAATGAATAACGGAACTGTTAAAAGAACCACATCAAAATATCACTACAAAAGAAAGGAGTTGGTCTGTAACAAAATTGTAAATCATTCGTCATGCCAAGGGATTTCCTAGAAAAAGCCATTTCTGGAACTAAAAATGTTGATACAATTCCTACAACTTCTTTTCAAATGAAAGAACGAATAGTGATGATGATGATAATAATAATAATAATAATAATAATAATAATAATAATAATTTATTAGATTTGCATGCCGCCCCTCTCCGAGGATAAGGCATAAGGCGTTTTAATTCCCAGATTTACAATATATTTCATTTTTTAAAAAAAAAAAATTAATTTCAAAAGATTAAGAAATATATGGATCCTGGATGGGAAATACAGAAACTTTAGAATACTGGAGCTGTTTTCTTCTGTCTCTGCAGAGGAGTATCTTTTCGGCTTTTTTTAAAAAAAATCTTTTCAAAGATGATATTTTATTAGAGAAATTCTCCTGGCTGGTATGTAGTGTTCTTGCACTTAACTAATGATGAGAGGACCAACATGTACTGCGTGAATTCGATTGCCTTTTACTGGACAATTCTGCCTTCAGCAGCCTACAGCCTGCCAGACAGCCCTGCTTTGCTTAAATCCCAAGAGAAACAACAAAGCAGAGCTCCTTAAACGGAGGTATTTTTTCACTGGTGGTGCTATTGGCATTGCTAATGGACAATAATGCCTTCCTTTGGGAGATAGTGAGGAAAATCACCTCTTTCTGTGGAGAAACAGAAAATGTTCAATTTCTCCGCCTAAAAATTAAGTGGAGGGTTTGAAGAATCTCTGGTCATTTTACAGATTCTTTTTTTTCCCCAAGGAAATTTAATGAATCTTTATTGCCTCTTTTAATTTGTTAAATAATTATGCTCGTTTATGTGGATTTCTTTTTTTTTTAACCTGTGTTGTTGCTAAGAGTCGACACTAACCTGAGTATATATTAAACCAATCAATCTGGACTAGGTAAATATCAGTTTTCAAATTTAAATCTGCAAAGAGGTGTCTAATGAAGTCATTACATGTCATATTATGGATATGATTTGTCATCTTGTCCCAGGATTATAAAAGCATGATTCTTGGCAAATGTATTTCTATTGAGATCACAGTGCTAATTTTTTTACAGCAGTCAGAGGGAGAGAGAAATTCTCATACTGGTGACAATGAAATACCTTTTACTGCCAATTGTAGCACATAGCCAAATTTTGTGATCAAAGTTCCCTCTGTGTGCACCATAGTTCTGATAGAAGCTTTGATACTTAAAACACGAAAGCTAACATTCACGTTAATAAAAATGACATGTCCTTGAAACTTAAATACATTTACAGTTTTTGTTCTGTTTTATGATTCCAATTTTATTTGACAGCTTAGACATGATTCAGTATTTGCTATGACCATTATACTGTTACCTTGAGTATCATTTCTGAAAATGGTTCTGCTATGCTTACACATGTGTCTCACCACATCTCCTGGTGCTCTAATTTGATTACAAAAGCTGCTTCCCAGCCATCTTACTATATCTAAATGAATCACAAATTCCCTAAGGATTCCTCAAAAGCTATGAGAGAGAGAGAGAGAGAGAGAAGGAGGGAGAGGGAGGGAGAGAGAGAGAGTTGACTGCTGCTACTTTTGATGTATTCATTACATCAAATTCATTGTGACCTCTACAATTCTACTCTGAAGATTAATCCTTCAATATGCAAAAAAAGAAACATAGAAAGTTGCTTTAATGAGGTCAGCGTATCAGCTCATGTAATCTGCTCTTATTTCCTGTAATTGGGTATGAGGTTTAAATTTTACTTCTTTGGACTGGAAATGCCAAGATTGAATCTATGACCTTCTAACCATAAAGCATGGGCCCTTTTGAATGAAGATGAATATATGTGTGCCAGGATAATGTTGCAAGATCTAATCTGGGTCGGTCACCAGGACAAGAGTTTTCATCTTCCGAGCATTTGATCTTAAAAAACTGGAGCCCATCTTCAGATCTATGGTTGACCTATTCCAGATTCCTAAGAGGTCAGTAAGGGGCGAGTACAAGTGCACTAGAGTGCCTTCCATCCCCTGTCCTATTGCTCTCCTATATCTACTATACCTTTCTTCTATTCCTATATCTCTTCTTCTATTCTTTCATTGATATGTTCTATTACTATATCATCTTTTCTATTATTTCTTAGATATATTTTACTATGAGTATCTCCTCTATAACCTTCATCATGTATTTTACTATGTGTATATAGATATATACCCACTAAAACCCTCATTGTGTATTGGACAAAATAAATAAATAAAATAAATAAATAAATAAACTTTTCTTTGGACATGTGCCCTGTTTCTATGAAAGAGTCCTTCTTACAAGTAAAGATATGAAAAGACTGCTCCTAGTCAAGAAAACAAGGAAGACTACGTTCAGAAGATACTATTACTGCCACTCTACTTCTATAATTTATCTTTCATACAATGCACTCAATTCAACATACATTTTAGTTATATATAAAAATGGTCTTGAGATGGTAAGTCAAAATGAAACATTATTCATAGAGTAAACTGGGAATGGAGTCTGATTCTCCCTAATCCAGGGGTAGGCAAAGTTGGCTCTTCTATGATATGTGGACTTCAACTCCCAGAATTCCTGAGTTAGCATAATTGGCTCAGGAATTCTGGGAGTTGAAGTCCACAAGTCATAGAAGAGCCAACTTTGCCTATCCCTGCCCTAATCTAATTCCAAGAACATTGGCTCACACACTATATTAGTGTGAGCCTGATCAGAAACTTCTTGTATTCATATAGCATACTTTGCCTTCTTCACCCCAATAGCAAACAAATTACCACTTAATGAGAAGTCTCACTTCACATAGCATGCTAAGAAAATACCATCAAGTTTTTAGATTGGGAATTAGCTCTCCATTATCATTTGCGTAAGAAGGCAAAGTGAACAAATAGCAAAATGTGTGTTCCAATACAAAATGTATTCAATGTGTACTTGCAGTATGATAGCATACCAAGTATTAAGAAGATAAAGCTAACCTTATGACTTCACAAATTGCATTCCTTCATTTTGATGAAAGATCAATTCTCATTTTATTTTATTTTATTTTATTTTATTTATTTTATTTTATTTTATTTTATTTTATTTATTAGATTTGTATTCTGCCCTTCTCCGAAAACTTAAATACAGAAATCTGATACTATGTAATAATAGACTAAGAATGAGTGACATACAGCACTCTGGAGCTTACCATCTGTCTTACCTCAAACCAACCAAGAGAAAATGGACTCAGAAAACGATAATTGTATCCAAATTTGTATTCGCAAATTTAATGTTCTTTGACTAGTCATCTAATGCTAGGCTTATCCAGTAACACCAAAGTAATTGCTTCTCATATGGCACTAAAACAACTTGGGCATCCTCCTCGATCCACAGCTCACATTAGAGAACCATCTTTCAGCTGTGGCGAGGGGGGCGTTTGCCCAGGTTCGCCTGGTGCACCAGTTGCGGCCCTACCTGGACCGGGACTCATTGCTCACAGTCACTCATGCCCTCATCACCTCGAGGTTCGACTACTGTAATGCTCTCTACATGGGGCTACCTTTGAAAAGTGTTCGGAAACTTCAGATCGTGCAGAATGCAGCTGCGAGAGCAGTCATGGGCTTACCCAGGTATGCCCATGTTTCACCATCACTCCGCAGCCTGCATTGGCTGCCGATCAGTTTCCGGTCACAATTCAAAGTGTTGGTTATGACCTTTAAAGCCCTTCATGGCACTGGACCAGAATATCTCCGAGACTGCCTTCTGCCGCACGAATCCCAGCGACCGATTAGGTCCCACAGAGTGGGCCTCCTCCAGGTCCCGTCAACTAAACAATGCAGGTTGGCGGGCCCCAGGGGGAGAGCCTTCTCTGTGGCGGCACCGACTCTCTGGAACCAACTCCCCCCAGAGATCAGAACTGCCCCTACTCTTCCTGCCTTCCGTAAACTCCTCAAAACCCACCTTTGCCGTCAGGCATGGGAAAACTAAACATCTTCCCCTGGGCACGTTGAATTTATATATGGTATGCTTGTGTGTGTGTATGTTAGTATAGGGGTTTTTCTTAAATTTATAATATTTTAATTAATTGGATTAATGTATTGGATTGTCTTTTCACTTGTTGTGAGCCGCCCCGAGTTTTCGGAGAGGGGCGGCATACAAATCCAAATAATAAATAAATAAATAAATAAATAAATAAATAAATAAATAAATAAATAAATAAAATAAATAAATAAAACCAACAACCACTGAAAATTGCCATAGAGGATCAGGCAAAGGAGTTAATATTAACTCCTAATTATTAATGATTATCATTGTAAAACAATGTCATCAGCTGGTTTCACTGATTTCTTATGTAAGAAATGTAAATGTCATTGCACTCGTAAAGTGTTAAAAACATATTCTCTTTGCTATGGAAATGCAATGGAACACACAGCATCAAACATTGATCTCCCCAACCCCCATCTCCTTTCCTCAAACTACTAGTTGAAAGATACTCCTGTTTCTATACCTGTTTTCAGTTCTTTAAAACAGAACGATGGGGAAAAGAAGCGTATCCTCTCTTTTACAGAAAACATGCAATCATTTAATACATAAAATAAAGAGGTATCGTTCAAGCAAACATGTAATTAGCCTTCTGCTCTTCAGATAACTTCAGCAGAAGGGAAACATCCCCAAGGATGGCAACCCAATCATTGCCATCACTTTGCAAAATACCTTATTTTTTGGTTGGGAGGGCGGAAAACCCCCCCTCAATGCCTGTTTCTTAGGATGAGCAAGATCTCAACATAGCAAGAGTGAAGTTTTTTGGGTGACGTGGAATCAAATTTTGTGTCTTGTCTCTCGGACTGCAAGGAGATGAAATCAGTCAATCCCAAAGGAAATCAACCTTGATTCTTTTGGGGAAAGATAAATGCTAAAGCTGAAGCTTAAGTACTTTGGCCATGTAACGAGAAGAGAGGACTCATTGGAAAAGACCCCGAGGATGTGAAAGACTGAAGGCAAAGGGAGAAGGAGACAGCAGAGGATGAGGTGGTTAGTTTTGATACAATGAACATGAATTTGGCCAAGCTCTGAACCTACGTAGCTTCTGCTCCGGCAATCTCCCACTACTCACAAGAGCCTACAAAACTTTTGCCAGACCCATCCTTGAATACAGCTCATCTGTCTGGAACCCATACCACATCTTATACATCAACACCCTTGAAAACGTCCAAAGATATTTCACCAGAAGAGCCCTTCACTCCTCCACTCAAAACAGAATATCCTACGAAAATAGACTAACAATCCTGGGTCTAAAAAGCTTAGAACTACGGCGCCTAAAACACAAGATCATATGCTGCAACATCCTACTGGTCAATGACTACTTCAGCTTCAACCGCAATAACACAAGAGCACGCAAGAGATTCAAACTTAATATTAACCGCTCCAAACTTGACTGTAAAAAATATGACTTTAACAATCAAGTTGTCGAAGCGTGGAACTCAGTACCGGACTCAATAGTGTCAACCCCTAACCCCCAACATTTCTCCCTTAGACTATCCACGATTGACCTCTCCAGGTTCCTAAGAGGTCAGTAAGGGGCCTACATAAGTGCACTAGTGTGCCTTTCGTCCCCTGTCCAATTGTCTTTCCTTTATCTCATATATCTTATATATTTTCTTCCTTTCATATATCTTCTCCTCTATTTTTACATATTATCTTTATATATATTACTTCATGTCTATTCTCTTCCATATGTATTTGTGTATTGGACAAATGAATAAATAAAATAAATTAAAATAAAATAAAATAGGAGAGCCTAGTGGGCACAGTGATTGAAGAAGAACAACCATTTGCTTCTCTCTAATGCTTCAGATGACTATGAAAACACCTGAAAGTAGTATCATTTTCTATAAACCAGACATGGGGAAAAGATTCTGAACATAACCACATTTGGCTTGGTTAAATTAAAGTGACTATTTTTTTTCAGTATGCTCCACATCAAGTATAAGAAATGACTGAATGTGCCATCACGTCAGCGTTGACTCATAGCAATCACAAAGACAGAGCTTTTCCACATGCTCTCTCTATCTCCACATGGTGTTCTAGGTCTTCCAAGAGTGCCATCTCCACTGTAACTGAATCCATCCACTTTGTTGCTGGTTGTCCTCTTCTCTTTTCTTCAATTGATAAAAATATGCTATTTCCTTAAAAATATTGTGACCTCAAATGTACCCTAAACTTAAACCACACTGCTGGAGATGCAAAGAAAAACCAGGAACCTATTTCCATATATGCTGTACATGTCCATATATTAAAAATTCTGGAATAAAATACAAAATTGGCTAATGGAAATGACTAAATTGAAAATAAACAAAAAACCCAGAAACATTCTTATTTGGAATAATAGATTAAAAATGGAACGAAAACATTATTATTTAATTCTGCATGTATAAACTGCAGCTAGAGTGATAATAGCACAAAATTGGAAACAAAATAAACTACCAGATTAACAAATATTGATTAAGAAAATCGTAGATTGTGCAGAAGCAGATATGTTGACATTAAAACTAAATAACAAAAAAGACTCAGGATATTATAAAACTTGGAATTCATTTTATGAATGGTTAGAAATAAGGAAAGAAAAATAAAACCACAGTAAAATAATCCATTAGTTATAAAAGTAAGAAAAATAATATTATTAAAATAATAACTTGTTGATTGGAATATATTGAAATAGATGATTTGAATTGATTGAAATATCATAATATTGATTAAAATAAGGCAGTAAAAAGCAGAACAAATGTGTATATAAAATTAATAACCAGAACAATTTTTTTTATAACGACTATGATTGCCGTAAGAAAATTCTCTTTTAGAGAGAATGTGTTAATGGCCTGAAACACCCCTTTTTGTTTGTGTTGTAGATGTGTCTGTGTTAATATTTGTTTGTATGTTATATTGATGTATATTTTTTATGTATTGTTCTTTTTTAACGTTTATATTTCAATAAAAAATATTTTTTTAAAAATAAAAATATTGTGACCTAAAAAAAAAAAACAACAACCCATGATTTTACGGTCTGAGTGCATCAGCCTTGAGCCTCAGCTTCCAAAATGAATTTAAAAAGAAGATTGAAATATCTGTCCTAAATACACCTCTTTATGATGGCAACACTAAAGTGCCCTCTGGATAGTTTGATTTTAAACAACACATTTGGAACCTGCTGAAAATGCCGATGTGAAAAAACCTGTAAAACATATACAGTATCATCCTCTAAAATAAACTTCCCTGAATGACCTGAAAACGTCTAGCTAATTGCCACAATCATCAAGCATTTTTTTTAAACAACCAGAAGGAAATATTGCAGCTTTGCTTACCCAGAAACCTGGCTTAAGAGTGATTCCTTGGCCCTCTCTCCCTTCATATACCACGTACAATAAAACAAGGTACGAAATAAATAACCGTTCCATATACCAGTGAAAACTGTACACTGTTGTCAAAATTACTTGCACAATGTCATATCTGCCAATATTTCAGAAACCTGGCTCTTTCCATTTACTTTGCCTAGCACAATGTGGTTTGTTTGCTTGTTTCTTGGTTTGTTTGTTTTGCTTTTAGTCTTCCAGGTTTCCCCACCTGCATATAATTTGCTTCTCAGAACAATCACCATATAGGTTTAATAGTGCAAGACATTTACATAATTTCTTTGTTTACATCATTATGTTTACATACGTTTTTACAGCCCACTTTTTGGGAAAGGCTTCAAAGGCCACATTCTAGTTTTGGTGGGACCATAGTTAAAGAAGAATCCAAAATAAACCAGGAATTGCTTTCTTTGGCAAGCTTGCTTAGAAATAAAAAAAGTGTATCAGTAGAACAAGCAATTTCTCTGAATATATTCAGGAGTGAGAAATCATCCTGGGAATGGATTACTAAATCCATTGAGATTCTTCTGTGATTAAATACTTCATTTTATCTCTGCAATTATACTAGTACAATTGTGTACATAGCATGCCTATTCAGATATGGACCAACTAGGCTGAAGGTTATGATGGTAGAAGGGCTGAAACCCTCTTTAACAGAAAGAAATATGGTAAATTATTTAATAAAATAATACTGACTGCATTTGCAACTTTGTGGCAGCTTCTAAAAGCAAGATATATTTTACTTCCTTTTATAATTGTTTATAATATATAAAAGTCATAAAGAAAAATGCATTTATAATTTGGAGCCTGAAATTGCATATTCTGGAACTTTATCAGGGATAGCTACTGTAGGCTGGTCTCCTAACCTCTTTGTCTAGGTTCCTAACCATTGCTCAAGAAAATAATAAATCTTGAGATTGTGGATGCAAAGAGGAAATATGAATTTCTATTTTCTGAATCGCCCAGAGGGCATTCTCCACTAAAGGGCAGAACCTCTTCTCAAAGATAATAAATAGAATATAACTTTAATGAATTCTCCAGGGAGGTGGTGTCCTTATTCCCAGACTAAACTGGGAGAATTTAGCACCATTTAACTGAAAATAAATATTGAAAGACTACCTTAGAAAATAAATAATAAAATAAAGTTAGGTATTAGAACTCAGGAAACCACTTTAGGTGACAATGAATAAATATAAGAAAATCTCAGTAGTTCACTTCCACTTATTGGGGAAAACTAGTTTTGCAGACAACAGGATGCTATCACAATAACTTTGGCCTTATTACTCCTGATCTTAGGGCCTGAATGAAGATGCCCAGTGGTCACTGGATGATTATAACATCCAACTTGCTTGCTTCTGGATTCAGAAACCTAGAGAAGTTTTGAACTTGAACATGTCCTTGGTCATTAACAAACGCTATGTGATCTTATTTAATAACACATCCCACTGAAGTCAATATGTTTACTTTCAATGAGAGTATCTCCCCATATATACAGTAGAGTCTCAGTTATCCGACATAAATGGGTGGGCTGATAGTCAGATAGCCGAAAATGTCAGATAATCCAGACTCTACTGTATATGGCTCGCCTGCCCGCTTCGCTCCTCAGCTGTCTCACTCGCTCAACTGCTTCCCTCCTCGGCTCTCTCGCTTGCTTGCCTGCTTCCCTCCTCCCAGTTTGCTTCCCCATCATGGCTGTCATGTTTGGGGGGTGTCTGGAGGTGCGCGGAAATGCCTACAGCCATGCCCCCAAGCAGCCATGATGTTGGATAATCCGTAATGTCAGATTATAGAAGGACGGATACCCGGACTCTACTGTATATTCTGTCGAATCCCCCTGGTATACGCAAATATGGGAGGGAGCACAGAACTTCCCTTTTGCCTATCACCCCCTATCAGAGGGGCCAATAGTCGAAAAGGAAGCTGTGTGCTCCCTCCCATATTTGGGTATACTGTACCAGGGGGATTCTACAGAAAAAAGAAACAGATGGCTCTTCCCTGGTACAAAGCTAAGCGGAGGAGATCCTGTGGTCTAGAGCAGTGTTTCTGAACCTTGGCAAATTGAAGATATTTGGACTTCAACTCCCAGAATTCCCCAGCCAGCGAATGCTGGCTGGGGAATTCTGGGAGTTGAAGTCCAGATATCTTCAAGTTGCCAAGGTTGGGAAACACTGGTCTAGAGGCTAAAGCTACTGCCTTGCAAGGCAGACCCCGCAGAGAGCAAAAAAGTTCAAAATAGATCTATACTAGTATCTCTTCCTTTTCATTATCAGCAAAATCAAAAAGTTCATTTGGCTAAGGGGGGGGATGGATACAGTATCTGTCTGCTACTTTTTAAAGTAGCTATGTACTTTTGATGCAGCTGCTTCTAAGAATAGTGGTATGAATGCTGCTCTAAATTCTGCTCTAAAGCATATTTCAATGCAATGTGCTATACAGGATTTACAGTAGATAAAATGATCGTCTTCAAATGAATGGTCTCAATTCAGTTTTTCCGAATATTCTTACAGTGAGACTAATTCTTCATTACTCCGTTCAGGAGAGATTGGATGTAAAGAATGAACTTTTTTCAGATTTTACTCCCCAACAATATAAACCATTGATTCCAAAGCAGCCCAGATAACTGAAATTACTTATTTTTGCACATTTATATTATTTGTGCAATTATGCTTTGATATTTTCATCTGATTATGTCATGTGCATAGTTACATCAATCGTAAAAAAATATTGTTACATTCTCAGACTGAAGCATATAGGCTTCAGTCAGGTCCTCCATTCTGGAGAGAGAATACTGACTGCTGATTGGCTATACTGTCTGGCAGTCTAGGCTGGTTTTCAGACAGAGCCTTTCCTGGATTGTAAATGCCAAATAAAGAGCTGTTGTTTTAAAGCCACTTGCGTCTGCCTCTTCCATGCACCCTATCTAACAGTTATATTAAAAAGTCATCTACTAAATCATTTGTATTAATTTTCATCAGTAATACTCATTTACATCACTTGCATAATTATGTAGAAATTATATGTAAAACCTATCATATTATGCAAATGGTATAAATAGAAGCTATTGATGTAAATTGACTCAAATGAGATAATTTCAGATTTAACTGGTATTTGTAGTTAACAAAAACCCTTCCCTTAAATAATAACAATAATAATAATAATAATAATAATTATTATTATTATTATTATTATTATTATTATTATTATTATTTAAGGGAAGGGTTTTTGTTAACTACAAATACCAGTTAAATCTGAAATTATCTCATTTGAGTCAATTTACATCAATAGCTAATAATAATTATTATTATTATTATTTTTATTATTATTATTATTTATTGGATTTGTATGCCGCCCCTCTCTGCAGACTTAAATGATCTGTTAAGGCTGTCTGTTAAAAGCACAAAACATAATGCTGCATGTTAGATTATAAGTATAAAGATCTATGTCCACAATTAACCATGGAAACATATTAGGGTTTTGGGGGGGGGGGGTCATCATTCCCTAGTCAATTTACCCCATAGATAAGGGATAGATTTAACTTAGTCACCCTGAACTCTTGGGGAAAGGACAGGATATAACTTTAACAATTACATCTTGCAGTTATTTTCCAAGGGAACACAATGTAACTATATAACCTAAGAAACCATGTTTTCACTCATTTCATTTTTCTAATCTACATCATTTACAGTAGATGACTTACACATTGTTGCTTTATTGTTCTGACAAAAACCTAAAACACAAATCTATCACAGTTCTTATTATATTTCTTTTCAGCCTATTTTAATGGCTCAGATTTGAGACAAAACATCAGTTTGTAGTTTCAAAAGAACTTAAAGGGAGCTGGATTCTGAGCGAAATGGGAAAATCAAAAGCCATTGAGGGCTTAACTCTGAAAATCCCAGCCATCGGATCCATGGGATTAACTGCTTAGTTTCCCTTGCCAGTCTCCATGCCATCAAGCCCTTGATATTTATGCTGGCATTATTAAGAAAGCAGCATTTTGTCTTTGTGAACAATCACCAGGGAATCAAAATCATTCCACTGGCGTCTTTTTTCAAGATGCTATCCCTGATATTGCAGTCACTCCCAGCATTTTCAAATGCAAACTGTGGTTGCGGGCTTTTCTTTTCGGTATTTTACTAAAAGACAGAATTAGCTTCCTTCTCTGCTGTCAGGAAAAATTATGAATATATTCCAAATGGAATACTTTGCAACCCATAGAACAGGTTCAGTTAATCTATGTTGGAACCCATGGGATGCAAACCACACTGACATCACTGATAGAGCCAGATTTTCGTGCCGGGGGCAAATAGTCCACTGCCTATTGCCAGCTCTTTAAGATCCTGCCAGAACAGCAACAAAGGGTGAAAATCACACTCACCCCTATATTGTAAGCATGGCTAATAAACCCTACAGTGACAAAGGTCTGGAAACTTATTTATTTTTTTATTCATTCATTCATTCAATTTTTATGCCACTCTTCTCCTTAGACTCAGGGCAGCTTACAACATGTTAGCAATAGCACTTTTTAACAGAGCCAGCCTATTGCCTCCACAATCCGGGTCCTCATTTTACCCACCTCGAAAGGATGGAAGGCTGAGTCAACCTTGAGCCGGTGATGAGATTTGAACCGCTGACCTTCAGATCTACAGTCAGCTTCAGTGGCCTGCAGTACAGCACTCTACCTGCTGCGCCACCCCGGCTCTCTTCTTACTTGGAGCAATAGTGTGCCTGGTTCTAGGATTCTTTTTTTCTAAATGTCGCTAACCCATTAAGACAGTTAATCAATCCTACAATAAAATACAACCACTCTTACCCTTAATTAATATTTATTTATTTATTTGTTTGTTTGTTTGTTTGTTTATTTTGCCCAATACACAATACATATTGAAAAGAAAAAAGGATATAAGAAAAGATATAAAAATAGAGGAGAAGATATTATAAGAAAGGAAGAAAAGATATATGAGATAAAGGAGAGACAATTGAACAGGGGACAGAAGGCATGCTAGTGCACTTATGTACGCCCCTTACTGACCTCTTAGGAATCTGAAGAGGTCAATCGTGGATAGTCTAAGGGAAAAATGTTGCGGCTTAGGGGTTGACACTACTGAGTCCGGTAAAGAGTTCCACGCTTCGACAACTCGATTGCTAAAGTCATATTTTTTTACAGTCTAGTTTGGAGCGGTTAACATTAAGTTTGAATCTGTTGGTGCTGTTGTGTTGTTGCAGTTGAAGCTGAAGTAGTCATTGATAGGCAGAACGTTGCAGCATATGATCTTTTGGGCAATACTTAGATCGTGTTTTAGGCGTCATAGTTCTAAGCTTTCTAGACCCAGGACAGTTAGTCTACCTTCATAGGGTATTCTGTTTCGAGTGGAGGAGTGAATGGCTCTCCTGGTGAAGTATCTTTGGACATTTTCGAGGGTGTTAATATCCAAGGTGTGGTATGGGTTCCAGACAGATGAGCTGTATTCAAGGATGGGTCTGGCAAAAGTTTTGTAGGCTCTGGTGAGTAGTGTGAGATTGCCAGAGCAGAAGCTACGTAGGATCAGGTTAACAACTCTAGAAGCCTTTTGGTGATATTGTTAGAGTTAGGGTTAATATGAAAAGTGGACAAGGGATGGTTGCTAAACTGCTTTAGTTCTTTTAGATTTGCCTTTCTTGATTGGACATGCATTTCAGACATAAACACTCTAGTAAATGTCCAGAGATACTTTACTAGAAGAGCCCTCCACTCCTCCACTCGCAACAGAATCCCCTACTTACATACAATCCTAGGTTTAGAAAGCTTAGAACTATGTCTCCTTAAACACGGCATAAGCTTAGCCCATACAATAATCTGCTACGATATCCTTCCTGTCAATAACTACTTCAATTTCAACCACAACAACACACAAGCACACAAAAGATACAAACTTTAAATAAACTGCTCTAAGCTCAACTGCAGGAAATACGATTTTAGTAACCAAGTAGTTGATGCATGGGACTCATTACCAGACTCTGTAGTATCGTCACCTAACTCCCAAAACTTTACTCTTAGATATCCACTGTTAACATCTCCCAATTCTTAACAGGTCAGTAAGGGGCGTGCATAAGTGCACCGGTGTGCCTTCTGTCCCCTGTCCTAATGTTTCTCTTTTACTAGTATCATGTATATAAATATTATTACTGTATATCTTTGTATACCACCAATTTGTACTTTACAAAACAAATAAACAAATAAATAGTTTCCCTCAAACTTAAAAGTTGATCAAGGAACTCGGTAAAAGTGTAACAATTATAAATATTCAGCACAATGTCATAATGTTTTGAATGTTTACCTTGTGAACTTACCTTGATAACTCAGTAATCTTTCCAGCTTTTCAAAGTTATCTCAAAATTATTATACTTCAGATGGCAAAATGGTATTTAAATACTTCTATGAACACTTGGTGAATTTATAGATGCTCTGCTTTGAATGCATGACTTGATTATGCCCATGCTGACAACTGAAACCTCTGTTATGCCATTCAGGCCCCTCTCACACATGATCATTTGTTAAAGTTATCTATGTACAAGTGTCTGGAGCTTTGAAGAAGCAGCAAGAACATAAGGGCAAGGGACACAAGACTATGATAATACATAGTGTTCCTATAAAATGTAAAATTCATGATATTCAGTCTCTGTAGTCATGTGTATATTACGGCTGCCTTAAAAAAAAACTACATAGAGTGGTACCTCTACTTAAAAATTTGATTTGTTCTGTGACCAGGTTCTTAAGTAGAAAAGTTTGTAAGAAGAAGCAATTTTTCCCATAGGAATCAATGTAAAAGCAAATAATGCATGCAATTGGGGAAACCACAGGGAGGGTGGAGGCCCTGTTTCCTCCCAGGAGATTCCTAGAGAGACCCCACGGAGGCTTCTCCCCGCCTTTTCCGACCCTGTTTCCTCCCAGGAGATTCCTAGAGAGGCCCCACAGAGGCTTCTCTCTACCTTTTCTGGCCCTGTTTCCTCCCAGGAGATTCCTAGAGAGGCCCCAAGGAGGCTTCTCCCTACCTTTTCCGGTTACAGTTTCGGAGGGTCGGGTTTGTAAGTGGAAAATGGTTCTTGAGAAAAGGCAAAAAAATCTTCAACACCCGGTTCTTATCTAGAAAAGTTCATAAGTAGGGGTGTTTGTAGGTAGAGATACCACTGTATATCCATTTTTGTCTTATCTCCCTTTTTTTATTGCATGCCATTATTTTATATTATGAAGTCAGGCCTTGAGAGGACTATCAGAAAAGTGCAAAACACTGTTTCTACCCTATTCTTTCTAGAATTCACTTCAGCTGACATCTATTACTAGCCCACTGCAACAACATAGCCAAGAAGACTTCAATAGTTGTAAATTTAATCCTACGTAGCTTCTGCTCTGGCAATCTCTCACTACTTACCAGAGCTTACAAAACTTTCACCAGACCCATCCTTAAATACAGCTCATCTGTTTGGAACTCATATCACATCTCGTACATAAACACCCTTGAAAATGTCCAAAGATAATTCTCCAGAAGAGCCCTTCACTCCTCAACTTGAAACAAAATACCCTACGAGACTAGACTTCAATCCTGGCCCTAGAAAACTTAGAACTAAGATGCCTTAAACATGATCTAAGTATTGCCCACAAGATCATATGCTGCAACATCCTGCCTGTCGGCGACTACTTCAGCTTCAACCACAACAACACAAGAGCATACAACAGATTTAAACTTAATATTAACCGCTCCAAACTTGACTGTAAAAAATATGACTTCAGTAACCAAGTTGTCGAAGCGTGGAACTCATTACCGGACATCATAGTGTCATCCCCAAACCCCCAACACTTTACCCTTAGATTATCTACGGTTGACCTATCCAGATTCCTAAGAGGTCAGTAAGGGGTGAGTACAAGTGCACTAGAGTGCCTTCCGTCTCCTGTCCTATTGCTCTGCTATATCTCCTATACCTTTCTTCTATTCCTATATCTCTTCTTCTATTCTTTCACTGATATGTTTTATTCCTATATCTTCTTTTCTATTCTTTCTTAGACATATTTTATTATGAGTATATCCTCTATAACCTTTATTATGTATTTTACTATGTGTATACCCACTAAAACCCTCATTGTATATTGGACAAAATCAATCAATCAATAAAATAAAGTAATAAACAATAGTAAACAGAAGAAGGTCAATGTAAGACCAAGAAGGGGACAGCATCCTCAGAGGAATTCTTTTAAGATTTGCACATTTTAAAGGAGCCACATAAACTATCTAGACATATTGAACAGAAACTGAATTATGAATAAGACCACAGAAAACTGGATGTCTAATATGAGGGGGGAGCAGGAAGGAGTTGGAAATTAGCATCTTAGGATGGACATGGGTGATGGAAACCCTGAAAAGAACATTCCAGGCAATATTTTTTTGCCTGCGGAAGCTCCCTCTCTCAAATGCCATTCTTGGCCAGCTGCCCTTCCTGTGGAATGAATGACCTTTCCAACATACCCTATCATGTCTTATGCTTGTTACCACTGAAAGTCTACTGCCATCCATCTCTATTCCTTTAGAATATACAAAGCTGCCATTTTATATTATAGCATCCTAATTTTTGAAGGATTTTTTTTGGCCTGATCAGTTTCTGAAGTGGAATAATAGATTTTTAACAGTAGCAGCAGCAACAACAAATCTGGTGTTCTAATCCAAAGCTGAGTTTGCCATTGTCAAACACCATTTTAGGGTAAAGATGAGTATCCTAAACCAACAACTAGCTTGACTATCTGTATGAATATGATTGTTATGAATGGTATGTATGCATGTTGTTGCATTGTCTGACTACGAGTTTTAGCCAGGGTTTTAGTAATTAGATTTTTTCTTGACTTATTTCTATTGTTGTTTGTAATTTTATATTGTTGTAAGTCGCCCTGAGTCTTTCAGGATTGGGTGGCATAGAAATCAAATCAAATAAATAAATAAAAGATTACTTAGAAAAAATAACATAATGTCAACATGATTTTATCTTGGAACTAGTTTTTTAAAATTAGAGTTGAAAGGGACCTTGCAGGTCATCAAGTCCAACCCCCTGCTTAAGCAGGAAAACGTACAGCACCCCAGCCAAATGACAGTCCAATCTCCTCTTGAAAATGTCCAAAGTTGGGGAGTTCACAACCTCCGCTGGCAGGCCATTCCACTGGTTGATTGCTCTGACTGTCAGGAAGTTCTTCCTTATTTCTAGGTTGAATCTCTCCTTGGTCAGCTTCCAACCATTGTTCCTCATCTGGCCCTTTGGTGCCTTAGAAAACAGCATGACCCCCCTCTTCTCTGTGGCAACCCCTCAAGTACCTGTAGACTACTATCATTGTCCCCCCTGGCCCTTCTTTTCTCTAGGCTATCCATGCCCAGTTCCAGCAATCTCTCTTCATAAGTCTTGGTTTCTAGTCCCCTAATCGTTTTGGTTGCTTATTATCCAGCATCAATAAGAAACCGAAAAACATATTTATTCTTCTTGTCTGGTAGCAAAAAAAGAAAAGCTGCTTTTAGGCATTTGTATTTGTAGGGTGTGAGAGAGACATGATGGCTCAGCAGTTAAAAGATGCTGGAGTTGTCGGCTGTAAAGTCCATAACCCAGGTTAGAGACCCAATTGCTACATGACAGGGTGAGCTTCCATTACTCGCCCCAGCCCCTGCCCACCTAAAAGTTCAAAAGCATGCTAATGGGAATAGATAAGTAGGTGCCACTTTGGAGAGAAGGTAGCCGCATTCCGTGGGCCTCGGCCAGAGGTGGGTTGCTTCTGGTTCGGACCGGTTCTATAGAACCGGTAGCAGGAATTTCCCCTGCTCACTGAACCGGGAGCGATTATGCGCTGCTCACACTCCCAAACCGGCTCTCTCAGCAGCATTGTAGGCGCCACCATCTTGTGTTTGGCTTCTGAGCATATGCGCCCATGCAGCGCAGCTACACAGGGCGGGAGGAAGAAAACTGATGGTGAGGTAAATTAGAACCCAACCTTGGCCTTGGCGTATAGTCATGCTGTTACATGACCACAGAAGTGTCTTCAGATAATGCTGGCTCCCTCAGCTAAGAAAGGGGGAAGAGTACTATCCCCTAAAGCCGGACATAATTGGAAGGGGAAAACCTATTTACCTATTGGTCTAGATCAGTGTTTCCCAACATTGGCAACTTGAAGATATTTGGACTTCAACTCTCAGAATTCCCCAGCCAGCGTTCGCTGGCTGGGGAATTCTGGGAGTTGAAGTCCAAATATCTTCAAGTTGCCAAGGTTGGGAAACACTGGTCTAGATACATAAAAATACATACACATATTCATATACTCCCGGAGTAGGCAAAGTTGGCTCTTCTAGGACTTGTGGACTTCAACTCCCAGGATTCCTGAACCAATCATGCTAGCTCAGGAATTCTGGGAGTTGAAGTCCACATGTTACAGAAGAGCCAATTTTGCCTATCCCTGAGTCTGATGATTACTGGAGGATGTGGGGTTTTTCCCTCCCCTTTCTTTCATACAAATAGAGCAGATAAAAAGTTATTCATTTAAAGCACATATAATTTCATAGAACTAATTGCAGGGGGAAGGCAGCCATCGACTTTCTGCTGTGCATTAATTAGACTGATCAGAAGGATACAGGAAAAGGAGGGGCAGCTCAAAATAGACAGCAGGTTACCCATCCCTCTATCTTTTAAAAACCATCTTTTAAGAGTCTAATTATAATGCAGGTAATCAATATTTTGCATCTGTGTGAACATTATGTTAATGTATAAATAATTTAAAAGATTATTTGTTCCGTGAAGCCAGTCCAAATTTATTTACATTTTAACAACAGGAAAGTAAAACAGATAATGAAGCAATTAGGATGAGGATTCATAAAATTGAATGTTACCTTTTGCACAATGGAGAGAAATAAATGAAGTAAAAGGTACATTAATTTGGAAGAATGACTACGTATATCCATATGTCAAGTATTGCAGTAGATCTAATGACAAAATAGCCACTGTCCTGTTTCAGGGCCTCTAAGTGGGAAAATAAAATTCAATTAATTAATGGTTTTAACCAGACAAATAAAATTAGTTTGTTGAAAGAGTAAAGAGTTGATCAATTATTATTTGGTCCTCTGATATTTTATTAGATATTTGGGAAGATATTGTCCTCATCCTCATCAATGTTGTGTGTATTAGAAAAGAATGAATCATTGTGTAAAGAAGTCATGAGATGATTTAGCGAGGGGAAGGAACCATATATTGATGCACATATATTTTGATGTAATGCTATCAAGCTAGGAATAATTTGATCTACTTTTTAAAAATTCCAGGAAACATTATTGAGGACACTACAATGGAAAAGGCTCTTCTACATCAATGTGGAGAAACTTGAGTGTCAGAAACAGCCTTCATTCACAGATGGATACAATCACAACTAATTTTAAACCCTTGAAATCGAGTCAGATTAATCACTGAAAATATTAAATGTCAATTGCAGGAAGGAGTGTTGCATATCCATAATGGCTTCTGTGCCCAAACATGGCGATGATCATACATAATTCGTACTAGGTTGTTAGATTCCCATAAAAAGACATTGGCAAACAATTGACAAGCTGCTTCCAAGAAAACTACACGATTGTGCCCATGCTATCACCAGAAGTTTAGCTCAATTCAAGGGCATTTTTTTTTTGTTTTCTTTGAGTCACCCCCTTGAAGTTGAACTTCAGACTATACTCGGCTAGCCAAATCGATGCCTGGTTCAGTATAAAGCAGCAACTTCTTAAGGCATCAAACTCACCCTGGCTGTCCTACTACTCATTAAACACATAATACTGCACTGCATTTAATAGTTCTCCATACACAAAACAGAAAATAAAAGCCAGCCTCAGTTCCCCCCTCCCCCAAAAAGGGGGTTCCTGCTGCAAAGAGATCTTAACCATTAAAAGACAAATTCCTTGTGTGTCCAATCACATTTGGCCAATAACATTCTATTCTATTCTATTCTAATTGTGGAAATCCAAAAAGTAGTAAATATTCATAATCCATTGGGTAAACAATAAAGGACTGCATTCCTTAAGGTCTGGAAAGGGAGACAGGATTGAGAGTTTCAGGCTGACTCCTCTCTATTTCAGTTTAAGAAGAAAGTGAGAAAAAGCACAATCAGGCTTGGAAAATGTTATTAATATAGCCTATCTCACCAGAGTTTTAGTCTTCCGGTGCTGTTGGTTTCCTATTATAGGCCTGACAGTCATAGAAGAAAGGTCATTTTTATTTAGTTCTGTAATAAAGGGGCACAAAGAGAAAATACAAGAGAAAACACAAAATACAGACAGACTGATTTGCTGCAATATTGCTAAGGCCTATTGCACAGAGCCTTGTTTTTCATTATTAAGCTGAGCGCCTGTATTTAAAATTAATTATGTTCAATTATAAAGTTATATTAGTGTATTTCTTTACATAATATTTGCATTGCTTAGTTGACCCCTATGGCAATCATTAAGTGTTGTACCACACGATTCTTGACAAATGTATCTTTTTTTCTTTTATGTACACTGAGATCATATGCACCAAAGACAAATTCCTTGTGTGTCCAATCACACTTGGCCAATAAAGTATTCTATTCTATAGTTACATATAGAATTGTACCTACTTGCTGTCCTAACAATATATACTTCATCTTTTTTTAAACTTATTTTTAAATATTCGATATGTAATTTTTATAGTATAAATATCTTTGTTGTGTTTCACCTGTTTTATTTTTGTAATATTATAAAAACAATTTTAAAAAACTGAAGGCCTGAACCGACTTTTTCCAAATTTTGCAAACAATGTCAGTTCCCTGCCAGACCATAATCTCTTTTTTGAGATTTACCCTGTTTCTCAAGTAATAGGACGAACTAGGAAATGTGTTTCCAGTTGTTTTGACTCTCAGTAGCCAACAACAGTTGTTATCCAAATACTTAGAGGACCTCAAGATTTATTCCTCCACTAGAATTAGCAAAGAGCACAGACAAACTCATGATGACACAATTGTCCAAAGCAAAAAACTCACCCATGATTAAAAGAAGCCAAATGCAAGTGTAGCTGCATTAGAATAAGAAAATTATTGCTCCTAAATTATTCCAACTATTTCTGTTAAACATTTCAATCCTGTCCCCTACTTATTATGCAAGTCTTCAGTTCTGAGAAAAGTAGCAGCCAATGAAGTTTTATTATCAACAATTTGTCCAAAAGGAACAGGAAAAGCTATACATGACAAAGCTTTTATCCATCTACATAACCGTTAAAAAGTACAAGAGTGCCGTCTTTCTCTCCTATATGTTTATTTAGTAGATAAGTTTTGTTTTAGGGCAATAGTGTTCCCATCCAAATATAGTTTTAACAACTCTCTGAACTTACAAGTACTGTCCCTGGATGACTTAGCTAGTTCGAAGTTGACTGGAGATTTCCTTGATTTCATGATTTCACTTCATTCGAGGAGCCAATGTTGGTTCTTTTATTTTTTGGTCGGCATCCGTTTATTTGAACCAGATAAAGCTGGCTATTTTCTGCATTACTTACAGCTGAACAGAGCTTGTTGGCAATTTGAATTATTATTGGCAAGAACTCAAGCCTTTCCTTGACTCCAGCCCCTGAGCTGAAGTAAGCTTTAACTCTTTCCTCTCCATCCCCAGAGAGACTTAACATCTCATCTATGATCCAGAAATTTGTGATTAATTAAGGTTGCAAGAGATACTGGCTAAATGACTATATGAATAAATACATGAAGGCAGAACAGATTCAGATTGAAACTTACAGAAAATAAAGTAGAAATAAAATTTGGATGACCTAACACAGTGTTTCCCAACCTTGGCAACTTGAAGATATTTGGACTTCAACTCCCAGAAGCGTTCGCTGGCTGGGGAATTCTGGGAGTTGAAGTCCAGATATCTTCAAGTTGCCAAGGTTGGGAAACACTGACCTAACAGAAACAGTACTTTTTAATTTAATTTAATGGTGAAATCTCTGTATGTGTGCATGCACATGTGCAACCACCTCCTGCACATTAATAATAATAATAATAATAATAATAATAATAATAATAATAGTTGTTGTTATTATTATTATTATTATTATTATTACTACTACTACTACTACTACTACTACTACTACTACTACTACTACTACAACAATAACAATGCCAGGGTATCTACGAGACCGCCTTCTGCCGCACGAATCCCAGCAACCGGTTAGGTCCCACAGAGTTGGTCTCCTCCGGGCCCCGTCAACTAAACAATGTTGTTTGGCAGGACCCAGAGGAAGAGCCTTCTCTGTGGCGGCTCCAACCCTCTGGAATCAGCTCCCTCCAGAGATTAGAACTGCCCTCACCCTCCTTGCCTTTCGTAAACTCCTTAAAACCCTCTGTCGTCAAGCGTGTAGGAACTGAAACATCTCCCCCTGCCTATGTAGTTTTTTGTGTTTGATATGACTGTATGTATGTTTTTATATATTGGGGTTTCTTGTTTTTTTAGACTTTTTAAATGTAATATTGTTATTTTAGATTCTAACTATTAGATTTGTCATTATATATTGTTTTTATCATTGCTGTAAACCGCCCCGAGTCTACGGAGAAATCTAATAAATAAACAAATCTAATTAATAATAATAATAATAATAATAATAATAATAATAATAATAATAATTTATTTGACTTGTATGCCGCCCCTCTCTGAAGACTCGGGGTGGCTCACAACAACAATGGAACAGTACAGATACAAATCTAATAATTAAAAACTGTAACTAAAACCCATTACCTTAATACAATCGATACTACACAAACATGCACGCACACACACACACACCCTCGTTCCTGCACAACAATGATCCCAAGACCAGCTGACTGGCGGGAGGCCACATCCATGTGAAGTGGAGCTGAACTTGGGTGACAGCTGATGTGCCATCAGAGAGAGTACTGTATGCCATAGGTTTGCCATCATGGGCCTAGATATATTCAAGTGATGAAAATAAAGTAAAAAGTGTCAAAAAAGGAAAATTAATAGGAAAAAAGAAAACATTCCATTTCAATTCCTGTTTAAATTAAAGAATTACTGTTAACATCCTGTATTCTGTACAATATCAGCCAATCTCAACAGGCTTTGCAGGGTGGATGGGGGTGGAGCAATTAGCAGTGCCTTAATCTTAGAAATTGTAGGCAAGGGAAACAGATGGTTTCTCAGTTTGAAAGAGAAGGCACACAGGCTGTAGGTAACATTTACTGAATCTCTTTGAATAGGAATCATACAAAAGAAGATTTAGATTAGTTATTTATTATTCTACCCTTTAGTACATATTTCCTTAAAAAGTCTCTTAGCAACTGCAGCAGCTAACACAGGTATCTAGAATTCAATTAGTTCCCCATGGTCTGTAATGAAATTTTGCAATAAGCTTTCTAGAACAATGTTTCTTAACCTTGATAGCTTTAAGGTGCAAGGACTTCAACTCCCAGAATTCCCCATGCCGGCTGAGGAATTCTGAGTTGAAGTCCATACATATTACAGTGGCCAAATTTAAGAAACACTGCTCTAGTCTAGATCATTCCCATTATTGTGATAATTGGACCATTGCCATTAGAGGAGGAGGTTGGACTAGATGACCGACAAGGTCCCTTCCAACTCTAGTAGTATTGTATTATTCACTATCAGCCATTAGGGTGTAGTAGATAATCTTATTTACTGGCAGTAAATAGCACTGGCTTCTGACCACAATAATTGACTGCCTAATATGAAGCAAGAGATACTGTCAGTTTTATTTAAAAAGTATGTTTTTAAAATATCCTGTTATTAAATCAGAGAACTGGAAAGGCCATATGCCAGTGATGGTGAACCTATGGCACGGGTGGCATGCGGAGCCATATCTGCTGGCATGCGAGCCATTGCCCTAGCTCAGCCCAATGTGCATGTATGTGCCAGCCAGCTGATTTTTGACTCACACCGAGGCTCTGGGAGGGTGTTTTGGCTTCCAGAGAGCCCCTGGGGAATGGGGGAGGGCATTTTTACCCTTCCACGGCTCCAGGGAAGCCTTTGGAGCCTGGGGAGGGTGAAACATGAGCCTACTGGGCCCACCAGATGTTGGGAATCAGGCCATTTCTAGCCTCCAGAGGGCCTCCGGTGGGCAGGCATTGAATTACGGGTGTGGGCACTCACGTATGCGCAATGGCATGCACACATCCTCTTTCAACACTCACTGCTATATGTCCTGAATAAATAGGGTGTTGTTTTTTTAAATGATCCTAGTAATCATAAAAAAAAATATTGGTGTAAGCTGCCTTGAGTACCATGGGATTGGGCACCATGGAAGTCAATCAAATTAAATTAAATTAAATCAGTGGTATCCCTGCTTTTCATACCTAAGGTCCAAAATCCCATTCTTAGTATGAGTCAGAAACATTTTTCCATAAGGTGCTGGGAAAATCAATCAGTACTGGGATAAAGTTTCTAAGCATTACCTAGGACAGTGATGGCGAACCTATGGCACGGGCCCCACAGGTGGCACGCGGAGCCATATCTGATGGCACTCAAGCCATTGCCTTAGCTCAGCTCCAACATGCATGTGTGTGCCAGCCAGCCGATTTATGGCAGGCACAGAGGCTCTGGGAGGGTATTTTTGGCTTCCAAAGAGTCTCCGGGGGATGGGAGAGGGCGTTTTTGCCTTTCTTTGGCTCCAGGAAAGTCTTTGAAACCTGGGGAAGGCAAAACATGAGCCTACTGGGCCCACCAGAAGTTGGGAAACAGGCTGTTTCCAGCCTCTAGAAAGCCTCTGGGGTGGGGGGGCAGGGGAAGCTGTTTTCATCCTCCTCAGGCATTGAATTATGTGTGTAGGCACTCACGTATGCGCGATAGTGCACGCACATGCTCTTTCGGCACCCGAGGAAAAAAAGGTTCGCTATCACTGACCTAGGACAACTTCTTTTTAAACAAATTCTGCAACACTTTATTTTTTGGGCATTCCGTGACAAGAAGAGTTTCAAGTTTCCATTCTCACATAAGCTTAGATTAGAGGCATGATAACAGTTTTTTTTTAAAAAAAATAATAATACAATAATTGAAACTACCCAGAACAAAATGACTTTTTAATATATATTTTCTAAAATGGGTGTTTTAGAATGTCAACAAATAGATCAGTTCCTCCTGTTTAATAGGGAATATTTCTAGAATTCGAGAAAATACAAGTTGCTAAACTATATGAACAATAGCCATCTTGATATGAACAGATATATGGGCATGCTCTTGTGTGTTGAAGGCCATCATGCTGAAATATTGAAAATGTTTTTTAAAAAACTGCATTGTATTCAAACCAGGGGTGAAAGTTTAGCAGGTTCTGGAAAACCAGTAGCAGAAATTTTGAGTAGTTCGGAGAACCTGCAAATACCACCCATGGATGGCCCCAGAGAAGGGTGGGAATGGGGATTTTGCAGTATTATTATTATTATTATTATTATTATTATTATTATTATTATTATTATTTATTGGATTTGTATGCCGCCCCTCTCCGCAGACTCGGGGCGGCTAACAACAGCAGTAAAACAGTACAACAAAATCCAATACTAAAAAACAGTTAAAAACCCATTATATAAAAACCAATCATACATACAAACATACCATACATAAAATTGTGAAGGCCTAGAGGGAAAGTGTATCTTAGTTCCCCCATGCCTGGCGGCAGAGTTGGGTTTTAAGCAGCTTACGAAAGGCAAGGAGGGTGCGGGCAATTCTAATCTCTGGGGGGAGTTGGTTCCAGAGGGTCGGGGCTGCCACAGAGAAGGCTCTTCCTCTGGGTCCCGCCAAGCGACATTGTTTGGTTGACGGGACTCTGTGTGACCTAACTGGTCACTGGGATTCGTGCAGCAGAAGGCGGTCCCTGAGGTAGTCTGGCCCGGTGCCATGAAGGGCTTTATAGGTCATAACCAACACTTTGAATTGTGACCGGAAACTGATCGGCAACCAATGCAGACTGCGGAGTGTTGGAGTAACATGGGCATATTTGGGAAAGCCCATGATTGCTCTCGCAGCTGCATTCTGCACGATCTGAAGTTTCCAAACACTTTTCAAAGGTAGCCCCATGTAGAGAGCGTTACAGTAGTCGAGCCTTGAGGTGATAAGGGCATGAGTGACTGTGAGTAGTGACTCCCGGTCCAAATAGGGTTGCAACAGGTGCACTAGGCGAACCTGGGCGAACGCCCCCCTCGCCACAGCTGAAAGGTGTTTCTCTAATGTGAGCTGTGGATCGAGGAGGACGCCCAAGTTGAGAACCCTCTCTGAGGGGGTCAATGATTCTCCCCCTTGGGTAATGGACGGACAGATGGAATTGTCCTTGGGAGGCAGGACCCACAGCCACTCCGTCTTGTCTGGGTTGAGTTTGAGTGGGACCCATCCAGGCCCCAACAGCCTCCAGGCACCGGCACATCACTTCCACTGCCACCTCCATCAAGCCACCAAGCCACCCCTATAGACTAGGTAGGGAAAAAATTAGAATTTCTCCCCTAATTCAAACACATATTCATTGCAAAATATCACCCTAGCAATACTGACCTTTATTACCCAAAAGTTTTCTTTCTCCATTTTAAACATTGGATCGAAAGTGAGATCCATTTAATTTGCTCTATGTACTAAAGTTACAATGTGCCTTTCACATTTGGTGTTTACTGTTTTCATTATGTACAAAAAGGGGCACTGCCAGAATTTTTAGGCTGTTGTTCAATACTTAGATGTAACCTGCGTGTTGTCTGAAGTGGGAAAACTTTTATTCATTTCACAGAATGTAATAATTATGCGAAATGCATGGTGGGGAAAAATGAGTAGGCAGAAGGTTCTTTGGGTAAATGAAATACACCTTAGGAATGCACAATATCCATTTTAAATGACTTTCTATTAATGCAAATTCTTAAGAGGGCCTCCATAATAATTGACATGGCAAACCACAATTGTAATACTTTCTGCATATTGGACAGCCTGTAGAGATCCTATGCAATGGTTCAGTGAGTGCAGGTTAAAATGAAAGAGTTGTACTAAAGCCATGATTTGAAAGCAAGGAAACTCTAAGGTTTCAGTTATATGCTGGTGACATATAACTATCCCACCTACATCTCTGAATTATATTTTATTGAACCTTCCCACCTGTGTGCTGAAATCCAAACTGGTACTTTCAATGAAGCACATGCAACAAGACAAATCTAATAGGTAGAGTGCTGTACTGCAGGCCACTGAAGCTGACTGTAGATCTGTAGGTCAGCAGTTCAAATCTCATCACCAGCTCAAGGTTGACTCAGCCTTCCATCCTTCCAAGGTGGGTAAAATGAGGACCCAGATTGTGGGGGCAATATGCTGGCTCTGTTAAAAAGTGCTATTGCTAACATGTTGCAAGCCGCTCGGAGTCTAAGGAGAAGGGGGGCATAAAAATTGAACGAACGAACGAACGAATGAACAAACAAACAAACAAACAAACAAACAAACAAACTTACTTACTTACTTACTTACTTATCTATTTATCTATTTATCTATTTATCTATTTATTTATTAGATTTGTATGCCACCCCTCTCCGTAGACTCGGGGCGGCTCACAACAACAATAAAATAATATACAACAAATCTAATAATTTAAAAGTCACTAAAAAAACCCTTATTAAAAAGCAAAAACATACACACAAACATAACCATGCATAAACTGTATAGGCCCGGGGGAGATGTCTCAATGCCTGATGGCAGAGGAGGCTTTATCTTCCAGCATTTAATGAAAAGGTATCTGATTCTCAAAAACATAGATAAAGAGGAAGTAGAGGATGCAAGTTGATAACTATTATATAATTTTTCAAGCAACCATAGAGAGGAAGAAAATGGCCATGGTCTCTCAAACAAGAGGAATTGCTTGGCTATAGGCAAGAGCATTTTTCCAGAAAAGTAGGTAGCCAAAACTCCATTCATTGGAACAAATGCTTATGAACAAAGCTCCAACGTTTTTGTGTGTTGGCCAGCAGATTTTTGGCTCGCACAGAGGCTATGGGAGGGTGTTTTTGGCTTTCAGAGAACCTCCAGGAGGGATGGGAGAGAATGTTTTTACCCTCCACCGGCTCCAGGGAATCCTTTGGAGCCTGGGGAGGGCAAAACATGAGCCTATTGGGCTCACTAGAAGTTGGGAAAGAGGCCATTTCCGGCCTCCAGAGAGCTTCCAGGGGGGAAGCTGTTTTCACCCTCCCCAGGAATTTAATTATGGGTGTGGGCACTCACGCATGCACAATAGTGTGCGCGCACACTCTTTTGGCACCTGAGGGGAAAAAGGTTTGTCATCACTGTCCTAGTTATTCCAGCCAGGAGCACATATATCCTTAAATAATTAAGGGAGAAAAAAACTCATTTGCTTCCTGAAAGAAGTTTAGAAAGAACATGACAAAGTGATGACAAATACTGAATTTGAACCAGACTTTTCATTAGATCTGAGCCAAGAAATGCTTATTTTAATGATAGAGGTTTTTAAGACCCATTATTGTCATGGGTAACTGTATATTAATTGTTGTGGTTAGCTCTGGCCCTGCTCCTGCCCCAAGGAATCTGCTGATGAAGGCCCCTCTGACCAAGAAGACATGAGTGACAGGGAGGAGGAGAGTGTGGCAGACAGCTCAGAAGGAGATCAATTATCTAGCTCCTCCTTGGATTCAGAACAAGAGTTAATGATACAGCCACGCATGCAGAGAGCGATGCATAGGCAACAACAACTGAGAGATTATTATCAAAGAAAATGAGGCCACCTGTGGTTGGGTGGGGCTGTGGTAATTAGTGAGGCTGCTATAAATAGCAGCCTGTAGGTTTGGCCATTGTGGAGGATTATCTGATCGTTGTGTTTCGTGACTGTTTTACTGACTTTTTGTGTGCTGATTTTCCCCCGCTTTGAAACTAAACCAGAGCAAAGTGTTTGTGAAGAAGAAGGACTGTGAATTGCCTCACAGCTGCAAGCTAAGTATCACAGAACTGATAAGGGACTTGTACAAATTACCAGTTTGTTTGGAGACAAGTGCTCTCGGCTATACCAAAAGAGGGCTTGGTTTAAGTGAATTTTCATTATAAAGAACATTGTTTTGAATTTTCAAACGTGTGTGTCTGAAATTTGTACCTGTGAATTTTTGGGAGGATTCTACCAGAGAGCCCGACAGAACATTAATTTAGGCCTCAAGAGTTGAGAAAGGCTATAGGATCAGTTAGCAATTGAACTTCGGTGGCTGTCCTGTTTAGTTAAACCAAATACTGGCAGAAAACAAATTTATAATGTTTGGCAATCAAGGAGACAGATATTCCTGGAATTTCCTTTAGTTCTTCAAGACGTTTTTGAGACGCTAACATTATATATTCAAAGGGTAGCCCTTCTTAATATAATGTCCCCAATGTGTTCTACTGAATTTTCAAGGACCATGTCTTCAATTCTTTAGCGTTTGCAAATATAAGACATCCACCTTCTACAACTCTTTCACAAATTGCTGGCTCATTTCTGATCCCAATTCAAAATGCTGGTTATCACTTTCTGTGCATTCAGTGACTAAAACTCAGGGCACTTTAATGATCTGTCTCACCCCATCTCTCCACTGTTAGAACAATCCTTCGAGAAATCTTACCACCAACTGAGCAGCATTTGTTAAGAACAATATGAATTTCACCTTCCTGATGTCAACAGGAAACCTGTAAACAGCCTCCTCTGAAGAACAGGCCTGTAACCTATCATGATTGGTTCTATTCTGAAATAAAAACTTGAAAACTTCTGGTTTATCTTAGGCTTTACTTTACAAGTCTTCTTTATACTGTTACATTATTGTCCTGCTTTTCTGGGTTGTTATGGGCAGCTCCATGATGGGATTTAGAACCCATACTGCCTGGCCCAAACAACCAGGTCCTCATGTTCAGAATTCAATTAGCTGATTTATTGCATACTTTTATACACAGGAATCTTCAGACTAATAGTTTGCACTTGGGTGAGACTAGATAAGGTTAAATGGTTTGTGTGTGTGTGTGTGAGAGAGAGAGAGAGAGAGAGAGAGAAAGAGAGAGAGATTGTGATATCTGGTAGCCATGTAGGGATTCCAGTCTAAGTCCACATTTGATTCCTCCCCCTGCCTTAGCCAGTTTCTCTTGCCCATCGGAGTATACGACACACCTTAGTTTTTGGGGAGGAACATAGGGAAAAGAATCTGCTTACCAGATATTCTTCTGGCTAGCATCCTTAGTCTGGTCAGCTTCAGCACATTATTTTATCCCCTGGTTAGGGCTTTAAAAAATCTTATTCAGAGAGAGAAACAATGAAAGAGCTTGCAAGCAGGTAAGAGCTGGGAACATGGTTAGCACCTGGTTAGGGCTGGAAAGAAACATTTGAAGCAAGATTGGGCAATGATAAAAACCCTGCAAAGACTTAGGACTCTTCACAAAGAATAACAATGAAAGAACCTGCAAGGTAAGAGCTGGGAAGATTGTTAGCACCTAGTTAGGGCTGGGGGGAAAAGCTTTGGAAAAAAGCTACATTCAGAGTATAAGGTGCACCTGAATTTTCAGCCCCTTTTAGGGAGGAAAAAGGTGTGTCTTATACTCCGAAATATACAATATATGAGAGCGACCGTATTTGCCTTTTTAAATTGAAGATTTTAAAGAAATGGCAAGTTTATTTATTTATTTGTTTGTTTGTTTGTTTGTTTGTTTGTTTATTTATTTATTTATTAGATTTGTATGCCGCCCCTTTCCGTAGACTCGTTTTTAAGGAAACGGCAAGTTTTATAATAGAGGAGAGGCTAATAGAATAAATGTTCCTTTATTTTAATTCAATTGGTCATAGAATGACAAATGTGGGTTGCATGTGAAAGCACAGTGGGATTACAGTATATACGCATGCAGAGAAAGAAAGTTCAGATTTAAGTTTCATGCCAAAGCCATTCCAACTTTAGGATGGGCATTCTAATGAAGGGTCTTCTGGACTCTGCAGGTGTCTTCTAGGTAAGAGCAGCATTCATAATGTGACTTGCCCTGAGCCGCATAAAAAGACCTGCAATCTCAGGCTATCAAGATGCAAAAAGTGGCTTTAAAAAGCACTTTAAAAGGGCACTTTTTAAAAAAGTCTCTAGATACCTTTCATTTGAGAAATAATGCTTACTAAAGAGGAAAGTTAGGTTACTACAGAAAATCAATGTGTTCTTGGGACAATTGCCAAACCATTAAAAAGAGTGAGCTAAATAAGAAGGAATAACAGTTAAAACTAGAAGCAAATGGAGAAGTACTGTGCTTTCTTATCCAAACTGCTGATACAAAGATAACCAAAACTGATGATTATTAAGGTCACACAGGCTCAAATCAATATCCTCAGGAGGCACACAGGCTGAGAAAAACACCTCAAGAATCAAGAAGCTTAGCTGACCCACAGAAACGCTCAAACAAAGACAGAATGACAATAGTTCTACTATTTCTTTGTAACAGAAGTACTTGTAGAAAAATTGGATGGTTAGAACAAAGGATATACAGTATGTCTGTGTGGAAGGTTAGAATTTATTTCAGAGCTGCTATAACTATCACTTACAATCTTGATCAGTGGAGAACAGGGGTCAAGAGAGGTCAACAAAAGACTTTAGAATATGTTTCAAAAAGAAACTTACATTATTAATCATACATATAATACTAAAGTCGTTTTTTGTTCAGTCTGGAAATCAGACTCTTATAATTCCTTTTATTAATACAAATTAGAAACAGATGTTTACAGATATAGAAACATAGAAGACTGACTGCAGAAAAATATTTTTTTCTAAGACCACTGTATTAGTTAAAAACTTTCTGAATCAATTCTGATGTACCCAGATGTAACATTAGGTTTGTACTAAAGAATAATGAAGATGAGCAAATGTAATAAGGAAGACATTATTTTTTTTAAAAAAATAAACTATGTTATTTAATTGCATTTGATTAAAATAATTCTATACTATTCTTCATCCAACTGATCTTATAGCAGATGTACAAAACATATAAAACTATTTTTACATCAATGTATAAAAATAGTATATATACAGTAAAAATTAAAAAGGCCAAACTCATGTAAGGCAGGTTAAATCTTTATAAGAATAAAAGCGATTGAGCAAAACTGATCCAAGAATATTATATTGTTATTGCCAATTAAAATTCTATTATTTAAAAATTCTATTATTTAGAAAACGTACATGGCTCCTCGTGGTGTACATGATAATTCCAAGTGGCTCACAGCAACAGTTCATTAAAAAATGAAATACTGTACAACACCACAATTTGCAGAAGATCATTCTTCCCACCAAAGTACCACGACATCTCCTCAACTCTACATTTGCTGGGCTCACTTCCATCCTAGCCCAGTGCTTGCATTAACAGGCAGGTCTTCATGGCCCTCAAGAAGGATAAAAAGATGGGGGCAGAGCTCAACAAGCCTTCAGGATTTTTCTGTCTTCATGAAAATGAAAAATGATGTGATCAAGCAAATGATAGGATGAAATACACAGTTGGTATTTTGTGAAGCTCAGATCTAATGTCTCTTCTCTTCTAGCATCCTTTATATCTCAAATGAAGGAAGGGGGATAATCTATCATTGTCTGTAATGCTTGTAGAGAACAAAAGGCCTTGAATGATGCTGATTGCTCTTACCTCACTGTCAAAGAGGTAATTCTGGTTGCTATTACATTAGAACCTTCTTCATTGCAAATATGAAAAAGAAGCACTCCAGTGACCAAAGACAGGTTAGGACTGCTGTACTTCGTTTACTTAGCTGAAGTCTACCTGTTGCTGAAGCAGCAGTGTTCCTATTGGACAGCTCCCTTCATGAATTGTCTCTCCTATATCTCATAATTTTTTTCTTCCATTCATATATCTCTTCCTCTTTTCTTCATCAACGTATTTTATTCTTGTATCTTTCCTTCTATCCTTTCCTTGATATATGTTTATTCTCTTCAACCTTCATTTTGTATTGGACAAAATAATAAATAAAATAAAATAAAATAAAATAAAATAAAATAAAATAAAATAAAATAAAATAAAATAAAATAAAATAAAATAAAATAAAATAAAATAAAATAAAATAAAATAAAATAAAATAAAATAAAATAAAAAAAATAAATAAATAAAATTTGAATAATCTGATCCTTGGCCTATCAGTTTGATAAAAGCAGAGGCTAAATCTTTTGACCAGTACAAGACATATGTACTGCATGTTATTGCTCTTCTGTTTTGGCAACATATATATTTAACCTCCTGTATAAAAATTCAGAGATATCATAAGCAACCTATCACTATGACTCCAAAAAAGCTGCTTGTGAATTTAAAAATTAGATGCCCATTAGGCAAATTGGGAGTTCTTCCAAAGGTTGGCTATTACTTCTAATCCATAAGGCCTTGCTAAAATTCTGAAAGTTGCAGCTTTCATTTGGAAAAAAAGTTCAGCTTTTGTGAGTACTTGCTGTATCACTCACTACAAACAAAAATAGAAAGGCATCAATTTGCTTCCAAATGCAAAACATGCTATTTTTAAATGTTCAGAATTGCAGAGAGGTTCTGCAGAAAATATGAATTCACTGCTTTCACAAAGATATTTTGAGTTAAAAAATGAATAGAAATGTCTCCTACTGAACAATTAACAATGTTGCAATTAACAAGTTAATTGTTTGTGAAGTTAATAGTAAAGAAACAATAATCTGCTCATCTAGATATTTGTGATATTAAAGGGGTTAAAATGCTAAAATAACAACAACCAGATTAGATTAGATTAGATTAGAATAACAGAGTTGGAAGGTACCATGGAGGTCTTCTAGTCCAGAGGTCCCCAACCGCCGGTCCGCGGACCGGGACCGGGCCGTTGGGGTTTTTCAGCCGGTCCGCGGCGCCGCTGACAGCTAGCTTTGGCTGCCGGGGGGGCGGGGAGGATTAAATCCTCCCCCCCTCCAGGAGCAGCAAAAGCCTAAGCGGCGGGGTGCATTTCGGCAATGCTTTCCCTCCGCGGTGGGGGGTGCAGGGCAGGCGCAGGCAGCCCCAGGAGACGACGCCGCTATCCGGGCGCGGCGAAAGCGAGTCGGTCGAAAGGCTGCCCGGGTCGCGCCTGCGGTCGTCCTCGCGCTCCCATCACGCAACAAGTGCGGGCTTGTTGTGGCTGCCGCGCGCCGCTTTGCCTCCCTCTGCTGCGAGCCTTCGGGGCTCCAGGGCGGCGCGGCTGGCGGGAGGGCAGCTTCCAGCGGGACGTTGATGGGTCTTGGAAAGCTTTCTCGTGGCGGTGGCTCTGGCGCGGCTGCAGAGCGTTGGTGGGAGCGGGAACTCCGTCGGATCGCCCGAACTCCAAAGCCTCAGCGAGGTTTGGCTGCCGGGGGGGCGGGGAGGATTAAATCCTCCCCCCCTCCAGGAGCAGCAAAAGCCTAAGCGGCGGGGTGCGCCCTTTGCATTTCGGCATTGGCGCTCTCTCCTCCAGGAGCAGCAAAAGCCTCAGCGACTGATCGCGTCGTTTGCCTTTCTGCTCCATCGCTGAGGCTTTTGCTGCTCGTGGAGGGGAGAGCGCCAATGCCGAAATGCAAAGGGCGCACCCCGCCGCTTAGGCTTTTGCTGCTCGTGGAGGGGGGGTTGGCGGTGCCGATACCAAATGCTTTCCCTCCGCGGTGGGGGGTGCAGGGCAGGCGCAGGCAGCCCCAGGAGACAAAGAGTGAATGAGAGAAAGGAAAGAGAGAGAAAGGGAGGGAGAGAAAGGAGTGAGAGATAGAAAGGATAGAGAGTAAGAGGGAATGAGAGAAAGGAAAGAGAGAGAAAGGGAGAGAGAGAAGGAAAGAGTGAGAGATAGAAAGGATAGAAAGAGGGAATGAGAGAAAGGAAAGAGAGAGAAAGGGAGGGAGAGAAGGAAAGAGTGAGAGATAGAAAGGATAGAAAGAGGGAATGAGAGAAAGGAAAGAGAGAAAGGGAGGGAGAGAAGGAAAGAGCGAGAGATAGAAAGGATAGAAAGAGGGAATGAGAGAAAGGAAAGAGAGAGAAAGGGAGAGAGAGAAGGAAAGAGTGAGAGATAGAAAGGATAGAAAGAGGGAATGAGAGAAAGGAAAGAGAGAGAAAGGGAGGGAGAGAAGGAAAGAGTGAGAGATAGAAAGGATAGAAAGAGGGAATGAGAGAAAGGAAAGAGAGAGAAAGGGAGGGAGAGAAGGAAAGAGTGAGAGATAGAAAGGATAGAAAGAGGGAATGAGAGAAAGAGGAAATGAAGGAAATGAACCCCACCCCCATATGACCAAAGCGCCCCCCCCCCCCACCGGGCCATGGAAAACTGGTCTAGCTTAATGCCGGTCCCTGGTGCAAAAAAGGTTGGGGACCTCTGTTCTAGTCCACCCCCCTGCTTAGGCAGGAAACCCTACACTACTTCAGACAAATGGTAATCTAACATCTTCTTAAAAACTTCCAGTGTTGGAGCATTCACAACTTCTGTATGCAAGCTGTTCCACTGATTAATTGTTCTAACTGTCAGGAAATTTCTCCTTAGTTCTAAGTTGCTTCTCTCCTTGTTTAGTTTCCACCCATTGCTTTTTGTTCTGCTCTCTGGTGCTTTGGAGAATAGTATGATTCCCTCATCTTTGTAGCAACCCCTGAGGTATTGGAACACTTCTATCATGCCTTTCCTAGTCCTTATTTTCATTAAACTAGACATACAGTATCTAGTTCCCCTTGCCTATGTAGTTTTATGTATGGTATGTTGTATGTATGATTTTTAAACAATGGGGTTTTTAGATTTTTAATGTTAGATTTATTATTATAGACTTTTAATATTAGATTTGTCATTGTATACTGTTTTTATCACTGTTGTGAGCCGCCCCGAGTCTGTGTAGAGGGGTGGCATGCAAATCTAATAAATAGGTAGGTAGGTAGGTAGGTAGGTAGGTAGATAGATAGATAGATAGATAGATAGATAGATAGATAGATAGATAGATAAACAAATAAATAAACAAATAAACAAACAAACAAACAAACAGTTCTTCATATGTTTTAGCCTCCAGTCCCCAGTCTTTGTTGCTCTTCCCTGTACTCTTTCTAGACTCTAGAGCAGGGGTCTCCAAACTCAGAGGCTTTAAGACTTTCGGACTTCAACTCCCAGAGTTCCTCAGCCATCAAAGCTGGCTGAGGAGCTCTGGGAGTTGAAGTCCGCAAGTCATAAAGTCGCTAAGTTTGGATACCGCTGCTCTACAGTCTCAACATCCTCTATGCATCATGGTGACTAAAACTGGATGCAGTATTACAAGTGTGGACTTACCAAGTTATTATATAGTAGTATTAACACTTCACATAAGCTTGATTCTATCCTTATGTTTATGCAGCTAGAACTGTGTTGGCTTTTTTGGCAACTGCTGCACACTGATGGCTCATATTTAAATGGTTGTCCACTAGGACTCCACGGTCCCTCTCACAGTTATTACTGTTGAGCAATGTACCACATATACTGTACCTGTGTATTTTGTTTTTGCCTAAATGTAGAACCTTACTTTTTTCACCATTGAATTTCATTTTGTTAGATAGCATCCAATCTTTAAGCCTTTCAAGTTCCTTCTGTATCTATCTTCTGGAGAGTTGACTATTCCTGCCAGTTTGGTGTTATCTGCAAATTTGATGAGTTCTCCATCTATCCTCTCATCCAAGTCATTGATGAAGATGTTGAAGAGTACTGGGCCTAAAATTAGTTAAATCATTTCCTCTTGATTCATTTCTTTTTTTAAAAAAAAAGAACCCTCAAGGTTCTGTTCAGAGTACAACAGTTTCATGTTTTAGACGTCCTTTTTATGGGTTCATTTTTAAATGTTCGTTTTAAAGTTATCTGGCATTTAGGGATATGACTGGAAATAAAAAGAAGCCCCTTTTCTCCTTTTAATTCTTAAATTTCACTGCTCTTCCACTGAGCTTGAAGATTGCTATATTTGCCCATTTTATTTGTCTTAATGATATTAATTTATGATGGAATATCATTCCAGAAGGGTTTTGGATATAGGTGCCCCGATCACAAAGTACCCATCAGTCTGGCCACAACTGTACTGAGCCTGGTTAATTTTCAGCATCAGCTAAATATAGGACTGAATCCATGATCAGGTGTCTTTAAATCTGTTCCATAATTCTGATTTCTTGCTTAACCTTTGCAATTTGGTACAAAGTTAATTTTTTTTTAATTGAAGTGAGGGTCTTGGTTAAAATTATTTCAATATTCTGCTTTAAGGTTATTACTATATGATACTATAGATTGATTTGGTGTTGTTTTCATGAAAGATTGACTATAAATATATGTGTGCATTAGGAGTTGCCATGTGTCCAACACATGGCAACTCCAAATCTCAACCAGCAAATGCTCTGTCCTACACATTGGCAAAAGGAATCAGAACTTCAAATACAAACTTAATAAACAAATTATCACAGATAATCCCCACTCGGTCAAGGACCTCGGGATACTAATAACTAAAGATCTAAGTGCCAAAGCCCACTACAACAACATCGCTAAGAAGGCCTCAAGAGTTGTTAATCTAATCCTACATAGCGTCTGCTCTGGAAATCTCACACTTCTTACCAGAGCTTACAAAACTTTCGCCAGACCCATCCTCGAATACAGCTCATCTGTTTGAAACCCATATCGCATCTCAGACATTAACACCCGAAACAGAATATCCTATGAAACTAGACTTACAATCCTGGGTCTTGAAAGCTTAGAACTACGACGCCTTAAACATGATCTAAGTATTGCCCACAAGATCATATGTTGCAATGTCCTGCCTGTCAAAGACTACTTCAGCTTCAACCACAACAAAACAAGAGCACACAACAAATTCAAGCTTAACATTAACCGCTCCAAACTTGAGTGTAAAAAATATGACTTTAATAATCGGGTTGTTGAAGCGTGGAACTCATTACCGGACTCCGTAGTATCATCCCCTAACCCCCAACATTTAACCCTTAGACTATCCACGGTTGACCTCTCCAGATTCCTAAGAGGTCAGTAAGGGGTGTGCATAAGCGCACTAGCCTGCCTTTCGTTCCCTGTCCTATAGTCTCTCCTATATCTCGTATTTCTTCTCTACTATATCCTTTATAATCCTCATTGTGTATTATTGTGTATTGGACAAAATAAATAAATAAAAATAAAAAATAAAATAAATTTACACAGACAGAGGGACACACAAACACACAAAACAAACTGTAGGAAAGGAGAAGGGGAGATAAAAAAGCACTGTTCAAACAAGCATAGTAGAATAATACTATGTCCCTGGAGGCAGCTCACTGCAACTCTCGAAACACTTTCTGTGGAGGAACAATAGAATTTAAAAATAGAAGGAAAGGAGGAAAGGGAGCTATTCCTTGCCTCCTGAAAAATTCTATATCCCAGTATTAAATCTTTCTTTCCCTCTTCACTAAAATGGTTAGGGAAGGAGTTTGCACGAGTTGGGATAGGCTTCCTGTTTGGGTCATCTCATTCTTCCTCACAGGAAGAATGTAAGGCCAAAAGTCCACTTAATCCAGCACTTTGTTTCTCTCAGTGGATTGCCAGAAAGAAGGCTCTGGGAAGGCTCACAAGCAAGACAGGAATACAAGAGGTGTAAGAGTATATATGTTTACTCCAAGATATGTCAGTGTTCGAGGCCAAGCCAAGGCACAAATGCTGTTTTCCACACTTTCAAGTGAAATTAGGTCTAAGTGTGTTATTTTGGCACAGGGGTAGAAAATCCCACAAGTATCTTTTCAATCTCTGCAATAAATATACAATAACAACAACAATAATTTAGTTTACAAATTGCTTCTCTTTTTTTGGTCATCATTATTGGTTATTTAAAGGGTCTACTGCTTCATTTGTCTAATAACAGGATGGATCTGAAGATAAGCCAAGAAGTCTACATACTGATTAATACTTGTGAATAAAAGTTCCACCATAATCAAAACATTGTTGTTCCACTTTAAAAAGCTAAGAAAATATATCTTACTCTTCCCCCTACCCCCAGAGATGCTCTGTGAATATAAATAATACCCATCTAGAAAACAGACTGTTTACAAAATACATAGGCATTTATACTCAGTGGCTGGTAAAGGACCCAAAACAATACAATACAAAACAAAACAAAATGGTTACATCAACATTTGAAATCAAAACACTCTTAGCTATTTAATAAATATATTCAAGCAGTTCAAAGCTCTTCTGGAGATTATTAAGAAAGAACACAGTCCAATGTACTTTTAAAATCTAGACTGGTTTTGATTATGCAGAAGCAGCTTAAAAAAATAAGTTGGTCTGCAAGAAAGTGGGCAAATGATGGAATATAAACTCCGTTACCATTAGCCAGCAACCATTGGCCAATACACACACACACACACATGTATATATAATGAAATATATAGATATTATTTAATATATAATATAGTGTTTTTGCCTTGGTTGATGGCGAAGATTTGTTTTTACCCAGTGTAACCCTATTATTTTTATATAAACATTATTGCTTTTATACTTGTTAGCTGCCCAAAATTGTTTCATTAAAATGTATATATTTGTATAATAAATGTTAGAGTTTTTTTTCAAATCAATATGCTGGTTCTATTTTGCTTCTATAGTCTTGTGGTCATAACAGTACAGTACAAGTACCAAGTTCAATGGACAAATCATGCAAATACAATTGAAACCAGTTTATGTGCCAAATGATGATCAATGAACCAATGCATTCAGTTTTTCTGAACAAACTTATAGATTGTTAATAGCATTCTACTAAAAGGTTTGGGTAGGGGTGTATGTTTTGTGTCTGTGTGTATATTCATGCAAATAGCTCTGAACTTTCTTTTAGAAAGAGAATAAAATAATAATCATGGGACATGGTACAGGTATTGACTGACAATATACTGTAAACTCAATATTGTAATAAATGTTGTCAGTCAAAACTTGTACCATGTCCCACAATAATTATTATTTTATTCTCTCTCTTTTTTTAGAAAGTTCAGAACTATTTGCACGAAACTTCCAATGTTGTCTTTAAGGCATTGGTCAAGGGTACAAACTCCTGGCTGCAGAAAAACAAAGAAAGAAACACAATATCAGATTTATTCCATCACTAGCTGAACATTTTTTTTAAAAAACACTCTAACATATGATATGTTGCTATAGCAGAATCACAAAGAAGAAGCAACTCCATCCTTTTGTTCAATTCAGGAATCCAAATTAAAGCATCCTTAACAATTGGCTGTTTAATTTCTGCTGGAATACATCCAGTGAAAAAGCCCCAGAATTTCTCTACATAATAGGTTCCCTATCAAAATGCTCTTTCTGCTGGGATCTGCGTTTTTTTTCCATCTGTCAATCATCTGAGAATTTTGTCCCAAAGGTGCTTTTTTTCAAAAGGCAACTGGACTTTCTTGTTTCGCTTGAAGACGTTTCGCTTCTCATCCAAGAAGCTTCTTCAGAACAAATCCAGTTGTTGTTGTTTTTGAAAGAAAACATCTTTGTAACATCCATGACCTGGATGACTGCAAACCTTTATAAACATCTGGGAACTTTCTTCTTAGAATGTATGAATGCCCAGATATATAAGGGAGTCCTTGATTGGCTTAGTTTCCTGTGCCCCAGACACACAGAAATCTGTCTGTTCAGATAAAGAGCTCTTGCGAATACAATAAAATCTAGCAGTCTTACCTTCACCTGAAGAGCCTGAAAGATCGATGATGACGTACACTCTTCCTTCTGGCTCCAAATCAATCTGCAAGAGAAGGAAGCAAATATTTATTATTAGAATTCCACTGTGTTCTTTTCGTAGGGTGTGTTGTTTTCCTGAGAATTCTTACAGGGTTTTTAATGCACTCTAAGCAAGCATTGGCTTAAAGGAATTGGAGAGACAAAAAATAATAGATGCCATTGAAACATTATAAACCAACTTTAGATTAAGTAAAAAATATTTACTGTAAATATTTAGCCACATTTATGGATTTGGATCTCATAAGACCATTTACTTATTTAGAAAATAAGTAAGCGTGCACTTCCGAACCACGAGTAGATTTCACTGCTGCAATGAAACAAAAACAGCAAAACGTAATATAACTCCTGAAGACAATGTGTCTTGTTCAGACCTTCCTTTCAGTAGTATAGCAGGAGAGCTATGCTACTATATGATTCAGGTAATCCTGCAAATCAACTAGAATTCAGTGGTACAAAAAGGAGGGCCCCACATGTCATGCTTGGAACTACGTTTGGGGGACAAGATTGAGAGGAGACTTGATAGCTGTCTACAAATATCTGAAGGGCTGTGACAGAGCAGAGGGATCAGCATTGTTCTCATTAGCACATGGAAGGACTAGAAACTTGGAATGAAACTGCAAGGGAGTAGATTTAGACGAGATATCAGAAAAAACTTTCTAACAATAAGGGTGATAAACCAGTGGAACAGTTTGCCACAGGCGGTGGTGAGCTCGCCTTCACTGGAGGTCTTCAAACATCTTTCTGGGATGGTTTAGAGCAGGGGTAGGCAAAGTTGGCTCTTCTATGACATGTGAACTTCAACTCCCAGAATTCCAGAGCCGGTATGAGAGGCTCAGGAATTCTGTGAGTTGAAGTCCACAGGTCATAGAAGAGACAACTTTGCCTACCCCTGGTTTAGTGAATCCTGCATTGAGCAGGGGGCTGGACCCGATGACCCTGGAGGTCCCTTCCAACTCTATGATTCTATGACATTGGTTCCAATGAAATTATGCCATCTGTAATAGCATCCAGCATTCTTAAAGAGCATTTAGATTCTTCTGGATCTTCACTCTGTAGCAATCTGTTCATATACTCACAGACACAGAGCTCTGTATGGAAAAAAAAATGTGTGGATAGAGAGTTTGACTCATCCCTGGAGCAGTAAAGGAAGAGCAAAGATGTATTACCTGTTGAAGACCAAGAATTGAATGCCTTACATTATGAAGGTTGGCTGAATCATTATGTAAATGAGGTGACTGGATATAATAATTGGCTCATGCCAAGTCAGGTTGCATTCAACTGTATCTTCAGCATTTAGGCACAGTACAATACAGATAGGACTCGTTCCAGCACAGAGAGCTCAGAAAGGCTTCAGTGAAGGTTTTGAGTGCTATCACTTACATACTAAGAATGAGGTAACTTGCAGCTTTTAGACATTAGAAAGAAAAAAATGCTCTGCCCAAAGCCAGAATTTAATGCCTGATACATTCTTGAATCATATACAAAAATGAGCTGCATCTATACCCAAGTTTCTTTGGATATCACTCTTGCCATTGTTACATAATTGCAACCCCAAAATCTTTGGACAATAATTTCCAAATCATCCTGTGAATTTACACCCAAGCCCACCTCTCTCCCCTCCACCTCACTTTATGTGATAAATAAAGTGACAAAAACTGACAAAAATGTAAGACACTCTTTTTTTCTGTCTGGATTTTAACTCAAGTACTTGGAAAGACTTGGAATCTAATTTCCCAGTTAAACTTTCTTTTGTTAATTCAGCAATAATCTTTGCCACCAAAGGATCTGTAGCCGAATTTGAAAAGCCTCTAATGTAGAGAAATATGTCTTAAGCAAAGCAGGTGTTTAAAAGCCATAATCCGAGAGAGAAAATAAATCATTCAAAGCATATTCACATATGCTTCCCTCATGCATGAGGAAGATAAACTTTATAAAACATATTGGTAAGTACTGAAACAGATTTGCTAGGCCAGCATGAAATTCATAAACACACAGAGTGATGGGTACCATTCATGTCAACATGTGTCAACACCCTTCATACTCACTAAAAATGTTCAACAAAGATGGGGATTTTCAAATGAAAAGAATGCTACAATATAATGTGATCCATAATGGACAATCAATTTTGACACTCAAGTCCCTTTAGTGGCTATGATTATTAGGCCTGTACAAGCTCCTAAGGCATAAACATAGTTTGGGGTTTGGCTTAATATATTTTGTTAACTCAGCCATAGTTGCTTGAAAATCATTTTTATCATTTTATGTTGCCTGAGATCCAGTTGTCGTTTCTTCAGCAAAATATTGTTAAACCAGTCATGCTTATTCCATTGTGGGAAACCAGCCGCTGTATGTTCTGAAAGGAAGGGATATCTTTATTATTTGATTAGTGATGGATAGGCTTTCCTGAAATTACCTGAGAAAAGGGATTAATTAATTTTAAGCTCATGAAGTTCAAATCTAAATACAAGGGAACTGGGAAAAAAATATTTATGACCATTTTTCAGAGTTATGACTTTTGCAGCATGCCTTTGGTCTTATGGTCAAAATTCAGATGCTGGTCAATAGGTTCATATTTATAAAGGCTGCAGCAGGTTGAACTAAGTTGATTGCAAGTATGTATGGTTTTTTATATTGTTATTGTTTTATTGTTTGTTGGTTTTATTATTAGATTTAACTGTTTTTATTGTATTTATTTCTACTGTTAGCTGCTCAGAGTCCGTTTGGAGTGAGTGGCAAACAAACAAACAAACAAACAAACAAACAAATAAATAACCCAAGATCATGTGATCTCAGGGATCGCACAGTGATTAGAGTTCAGCAGTTCAAATCTCACCACTGGCTCAAGGTTGACTCAGCCTTCCATCCTTCCAAGGTGGGTAAAATGAGGAACCACATTGTTGGGGGCAATATGCTGATTCTGTAAACCGCTTAGAGAGGGCTGTAGAAGCACTATGAATGGTATATGTCTAAATGCTATTGCTATTGCTACCTCTTTTTGCGACCTTCTGACAAGCGAAGTAAAAATGGGGAAACCAGATTATCTTAAAAACGAGGTTACTAACCTATCAACTGCATTGATTCAATTAACAACGGAGGCAAGGAAGGTTGTAAAATGGAGAAAGACACACTTCACAAATGTCTCACTTAACAACATAAACTTTGGCCTCAATTGTGGTCATAAGTCAAGGACTACCTGTAGTATCCTGAATATTCCTCCAGCTGTCCTATCATCAGTGACAGCAAGAGTGAGGCAGCCCTATTGCAGATGGGGGCTGCCCCTTTGGACATCTACGGAGAGGGGCGGCATACAAATCTAATAAATAAATAGATAGATAGATAGATAGATAGATAGATAGATAGATAGATAGATAGATAGATAGATAGATAAATAATAAAATAAAAATAAATAAAATAAAATAAAATAAAATAAAATAATAAAATAAAATAAAATAAAATAATAGTCTTAAGTCATTAAGGAATGTACAGATTTTTATTAACGCTGAGCAATTACAATTCCAGAAGTCCTGGCACAAAACTCCTAATGCCTTGTGAAACCCACGGCAGCAATCTCTATTATTCTTACTACAGTATACAGATCAATTCAACAGGCTGCATGGATGGGTACAGCAGCAAATTCAAACCTTGCATGCAATCTGCAATGTGCCACATAGTCCAAAACATCGTTATCTATAACCAGATATTATGTAAGTTGTCTAGTTACTATTAAAACTTTTCCCAGGCAGGCATCCCACTTAAGCAGGTGAAGAAAATGTTCTGCTATGTATAAATGGATAAGAAAGAATCATAGCCTCTTTGTAGAAAACAATGGTACCGACGGCATTCAATAAAATATCAACATTTTAAAAGGAAAACAGGCAGGCAAGGAGACAGTTGAAGTGCTCATGTGTTCTCCTTTGCAAATGTTTTAAACGAAATCTGTTAGCAGATCAGAAGAGCAGGGGGCTAGGTAAATGTTTTGAAGTCAGAGATGATGGTTGCCTTTGAACTGTATGGGTAATATTATGCAGATGGCCTCTGGGAAAGGAAGGAGGGGGGCTCTCTACTCATAGTTATCCAGTTAGTACCACACAGAGTTATTTATAAACACAAAATGATTGTGCTATGCTGCATACACAATTTCAAGGCAGAGCGCCGACCTGCATTTGAAATTACACGCACATGAAGCAAGCCCCCGTTTGCTTGGGGACAGTGGATGGTTTGTAGCGAGAAGATAGATGTTCACTCCTACGGACAATCAGAGCAAGTTTCATCTGTCAAGTGGGTGGATCTAGAACAAAGCACCCTCAGCTTGACTTCCTTAGGGGCATTTTAAAACTCTGATGTTCTACAGCAGTGCTTCCCAACCTTGGCAACTTGAAGATATTTGGACTTCAACTCCCAGAATTCCACAGCCAGCGAATGCTGGCTGGGGAATTCTGGGAGTTGAAGTCCAGATATCTTCAAGTTGCCAAGGTTGGGAAACACTGTTCTACAGATGTAAAGTGGGTCTATAACAGGAGCCTCAAACTCAATTTCATGAAGGACCACATCAGGGTTGTGTTTGACCTCAGAGGACCAGGGTGTGTGTGACAAGGGTAGATGTGGCCAGCTTTACACCACTCACCGAGGCTCCGTTTTCAGCCACGATAGTCTCCTACAGCCTTCTGATAGTGAAAACGGAGCTCAGGGAGGCAGCGTGAGCTCCATTTTAGCTGGCAGAGGCACTGCCAACTGGTTCTTCCCTTTTCCCAGGGTTGCCCTGTGGGACAGATCTAAGTACCCTGTAGGCCAGGTTTGGCCCATGGGCCTTGAGTTTGACACCTCTGGTCTATATTATGCTTGTGCTCCACCTTAGAATAAAGCCTGAAATTGAAGCATTCAGATCAATTTAGAGGAGGGGTTTTTTTTACTCATCCGAGGCAGAGTATCTAATTCCAATTTACCTGTCCTAATCCAATATTCTTCTTGAATCCTGTCCTAGCACTATGCTATGTGCCACACCGAAAAACTAACATTAACTTAAGTTTACTCAGAACTGCAAAACAAACAATTGCTGCCAACCTGCCTTCCATTGAGGACAGTATATACTGCATGAATAAAAAAGAGGGCCGTGAAAATATTTATTGACTCCTCGCATCCTGGACATAATTGTTTCAACTCCTACCCTCAAAACATCGCCATAGAGCACTGCACTCCAAGACAACTAGACACAAGAACAATCTTTTCCTGAACCCCATCTTTGTGCTAAACAAATAATTCCCTCACTACTGTCAAACTATTCATTAAGGCTGCATAACTGTTAGTCTGCTCATCATTCCTAAATCTCCTCCCACTTATGACTGTAACTTGTTACTTGTATTTTACATAGAACATAGAACATAGAAGACTGACGGCAGAAAAAGACCTCATGGTCCGTCTAGTCTGCCCTTATACTATTTCCTGTATTTTATCTTACAATGGATATATGTTTATCCTAGGCATGTTTAAATTCAGTTACTGTGGATTTACCAACCACGTCTGCTGGAAGTTTGTTCCAAGGATCTACTACTCTTTCAGTAAAATAATATTTTCTCACGTTGTTTTTGATCTTTCCCCCAACTAACTTCAGATTGTGTCTCCTTGTTCTTGTGTTCACTTTCCTATTAAAAACACTTCCCTCCTGGACCTTATTTAACCCTTTAACATATTTAAATGTTTTGATCATGTCCCCCCTTTTGCTTCTATCCTCCAGATTATACAGATTGAGTTCATGAAGTCTTTCCTGATACGTTTTATGCTTAAGACCTTCCACCATTTTTGTAGCCCTTCTTTGGACCCGTTCAATTTTGTCAATATCTTTTTGTAGGTGAGGTCTCCAGAACTGAACACAGTATTCCAAATGTGGTCTCACCAGTGCTCTATATAAGGGGATTATTATGATTTATATTAGTATTGATTGTTTCCGGATTGCTTATTTGTACCCTATGACAATCATTAAGTGTTGTACCTCATGATTCTTGACAAATGTACACTGTTCTTTGATGTACACTGAGAGTATATACACCAATGACAAATTTCTTGTGAAATGACACTGGGCCAATAAAGTATTCTATTCTATTCTATTCTATTCTATTCTATTCTATACCATCCCATTAAAATGATTTTGATTATATAAATGCAAAATGGCTTGAGGTATAGAGCATATAAATTCATCTAATTTGGGAAAATATAGCTATGGAAACTATATGCTGGAAATAATCAGAAGAGAGAACAGATGGTTTTATGTTTTGCTTGGAAGCTTCCCAGACCAGACCATCTTTAAAATGTTACTGCATTTCATAGCCTTCATATGGCCTTATTTAGAAGAGATTTCCCATGGGTTTTATACAGGAGTGATGTTTAAACCTCTGGTTATTACCAGGGCCAGGGATACATATAGGGTCAACAAGGGGATAATGAAGAGGGCACCTCAATACACACCTATGTCAAATAAGTCCATTGTAAAGAAAAAAATCATACACCTTTTTACCTCTGTTTACATTTCACTGAAATAATTAATATCCTCAGACTGGTTTAGGGAAAATTGTATGAGTGGTTAGAGAAAAGAGACAAAGAATAAGAGAATAATGCAATAAAGAGGATAAAGGAGTTGTTGGAATATATTTAAAATAAACAAAAGTGAAATAAAAAATGGTAGAAATAGAGTACCCTACTATATGTATATGATGTTTATAAATAGAATTGTGTAATATATATATATATATATATATATATATATATATATATATATATATATATAAATGAAAAATGAAAGAGGAAAAATACCTGTAAAATTCAAATTGTAACAATGACGCAAAATACTTGTGTAGAAGAAAATTGTATAACTCTTCATGTCAGTCTTTTTAAATGTTCAATAAAAGTTTTTTAAAAATACAGTATCTTCAGAATTAAATATATAGCTAAGATAAAATATCAAAACTGGGATGTTTAAAAAAAATTTAAATGGGCTTTTTATTCTCAAAAGCCTGAGATAAAATAAATATTTGAGAAGAAAATCAAAATGACGCAACAGCCACCTTAATTGTTTCCTCTTCAAGCTCTTCACAGAAGATGTCACTCATTGAATAAGGGGAGTGACAGCAATCTGGAATGAGTATTCATTTACAACACTAAGATAAAATTGACCTTGCTTGCTGTTGTTTTGGTTTTCCACTGGCATTCATGCTCTATGTGAAGCCATAAAATTAAATGGACCTGGCCTCAACCGTAGCAGCAGAAAACCACCTCTCACATGGATTATATGCTGCTTTTTATCCATTGGAAATTTCTGCTTGTGTGACATTAATGAGTCATGCATTGTCTAAAAATTCTGGAGCACGGCAGATGACCGCATTAGTAATGCTGGACTGCAACCTTTTGATTGGAAGCATGCAAAAAGCAAGGTTTCTTTGTAAACTAAATAAATGAAAATATACGAAAATGCTTCTCAATATTGTAATTAGAATCTCTCTCTCTCTCTCTCTCTCTCTCTCTCTCTCTCTCTCTCTCTCTCTCTCTCTCTCTCAGATTCAAGGTGTATACAAAATAGGAACCATTTTCATCACCAAAATAGGAACCATTTTCATCACCTTCCTCTAATGCTAATTCTCACCAGCTTTTAATTTATTATTTTTTTCTTTTACAACATACAACAAATACAATTTTATTACACACCCACCCACAAACCCACCCACCAGAATACTCTTTTTGAAAATACTTCAATTGAACATAATTTTGCCATATTCTTCCATTCTAAAAAAGGAGCCATACAAAGTGACTGATATAGACACTGCTAATTCTCTCATTACAGTCAAATTTATCTGATAGAATTCGCAAGACTTCAATGCTATGACGCAATGGGTATTTCCATCGCCCTGGCTCAACTGCCCCAATGACCAGTACTCCAAGTGAAAAAACATTTGAAAACATAGATGCTACTATAGAAAGAGATAATCCGTTAGGAATAGGCAGATCTTCAAGATGTGGCTACATCATGTAAGGCATCGTGTAAATAGAATCACTTCTAGATGAGTTCTCAGAATTGAAATCTAATAGAACTAAAAGTAACTAGCAGGTTAATGTTTCAGAGCAGTACTGTATAATTTGAGATATGTAAATAATATCTATTGCTTAGCAAAAAGAAGATTCATAAACATTTGATTACATAAAGTTCAGCTCCAGAACAGAAAATCCAATTTTGGTTGATTGAAAAGAACATGACATATTTTAGCACCTGGCAATCTAAGCTTGAGAATCTTCGTTTTTCCCAGATTTAGGAGGTCCCATATCTATAACAGAACACAGAATGCATTCAGTTGCAAAAGTATGGCTACCTCTTAAGGTAGGCCAGGTAATTTCACATACAAATTTACAAGAGAAAGTTTAAAAAAATGTATTATGTTATGACAATATTTATTACATCATGTTGCTTTACTGGACCTAATGTTTTCTACAGACCTGGAAACAAATATTCTGATTGCAATATATGATGAAAAAAAACATTTGTTACTGGTCAATCCATATCAAATTTAATGATTAAATGATTGAATAATTAATGTTTCCTACTTAATTAGATGAAGAGCTAGTTATATTAGTTCCACAAAGACCCATGCAATCTTCTATATCAGGAGTCTGCAATCTTAAACATTCAAAGAGCCATTTGGATACATTTCCCACCCAAAAGAAAATAGCAGGAGCTTCAAAATCTGAGTGGGCCTGACCAACTTGATGTCACTCACTCCCATCCAGTCACATGACCACCATCCCAGTCACACCTATCCAGGTTTTGTGGCTCCCGGTGTTTTGGGAAACAGGTACCTCTCTCTCTCTCTCTGTGGTTCTCTCTGTATTGCGGCAGAGATATGTACATTTTGTATTATTGTTCCTACTATTAATCATCATATTGATGTGAAAGTTGCTGGTATGACATGCTACAATGAAACGACATTTTGATACTCTCCTCTGTAACTAAACCTTTTTCCTTCTGCAGTTATGCAACCTGCCACCAATTGCCAAACATTTTTCTTGAATATTTCATCTTCAAAGTGTTTGCGTGAATAATACAGAAGCCACTAATTGAATAAGAAGGCCAGGAATCAGAATACAGTAGCAGCAATTATAGTCAACTGAAATAGCTTGTCTCCACCTGAGAAAGACGTTTTAAGGCATTTTCACTGAAGAAATACAAATCTTGCTTCAATTTATATTGCAGTGCAGAGATCAAGCTCAGACTGGCCTGGGAAAAATAAAAATAACAAATATTTTACAAAAAAAAGTGTAGAGCCAAGGGCATAGCTGGCTGAAGAATTTGGGAGTTGAAGTCCACAAGTCTTAAAGTTGCCAAGTTTGAAGATCTCTGCTCTAAGATGAAATGAGATTTCTGCAAGTGATCTCATACAGAATGCCTCACTTTCCCTGCAAGAGGGACATTCAAGGACATTGGTCTAGGGCTGTGAGTTTGCAGTCAAAGGCTACTGAAAAAAATAAAGGGAACACTCAAAGAGCACAATATAATTCCAAGGGAATCAAACTTCTATAAAATCAAACTGTCCACTTAGGAAGCAACACTGATTGACAATCAATTTCACATGCTGTTGTGCGTGATAATATTTCATTCATTCAGATCTAGGATGTGATTTTTGAGTGTTCCTTTTATTTATTTTTTAGCAGTGTATATGAAGCCCTCTATTTTTTTCCCCACCACAGTTCCACCATGGTTTATTGAACCACAAGTGTAGTTTGCAAGTTAACCATAAATTATATTTTTCAAACTGTAATGGCTACATTCCAACAAACACTCCAGCCAAATCACATTTGATGATTTTGATGATTAGACACGATAGATGTAGAGACAAGAGTCATGAAGTGTCTTTAGAGAGAGAAGGTAAAATATAATTGTACTTAAAATTGCTGTGACAATCAAAAGCCACTTCTTTATAGAATTTTAAATGACTTTTTCTTTTATATATTTATATATACTTTCTTGTTTGCTCTATTTTAGTTTATCCCACTTCTTATTATTGTTGTTAAAACTTCTCTCTATGTCTCTTGCTCGCTCGCTCGCTCTGTCTCTGTTTCTCTGTCTCTGTCTCTATCTGTCTCTCTTTCTCTGTGTGTGTTTGTATGAACCAAGCCCTACCACTAGATGGGATGATAATCTCAAACACTTGGTTTACTATCAGAAGTTCTCAGAGAGTGAGTGAGGCATCCAAGTCATTGGCAAAAGTAATCTGGCTTCCCCTGGCAAGCAAACGAGCAAGGATGAAGAGAGAAATTCAGTTTTGCAACACCTAAGCCCCCAAAAGAAAAAGGATCCTGATGGCTTTTGAATTCAATTTAATTTCAGCAATCTGTGACCAGCCATTAGTAATAGGCCTGTGTGAAATACTGCCTACCCCTCCCAAAATTGCATCCTTCCACAACTGTCATTCGTTGGCACATTTCTTAAGTGTTCCAGGAGAGAGACTGCAAATTAGCTGGACATGGAAACAATTACACAAAGAAAGGTGAAATATTTATAACCCCAACCATGAGCATCATTTCCCCTTACAAAAAGGTAACTGGAGCCTTCTTCAAAAGAATTGTATGACAATGACTTTGATCTATGCTGAATATAAATAACTATGGAAGAATATCTTAATTTTGTTAGGTGCTTACGTAACAGAAATGCAACATGTATAACGTTTTGATCTAATTGTGTTTTAAAAACCAACAATGGATGATATGCCTCCCAAGTATTAAAACATCTTGAGAAAGAGAAAGCTTTCTTGTTAAAATGGATATTTCTATCACATTTGAGGGTAAAACAGCTCCTGAATAAAAACGTAAGAAGAATCCAGCCAGGACAAGATATATAGTTCGTTTCACCCAGCAGAAGAGTTGCTGATATGAACTATAGCAACAGCAACAAGTGTAGCAGATCCAGGCTTTGTCTCCCAAATAACAGGTTCCTTGCTACATTTCCAGCAATGCAGTCTCCTCCTGCCCTTGAGACAAAAACAAGATATACAGCTGTCTCTGCAGTGGTTTTTATTTTTTTGTTGCTTCCTTCATAAGAATATGTCCTCAACAAACACTAAACAGGCCATTTTGATGGGCTGGGGCACAAAGAGTTGTTAGATCAGGGCTGCCAAACTCCCAGCCAGCGGCCAGACACGTCCCTTGCTGGCCCTGCCCATACCCTGTTTATCGAAGGGGGGGTCCCAATATGCCACGTGACACCACCGTGACAACCTGAGTTTAACACCCCTGTGTTAGATGAACGAGGGTCGCCCAGAAAGCAATGCACCACATTTTTTTTCTCAGCCTATAGTAATGGTACGAATGCAAAACTTTAGATATACATTATTTGAATTGTCAGAAGTGCATGTGTAAATTTTGCATTTCTTCAGACAGACAGCATAGCTGCAGCAGTGTTTCGAAATGACGTCTGTAAGTGATGTACATTACAAGGAGCGTGTCGTCATTGAAACTATTGGGGACATTCACAAATGTTTGTGTACAGTTTATGGAGAATCTGCAGTCAACAGAAGTACGGTTAGTCGCTGGGCACAGAGGGTTAGAGTGTAGAAATAGCTTTATGACCAAAACAAGGAGTGGTGCCGATAGGGCATACAACACCCTTCAGTCTCATTGGAGAAAGGCCATAGAACGGGATGGAGATTACATGGAAAAATAAGGAGTATAGAAGAAACTTTATTCTTTCTTGTATGTAAGTTTCATTGTATTCAATAAATAATTGTGGTGCATTACTTTCTGGGCAACTCTTGTATGTTAGGAAAGAAAGCAACACCAACCTTCCGATTAAAATCTGGAAAGGAGGACTAGACTAAATTGAAAAGTTGTGGGGCGGGGAAGGAAAAATGGGAAGAAAAAATTGCAAACACCTTTCATACTATTGCGAAGAAAAATACAGGGACGTGCCCTTGAAATACCAAGTGGGAAGTCTTTTCTTGTTCCATACAGAATGTATGTTGCACTACAATTACTGCATCTCTTAAGTGAATGCCAGTGCAATAGCTTTTATATCTATTGACTATAATGTATATTGAATATTTCCATATTAATAATCAGAAATGCATTACATGCAGTAGGAGAACCATTTGAAGTCGTTATGGAATGAATGGCGAGAACCAGTCACCTTTGTCCATTTCACCAAAAACTTGCAGATTTGGTGTCAAAGTTCCCTGTCCCCTGTTCCTTCTCAAGACTGGCAATAGAAAAGCCAAAGTATTATCTTATCATGCAGCAGTACATCATTATACATTATTGTTTCAATTCAGTTGAGAATATGTTTCAAATCTTGCGAGCAAAAAGGCACAGAGAGAAAGAAACAGCTGCAATAAAAATAGGATAATTTTCTATGTAGCACATTGTGTTTCATGATCACCAACATGTTCATCAGCAAGGTAGGTATATGAAAGGCTGCTGATTGTGTGCCTCCCAAAATTCCAAATTCAGCCTTCCAACATTGTCCCTTTAGCTTTATTAACATGAACAGAAGGGCTCAATCTCCTTCTCAGTCAGCATTTGATTGCCGGCCAAGGAAGTAAAGTAGACTGTGGTCAATCTTCTGTATGAATGCAAACATTTAGAAGCTTCTTTGTAATGTGCTCCCTTCCATTTCCAACCATTACTATAATGAGAAATGATTTGAATGTACTGAAATAGATGGTGAATTATTGATATTCACAGCCACAGCCATCTTGCCTTCCGTCCCCTGTCCTAGTGTCTCTCCTATATCTCCTATATCTTCTCTACTATATCTCTATAAGCTTCATTGTATATCATTGTTGTATATTATTGTGTATTGGACAAAATAAATAAATAAATAAAGTAAAACATTTTTTTCCCCTGGTCCATTGGATTAAAAACAAAATTTAGGAATTTATTGGGATGAAAGCAGGGGTGAAATTCAGGTTTTGACAGGTTCTGGGGAAACCAGTAGTGGAAATTTTGAATAGTTTGGAGAACTGGCAAATACCACCTCTGATGGGCCCAAGAGTGGGGCGGGAATGGAGATTTTGTAATATTCTTCCCCCAGGATTGAGGATTTTTGCACTGTCCTTCCCCTGCCATGGCCACCAAGCTATAGGGGAAAATTTTGAATTTTACCCCTGGATGAGAGAGTTGGAGAAGAAAGCAGCTCCTCTGCATGAACAATAACAGCAAAATCTATGGGAAGTGAATGAAGCACTGCTACTAAAATGCATTTAACTATAAGTTTAAAGTACGAAACAGAAAAGCATATAGGCTTCCTAAGTGCTTATATACAAAATGTCTCTTTGTGTTTATGGAGGCTGAAGCCATACGTTTAACTCAACACAAACTGACACTCCTCAATATGTAACAAGGGTTTAAAGAGAAAGGCAAGCTTTTAAGCCTACACTAAAATAAATATTAATAGTTTAAAATAAATACCTAATGATATACAATCAGAGCAGTGACAGAACAGAACTTCCAAGGGACTGTTTAAGCAATGTACCCTTCTCTGCAAATATTTGGACTCTGGCAGCCTGCCGTTTGCCAAGCATTTAACTGATTTACATGCTCTTAAAAACATCTGTAGCCAGCATTAGTATCTATGTTTCTTATGGAAGGAAAGGGAAAATGGAAGGACAAATTCAGCTTTGTCTTCCTTTTTTCTTCATGCACCATCAAAGTGGCTCCCAATATGAGTGTGACTTCAATAATGTATGCATCTCCCTCATACAAACATACATATTAATTGCAGGAAAGGGATAAGAAATAATAAGCTAAAGGCATTAAAGGCATGGGATTAAGAAAGAAAAAAGAAAAGAAAGCTGAAATTAATTTGCACTAACATCATTCAAAATACAATATCTTCCTAGCCTTACATATTTTCTTTGCTTATATTATGTCTTTATACTTCTGGCCGCATGTAACATGTGTGAAACCAAGGCCAAAACGTTCGCCTATGCCTTATCTATCTTATTAAAAAGCATCATGTGATGTTTGCAACAAAAATAATCTTTGTAATAGCCGTTCATTTAGCCCAGTGTTTCTCAATTTTGGCAAATTTAAGATGTGTGAACTTTAACTCCCAGAATTCTCCAGCCATATTTCCCCAACATGCTAGATTTTATGGGAACTGAAGTGCTCACATCTTAAAGTAGTCAAAGTTGAGAAATACTGACCTAGTTAATTGTGATGAGAATAGAATAGAATAGAATAGAATAGAATTCAACACACTCCACATGGGGCTACCCCAAGGGTGTTTGGAGACTACAATTAGTCTAGAATGCAGCCACACAAGTGGTTGTGGGTGCAGTTAGGTACACTCATATTACATCAATCCTCTACGAGCTGCACTGGCTCCCTATTGGTCTCTGGGCTCAATTTAAGTTGTTGGTTATTACCTTTAAAGCCCTATATGGCTTAGGCTCAGTTTATCTCTGAGACCACCTTCTACCTCTTAGTTCCCAGAGACCAGTAAGATCCCACAGAGCTGGTCTCCTCCAGGTCCTGTCAGCTAAACAGTGGTCGATTGGTGGGCCCAAAGGGAAGGGCCTTCTCTGTGGCTGCCCCAGCTCTCTGGAACCAAATACCTCTTGAGATCCAGACTGCCCCCACTCTATTGACCTTCCGGAAAGCATTAAAGGCCTGACTTTTCCGGCAGGCTTAGGGCTGTTGATCTCGCAATTTTATGAGGTCTGACCTTGAATGATATGTATGTATGTGATTTTTAACTGTTTTTTCTTAATCTTTTATGATATTTTTAAAAGTATTTTATATCCTATTGTAAGCTGCCCAGAGTCCTTCGGGAGTTGGGTGGCATTGAAATTCAATGAATGAATGAATGAATGAATGAATGAATGAATGAATGAATGAATGAATGAATTGAATTCTTTATTAGCCAAGCATGATTGGACACACAAGGAATTTGTCTTTGATGCATATGCTCTCGGTGTACATAAAAGAAAAAGATACAATTGACAAGAATCATGAGGTACAACACTTAATGATTTTCTTAGGGTACAAATAAGCAATCAGGAAACAATCAATACTAATATAAGTCGTAAGGATACAAGCAACAAGTTAGTCATACAGTCATAAGTGGGGAGGAGATGGACAGCAGAAACTATGACAAGACTAATAGTAATAGTAATGCAGCCTTAGTGAACAGTTTGACACCGATGAGGGGATTATTTGTTTAGCAGAGTGATGGTGTTCTTGTATCTAATTGTCTTGGTGTGCAGTGCTCTATAGTGACATTTTGAGGGTAGGAGTTGAAACAGTTTATGTCCAGGATGCGAGGGGTCAGTAAATATTTTCAGCCCCCTCTTTTTGACTCTTGCAGTATACAGGTCTTCAATGGGAGGTAGGTTGGCAATCATTGTTTTTTCTGCAGTTTTGATAATCCTCTGAAGTCTGTGTCGGTCCTGTTGGGTTGCAGAACCAAACCAGACAGTTATAGAAGTGCAGATGACAGACTCAATGATTGCTCTGTAGAACTGTATCAGCAGCTCCTTGATCAGTTTGAGCTTCCTGAGTTGGCACATAAAGAATATTCTTCATTATGCTTTTTTGAGGACATTTTTGATTGTTAGGTGACCATTTTAGGTCTTGAGATAAAATAGAAGCTAGAAATTTGAAGGTCTCTACTGTTGATACTGTGTTGTGTAGTATTGTAAGAGGTGGTAGAAAGGGAGGGTTTCTCCTAAACTCTACCACCATTTCTATGGTTTTGAGTGAGTTCAGTTCCAAATTGTTCTGGTCTCACCACGAGGCTAGTTGTTTAACCCCATATGCGGTTTCATCATTATCTCAAATGAGACCAATCACTGTTGTGTCATCTGCAAACTTCAGAAGTTTAACAGATGGATTGTTTGAGATTCAGTCATTGGTACATAGAGAGAAGAGAAGTGATGAGAGCCAACAGCGTAGGGGGGGGGGGTGCTAGTTGTATCTGGTGTGATTTTGCCTAGATTCACTGGTAAGCACTTGAGTAATGTTTAAGGACTTTTAGACAATTTCAACAACAATAAAACTTGGAATTTCAGTAATTCAAAATATTATACAGTATGTCCAAATTAAGTGAAATGTCTCCAAAGTCCTATTCACTAATGCATATTTTTGATCATTGGTGTGATCAGTTCTAAAAGTGAAGATATTATCACTTCTTGTAATAAATGCATTTTTGAAGATATACAGTGATACCTTACCTTACAAACGCCTCATCATACAAACTTTTCGAGATACAAACCCGGGGTTTAAGATTTTTTTGCCTCTTCTTACAAACTATTTTCACCTTACAAACCCACCGCCGCCGCAGGGATGCCCTGCCTCCAGACTCCCGTTGCCAGCAAAGCACCCGTTTTTGCACTGCTGGGATTCCCCTGAGGCTCCCCTCCATGGGAAACCCCACCTCCGGACTTCCGTTGCCAGCAAAGCTCTTGTTTTTGTGATGCTGGGATTCCCCTGCTGGGATTCCCCTGCAGCATCGCAAAAACACAGAAGTCCGGAGATGGGGTTTCCTATGGAGGGGAACCTCAGGGGAATCCCAGCAGTGTAAAAATGGGCGCTTCGGTTGGCAAAAGGGGTGAATTTTGGGCTTGCACGCATTAATCGCTTTTCCATTGATTCCTATGGGAAACATTGTTTTGTCTTACAAACTTTTCACCTTAAGAACCTTGTCCCAGAACCAATTAAGTTTGTAAGACAAGGTATCACTGTATATCTTCCTACCAATAACAAAAATTGTGAAAAAAGCAAGGGTTTGTTAGTTGTTCTGAGATGTGTCTATGGATCACTTCATTATCTTCTTTATTTACACAGCTTTTCTCTCAGTCTGAAGCTGGTGTGCTTTTGTTTACTTTAGAAGATTAGAAAAGAACTAATGAAGCCAATTCTCTTCACAAAATAGACCTGTTTGCCACACATTGCAAATTGCTGATGATTCACTGCTGCTTTTTCTCCAGCTCCTCAGCCATAACAAAACCCAAGCAATCCCACTGTCAACCAACTGGGGCTAAACAAGAATTTGTTTCAACTGGTGTTTAAGGACAGGTTGGAACAGCTGTGCACTGTGAAACACCAGCTGCCCTAAAACACTGTAAGCAATTTAAGAACACATTGGCTTCTGTGCAACATTACATTTCTTACCTCAGGCAGGAGGTGTACTAATTTCAGAGAAAGGAAGAAAAATAAGTATATGATTAAGTAATTAGAACATATTGCACTTTTTTGCATTGGTTTTTCTATTGTATGTATGTATATGTTGTAAGCCACCCTGAGTCCTTGGAGAAGGGTGGCACATAAGTCCAATGAATCAATCAATCAATCAATCAATCAATAAAATAAAATATAGAGATCAACTATGGAATTTGCTACTGCAGGATCGATGATAGCAATTAATAGTTGAAAGACAAACCCACCCATGTCTTGTGGCACCATCAAGATCTGAATTAACATGTACCCATACACTGTATCTTAACAATGAGACTGCAGGTTTCCCTTGGCCATCATGAAAGGAAAATGTTGGTTAACACAACCTTTACTCTTACAAAGAATTTTTATGTTCTTATGGCTGGAACAAAAGTGTAATTTGGGGAGAGAATTCAGCCAGCAAATATAAAGTAAGTTCACTGTAGGTTTAAATGGTTTCCTGAAATGGTTGAATTTGGAGTTCTACAGTAATAAACCAAGGGCATCTGATACTTTATTTAAAAAAATTCCAATTTCTTACTCTGAGCTAGGGCTGTCATGAAAATTATTTTCAATACCAAATCTCAGCTATACATCTATATCAATCCTTCTTTAGAAGAAACATTTTCAAATAGCAATAGCATTTAGATTTATATACCACTTCACAGTGCTTTTTACAGCTTCCTCTAAACCATTTACACAATCAGCATATTGCCCCCAGCAATATGGGTCCTCATTTTACCCACCTCAGAAGGATGGAAAGCCGAGTCAACCTTGAGCTGGTGGTGAGATTTGAACTGCTGAACTACAGCTAACAGTTAGCTGAAGTAGCCTGCAGTGCTGCACTCCAACAACTGTGGCACCCTGGTTCGTCCCAATCCCCACTAACACTTTACCAGACACAACTAATTCCTATTCTCCAGGGAGAAATGTTTTAGATACACATACGTGGCCAAGTTCACTGAGGTAAAGATTGGGATGTGCCATTCCAGATCACAAATCACATGCTCCTCTACATTAAAAAATAAAACCTTCTCAATATCCACATCAAAAGATCAGAAAAAAAGTTTAATTTTCTCTTTGCTTCTTTGTCTTTGTCAGAGTGTGTGTATATTTATTTATTTATTGGATTTCTATGTTGCCCCTCTTCAAAGACTCCCGGGTACTGTCTACAAAGCCCTTCATGGCATTGGACCAGAATATCTCCGGGACCACCTTCTGCTGCATGAATCCCAGCGACCAGTTAGGTCCCACAGAGTTGGCCTTCTCCCTCGACTAAACAATGTCATTTGGCGGGACCCAGGGGAAGAGCCTTCTCTGTGGCGGCCCTGACCCTCTGGAACCAGCTCCCCCCGGAGATTAGAACTGCCCCCACCCTCCTTGCCTTTCGTAAACTTCTTAAAACCCACCTCTGCCATCAGGCATGGGGGAACTGAGACATCTCCCCCGGGCCTATACAATTTATACATGGTATGTTTATGAGTATGTCTTGTTTTTTAAATAAGGGGTTTTTAGTGTTTTTTAAATTATTATTTATTATTGCTGTGAGCCGCCCTGAGTCTACGGAGAGGGGCGGCATACAAATCTAATAAATAAATAAAATAAATAAATAAATAAATATGTATATATATATATATATTTTTAATTTGTCATACAAATATAGTACTGTAGTGTGTTTAACATAAGTATAGAGTAGAGATTGAAAAGATAAAAAGACATTAGGACAGAGACGGTAGGCACAAAGGTGCACTTATGCACACCCCTTACAGACCTCTTAGAAAAGGGGAGTGGTCTATTGTAGATAATGTAAGGTTGAAGATTTACTTTAAATGGGTTTATAAATATGATCATTTAATCATACACACTATCTTTCAATGATCTTCAGGGCAGTTTTTTAAAATCCTGAGAATCAAGCTGCTCAGAAATTCCAAAGCCAGTTTGGACCAGTGGCTAAGGCGCCAGGTTAGAAAGCAGAGGATCTTGAGTTCAAGTCTCACTTTTTCAGCTCAACCCACCTGGAGGGTTGTTATGGAAAAATAGGAGGAAGCAGGAGTATTAAGTGTGTTTGCTGCCTTGAGTTATCTGTAAAAATGATAAAGGTGGGATACGAAACAGACAAGAATTGGAAAACCCAAACACGTATATTGGAGTTTGTGAAGGAGGCAGTTCTTTTTACATAAGGATGCCCAGTTGGTATAATTACAGTTAGAAAAAGTTACGGTAAGCCTACTTCAAGTTTAGTTCATGAAATCTTCATGTACACATTCATCAGGCAGTTTTCTTCACAAGAGAGGTGGATAGTCAGGGCTTTTTTAGAGGATTGTTTTTAAACTTCCCAGGTTAGCCTGGATATTCCCTAATACTATAGTACCATCTGAATAGTAATAAAGTCTGTTTCTGTTTGACTGAGGTGTTTTGGGATGGGACAGAAGAGGGCGAGTTCAGATAAAGTTGACTAGATATTGGAGCTTTGCTGGGAAGATTTATAGATTATTTTCTTTATTAACTTTCACAATATTTTTTTCTAGATTTTTTTGAACACACGTTCATATTTAATGCACACCCTGGTCTCCTTCCAAATACTTTCCACCTTGGCTGCATTCTCTAACATTCCTACCAATTCTACATGGAGGGAGGGAGCTTCAACTCTGCACATTTAACTGAATGTAGACAGATAGTTTTAATGCAGTCCAGAATTCCAATAGCGCAATTCTCCTAATCATGTGGAAGACAAATTGGTTCAATATTTCTGACATCTTCTAAAACTAAAGTAATCCTTTTCTGAGCATGATTCTATAAAATAATTAGTTTATAAGAATAATGGCAGCTGAACTATTTCCTATGTAGAATTCCACATATCAACTTCAATAAGGTGAAGACTCCTTTATCAAATGCCTAACTACCTTGCTTTGAGCTGATGGTAGTTCTTTTTACAGATAATGCAGGAAGCATGTAGTGGATTGTTTACAAACCATCTCCTAAATATTTATCAGTCTGACAATGATCCGCTACATACAGGTGAAACTCAAAAAATTAGAATATTGTGCAAAAGTTCATTTATTTCAATAATGCAATTTAAAAGGTGAAACATAATATATGAGAGAGACTCATTACATGCAAGGCAAGATAGTTCAAGCTGTGATTTGTACAGCTCGTGAAAACACCAAATCCATCATCTCAGAAAATTAGAATATTACATGTGATCAATAAAATAAGGATTGTACATAGAACAATATCGGACCTCTGAAAAGTATAAGCATTCATACAGTATAAGCAGTATTTCTTTTGGGCCTCTTTTGCAGCAATTACTGATATGACATGGCTTCCCAAATCAAGACTGTGGAAACTTCACACTGGACTTCAAGCATCTTGCTGTGTGCGCTTCTCTATTCTTCCTCCACAGTCTGGGTCCTTCGTTTCCAAATGAGGTTCAAAAGTTTCCACAGTCTGTATTAATTTGGGGAGCCATGTCATCTGCTGGTGTTGGTCCACTGTGTTTCATTAAGTCCAGGATCAATGCAACCATCTACCAGGAGATTTTGGAGCACTTCATGCTTCGTTCCACAGAGGGGCTTTATGGGGATGCTGACTTAAATTTTCCAGTAGGACTTGGCACCTGCCCACACCGCCAAAAGCACAAAAACCTGGTTCAATGACTGTGGGATTACTGTGCTTGATTGGCCAGCAAATTCGCCTGTCCTGAACCCCATAGAGAATCTATGGGGCATTGCCAAGTGAAAGATGAGAGATATGAGACTAAACAATGCAGAAGAACTGAAGGCAGCTATTGAAGCATCCTGGTTTTCCATAATATCTTAGCAGTGCCAGAGGCTAATAGCTTCCATGCCATGCCACATTGAGGCAGTAATTGCTGCAAAAGGAACCCAAACCAAGTACTGTACAGTACTGAGTACATCTGCCAGCTTATATTTTTCAAAGGTTCGATATTGTTCTATGTGCAATCCTTGTTTTATTAATTGCATGTAATTGCATGTAATATGCAATAGGCCCACAGAGTGGTCCTTCTCCGGGTCCCGTCAACTAAACAATGTCGGTTGGCGGGCCCCAGGGGAAGAGCCTTCTCTGTGGCGGCACCGGCTCTCTGGAACCAACTCCCCCCAGAGATTAGAACTGCTCCTACTCTTCCTGCCTTCCGTAAACTCCTTAAAACCCACCTTTGCCGTCAGGCATGGGGGAATTGAAACACCTCCCCCGGGCATGTTCAATTTTATACATGGTATGCTTGTGTGTGTGTCTGTTAGTATATGGGGTTCTTTTAAATCTTTAAGTATTTTAAAGTTATTTGAATTATTTATGATTTGTTCTATCTTGTTGTGAGCCGCCCCGAGTCTTCGGAGAGGGGCGGCATACAAATCTAAATAATAAATAAATAAATAAATATTCTAATTTTCTGAGATGGTAGATTTGGAATTTTCATGAGCTGTACCCCATAATCATTGTAATTATGACAAACCACGGCTTGAACTATCTTGCCTTGCATGTAATGAGTCTCTCTCACATATTACATTTCATCTTTTAAGTTGCATTACTGAAATAAATGAACTTTTGCATGATATTCTAATTTTTTGAGTTTCACCTGTATATTGTGGTGAAACTGAGAATTTGTTTATTTTGTTTATTTGTTTATTTTGTTTGTTTGTTTGTTCGATTTCTAGGCCACCCTTCTCCTGAGACACAGGGTGGCTTACAGCATAAATTACATATTTAGCACCAAAATCAGAACTAATCTAAAACAATCCAAACCTTATAAAAAACTTTAAAAAACAATTTACTCAACTAGCACATCTCATACATCAATCTGTCATACCAATCATTGCAAGATAGAATATCTAATAAATCATTCACAAATGTCCCTAGAACTCCTGGAAGGTTAGGACTACTACTGAATTGTCTTCAAAACAAGGCTTTTCGAAACAATTTTTTCTGTTCAATCAATAAACGAACAAAATATATTATTAGCATTCCAGTTTTGAGCGTGCCTGCTTAGAAATAAGGTTGTTATTTGAAGTTGGTGAGACTTATTGACAAGTAAGTATGGCTAGCTATTAATTCAATACATTGGGGAAATATCCTTCCTTCCCTCCCTCCCTTTCTTCTTTCTTTTCTCTCTCTCTCTCTCTCTCTTTCTTTCCCACTGCCTGCTTCTGCTAGAATGGGATCCAAATAAAGCTCTTGACAGAATCTAGACAGTGTTTTGGTCCAGTGAAACCTTGAGATTTTCATAACATAAACTTTATCATTTTTTCCTGTAGGCTTTAATCTGAATCCAGCTGGCACTTTTCAACTGTACTAACTGCATTGTGTACATAGCACGCTTCCCAACTATCCAATGCAAAAGACATTTCACAAAAAATTAAAAGGGGCTCCAGTTAACATTCACATTTCATTATATTTCCCCATATTCAGATTTTTCTTTAATATTTAAATTCGCTGAAAACTATAATATAATATCATCCATCTATATCGTATATCTTATTTTAATTCAAGGGTATGAAGGACTCTGGCCATTTTTCTATGGTTTCTAATAGAGAATTGAGGAATTGGTAAGGAAAGGAAAACTAAAACCTCAGTAAAGTGCTTTCGGCTGTTTTGAATTAACGATGGGAAACCGATGACATCTTTTCAGTTCTATACTTTTTACCTCCCACTATTATTAGCACTGTGAAAAATTACATGGTGCCCAGAATGATCCAAAAGTATCACCATATGTACACAAATATATAATAAATGAAATCTCAGGCAGCTATCACTGGATGGTTCAGCCAGTGAACAGACAGTTACCTTAAAATATTTAATTTTGAGTTACACAAAGATTTGGTTGCTTTTTTAAAAAAAATCAAAATAGCTCTTGAGGGAGTCTGTCCATGCAAGACCTTTTTTCTCTGCACTCCAACCCCTTTAAATGGAAAGTAACCTGATTTAATTTACCCTTTCCAAATTAAAAGGAATAAAAGTCCCTTTATTGGAATTTTTTATATATTATTTATTTATTTGTCAGGTACGTATTGGGAATATACATAGATAAAATATAGTTTATATACATAAGATAGGTACTGATAAGAGGGAACATTAGGACAGGGATGGTGTGCACGCTGGTGTACGTATGCACACCCCATACTGACCTCTTTGGATGAGGTCAACAGTGGACATTCTAAAAGTAAAGTTTTGGGCATTAGGGTCAGGTGGTGAGTTCCAGGCATTAATCACTCTGTTGCTAAAATCATATTTTCTACAGTCAAGTTTGGAGCGCTTCACTTTGAGCTTGTATCTGTTGTGTGATCGTGTATTATTGTGGTTGAAGCTGAAAATGTCATTAATAGGAAGGACATTGTAACAGATAATTTTATGAGCTATGCTTAGGTCGTGCTGAAGGTAACATACTTCTAAGCTTTCTAAAACCCAGGACTTCATGTCTGGTTACGTAAGGTATACCATTGCAGGTAAAGGAGTGGAGGGCTCTTCTCGTAAAGTATCTATGGACACTTTCTAATATGTATGTTTGGTTTTGTATATTAAGGGGTTTTAATTCGCTTTTAGTATTGGATTATTATTGTATATTGTTTATGATTGCTGTTAGCCGCCCCAAGTTTTCGGAGAGGGGCGGCATATAAATCCAATAAAACTTGAAACTTGAAACTTAAACTTATGTCTGATATGTGGTGTGGGTTCCAGACAGATGAGCTGTAGTCAAGGATTTGTCTAGCAAATGTTTTGCATGCTATGGTTGTTACTGGAGAATTGATACTGGTATTACTGAGAATTGATACTGATCAAGAATTGATACTGATATTACTGGAGAAGAAGCTAAGTAAGATGAGATTAACAACTCTTGAAGCCTTTTTGGTGATATTGTTGCAGTGGAGTTTCTCAGAATTTTATACTCATTGGTTTGCATCCACACAACATATGGAAAATGAAACTTGGGATAACATACTTCAGTTGCTTTGTTCACATAACTTGCTATGATCAACCACTGGAACCTATAAAGGATGGATTTCTGAAACATGCTCAAACACAGATTACCAATGCCATTGAAATACAGTACTGTAGCATAAATGGCCCACACTTGACCATGGCCAGAGATGGGGTGACCCCCAATCTTAATATATGAACCAAACTTTCTCAGCTTTCTCCAAGTATATTCTCTCAGACAGAATATAACTCTGACACCTACAATCCCAATTTATCTGAGCAGTGCCAAGTTGAAGAACTTCATTCTAAACAAGAGGAATTTGATGAATAATAATAATAAAAAACTTAGGTCTGTGCATGGGCCTGCTCATTATCAGAGCAAACCTCTTTGAATAAAGTCCTCAGAGGAACCTTACAGAAGTCAATGATATAAATCTTTTGAATGTAAGTTTTGAACCAATTCAATGTAAGATGCATTGACCAATGTGCTGCTTGTAGCCATATTCAATATACAGCATGCTAAATATTTCCCATGAACTTGTAAGATTTATACTTGGTTCCTCTTGATCCTCAAAAATCTATCGACCGGTATTTCTAAATGGATTTAGTCAATTAGTTACATTCCTTCCCTTGCTTCAGATTAGAAAGTTTGTCACTGTCACCTCTATAAGCATCCCTTTTTATTTTTTTTAAATTAAACTTATTTTAAAAATATTTTATTTTTAAATCACAGCAAGAAATTTGAGAAGGCGTTTAGGATGTTTAATCATCTACATAAATAATTAACTGTCCTGTAATGACATTTATTGAATTCTCTTCAGTTTCTCCTGTTTGTTTAACAACTTTGTATATTCCTTTTTGAATAATCTTTGGAACAATTACTCTATCTCATGCCTCACTTCTAAGGCTGTTTTTCCCCAACATTTACTGAAAAGAAAATTGGTCCCCTTGCTTTGTATAAAGCCAAACCTGACTCTGAAACATGTAAAAATGTAAAAAAAAAAATCTGTCACACATTTCTACAAGAGTCCTACAGGGATCTGTAAAATATATTTCACTATAATAGGAATAGTAAAATAACAGCATTGAATAAAGTCTCTTAGCACTCATATTCCCTGGTTAAAACTCCACAAACATAAAGTGTTTGTGAAGTGTGGACCCTGCCTATTCTGTATTTCTAAAATGGCATATCGTGGGGTAGTTATTTTAAAAGATTAGGCACAATTAAAAATGTGCCTCAAAAGCATTTATGAAACCAGCGATATTAGAGATAGTCACATTCTTGGATAATTTTCACTGATGACAATATATATTAAGGAGAAGCTATGCATTCTGTGAACAAAAAAAGAGAGAACTTTTTATAAAATTCTGTAAAATCCCTAATACAGTAGAGTACAATACACAGAAAAATATATTCCTAATTCAGACCTATTCCTAATTTTCTCTGATTAATAAATTGTAAAGTATAATTAATAGAAACGAAAGAGTGCCAACTTCTGTACATACTTAGGTTTAAATAATTTAATCTAAAATATACATTCTTTTGATCCAAACTATAATTTACATTTTATTCTCCCCATTCCCCTTTATATTCTTATTTTTGGGGCAAATATATTGATATGTTGATTATTTATTTATTTATTTATTTGTTTGTTTGTTTGTTTGTTTGTTTGTTTGTTTATTTATTTATTTATTTATTTATTTATTTATTTATTTTTTAGATTTGTATGCCGCCCCTCTCCGCAGACTCGGGGCGGCTCACAGCAGGATACAACAATTCATGACAAATCTAAATATAATTTAAAATATTTTAAAAAAAACATTTACTAAGCAAACATACACACAAACATATCATGCATAAATTGTACATGCCCGGGGGAGGTGATTCAGTTCCCCCATGCCTGACGACAAAGGTGGGTTTTAAGGAGTTTACGAAAGACAGGGAGAGTAGGGGCAGTTCTAATCTCTGGGGGGAGTTGGTTCCAGAGAGTCGGGGCTGCCACAGAGAAGGCTCTTCCCCTGGGGCCCGCCAACCGACATTGTTTAGTGCAGAGGTCCCCAACCTTTTTAGCACCAGGGACCGGCTTTAAGTTAGACGAGTTTTCTACGGCCCGGTGGGGGGGGGCTTTGGTCATATGGGGGTGGGGTTATGGAGGGGTGGAGCTTAGTGACGCAGCCCTCCACACTTCTCCACAGGGCAGGGAGAATGAGGAGGCTCCTTTGGCGGCTGGGGGCTGCCTGGCTTTGTGATTTTGACTGGGGGGGGAACTTAGGAAGGTCCTACTTCTCCCCCCCCAGCCAAAAACTCAAAGCCTATCTGCTCCAGAAACTTGGCGATCGCGCCCCACCGCCGCCGCCTCCTCCGTTTCCCCCAACGGCAAGCAATCTAAACGCGGGAAGGGCATTCCGGCGCTTCCCTTCAGCCTCAGAAGCCCCCTCGACGCTGGAGGGATGGTTATGAGGGGAGCGAGCGAGGAGAAGAAGACGTCCCACTCATCGCTCCTGAGGGAACGGGCGAGGGCGTCGGAGACCCAAAGCCCATCCTGTGTGGAGGGAGACGGAGCCAAGCGGGGCCACCCGGAGACCTTTTCCCATCTTCTTCTCCTCGCTCGCTCCCCTCACAGCCAGCAGCCCCGCTCGCGGGGGGATGCCCGTTCGTAGCTACCAGCCCGCCAAGCGTCGAGGGGGCTTCCGAGGCTGAAGGGAAGAGCCGGAATGCCCTTCCCGGGTTTAGATTGCTTGCTGTTGGGGAAAACGGAGGAGGCGGCGGTTCTTTTCTCCTCGCTCCAGAAAGTAGGCGATCGCGCCCCACCGCCGCCGCCTCCTCCTCCGTTTTCCCCAACAGCAAGCAATCTAAACCCGGGAAGGGCATTCCGGCTCTTCCCTTCAGCCTCGGAAGCCCCCTCGACGCTGGAGGGATGGTTATGAGGGGAGCGAGCGAGGAGAAGAAGACGTCCCACTCATCGCTCCTGAGGGAACGGGCGAGGGCGTCGGAGACCCAAAGCCCATCCTGCGTGGAGGAAGACGGAGCCAAGCGGGGCCACCCGGAGACCTTTTCCCGTCTTCTTCTCCTCGCTCGCTCCCCTCACAGCCAGCAGCCCCGCTCGCGGGGGGATGCCCGTTCGTAGCTACCAGCCCGCCAAGCGTCGAGGGGGCTTCCGAGGCTGAAGGGAAGAGCCGGAATGCCCTTCCCGGGTTTAGATTGCTTGCTGTTGGGGAAAACGGAGGAGGCGGCGGTTCTTTTCTCCTCGCTCCAGAAAGTAGGCGATCGCGCCCCACCGCCGCCGCCGCCTCCTCCGTTTCCCCCAACAGCAAGCAATCTAAACCCGGGAAGGGCATTCCGGCTCTTCCCTTCAGCCTCGGAAGCCCCCTCGACGCTTGGCGGGCTGGTAGCTACGAACGGGCATCCCCCCGCGAGCGGGGCTGCTGGCTATGAGGGGAGCGAGCGAGGAGAAGAAGACGGGAAAAGGTCTCCGGGTGGCCCCGCTTGGCTCCGTCTTCCTCCACATGGGCTTTGGGTCTCCGACGCCGCGGACCGGCTGGAAAACCCCAACGGCCCGGTCCCGGTCCGCGGACCGGCGGTTGGGGACCTCTGGTTTAGTGGACGGGACCCAGAGAAGGCCCACTCTGTGGGACCTAATCGGTCGCTGGGATTCGTGCGGCAGAAGGCGGTCTTGGAGATATTCTGGTCCAGTGCCATGAAGAGCTTTAAAGGTCATAACCAACACTTTGAATTGTGACCGGAAATTGATCGGCAGCCAATGCAGACTGTGGAGTGTTGATGAAACATGGGCATACCTAGGTAAGCCCATGACTGCTCTCGCAGATGCATTCTGCATGATCTGAAGTTTCCGAACACTTTTCAAAGGTAGCCCCATGTAGAGAGCATTACAGTAGTCGAACCTCGAGGTGATGAGGGCATGAATGACTGTGAGCAATGAGTCCCTGTCCAGATAGGCCCGCAACTGGTGCACCAGGCGAACCTGGGCAAACGCCCCCCTCGCCACAGCTGAAAGATGGTTCTCTAATGTGAGCTGTGGATCGAGGAGGACGCCCAAGTTGTGGACCCTCTCCGAGGGGGTCAATAACTCCCCCCCCCAGGGTGATGGACGGACAGATGGTATTGTCCTTGGGAGGCAAAACCCACAGCCACTCCGTCTTATCCGGGTTGAGTTTGAGTCTGTTGACACCCATCCAGGCCCCAAAAGCCTCCAGACACCGGCACATCACTTCCACTGCTTCGTTGACTGGACATGGGGTGGAGATGTAAAGCTGGGTATCATCAGCGTACTGATGATACCTCACTCCATGCCCTTGGATGATTTCACCCAGCGGTTTCATGTAGATTAGCAACTCTCCCACCCTCAACACATACACAATCTCATAAAACAAGAAGTAACTATTGTGCACTATTTTTTTTTGTGGGAAAGCAACTGAGAGACTTCTTTTCCAGTAGGAGAAAGTAGATAGTCCCTTCATTATGGAAATAATTGTGATTTGGTTAAATAATTGCAGAATAAACTTTGTAAGAGGTGATCGTCCTTTCCTCTTTTTCAAGCACAAAAGGGGAGTGAGGATCAACATTTTACAAAGTATATTATATAGGAACACTACTTTATGAACATGTATTGTGCCAAATATAGAAATTTAATTAAACCATTCAGGAGGCAAACAGAGGGTGATTCATCCTATTTTGAATAGAAATCTTAATGCAACCATAATAATATGTCAAATTGCTGTTGTTCTTTATTGCCTTTGGTAAAAGCTGAAGGATTTCCATTCAGACCATTATATACATTTTATATGCACTATAGTTTAACTTACTTGGTATTATGACAACTACAGGAACTAGTAAGAAAATTCGTGTGGCTGCCGGTGGTGGAATGGTAGACACATTTAGAAACTTGGCATGAATATTTTACCGATTCTCTATCACAATATAATATATTTATTTGTCCTTCCTCATGTGAACTGGTAATAATATGAGAAGAAACCTATGAAAATAACAGTCCATCTACATCTGCCCTTGTGAATAGTTCATCAGTTATAAATACAAGGCCTCAGAGAAAAACAAAATATGTAGGACTCCATAACTGCCCTGTCACAACAGATAGATGAACAACAAAAAGGGTTTTCTTAAGTCTACAGTCATCCTCCAGATGTGGTTGCCTACAACTAACAGGAGCCACAGTCAGCAGCATGAGTGGTGCTGGGGACTGCAATTCAGCAAAATTAGAAACATAGAAGATTGACAGCAGGAAAAGACCTCATGGTCCATCTAGTCTGCCCTTATAGTATTTCCTGTATTTTATCTTAGGATGGACATATCCCAGGCATGTTTAAATTCAGTTACTGTGGATTTACCAACCATGTCTGCTGGAAGTTTGTTCCAAGCATCTACTATTCTTTCGGTAAAATAATATTTTCTCACGTTGCTTCTGATCTTTCCCCCAAGTAACCTCAGATTGTGCCCCTTGTTCTTGAGTTCACTTTCCTATTAAAAACACTTCCGTCCCCTGTCCAATTGTCTCTCCTTATCTCATTTATCTTTTCTTCCTTTCTAATATGTTCACCTATACTTTTATATCTTTTCTTCTATTCTTTTCTTTACTTATATTATTACATATCTTTCTGTTCAATGTGTATTATGTATTGGACAAAATAAATAAATAAATAAAAAATAAATAAAAATAAATTTAACCCTTTAACATATTTAACAAATTCTTGCTATATTCAGCTTGGCAAAGGTTCTGTTGCACTGCAGACCAAGCCTACTCCAAACCTAGATGGAGATTCCATTGATATTGCTGATTGCATCCAAGCCACTGATTGTGTGTGTGTGTGTGTGTGTGTGTGTGTGTGTGTGTAGCTCTCGTGGAATTTAGGTATGCTTTAAAAAGCAAACAAGGATATCCAGTTGCCAGAAACAATATTTGAATTCCTAATTTGCCACAAGCAAAGGAGGTGGAGGGCAAGACATTACATTTATCAAATCTATCCAGTAAGACATAGCCAAGCACAGCAGGGCGCCCACATCTTGGATTAGTTACATTAAATGAAACTCTGTCCCAACAAATCTTTCAGAGGGTGAGAAGGTCCACTCTCTTTTGATCCAAAAGAAATCCTGACTTGAAGAAGAAGAAGAAATGCCTGAAAGAGGTTTTGGAGAAGGAAAGGTGACATTTTAGGGGTTCTATTACAGGAGGGAAAACCTCAATTATAAGACCTGTCTGAAAAGGGAACCACGGTCCTTAAAATGAGAGGTGGGCAGTTTCTGCTGGAGAAACAGTTAAAAGGGAAGACAGACAAAGACCAAAGTAAGTAATTCGATATTCATTATACCAATAAAAACAATCCTCTTCCTAGATGTCTGGAGAGTTGTGAATACCTGGTTCTTCAGAACATTCGGGGACACAAGGAATAGCTTATCTGTTTGGCAGCAAATCAAGGGAGTTTCTATGAGCAACAATTCTGATGGCTTGGGTCTTTTTATCCTTGTATAAAGTGAGCTGCTTACACTTTTCAGGGTATGAGTGGCCTAGAATCTGCAGCAAATAGCTCTAGCAGATGCAACATAGTGGGAATAGAATAGAGTAGAATAGAATAAAATAGAATAGAATAGTAGGAAGGTACCTTGGAGGTCTTCTAGTCCAACCCCCTGCCCAGGCAGGAAACCCTACACCACTTCAGACAAATGGTTATCCAACATCATTTTTGAAACTTCCAATGTTGGAGCATTCACAACTTCTGGAAGCAAATTGTTCCACGGATTAATTGTTCTAATTGTCAGGAAATTCATCCTTAGTTCTAAGTTGCTTCTCTGCTTGATTACTTTTCATTCATTACCTCTTGTTCCAAGCTCAAGTGCCTTGGAGAATAGTTTGACTCCCTCTTCTTTGTGGCAGCCCCTGAGATATTGGAAGACTGCTATCATTTCTCCCCTAGACCTTCTTTTCATTAAACTAGACTATATTCAGTTTCTGCAGATATTTTTCATATGTTTTAGCCTCCAGTCCCCTAATCATCTTTGTTGCTCTTCTCTGCACTCTTTCTAGAGTCTCGACATTCTTTTTACATCATGGCAACCAAAACTGAATGCAGTATTTAAGTGTGGCCTTACCAAGGCACCTAAAATGGTATTAACTTTTCATGTGATCTTGATTCTATCCCTCTGTTTATGCAGCCTAGAATTAGGTTGGCTTTTTGGGAAGCTGCTGCACACTGCTGGCTCATATTTAAATGGTTGTCCACCAGGACTCCAAGATCCCTTTTACAGTTACTACTGTTGAGCAAGATACCATATACAGTATACTGTACCTGTGCATTTTGTTTTTCTTGCCTAAATGTAAAACCTTCCTTTTTTCACCATTGAATTTCATTTTGTTAGATAGTGCCCAATGTTCAAGATTACTTTGGACTCCATCTGTCAAACATTGCTGTCTGAAGGTTCCTAGGAAACCTGTCCACCACAGTGCTTGTCTTCTGGAATAGCATCCTCCAAAGGATCAACGAATTCCATTCTATTCTGTTAAATAGATTTGACTCTGCTGTCCTTGAAATGCACTCTAAAGACCTAAATTCTTCCCCAAGCTCTGGGGATAGATCCAGTGGGGATGTCCCTCTAAATGAAGTACATCAAGCTTACAATCTATATCTATTCCATCTGTTATTATAGATTTTTCTTTATTTGCTTGGTCTAATGTACTGTGTTTCTGATTTAATGTGTATGCTGCCCCGAGCCACAGTAGAACTAAATGTTCTTTTTAAAAAAATCTAAATGGTAAATAAAAATGGTAAATTAATTACAATGAATGCTATGCAAATGAATGCAAATGCAAACATTTGATTAATTTTTTAGCAGTTCCTTGTCCACACACATGCACTCACAAAAACAAACCTTTATTCTCGTTTTTAAAATTAAGAAGTAGCAAGAAGCAACGAAGGGGGTGGGGGTGGAGCCTTAGCTGGCATAGAGGAGGAAAAAGGATTACGGTACCTTTGACACCTCTGGAAAAATGGTATGTGGCATCTAGAGTTGGTTTGCATAATATACAAAACCACAGACAAACCACATTAGGGCTTAACAACATGGGGGAACTTGGCTTATGCTTCTGAATCTTTTACTCATATCCCACTCAGTAAAAGACCTTGGAATACTAATATCAAATGATCTAAGTGCCAAACCCCACTGCAACAATATCACCAAAAGGCTTCTAGAGTTGTTAACCTGATCCTACGTAGCTTCTGTTCTGGCAATCACACACTACTCACCAGAGCCTACAAAACTTTTGCCAGACCCATCCTTGAATACAATTCATCTGTCTGGAACCCATACCACATCTCAAACATCAACACCCTTGAAAATGTCCAAAGATACTTCACCAGAAGAGCCCTTCACTCCTCCACTCGAAATAGAATACCCTACGAAAGCAGACTATCAATCCTTGGTCTTGAAAGCTTAGAACTACAACACCGAAAACACGATCTAAGTATTGCCCACAAGATCATATGCTGCAACGTTCTACCTGTCAATGACTACTTCAGCTTCAACCACAACAACACAAGAGCACGCAACAGATTCAAACTTAATATTAACCACTCCAAACTTTACTGTAAAAAATATGACTTCAGCAACCGAGTTGTTGAAGCGTGGAACTCATTACCTGACTCAGTAGTGTCAACCCTTAACCCCCAACATTTTTCCCTTAGACTATCCATGATTGACCTCTCCAGGTTCCTTAGAGGTCAATAAGGGGCGTGCATAAGTGCACCAGTGTGCCTTCCGTCCCCTGTCCAATTGTCTTTCCATATGTCATTTATCTTTTCTTCCTTTCAAATTTGTTCACCTATACTTTTATATCTTTTCTTCTATTTGTTTCTTTAGTCATATTACTACATATCTATTCTCTTCAATGTGCATTATGTATTGGACTAAATAAATAAATAAAATAAAATTAAATGTGAATCATAGCCTCCTATTCTTTACAATTTAAAATACAAATGGGGGGGGGGTTGCGTGTTTGCATGTGGAATTCTTTCATTCTAATCTCTGAAGACACTTCTAGAAGGAAAAAAAAAGATGCATAAAGTGTAATGTTAACATTTACTTTATGGCGGCATAATTTATGGTTTTCCAGAAATGACTACACTAATAAACCACATTTTATTAACCGTAATGTGAGTTCCTTGTTTCAAGATTACCTAAGAAGATAACTGAAGATACCTCTTGTCATCTGTAAACCAGATGTCATACTGCACAAACAAACAGGTTCAAAAGAAGTCGCCTCTATAAAGGTTCCCATGGCTTTCATGAGGCCATGAAGACCTGGCTATGCCGGCAGGCCTGGAGGCCTTAAATCAACCACTAGCTGGACCATGTGTATAAATCTGTATGAATGGCAAGTATGCGTGTTGCTGAATTATTTTTATGAGTTTTAATTAGGGTTTTAGAATTTAGACTGCTTTTTTCTTGACTTCTTTTTATTGTTATTTGTAAATTACATTCTTGTAAGCTGCCCTGAGTCCTTCGGGATTGGGCAGCATAGAAGTAAAATTAAATAAATGAGTAGCTGAAAAATGTGGGTTAATACAGTTTGCGACTTGGGGAAAAAGATTGTGCCTACATAGACTTCCCTCCGTTGGTGACCTGTGGCCTTAAGTACTGCATTCCAACCACCATTCAAAACTCACTTAACAAATATTTCACTTAACGACAGAAATTTTGGGCTCAGTTGTGGTCATAATTCAAGGACTGCCTGTATTGACTCCAAAAGGCAACCGGTTTCTTGAGGAAGGATTTCACATTACATTTAATTCTATTTTAAATGGAGCTGTTAAGGACTGAACTTGTATTTAATGCCATGAACTCTTTCACAGATATATGGCCATCTATTTATTGTTTTATTTATTGATTGATTTTGTCCAATACACAATGAGGGTTTTAGTGGGTATACACATAGTAAAATACATGATGAAGGTTATAGAGGACATACTCATAGTAAAATATATCTAAGAAAGAACAGAAGAGAAGATATAGGAATAGAACATATCAATGAAATAATAGAAGAGATACAGGAATAGAAGAAAGGTATAGGAGATGTAGGAGAGCAATAGGACAGGAGACAGAAGGCACTCTAGTGCACTTGTACTCGCCCCTTACTGGCCTCTTAGAAATCTGGATAGGTCAACTGTGGATAATCCAAGGTTAAAGTGTTGGGGGTTTGGGGATAACACTATGCAGTCCGGTAGTGAGTTCCATGCTTCGACAACTCGGTTACTGAAGTCATATTTTTTACAGTCAAGTTTGGAGCGGTTAAAATTAAGTTTAAATCTGTTGTGTGCTCTTGTGTTGTTGTGGTTGAAACTGAAGTAGATGCCGACAGGCAGGACGTTGCAGCATATGATCTTGTGGGCAATACTTAGATCTCGTTTAAGGCGTCTTAGTTCTAGGCGTCTTAATTCTAGGCTTTCTAGGCCCAGGATTGAAAGTCTAGTCTCGTAGGGTATTCTGCTTCCCTCATTTTTCCCATATCACCGACTTTTCAACCTGGTGGCTTCCAGATGTGGTAGACTGTACTTGCCATCAACAGATAAGTATGAATGAATGAAAGAAGTTATAATCCAATACATCTGGAGGCCCACCATGTGGATGAAGGGTAATCTAAGCAACAGAAAACATGATGGCAGATGAAACACACTCCAAAGTTTTTTTGATTCTGTGTGGATGGTGCATTTTTTATCACAGAATGCTCTTAGGTATATTATTCCCTCATGTACTGCATAATGCTAACACTTCTCAAAATCTCTTGTAGACAGAGAGAGAGGGGGGGAAGAGAAAGAAATATTCCATAGGAGCTGGTGCCAAGAACCCAAACTGGAATCTTCCAATATAAGCCAGGTGCTCTGCAGCTGAGCTTTCATCCTCCCTGGAAAATATCCCTCTGTACTTTTCTCCCATGAGAAAGAAATTATTGTGTGTGTTTGTGTGTGTAGGTGTGTAAAAGTTAAACAGCAAGAAATCTCTGGGACTTTTTCTTTCTCATTCTTTTTTGTCCTCTGAAGGGATCCATACCTGGCAGTATATGTACTGTAGCAGTTCACAAAGACAAACACAGGAAAATAAGTACCTGTCTGAAGCACACAACAGTGTGTTCATAATACCCATCAATTAATATTAGAGGCGTGGAATTTTGAACTAACCTCTGTGGTGCTTTATAAAGAACCGTACATACTGCCTCCTACAACATGCTATATATAATAGTTTAAATTCACCTTTGCAGTTACTGCTTTTAGTGGCCTGGTGTGTTTTTTTCCCCTGCTTTCTTTCAACTGTTCTCCTTTCTTTTACAGGCTACATGTTGCTACCCTTGGCATGCAATATTCTATCTGGTAAGATCTTCTGCGCCCTGTTTACTGGTTTTTACTGATTTGCCCCAAGCATTGCCTGGAAACTGACCTTGAGATTTCTACTTGCGATACTTGTCTGAGCTTGTCAAAGAGAATAGAGGTCAGGTTTAAATTTCTGTCTGTCTGTTTCCCTCCCTCTCCTTCTCTCTCTCTCTCTCTTTCTCTCTCTGCGTCTGTGTTTGTGTGTATGAAACAATCCAGGACAGCAGATTTAAAGGAGTTCTCTTTCCAGGATCAAAGGATTTTTGTTAATTGATGCAGTCAAATGATCAAGCAAGTACTGTACTGCCATAATGTACATTTCTCCAATTCTTTGCTGTTTCTATAGGTCAGAAACACATGCACAGAAATACATAGCAAACAGCGTATATAATCTGTGCTATTTGCTGTTTGACAAATTGCTGGGAGGCAGAGGCAGAATTTTTTCCCCTTGTTATCCTCCCCCACAAATTAAGGTGAGTCTTATACTCTGAAAAATGCAGTATGTAGCTCAGGGCTGAACTGTGGACTCTTTTATTTATTATTTATTTGATTTATATGCTGCTCAATCACTCAAGACTCAAGGCGGCTTACAACAATAAAACAATACAATAACAAGTTAAAGTCAAATATGAATAGCAGTAAAACCCTTAAAACTAAACCATGTTTCAATTATTAAAACAATAAAATCCCTAGACTAATCTAATACAATCATTTCCTCACACATATCAATTGAAACATGATTTGCTGATGTCCTATTGTCTTTATCATTACTTTCTGTGTCATATTTATATAAACTACTATCCTATACTTGATGGAAACAAACAAACTAACAAATAAATAAAATAAGGTGGTGACACTCATGGTGCCCAGGCCTGCCGGCAGAGTCAGGTCTTCAAGGCTTTTGGGAAGGCCAGTAGGGTGGGAGTAGCACGGACATCTTTCATACTGATAATGTTACCTAGCTAGGTAATGAAACATCTGCAAGCAAATAACCAAGCTAATAAAACACCAAGGACTCCACATTTTATTTTCTATTGCAAATTTTGGTTTTCTGCCAGGACCATAGCATTCCAAAGGATGAGGGGAAGGTAATAACAGATCTTATTATAATAGTATCTGAAATCCTTTTCCCTCGTAGTTTTCCATGTCTTGTTGGTTTGCTGTTGGCTGCTTTGGCTACACTCTGCAGCACAGAAACAATATTTTATTCCTCTAGCAAGTACACGGACTGGAAGTTTTTATACTGTTTTAGTTTTGAGCACAATGCGGTTAGTTTAAATAAGAGCATTTTGCAGATCATTTGTTTCACATTGCATTTCATGGGACACTTCAGTAATCCGGTTGTCTATTTTGGGATTCTTCAGAAATACCTGTTCTCATTTTAATCTTTCTTTTTTTCTTGCTATGGTTTGTACAATTCCATTATTTTAATTTGTGGAATGTACCTTTCAGTTCGCTTGCCTATTTTGCTCTGCTGCTGCTGAATGAAATAATGCATTTTTTTGTCTTCTCTCAGATTCAACAACTTAGCTTTGTGCTCTGCTTTAGGGAACACTGGGTAAAGTCATCGTTTTGTCTAAGCAATATTTAATTACTACAGTCTTCTTTTACAACTTGTGTTACTCCTTTGGGTTTTCCACCAAAAACAATAAGGCTTGCTTTGAAACAAAAAGCCATCTTGTTATATTGCTGTATTTTCAGACGTTAAATTTTTGATGACACAAAATGAGTACAGTATATGATTTTCCTGCAGAATACGTTAGTACTACGAAAGTTCAAAAGCAGCATCTAGATATCGTTTCCAAAAAAACAGAGATAAGAAGTCCTCTAATGATCAATAATTGGAAATAGATAAATTTGATGGTGAGATACCATTTTTACTGACAAAACATTTCAGTAACCTTATTGGGAAATACAGTGGTACCTCTACCTAAGAACGCCTCTACTTAAGAACTTTTCTAGATAAGAACCAGGTGTTCAAGATTTTTTTGCCTCTTCTTAAGAACCATTTTCTACTTAAGAACCTGAGCCCAGAAAAATTTCTCAGGAAATTTGAGAGCAGCATGAAGGCCTGGACAGTTTCTTGCCACTCTCCCTGGGTTTCTCTCTCTGGCTCAGTGTATGGGAGGCAGCCTTGCGCTGGGTGTATGAGAGGCGTGTACTCCTCCTCACCGCCTCAGAGTCCCTCTATTTTTTTTAAAGCCCTAAAGTTTTGGATTTTTTTTATTCCCCTCACCTCACCTTCTTCCTTCGTCAGCGACTGTCCTCCTCCTCTTCTTCCTCCTGTTGTGGTTGGCTCTGGCCCAGCTCCTGCCCCAAGGAATGTGGAGGTGGATGCAGGGGAAACATCAACATGTCATAGGCCTGTTTTATTGCCGACAGAGTCAGGTAGTGCAGTTTCCTCGGTAGTGCAGTTTCCTGTTTTATTGCCGACAGAGTCAGGTAGTGCAGTTATTATTATTATTATGTTTTACTCTCTAGGCATTTAATTATCTTAGATGCTCTTCTTTGCATTTCTTCCAAAGTCCCAACATCTTTTTTTGTAATGTGGTGACCAAAACTGGGTAGAATATTCCAGGTGAGGTCTTACTAAGATTCAGAGTTTGTATACAATTTGGGGACCTTCTTGGATTTAAAACTCCTGCTTGAAGTGCAAATAGCATCCAGGGCTGATTTTTGAGACTTTTAAAGCTGATATATCTTGAATCTTGAAAAAAATTACTCTCATGATTATTTATGACCAATGGAAATCTTTCCAAAATAAAATTATAGTTGAAAATATTAAATGGCTAATGAAGGCTTTATAAAAGCCAAGAGTGGTTAGGAATTGGGTGTTCCAATTTGGCTTGAAAGCATTAATGAAGTTTAAAAGCATATGGTCAAAATTATTAGTACAACTTTCAGCTTTTATGCAGTGTTGGGAGATTTTACTCCAGTGAAATAGTCTGTGGAATTTTGTGCTTTGTGTCATTTGGGGTGACAAACTTAAATACATCACTTTTGGGGAAATTGCAGTTTGAAGGAACTGATTTTAGTGCATAGGATTGCTTCTCTCTATCCCTTTGCTTCATATTGTGCCTTCCCACGCTTTGGAAAATAAATTGACCACCACTTATTTATGGCAGCCCTTCAAATATTGGAATACTGCTATCATGTCACGTGATTTTGATTCTGTGATTCTGTTTATACAATCAAGGATTGTTAGCTTTTTGATTATACTGTAGGCAATCCATAGCAAATTGACTTTATACTTTGGCTCATTCACCTATATTTCACTAAGCCAGAATGTGGCTTGGTTATGTTTTAACCTGTAACATGAATCCAGCTAATTATGGTGTATTTAGCAAACCAGTGTTACACAAACAACATTTTAGGAGTCAGGACAATATTCATTAAATTACAGGTCACGTTTTGACTAAGGCATGAATCACTGTGCACCAAAAAAAGTTATCCTATGAATCATTAACTGTTTTCCAGATATATAAAATCTGACAATGTAATACATGAAATGAGTTCCAAAAGAATTTAATTAATTCTACACAACTGCCACAGCCTGGAACTAATTTTCCTATTATAGTGGTCCAGAATATAACAATGGATTTTGCCTTGTAGGCAAAAATCTGCTGATGATTTCACACCTCAACTGCTTGACTCAGTGCTTTAGCTAAACTCCAAATATAGTGCAAAGTAAAGAAGGAGAAAGAGAATCAATAATAAATAGGGGTTCCTTAGAGGTCAAGTAAGGAGCAACTACTGCCAATAGCTGGGTGGACTTTTCTTATTAATAAAATAATAGCGTGCACAAAAGGCTAGGCATCAGTAGGAATAGAGGCTTTCAGTAGCAAGATACATCAAAATATACAGCCAGTCCATCTTGTCGGATCTTTAAAAATGTAAGCAGCGTCAGACAGCTTTAGAATTTAGATGGGAGATAATAAAAAAATTCCAGAACTGAAGATCAGATTGAGAAATAAAATCAGTGACAACAAAGTGACTGGATTCATGTATTTTAAACCAAAATGTAGTCTGGTTTGATTTCTCACTTCCATCTATCCAGATATGTTAAATTTCAGTTCCCACAATTCCTAGATGCAGAGCAAATGCTTAAGGATTTTAGAAACTAAATAATAAAAATATTGATCTTATAAAGGGAACTTAGTACAATCTGCCATTTTAAAGAATAGCCCCATGTTATCCTAATATACAACTTGGTCCTATAATCCATGGTTTCCAAATATTAAGCTGAAGGCAGGCAAAACAATCGCAGGATAGGTAATATGGAAATTGTTCACTGCATTTAATTCATGCATACTTTTTTATCTGGGGCCAAACCTTAAGCTACTAGGCACATTTATTTCTAGAAAGTAACCAGGTCTCTCATCAGTAAGAGTAGCTGGAAAGGTATGGTTTGAGGCATAGTTACTTTCAATTTGTTTGGTACTCATCATTTTGATACTCATCGCACCTCCTGGAACCAATTAACAATGAATATTTAGATACCACTGTAATAGAAAAGAATAGATACTTCCCTGCAATTTCTGTTATAAAGCAAAGTGCCTTATAGGAGGCAAACTATGTAATATTGGAAATCACTAGCAAAGCTCCCAGTTGCATGATAGTTCCTGAATTGCAAACTGGTTACTAAGTATTGTATCCAATCTAAGCATAGTAAAAAAAAAAGTCTGCTACAATATCTTACCAATCGACTACTACTTCTTCAGCTTCAACCACAATAATGCACGGGCAAACAATCGTTACAAACTCAAGATAAACCGCTCCAATCTCGTTTGCAGAAAATATGACTTCAGCAACAGAGTGGTCAATGCCTGAAATGCTCTACCCGACTCCATTGTTACAGCCTCAAACCCTCATAGCTTGAACCTCAAACTGTCTATCGTGGACCTCATCCCATTCTTAAGAGGTCCATAAAGGGAGCATGCATAAGCACACCAGCGTGCCTACCATCCCTGTCTTACTGTCCCCCTTTATCTATACTTACTTCCTTTGTTCATTTTTATGTTCATACCTGTACCTGCTCTCTTGTACATGCTTGAGAAAATAAGTAAATAAGTAAATAAGTAAGTAAATAAGTAAATAAGTAAATAAGTAAATAAGTAAATAAGTAAATAAGTAAATAAGTAAATAAGTAAATAAGTAAATAAGTAAATAAGTAAATAAGTAAATAAGTAAATAAGTAAATAAGTAAATAAGTAAATAAGTAAATAAGTAAATAAGTAAATAAGTAAATAAGTAAATAAGTAAATAAGTAAATAAGTAAATAAGTAAATAAGTAAATAAGTAAATAAGTAAATAAGTAAATAAGTAAATAAGTAAATAAGTAAATAAGTAAATAAGTAAATAAGTAAATAAGTAAATAAGTAAATAAGTAAATAAGTAAATAAGTAAATAAGTAAATAAGTAAATAAGTAAATAAGTAAATAAGTAAATAAGTAAATAAGTAAATAAGTAAATAAGTAAATAAGTAAATAAGTAAATAAGTAAATAAGTAAATAAGTAAATAAGTAAATAAGTAAATAAGTAAATAAGTAAAAAGTAAATAAGTAAATAAGTAAATAAATAAATAAATATTGTACAGAAAAAACAAATAGTATATAATCTGCGTAAAAAATTTAAATCCACCAGACTTCGAACAAAAGATCTTTAGAAAGATGACTGAAGTATTACTCTGAAATTGGATTTGGCACTTTATCACCTGGTTCCAATGAAAACTGAAAGAAGTTCAGCTGCTGAAACCGTTACATCACCTATGATGTAGGGAGACAAAGCCCAAGGGGGTTAATGGTTTGCATGTATATTCACTTGGACCTAAAAAACATCAAATCCATCCTTCCAAATATGACCCATCAACCATATAACATGGTATTAAAATACCTTGCTATATGTCCAAGATTTACTAAGTTGTCCAAGATGTGTTTATATCTGTGAGAACAGAACAAAACAGGCTACAAAACTCATCCTTCTTTGGTAAATTGTTCAGGCTTTGCTCAAACCACATTTACATTTCAAGACTTTGAAATATTTATTACAGTCAAACACTAGTACAACACCTATGGACTTTGCTGACAATATCTGTCTGAGTTAATTAGCTAAAGTTAAAAAGTGTAAATTTATTTCATGTGAATTTATTAGCCATCCCATCCTATGAATATATAATAAATATTACATAATTGTTAATTATATTATAAATATTTTAAATATTTAATCCCAATCATAGCTGCCACACAATAAATGCCTAGGAAAAGAAACATGGTTGGAGGGTTTTTTTAAACAGATTCCTAAAAGAGATTACAACTGGTAACTCTCAAAGAGTTTCTGCAAGAGTGAAAAGCAGCATAGATAATTCCTGCTTTTATAGAACTATCAGATAACAGTATGAAGCTTGAAATGCAAACTACAAGTCCTCCATTAATTGTGATAGTTGCAAAGTTTTATATTAGTTCTTTACCACCTAGTTTCATCTTGTTGCAAACTACCAGGGGATAAGTATCTGAATTTAACTTAACTGCTAAAGGAAAAAAACTGCAGAATAATTGTTATGCTAAGACAGTGGGTTTTCAACCTGGGGCTCGGGACCCATTTGGGTGTCAAATGACCATATCACAGGGGTCACCCAAGACAATGGGGAAAGACAAATTTCCCATGGTGCTAGGAACTAAAGCTTCTATTCTAGCACCCTGGAACATATTTTTACAATCTAACCAATCAGGTGTTTACAGTGGGTTTGTCCTTCTGACCTTCCTGCCAATCAGCTTAAAGTTCTGTTGGGAGAATTGGCACTAAACTTATGGTTGGGGATCACCACAACATTAGGAACTGTATTAAGGGGTTGCGGCATTAGGAAAGTTGAGAACCACTATGCTAAGACAACATAGGGATAAATCCCCTTTCCCTCAAAATCCTAAATACCAAGGCAGATTCACATACAGTTCATTACTAGAATCTAAAGCTGAGATTATCGATGTGTAAACTATGGTTACCTGTCAAAGATGCTGTAACGCAGCATCCCCAACTTTTTGGGCACCAGGGACTGGTTCCATGGAGAAAGATTTTTCCATGGACCAGAGGGGACGTGGTTTGGTGTGCTGCCTGCATCTCACAGAGGGGGCTTCACTTGTTTCTGCAGCCCAGTTTCGGTCATGCTGCAGCTGAGTGCTGGTCCACAGACTGGGGGTAGGGGACCCTTGCAGTAATGGATCTCTGCTCAGAGTAAGGGGTTGGACTAGATGACCTACAAGGTCCCTCCCAACTCTAATAATAGTCAGATAATACACATCCAGCTCCATGGTTTTATATAGCTGATTCCAATGCAGGAGGTCCTTGACTTACAACAGTTCATTTAATGATTATTCAAAGTTACAATAGTACTGAAAAAAGTTATGATCGTTTTTCACACTTTATTTATTTATTTATTTATTTATTTATTTATTTATTTATTTATTTATTTATTTATTTATTTATTTATTTATTTATTTATTTATTTATTTATTTATTTATTTTTTAGATTTGTATGCCGCCCCTCTCCGTAGACTCGGGGCCATTGTAGCATCTCCATGGTCAGATGATCAAAATTCAGATGCTTGGCAAACGACTCATATTAATGTTGGTTGTAGCATCCTGGTCATGTGATTCCTTTCAGATAAGTAAAGTCAACGGAGAATCACTTCGCAACTGTGTTACTAACTTAACTGCAATTATTCGTTTAACAACTGGGACAAGAAGTGTCGTAAAATGTGGCAAAACTCACTTAACAAATCCCTTACTTAGCAACAGAAATTTTGGCTCAATTAGAATAGAATAGAATGGGATGGGATGGAATGGAATAGAATCAGAATACATGAGTTAACCATAATACAATGCCAAATCTCTGTACTTATGCAATCTCCAAATCTCAAAATAAATTGGAAGTTTTAGTAAGTTTCTAGAATGTTTAATCATGCTGGATAGTAAATAAAGCTAACGAGATCAGAAAGAAAAAAGCTTGCTGGTATTGGCCATTTAATACACATTTTGTCACTGCTTTATGATGTAATAAAGGAGGCAATTACTTTTATTCAAACTAAACTCTCAGAATGCTCTGAGTATGGTATCAAAACAAAGGATTATCTCTTGAGATGAAGAAATAAACAATGACTACAGGTTTTTAAACTATAACATTTAGATGTTATCTAAATCTCTTTCTACATTTGAGCAAAACTCAGTTAGGGAACAGATTAATTTTATTTTTTCAAAAACAAAAGTTTGGCCATTGTTTATCTCAACATCTTTGGAAGAAACAGTAGCAAATTAAGTGCATTCCAGCAGCAAGAATAATTCATTTAAGTGATTGATTCTCCCATAACTCATCTCATTATTAGACAATGACAAATTAGAGCTCCTTGGCTTTAGCTTGGCCTGCTTCTTCGCTTGACCCTTAATCCTATTTTATTGATCATTTAGTCCAGAATATTAAAACCTTTACAGTATTTTGTACAGAGTCTAGTAACAGCATTACCCTTTTCATTACATTTATTTTATGATGTCCCACTCAAAAATTAACAATAAAATACAGATAAAATGAAAGATTGTTGTTAAAACTAGAAAGATGTCTGGAAGCACTCAACAGATTACACATTCAAGGCACATAAGTTTGGAAACCAAATGTTGGCTTGAATATAAATGTCTTTGCATTTCAGTGCAAAGACAACAAAAACATTTATTAGCCTTCCTTAGCAGGGAGCTTCAGGGAACAATACTGGAAATTTCTCTACTAACTCCCAACAAATACCTTTTCAATAATGAAGATAAGAGGGAAAATGCCCTTTCCAAAAAATTTCCACTTTTATATGATCATCATTGAGAGGTACAGTACAAGCTTTATGTGCAAAGAGTTTCATACATACATACATATTTCTGTTGAGTCACATGGTATACCCAAATATACCCAAATGTTGCTTCAGGTGACTGGACAGAAAAACATTTAATCCCTCCCCTGGCTCAGCTGATAAGGGAGGAGAACTTGTGGCTTAGAAGATAAAGCAACTGATTGACAAGGCAAGCTGCCCAAGTTCGAATCCAAGAAGAGTATGGCTAGCTGATGATTTTATTTTTATTTATTTATTTTGTCCAATACACAATGAGGGTTTTAGTGGGTATATATCTATATACACATACCTGTTTCCCCGATAGTAAGACACCCCCGATTGTAAGACATATTGGGGGTTTCAGGGGGGTCGGCTAATATAAGCCGTACCCCGAAAGTAAGACATATGTCTTACTTTCGGGGAAACACGGGGGTATTGCCGGGGGGAGCCCGATGATGTCGCTTCCAAGCTCCCCGCGCGCCCCTCGCCTTCACCTCGCCGCGGCGCCACCGCCTCTTCCCCGGCTTGGCAAAGCGAAGGACGGCGCTGGTCCGAAGCGAGCCAAGCGGGCGGCGGCTTGCAGCGAAGGCGCTCGTCCCAGCAACCGAGTCCTGCTGAGGATCGGCTGCAAGCGGCCAGCGAGGCCGACCAGCTCCGAGGCGAGTGGCCGGAGCTGCGCCCTCCTTCGCCCGCCTCCTTTCCGGCAGGCAGGTGGGGCTGCCCAACTGCGCAGAGCGGCTCCTCCCCTCCAGACACACGCTTCCCCGACACGCGTCTGTGGCTCCACGCGTGCACACCGCTTGGAGCCCTGAGGTTGAACTTGGAAAAGGGCTCACGAGGCTCCTGTCCCGCGGCTGCCCTTCTGGACTCTGGGGAGATGCCTTCGGGAACGCGACCCTTTCAATTTTTTTCCAATGTAAGACATACCCCGAAAGTAAGACGTAGTGGGGCTTTTGGTGGTAAAAAGAAAGTAAGACACTGTCTTACTTTCGGGGAAACATGGTAGTAAAATGCATGATGAAGGTTATAGAGGAGATACTCATAGTAAAATATATCTAAGAAATAATAGAAAAGAAGATATAGTAATAGAACATATCAATGGAAGAATAGAAAAAGAGATATAGGAATAGAAGAAAGGTATAGGAGATATAGGAGAGCAATAGGACAGGGGACGGAAGGAATAGCTTGAAATAGATCTATACTAGTCTCCCTTTATTTCTTCATCAGCAAAAATGTTTTCCCCAAAATAAGACATCCCCTGATAATAAGGCCAATCGGACTTTTGAGTGCATGGCAATAAGGCCAAGTGCTTATTTCAGGGTTTTAAAAAAATATGATAGGCTATTACAGTATTTTCAGGGAAACACTGTGTGTGTGTGTGTGTGTGTGTGTGTACACACACACACCCAAATATGAAAAGTTAGTGAATCAAAATACCTAAGATCCTTGAGCACTATGAAAATTACAATTAGTGTAATCAAAAAGTAGTGAGTGTAATGCTACATTAATGGGGAGGAAGGCAACCTCTTCTGAGCCTACAATAATAACCAATCTTCTAATAAGCCAGGAAAGGAGGAGAAGTTTTTTTCTTGCTGGAAGTGTTCAAGTAGCCATCTGCCAGGAAAGCTTTAAACTGATCTCCAACATTGACAGGGCCTGGATTTGATGCCCTAAATGGGCTATTGTAACTCTATGATGCTTACAAATGAAGACAGTATTTAGACATTCTTAATTAATGTAATGGTGATATGAGAACCTCTGGTGTTGCTTCAGAGTCCCAGTAAGCTGTGACAGTTGCCTATATGTCATTATCATATCTGCCCACCTCCTGTTTTTGCTACTGAAAAACAGTTGCAGCAATTTCATGCTAGATTCGCCTCCCTGATTTAATCTTATCCTCTTTAAACCAATTGCTTTTCCATATGGATGCAGCATAATTGCCATGAAACATGACTTTCCATTTTTCTGGTTGCCTGAACAGTGTAGGCAGAATCCTTGTGTGGGAGACTAGAATTAAAAGAATACTAAGTCACTTGCTTGTTCAGAGAAAAGGGTGGGGGGGGGGAGAGAGAATTTGGTTTGAGGAGAGAAAAGCAATGACATTGCAATGGCATTTGCAACTGATAGCACATACCTCCTACATGCAATCTCATAAAACGCACAAAAACCAGCCAGGATATGAAGAACCATATATAGTGGTACCTCTACCTAGGTCTCTACTTACGAACTTTTCTAGATAAGAGCCGGGTGTTCAAGATTTTTTTTGCCTCTTCTCAAGAACCATTTTCCACTTACAAACCCAAGCCTCCGAAACTGTAACCGGAAAAGGCAGGGAGAAGCCTCCTTGGGGCCTCTCTAGGAATCTCCTGGGAGGAAACAGGGCTGGAAAAGGCAGGGAGAAGCTTCTGTGGGGCCTCTCTAGGAATCTCCTGGGAGGAAACAGAGCCAGAAAAGGCGGGGAGAAGCCTCTGTGGGGCCTCTCTAGGAATCTCCTGGGAGGAAACAGGGCTGGAAAAGACAGGGAGAAGCCTCCGTGGGGCCTCTCTAGGAATCTCCTGGGAGGAAACAGGGCCTCCACCCTCCCTGTGCTTTCCCCAATTGGACAGATTATTCGCTTTTACATTGATTCCTATGGGAAAAATTGCTTCTTCTTACAAACTTTTCTACTTAAGAAGCTGCTCAGGGAATGAATTAAGTTCATAAGTAGAGGTACTGAATTAAGTTTGTAAGTAGAGGTACTGAATTAAGTTCATAAGTAGAGGTACTGAATTAAGTTTGTAAGTAGAGGTACTGAATTAAGTTCATAAGTAGAGGTACTGAATTAAGTTTATAAGTAGAGGTACTGAAAATGAATGAGAATGTGGAGTAGGACAGAATTGATGGCGTAAGAATTAGGAAATCAAAGAGAGGCATATCAAACATACAGCGTTTGCTATTCTATTCTCTACCTGGTCAGAGAAAGAAATAGAATTCATGACCTGCCAGATGGCAAACACGAAGAAGAATGAAACAAAGAAAGCAATATCCTTCCAAGATTCAATTTTACCCTCTATCATATTTTTTAAAATATGCATGAAAAGAAACATAAGCACATATAGACCGGGAGCTATAATCATATTCTACATTTTAAAAAATAGAGAAAACTAAAATCAAGGCCTGAGCAAATACAATAGCACTGTTGAATCTGCAGAATCAACTCCAGGAGAAAATTAATCTTGATTCATGCTTCACCATCTCATTGTGATTTTTGGCAGCTGGCTGGAGCAGAATTTATAGTGTTTCACAGGATTTAACAGTGCTATCACATTTCATTTAGAGCAAAAACTTCAAGTAAAGGAAAATGAGAGGAAGAAAAAGGAATGAGAATTCCAGGTTTTAAAATATTTGGGCATTAACTGTGTTCTGTCGGGCTCTCTGGTAGACTCCTCCCCAAAATTCACAGGTACAAATTTCAGACACACACAGGTTTGAAAATTCAAAACAATGTTCTTTAGAATAAAAATTCACTTAACCTAAGCCCTCTTTTGGTATAGCAAAGAGCATTCGTCTCCAAACAAACTGGTAATTTGTACAAGTCCCTTCTCAGTTCTGTGATACTTAGCTTGCAGCTGTGAGGCAATTCACAGTCCTTCTTCTTTCACAAAGTGAAACACACTTTGCTCTGGTTTAGTTTCAAAGCGGGGAAAAATCAGCACACAAAAGGTCCAAGTCAGTAAAGCAGTCACAAAACACAAGGATCAGATAATCCTCCACAATGGCCAAACCCACAGGCTGCTCTTTATAGCGGCCTCACTAATTACCACAGCCCCACCCAACCACAGGCGGCCTCATTTTCTTTGATAATAATCTCTCTGTTGTTGTTGTTGCCTATGCATCGCTCTCTGCATGCGTGGCTGTATCATTAACTCTTGTTCTGAATCCAAGGAGGAGCTAGATAATTGATTTCCTTCTGAGCTGTCTGCCACACTCTTCTCCTCCCTGTCACTCATGTCTTCTTGGTCAGAGGAGCCTTCATCATCAGATTCCATGGGGGGGGGGCAAAACAGGCCTGCAGCAAGTGGATGTCTCTCCCACATCCACAGTCCTTGAGGCAGGAGCTGGGCCAGAGCTAACCACAACAAATTGAAAACATTTTTATCCCTTTCTACTACTGTTAATATCCAAAGCAACATCAACGATATAAAAGAGATACCTGAGCAGCACTAAGAGCCAGTTTGGGGTCCTGGTTAAAGGCAGCAAGTTAGAAACCAGGAAACGGTGAGTTCTAATTTTGTCTTAACCACAAAGCCAGCTGGGTGAGTCTTAGGAATAAGGTAACCACAAGCCACTTTCAAAAATTATGCTGAACAAATTGCAGGAGTTTGTCCAGGCAATCACCAGGAGTCAACACTGATTCCAAGGTGTGTGAGTTCACACACAGAGAGCAGCAGCACTAAAAAAAAAAAACCAAACCAACAGGGAATAAAAAGTGTCAAGCTATTTAAAGGAGTCAAGAAAACAAAATGCCCATATCATAAGATTTTCCTTTTCTGATTTTATTTGTGACAGAAAGGATATCTAAAGGAGTTAACCTCCTACAGCTTGATGATAGGATATTATTTCAAGTGTGATCCAGCTATTCAAACCCCAAAGTACATTTAAAGTCCTCTTCAAGATCTCACTTGGGAGTTGATTAGCATTTTTGGTTGCAATATAAACACTTGCTTATTCACCTAGGACCCATTGTGTTTTTTCTCAGTGCCAGAACTGAGGATTTCTCCTTAAAATTTGCTATTTTAACCAATCAAGTTGAACTGCTTTGTTGATAGATTTTTTTGGGGGTGGGGGGTTTCCAGTAAGTATGTTTACAGAAGGCATCTTTTGTAATTATAGCTTTCCTCCCCTCATTTGTTCCTAGAATTCCCTAAATCCAACCAACATGCTCTTCAGATATTTTTCTTTTTCAAAAAAATGGAATACTATATTACAAGGATAATGCAAATGCCCAAAATTGGAAGGATTATGATGATGATGATGATGATGATGATGATGATGATTATTATTATTATTATTATTATTATTATTATTATTAATTAGATTTGTATGCCGCCCCTCTCCGTAGACTTGTAGATTTTTGTACTGATTTGGTCTAATATATCAAAGTATTTTTTCCAATTTTGGGAATTTGGCTGAATGAAATACAAGTCTCTTCTTGTTTTATTGTAAGTCTTCTGTCCAGAGTTAAAAAAAAAGTTAAAAAAAGAAAGACAGAAAAATAAAATAAAATCACCCCCCACTCCCCAAAAAGAGAAAGACTCTTGAATCCATTAATAACAAAGGGATACTTTCCTAAAGCCAAGTGGTTACAATGTGGCAAAGCCAGATCCGAACTTTCATGCCCAAAACATCGGTTAACTTTCCCCTTCTTCCACCCTTCCCTCCTGGTCATCTCTAGCTGTCCAATTACATTCAAACAAATTGTTTTGGTAACAGTCCCTGGTTTGGCAGGTTGGAAGGTGTTGAATTATATATGAATGTGTTGGATTGTTGTGTATCCAGGTTGTTATGTCCATTTTATACTAGTTTTATTAGGATTTTAGAGATTAGATAATATTTTTGACTTCTTCTATTGTTTTGTAATTCTTTTATTGTTGTAATCTGCCCTGAGTCCTTGGGGATTGGGCGTCACAGAAGTCAAATTAATAAATAAATAATAAATAAATTCCATGGTGTAAACTTGGAACATCTGGTGGCTCTCATAGGGCAGCACTATGAGTAGTGATTACGATTCTCCTAATGCTTATCCTACTCCACAGGTCCCTCCCTGTTGCATATGGCAGATTGGCATCTGGCAAAGCACGGCTGGTGGAGCAGCACAACAGTCCTGACAATAAGGTTCTACTGTTTTTTAAGCTCAGGGGTAGGCAAACATGGCTCTTCTATGACTTGTGGACTTCAACTCCCAGAATTCCTGAGCCAATCATGCTAACTCAGGAATTCTGGGAGTTGAAGTTCACATGTCATAGAACAGCCAGGTTTGCCTAACCCTGCCCTAGCTGCATGGAACACTACTGCTTAAGTTTCCTAAATAAAGAAATTAACAAAATGAGAATCTCTATTGCCTTAGCAAATAAAGCAACTCAATGCAAGATGGCAAGAAGCAAAATATCCAGGGTCTCTCTTCCTCTCCTCCCAAAAAACCTGAAATCTAATTGAGAAGGAAAATAGTACAGCTTCTCTCCTTCACCATCTACCTTAAACCTCCTCCAACAATGGCCCAAACTAGCTCAGCCTATTTTGTTCACCTTACCAAAAGCAAAGAACTGAAATTGACTATTACCAGCCTACCGTAATCTCCTGCTCATATTGGGCTGAACTTATCACAGAATTTAAATCCAATGGGGGGATCTGGGTTTTACAATATTAGACAATATTAGACAAGGCAATTGTTGAATACAATGCTAGACAAGGCAATTCTGAGGAATCGTCATTCTATTTCATGCATGTTTGTTACATAATAAATCTACAGCATGTACCCTCTGGCTACAGAACCGAATGCATTTTTTTTTTAAAAAAGTGAACTAAAATACAAACTTGCAAATGTGTACAAGCATTAAAGAGTCATACAAATAATTACTAATTCAATAAAGTTTTTTATGTTTCTGCTCTTTATATATAATACTGTGATATCTAATTTACCTTTTATACAGTATATGTTCTTGCTTGAAATATATATGGGGATATGTATATTTCTGGGTGATGATGCAGCTGAAAACATTTGGGAATCTGGTACTTCAGGGAATGACTACATTAGAACATTGCTGGCTGAAAAAGAACACTGGAATATATCACAGCGTACACGCAGCATGGGCACCAGAACTACATACTATTAAAATGACTCATGACCTTCAACTGGGCAAAATGTTGCAACACAGGGCAACATTCTTTGAACCAAGTACCTCAAATAGAATAACTTACTGAAAGTATCCAAAATCCAGGAGCCATGATTCCCAAGGGAGTGGGGGTGTTGTGGCTGCATCATTGCTACTGGCTGATGATGCATGGCTAGGCAGCTGCTGCAACCATGTGGTCCAATGTTTTGTGACAATTTCCCAGGAAGGGAGAGAGGAGAAAAGGGAGTGAGGGAGGGAGGGAGGGTTTTTGTTTTCCAGTTTTTCAGTTTCTGTTTTCCAGTTTTCCAGAAATAAACATTTTATTAAAATCACAGGTAAAATGCACTTCACTGCTTATTCCTTACAGTTCAGCTTAGATGTCTATCAAACCATCAGAACATAGAAACAAGTTGATGTTGACAATCACTTTTCTGTTTATATTTCTCAGCTATTTTCCCTCATTCTTTCATGTGTCATAAACATGGTTCCTTGGAAGCAGACAGGATTGTACAATGGCTTGTCAATTCCAACAATACAGCAATTCATAGCATGAAATACATATTTAAGGCTCAGTTTATACAGTTTAGCTGTCAAACTGTAAGTTACTGTTTACAAACTTAAGATGTTGTTCCAAATACTTGTTTAACTTTCTTAACATGATTTTGGAGGATGACTGAATTGATTCTCCAATGCTCAACATTGTATTTTATTCAACTTGTACACTTCCACTCTGCTTAGTGACTTTGAGCTCATCCTAAGGTGCCCTAATGAAGATTTTGCTGTAATGGAGTTTTTGAGGGTATGTGTGTGTCAATTTTTAACAACTACAACAAATAGAAGATTGAAAAAGTTCCAAGTGAAACTCTTCATTCATCAGTTCACAATTTTCTGTGATGCTGATTAAAGTATAAGGATCTCTTTACACAATTGGATGGGCAATTGCAAGTCTTATATAACACTCAAAAGGTTCTGTGAAACATTGACATTTGGTATATAGAATCTTTCAAATGCAGGAGTCCTAAGGGGAATACAAACAGATCCACAAAAAGCGTTATGAAAAGATTAACACCAGAACACATTGGGTCAGCTGTAACTATCTGCCATGATAGGTTTGCTTCTATAGATCTGTTTCTATTCTCCATGGGATATTTGAGTCATCAGCCATTTCAATTCTGCCTTCGCCAAGGAAAGAGGTCATATAGCAAAGCTGTGACAAATTGCTCCTTTAGCTTTTTTCCCCCCTTCCAGAAACATTTTCCTCTGTGAGACTGCATAAGTCATTTTAAAAGCAACTTCTGAGTTTCTTGGCCTTCTTTCCTCCTTATGATTGTTTTTGCATTTTGTATTATGCCAGTAGACAGAATAACTTGTCTGCAGAGTGCTTAGAGGGGGAAAGAAATTGGCTCTTTAATACAGTACAATAACACAGATAAAATAACTTGAAATCAGGAGATTGGTGGCACCTTTTCTAATTAACACATTTTATTAAAAGCATAAGATTTTGTGAGCTGCAGCTTATGCCTTTTAACAAAACTTGTTGCTTGGAAGCCGTGCTACCAGATTCCTTTGATTTTGAGTACCATAGACTAAGATGGTTTTCTTCCTACACTGTATAAAATGATTTGACAATTTATGATCAATATCTAAACTGACTGTATAATTATTATGGCAAAGGTTATTATTTATTTGACTTCTATGCCGCACCAATCCCAAACAACTCTCACATATATTATCTCACATATTCCTTACATGACACGGTATGTTACTTGGTTGTGTGCACTGGTGATTACAGATCTCAGAGTTACTACTATTGAATGAGGTACCATGAATGCTGTACTTGTGCATTTTGTTTTTCTTGCCTAAATGTAGAATCTTACTTTTTTTCACCACTGAATTTCAGTTTGTTAGATAGCACCCAATGTTCAAGAGTGTCAAGATCCTTCTTTATCTTAAGCCTGTCTTCCGCAGTGTTGACTATTCCTGCTAGCTTGGTGTTGCCTGCAAATTTGATGAGTTCCCCATCTATCCCCTTGTCCAAATCATTGATGAAGATGTTGAAGAATACTGGGACTGAGCCTGGGGTATCCACTGCATACTTCCCTCCATGTAGATGCAGTTCCATTGAAGATAAAACATTGAGTGTGGTTGGTCAGCCTGTTACAAATCCATCTGATGATGATGCTGTCTAACCCACATTCATCTATGTTATCTAGTAGCAGGTTATGGTCTACTTTATCAAATTATGTTCAATTGAGTACAATTGAGACTTCCAATGTTCTTGCCCATATTTTTAGTAACTGAAATTCATTATATTTGTAGGTACCAAGTTGGAGCATCTTGAAATTTTAACCATTTGACTTCCCAGATAAACATAACGCCCCGAGTCTACGGAAAGGGCGGCATACAAATCTAATAAATAAATAAATAAATAAATAAACACCTCCAGCTGATCTACTAGCAAGAGCTGTTTAAAGTGAAGTTGTACTTTCAGAAAAAAGCATAATTTATCCCTATTGCAAGACTATACATTCTGGACACTGACATTGTTCAATACAATTCCATTTAAGAGCATTTGGAGGAAATAATAACAGTGGCAAAGGATCATTGTAGAGTTACATAATCAGAACCCACACTTCCATGACTGGTTCAGGAATTCTGGGAATTGAAATCTACAGGTTATAAGTGTTCTATCCCAGGGCTATGCAGATTGAAAACAAAGGAAGAATCCACTCGCTGATATTTCAAACCAACCTTTTTATATAGAAAGCAATGTTTATACTGTACAAGTCAAATTCATGCATGTGAGTTCGTCTTGGCAGCTTCTCATTGAGAGGAGTTAAAAAAGAACAGTTCGGCAGCTAGGCTGCTGCCAAAGATCGAAGCTAATTGCCCATTGGTTTCGATCTCTGATGAAAGAGCACCTCCCTTATGAAACCAGGTTGCAACGCCTTGGTCCCTTCAGCCTTGAAAGGCAGTGTTTAAGGGGTGACTTGATTGAAGTTATAAAATCATGCATGGGATAGAAAAGGTGGATAGAGAAAAAATATTTTCTCTATCACACAATACTAGGACGAGGGGGCACTCCCTAAAGCTCATAGGTAAGAAAGTGAGGACAAATAAATGGAAATATTTCTTCACCCAGAGGGTCGTTGGTTTATGGAATTCACTTCCAGAAGAGGTCGTGACAGCTGTCAGCCTGGATAGCTTCAAGGCAGGATTAGACAGATTCATGGATGCCAAGTATATCGATGGTTATTGAAACAGATGTCCATGTGCCGCCTCTATGTTGTTTGAGGCAGGCAAGATTCCCTTGAGTACTATTTGGTGGGGTCAAGGGAAAGGGAGGGTCTTGCCTTCTCTTTCTGCGATATGGGTTCCAAACAGATGAGCTGTATTCGAAGATGGGTCCCCACTCCTGGCTTACTGCTTCAGAAGTGAAAGAGACTTTGACTAGAAAACTGAATATACTGAAGATGTTGTGGACAATTGGTGGGCCACTGTGTGACACAGAATGCTGGACTCGATGGGCTTTGGCCTGATTCAGCACGGCTCTTCTTATGTTCTTATGTTCTTATTCCTTTATGAGATAAGGATTCTTCAGTTTCACTGATTTACAATTACAGTTTTCCAGACTCTGCAGACAAGGTAATTCTACTCCAAGGATTTTAGCAGAGAAATAGCAGTTGGCTAATGTAATATGGCTGGAACCCCAAACATCAACGGACTCCATTACAAAATGTTGAAATTCCACCCCAAATTTCTCATGAGCCACCCTTAAATACTTATACTTATTCCCTAGAGTTAAAAAATGTTTCCCATACAAGTATTCTTGTCTTTTCCTTAGTCTTCTAAAATGGGCATCTAACAAAGGCTCATAGTCTTCTTTTTCCTCCTCCTCTAAGTCAGACTCTACTGTCATTGGCACATCTGCCACCTCTGGTGGCCACCCAGGGTCATCCATGTCTATCTCTCCCTCACTCTCACTCTCTGCATCAGCTGGAAAAATCACTGGTCCAGTGTACCAAGATGGGCCTGGCTCATCCTCCTCAGAATCTATCATTACCAGAGTTGGTCAAGGACAATAAAGGGGAAATAATTTTTATTTATTTTATTTATTTATTTATTTTGTCCAATGCACAATGAGAGTTTTAGTGGGTATACACACACACACACACACACACACAGAGTAAAATACATGATGAAGGTTATAGAAGAGATACTCATAGTAAAATATATCTATGAAAGAATAGAAAAGAAGATATAGTAATAGAACATATCAATGAAAGAATAGAAGAAGAGATATAGGAATAGAAGAAAGGTATAGGAGATATAGGAGAGCAATAGGACAGGGGACGGAAGGCACTCTAGTGCACTTGTACTCGCCCCTTACTGACCTCTTAGGAATCTGGATAGGTCAACCGTAGATAATCTTAGGGTAAAGTGTTGGGGGTTTGGAGATGACACTATGAGTTCCATGCTTCGACAACTCGGTTACTGAAGTCATATTTTTTACAGTCAAGTTTGGAGCGGTTAATATTAAGTTTAAATCTGTTGTGTGCTCTGGTGTTGTTGTGGTTGAAGCTGAAGTAGTCGCCGACAGGCAGGACATTGCAGCATATGATCTTGTGGGCAATACTTAGATCATGTTTAAGGCGTCTTCGTTCTAAACTTTCTAGGCACAGGATTGAAAGTCTATTCTCATAGGGTATTCTATTTCGAGTGGTGGAGTGAAGGGCTCTTCTGGTGAAGTATCTTTGGACATTTTCAAGGGTGTTAATGTCTGAGATGCGATATGGGTTCCAAACAGATGAGCTGTATTCGAAGATGGGTCCCCACTCCTGGCTTACTGCTTCAGAAGTGAAAGAGACTTTGACTAGAAAACTGAATATACTGAAGATGTTGTGCTGAAGCTGAAGGCAAGAGCTTCCATAAAACAAATATCTCTTTTCCAAATCGCTATTTGTGAGGATAGAGATGAGGTGGGGGCGGAAATACACAGAGCAGAGACTGGCTGCCATGGAAATCCCTGCACATTCTCTGCTCGTTTTCATTCCCTCCACACAACCACCCCTCTGCTTCAAACAGGTGTCAGAGGCCACATTTAGATAAAGTCATGGCTGATTATAATTATTGTTAGTTGTATTCATTTTTAGTGATATTTAAAAATCTTGTTCTCATTTCAGCTTCAGGAGATTAGAAGGAAGAGCTAACGATTGATACGCATGTATCAGTTATTTGCATTAGATCGCCAAGGTTTTTCCTTCAACCTTTTTTAAACAGTAGCAATTAAAACATTCCCCCGCCTCCCCAGCCCACTCAAACCACACAATGAAAACAGAAGAAAGGTTGGGGTGAAAGAAATACTTTTTTTGTATCATTGCTGCTGGGGAGAGTGTTTTCATATGCCTCTACCCACAGAAATGATATATTCCTCAGATATAATTTGGTACAGTTAATCCTCGACTTTCAACAGTTCATTTAGTGACTATTTGAAACATAGAAACATAGAAGTCTGACGGCAGAAAAAGACCTCATGATCCATCTATTCTGGCCTTATACTATTTCCTGTATTTTTATCTTAGGATGGATATAAGTTTATCCCAGGCATATTTAAATTCAGTTACTGTGGATTTACCAACCATGACTGCTGGAAGTTTGTTCCAAGGATCTACTACTCTTTCAGTAAAATAATATTTTCTCATGTTGCTTTTGATCTTTCCCCCAACTAACTTCAGATTGTGTCCCCTTGTTCTTGTGTTCACTTTCCTATTAAAACACTTCCCTCCTGGACCTTATTTAACCCTTTAACATATTTAAATGTGTCAATCATGTGCCCCCTTTTCCTTCTGTCCTTCAGACTATACAGAATAACCACATCACTGAAAAAAGTGACTTATAACCAGTGAAGGGCCACAAAAAAATTTACTACCACACTGTGGGCGTGGCTTATTTTGTGGGTGTGGCTTGATGGACATGTGATCAGGTGGGAGTGGCTTGTCAACCATATGATTAGGTAGGAGTGGCTTGCCAGCCATGTGACCAGGTGGGAGTGGCTTGATGATCATGTGACCGGGGTGGCTTAAAGGTCATGTGACTGGCTTAAAGGTGTCCAACTTGACATCACTCACGTCAAGGTTTTGGATTAGGGTGTCGGGCCTCTCCTTGCCTCAAAGAGATACAAGATATTTACTATTATACATTATCTACTACAGTGTTCTCTCGATTTTCGCGGGTTCGAACTTCGCGGAACGTCTATACCATGGTTTTTCAAAAATATTAATTAAAAAATACTTCGTGGTTTTTTCTCCTATACCACAGTTTTTCCCGCCCGATGACATCATATGTCATTGCCAAACTTTTCTCTGCCTTTAAAAAACATTTTTTTTAATAAACTTTAGTAAATAAACATGGTGAGTAATAATCTAAATGGTTGCTAAGGGAATGGGAAATTGTAATTTAGGGGTTTAAAGTGTTAAGGGAAGGCTTGTGATACTGTTCATAGCCCAAAATAGTGTATTTACTTCCACATCTCTACTTTGCGGAAATTCGACTTTCGCGGGCAGTCTCGGAACGCATCCCCCGCAAAAATCGAGGGAACACTGTATACTCTATACATTATCTAGAAAAATATACATTATCTACTATATGTAAGCTCCATTTTTGCTACCCCCCACTGTGTCGTCTGTCCCCCCTCCCCAATATGGGCAGCAGCCCATGACTGCTTATGACCATTTTTCCACACTTACAACCATAACAGCACCCCTGTTGTGGCCTGCCTAGCAGCCTGTGAAGCCGGAGCCTTTGGAAACCTGCAGTGCCTCTTGGCAAGGCTGAGAAAGGAGGGGCTACTCCTTGGCCTGAATGCAAGAGCACGCAAGGCGGCTGAAATGCAGGAAGGTTTAATCTGGTGGAGGTCTACTCAAGAGTAAAGCTGCAAGCTAATTGGCCACGCCCTTAAGACTACTTAAGGCCTAACCATGCTAAAGCTAATTGCAAGGAACAAGGCTGCTCCTGAATCTTGCATCATGAATCTTGAATCCTAGTTCCAGAATCTTGCATCGTGAATCTTGAAATTTGCATCATAGGTCCTGAATATTAACCTCTGTGTTTCCAGTTTGTATCATGGCTTGAATCTTCCTTTAATTTAATTTATTTGATTTATAAGTCACCCAACTCCTGCTGGATTCTGGGCAGCGTACAACATTTTAAAACAATGTAATAACAATAAAAAACCCCAAATAAATCATTCATATCCAGGGCCGGAGCTGGATGGTATAGCTCAGGGGTAGGCAAAGTCGGCTCTTCTATGACTTGTGGACTTCAACTCCCAGTATTACTAAACTAGCATGATTGGCTCAGGAATTCTGGGAGTTGAAGTCCACAAGTCTTAGAAAAGCCGACTTTGCCTACCCCTGGTATAGGTCATTGGCCCCAGGCCTGCCGGCAAAGCCAAGTTTTCACGGCCTTATTCACTTTAACAACTGTAGCAAGAAAGGTCATAAAACGGGGCAAAATTTCACTTCACTAAATGTCTCACTCAACAACAGAAATTTTGGGCTCAATTGTGGCTGTAAGTCGAGGATTCCTTGCACTTGGTTCTGTGGGCAGATCTTGGGACCAATTTTTTCAGAGGCCCTTCTGTTGAGGCTTTACAAAGTGTTGTCAATAAAGTCCTACTGAAATGAAGTCATGCTTCTGTATTTGTGGGTGACGATTTAAGCCTCCCAATCTAATTTAATCTTTCTACTACTGATTATGTGTCATCAACCTGGTGTCAACTCTTAGCAATCACATAGATTGATTTTCTATTTTGTTCACAACAACCTCTTCACTACGTGATCCTTTAGATCTCTCAGCAGTGTACCCATCACTGCTATAATTGAGTCCACGCAGCTTGCTGCTAGTTGTTTCCCCATGCCCATCCTCACTTTACTCATTTCAGCCTTATGCGCTTCCTTTTTCCTTCCATTCAATTGGGTCCGTTTCTTGACTTAGATGAGTCCTTGCATTTGCTTGGCAAGGTTTTTCGCAAGTGGTTTGATATTGCCTCCTTCCTAAATTGGAGACCAAGTGATTGTCTCAAGGTAACCAGCTGGCTTTGTACCTAAGGTGGAACTAGAACTCACAATCTCCCAGTTTGTAGCCTTATTATACCTTAATTATTATACCTTGTGGTTGAAAATACTTTTTCCAAACCATTTTTTTAACTGGCTCATTAAGGGAATAATAATGATGATGATAATGATAATAGCCATTGAAACTACACGACTATGGATGAAACATGTAACAGTAATACTCGGGGCACTTGGTACTATGTCAAATAATTTTTCAACTTCCTGCAATAACACCAGCAGAATTGCAAAAAAACTGTGCTACTCAGAACATAATATATTTTAAGAAGATAGGACGCTGGTAGAAACCCATATCAACCATCAGCACCAGTCAATGATATTGGTGACACATTTTTTAAATGTTCAGTTGACTGGGTTTCATGTTTAAATGAATAAAAGAGATAACAACAGCAGCAGCAGCAGCAATAAATGATCACATGTGACAATTTAGGTCATTTGTTCCATTTATGCCTTGAGTAAGATCTCTAGGTTGATTTGTTTGAAGATGCATTTGTGTTCCCTGGTATTATCAGAAGTCTCCTTTAGACTCTCTTTCTATCCTTGATTTTTCAAAATCAAACTTTCACTTATAGCCTGTCCCAAGGAAAACCATTGCCTGTACAATTCTGATCGTTTTAGAAATGAACACACTATGGCATTTTATAGACCTTCACTGCTATTCTGCAAGTGCTATCTGCAAAGTTATTTCTTGACTCCTTGTTCTTTTAATGTTGATAGTTGAACCTAAAAAGGATAAGATTTTCACCACCATCGCCATCAATACTAAAGTTGGTTGCTGCACTACTTGTCATGAGATTGGTTTTCTTTATATTTAACCATAATCTTATTTTGTTTGCCATTCTTGACTTTTCTTACAAAAGCTTGCATTTGCTGCTATTAAAGTTGTGTCATCAGCATTGGGCAGGTTATTTATGTTTTTTCTTGTTCTGCCGGGCTCTCTGGTATGAGCCTCTCAAAAATTCAAGGATACAAATTTCAGACACACACAAGTTTGAAAATTCAAAACAATGTTCTTTATCACAAAATTCAAAAGAAACAAAGCACCCTTTTTGGATTACAAAGAGCACTCATCCCAAAACAACCTTGTAGGCTGTACAATTCCCTTAATCAGTCCTTAAGTACTTAGCTAGCAGCTGTGAAGAAATGTCACAGCCCTCCTTCTTCCCACGAAGTGAGACACACACACTTTGCTCCGCTTTGGTTTCAAAGGTGTGAAAAATCAACAAACAAAGTCCGGAAAACAGCAAGGCACGGTCCTGAAGAACTGTGATCAGATAATCTTCCACAATGGCCAAACCAACACGCTGCTATTTGTATCAGCAGCTCTAATTACTAGAGCCCCACCCAAACACAGGTGGCCCCTCTTATTTCCTGTAATATGTCCTCAATTGGTCTCTTCTACGCATAACTCTGCGCCTGTGTGGGTCCAAGACTTCCGCATCTGAATCGACTGAAGATAATGGAGATTGGCTTCCTGGGCTGTGTGCCAAGCCCCCCTCTTCCAAATCACTCCCACCTTCTTCTTCGTCCGAGGAAACTGCACTACCTGCCTCTGTCGGCAATAAAACAGGCCCCTGCATCCACCTCCACATTCCTTGGGCAGGAGCTGGGCCAGAGCCATCCACAACACTTCTACTAGCTAAGTTATAGTTTAGAAGGACAGCAAAGAAGTCATCCAATTTAAAAAAAATATTACAACATGGTATCATTTAATTAATTTACAAATAAAAAATGATGATGGTGATGATGATGATGATGATGATAATTAAAACAGTAACATATTATCCAATCACATGAGTATTAGTCAAATTTGTGCTAGCATACCACTGTAAACTAAGGTGCTTTCCAAGTAATAATCTGGCAGGAACAGGAGAAATGTATTGTGGGGTTTTTTTTAATGATATTCCTGGAAGTTAATATTAGGAATATGCACACTTTAAAAATGATTCGGAAGAAGTATAAACCTCAAGAGAATGCAGAGTGCAGTACTGTACTGTTCTGTTCTGTTATTCATTAAAGCCATCTGATGTTTTTTTCAGGATTTTTTTCAGGATCAGCCTGAAAAAAAGAGGACATTATTTTAGGAATTCCATCAAAGACATGCTGCTTTAATGATTCCGTTTATTAAAGCAATAAGATTTTTTTTCAGCAGATCCAGAACATTGAAAAAATATGTCCGTGCTTTAAAGAATAGCAAAGAGATAGTTTGCACATGAGCTCCAAAGCATTTCTTCCAAAGCAGGATGAAGTGTGCATAGCCATAGATTAAAAAATGTTTTAGATGGCAAGCCAACCTCAGTTCACTGAAAGTAGAAAGAACGGACCAAGGATCTCTATGATGCATTGAATACATTGCATTTAGAAGATTATAAAATCAACTGTCATCCTGCCAACATAGTTTAGAATATTACTCAAGCATTGAAATAAAAATCCACAATGTGTGTTAGCTGCAGGTTTTGGGGTTTTTAAAAAAAAATCAAAGTATGACAGTACATCTACTTCCCTGGATGTTTCAGAAAGAAACTTTATAAACTTCTAAAGATAGTTAAGATTAAAGATTAAAGATTGAAGTTTTATCAAAATAACATTGCATCTCATCTCATAAAAAGTGGTTTTAGTCATTATTTTAAAAAATATAAAATAATAACATTTTTTTTAAATACCAAAGAGTAAATTAAACAGAATGATGGAGTCATCATAAAATATCATCAGTCCACTGAAACTCACTCCAGCCAGTCTTGGGAAGACTTATGGAATATCTAGAGGAATGGGAGGATAGGGACAAAAATGTTCCATTAGGCAGGAGTCATGACAAAGAAAGTACAAACCATCTGAAACCTGTAACTGATGTGACCTGAAACATGTCCTCTGGCATGGTCAGCTTCAACCACAACAACATATGAGCACACAACAGATTAATAGTCCTCAAAGTCTTGCCAGGATTCAGCTGCAGTCTATTCAAGGCTCTCAAGAGAGAATCCCCATCAAGATCTTCATGTTTTCCAAGTAATGGAAATATTTTCAGGATAAAATATTCACTTAAATTTGCCAGGGGCAGAGATATATAAAGATTAGTCTCCGGGCACAATTCAAGGTGTTAGTTATTACCTATAAAGCCCTATATGGCTGAGGGCCAGACTATCTATGGGACTGCCTCTTGCCACACACCTCCCAGAGACCAATAAGAGCACACCGAGTTGGCCTCCTCCGGGTCCCGTCGACTAAGCAATGCAAGTTGGCAGGGCCATGGGGGAGGGCCTTCTCTGTGACTGCCCCTGCTCTATGGAACCAACTACCCCCTGATGTCCATACTGCTTCCTACTGGCCTTCCATAAGGCCACAACGACTTGGCTTTTCCAGCATGCCTGTGGAGCCCATGTATTGTACATCTTTCATAGCCAAACTGTATGAATGGTGGCATGCGATTATGACTGGTTTTTTTTTTAATAACAAATGGGTTTTTATTACGGGGTTTTAGTTTTAGATATTATATTTGACTCTTCTATTGCTTTGTATCTTTTTGGTATCTGTATTATATCGTTTTGTAACATAGAAGTCCTTTGGGATTGGGTGGCATAGAAGTCAAATGAATAAATGAATGAATGATTGAATAAATAAATAAATAAAATTGGATCTCATCAATGTACTGAATTTTTATCTCCTATGTCTAGTTAATAAAGCTGCAGGAAGGAAAATTTATTTATTAAATTTGTATGCTGCCCCTCTCCGTAGACATTGGTGATGGATACCTTGGGGAATGGAATGGAATGGAATAGAATAGAATAGAATAAGTTTTTTTTATTGGCCAAGTGTGAATGGATACACAAGAAATTTGTCTTGGTGCATATACTCTCAGTGTACATAAAAGAAAATATAGATTTGTCAAGAATCATGTGGTACAACACTTAATGATTGTCATAGGGGTCAAATAAGCAACGAAGAAACAATCAATATTAATTTTAAAAACCTTAGGATACAAGCAACAAGTTACAGTCATGCAGCCCTAAGTGGATGGAAATGGGTGATAGAAATGATGAAAATTATTTGTTTAGTAGAGTGATGGCGTTCGGGAAAAAACTGTTCTTGTATTTACGCCCTCTTACAGCTTTGATGTGTTTTCTGTTATTACTATTTTGAATGCATAAATATAAGAACTCAGAATGCGTTCAATTGTGCTCATAAGGTAAATGGTTTTTTAAAACAATATCAACAAAAAGATATATTTGTATCTTCTGTGCTTATGTCTTTGGTAAGTAGACCTTAGCATAACAACATTACATAATATGGGCTTCAGAATAAGTCATGTCAGTGTCTGAGCGTTCTCCATTAATATAGTATATTTAGAGTTTGAACAGAAAACCAACTTTGTGTATCTGTGAACCCAGTCTCAAGTTATTATTGACCCCCCAAAAAACACTTCTTACCTTAGAGTTAAACTACTTTATCGGTTTGTACCTTGGACTGAAGACATGGTTCAATTTGTTTGGAATGGAAGTAGATCTCTTAATTAGCATTTTTGAGTTTTATTTTCTCTTCCTTTGCACCTTTCCTTCTTATCTGCAGGAAAATATGGCATCTGTTCGAATGCCTGCCCACACTATAAAGGCTGCTAACTCAGCAGGTGGTAAGTAATAGAGTATAAGATTACCGATCCAGACATTGCTTCCTGACTCCTGCTAGTAGGTTTGATTGCTTGCATCTGCTTCCTGGGCACTAAAATCAATTCCTTCCAAGTGCAATTTCCCTAAAATGGTGCATTTAAGTTTATCAGCCCAAATGGCAAAAAGCACAAAATTCCACAGACTATTTCACTGGAGTAAAATCTCCCAACACTGCATAAAAGCTGAAAGTTGTACTAATAATTTTGACCGTATGCTTTTAAACCTCATTAATGCTTTCAAGCCAAATTGGAACACCTAATTCCTAACCACTCTTGGCTTTTATAAAGCCTTCATTAGCCATTTAATATTTTCAACTATAGTTTTATTTTGGAAAGATTTCCATTGGTCATAAATAATCATGAGTGTAATTTTTTTCAAGATTCAAAATATATCAGCTTTAAAAGTCTCAAAAATCAGCCCTGGATGCTATTTGCACTTCACGCAGGAGTTGTAAATCCAAGAGGGTCCTCAAATTGCACACAGATTCTTAATCTTTGTAAGATCTCCCCTGGAATATTCCATCCAGTTTTGGTCACCACATTACAAAAAAGATGTTGAGACTTTGGGAAATGTGCAAAGAAGAGCAACTAAGGTGATTAAAGGCCTGGAGATTAAAACATATCAATAACAGTTGCATAATTTGGATTTGACCAGTATGGAGAAAAAAGGACTAGGGGGGAACATGATAGCAGTACAGTGGTACCTCTACTTAAGAACGCCTCTACTTATGAATGTTGCTAGATAAGAACCGGGTGTTCAAGGTTTTTTTGCCTCTTCTCAAGAACCATTTTCCACTTAAAAACCCGAGCCTCTGAAACTGTAACCGGAAAAGGCAGAGAGAAGCCTCTGTGGGGGGGCCTCTCTAGGAATCTCCTGGGAGGAAACAGAGCTGGAAAAGGCGGGGAGAAGTTTCTGTGGGGCCTCGCTAGGAATCTCCTGGGAGGAAACAGGGCCTCCACTCTCCCTGTGGTTTCCCCAATCGCACGCATTATTTGATTTTACATTGATTCCTATGGGAAAAAATTCTTCTTCTTACAAACCTTTCTACTTAAGCACCTGGTCGTGGAACGAATTAAGTTTGTAAGTAGAGGTACCACTATATTCTAGTATTTGAAAAGTTGCCACAAAGAGGATGGAGTGAATTTATTTTTCCAAAGCACCAGAGGGCAGGACACAAAACAATGGATGGAAACTAATCAAGGAGAGAAATAATCTGAAATTAAGGCAAAACTTCCTGACAACGAGGACAATTAACCAGTGGAATAGCTTGCCTTCAGACATTGTGGGTGCTTCATCACTGGAGGTTTTAAGAAGAGACGGGACAGTATACGACAGTGATGGCGAACTTTTTTCTCTCGGGTGCCGAAAGCGTGTGCGCATGCACTATCATGCCTGTGTGAGTACCCACCCCATAATTCAAGTCTGGGGAGGGCAAAAATTGCCTCCCCTGCCTCCCAGAGGTCCTCTGGAAGCCAGAAACAGCCTGTTTCCCAACATCTGGTGGGCCCAGTAGGCCAATTTCTCATTCTCCCCAGGCTCCAGAGGCTTCCCTGGAGCCTGGGGAGGGCAAAAATGCCTTCCCCCATCTTCCCAGAGGCCCCCCAGAAGCCGAAAATCTCCTCCCAGAGCCTCTGTGTGAGCGCAGAGCGCATATGCGTGCTGGAGCTGAGCTAGGGAAATGGTTCATGTGCCGGGAGATATGGCTCTGTGTGCCACCTGTGGCATCTGTGACATAGGTTTGCCATCACTGGAATAGGATCTTCTACTTGAGCAGGAGGCTGGAGTAGAGGACCTCCAAGGTCCTTTCTATTCTGATTCAGGGAGAGTGTAACCTTACCCAGAAAGAAGGAAATTCTCCAGTGTCGAGAAGAAAGCTTTACTAACATGGTAAGTTACTGATAGACAATATGAAAAGTTAGTCAACTAATAAAAAGCTTGCTTGTACAGTGAATTCAGATACCGAATCGAGAGAGATTAAACACATAGACAGAGGCATATGGCCATCCTTCTCACTTGCAAACTCTGGGTTATTTAATTACTAGCCTGACCCAATTTCCTTTTCCTAAACAATTAGTTTCAAGTACTCCTTGCCCCGACTCCCGTGAGTCCTGACTCATACAAAGATGAAGCTGAAAGTAGATTGCCCAGCAGATGTTTGATACAGTATTCATCACTAGCTGAGCTGAATTCCTCCTCATGCTTATAATTTGATGAGGACTGACTGAAAATTATATCAGTGTAACAAGTAATAACTTCTCCCGTTGCTATTACGGTGAGTTATTATCCCTTAAAGACAAATAAGAAAAAACAAAAATAAAAGCAAAATGCAGAAAAGAGGAGGGAAGGGAGGAAGGAAGGAAGGAAGGAACCTAGGCTGAAATAAGTTGATATAATAGATGCTCTAATAGCAATAACACTTAGATACAAGAGCCGTGGTGGTGCAGTGGTTAGAATGCAGTACTGCAGGCTAATTCTGCAGACTGCCAGCAGTTCGATTCTCACCGGCTCAAGCTTCTATCCTTCTAAGTTCAGTAAAATGAGGACCCAAATTGTTGGGTGCAATATGTTAAAACTGTAAATTGCTTAGGGAGGGCTGTAAAGCATTATAAATCTTTAAAGCATTATAAAGTGGTAGATAAATCTACGTACATTGTTGCATGTGGTCTATATTTATTGTTTAATATTGCAATAATGTAATATTAGTAATAATGATTGAATTTTTTACCAGCACCAGTAAAAGACATAGTCACATGTAGAAATGTTTTCACATTAGGGTTTTAAATCAGTTATAATAAAATTCTTCTGCAGGGGTAAAATCATCTTTTTTAACTGCAGCTTCTGGATCATAACTCTAAAGTTCTTCATACTTAAAACAACTTCCAATTTTTCAGGATGTAATTGAACATCCTGTTTGCATCTTAAACCTGTTTTTCTTTTCTTAACACTCTGTTAAAAGCCTTATGAATATTAGACCCAAATGGTCTCAGCATAGAACTAGTCCAAAACATATGACTCAGTGTCCCTTGTGAAATATTACCCTTCCAACTTAGAGTTTGAAGCCCAGCCCAGCCTTTACTGCCCATCCTCTGGGGCTTTAACAGAAAATAATATTTCATGGAGTTAATCAGTTCTTGAAAACACAGGATACTAATTTAACATATATTCAAACTCTAGCCCACTGTTTGGCTAAATAGGATATTTCAACTGGCTTTTTCAATTTGCTTGCAGATACACAAACATATAATATACACCCCTGTAGAAAAAAAAATGTTACACATGACTAAAAACCCTGAGTAAAAACATTTCTACCTATTAGTTTTAGTTGTGGATATAAATTAATGGTAGTTTTTGGAACTTTCAAAAATTTTCAAACATTTTAGTAGTTTAAGAATTTTAGTTCCTTTTAACTGATTAGAGAGTTTGTTGAAAAATTGTAAAATCAAAAGACCAAACATATTGCCATTCAGTAATAATCCAAATTCTTTTTGCAAAACTCAATCTGAATAAGATGGTACAAAGTACTGATACCAGTCTTTCACCAGGAAGAAGTATTTATTAGCATTCAGATTGCCTGAAATGTCTCATTCTTTTAAGAGTTAGGATCAAATTTTATACATCACCTCAAATAATCTTCACATGCCTTATGGTGTTTAATGCAAAAAATGAAAAATGATTTATAATTAAACCAGGAAATAAGCCCCTGCCAAGTATTATGGGTGGAGATAATAATTAGTGCCCATGAAAACCATTTTGAGATTAAGAATACCGTGAAGAAGTGGTACCTCTTCTTAAGAACACCTCTACTTAAGAACTTTTCTAAATATGAACTGTATGTTCAAGATTTTTTTGCCTCTTCTTAAGAACCATTTTCTACTTAAGAACCCGAGCCCGGAAAAATTTTCCAGGAAATTTGAGAGTGGCACAAAGGCCTGGCCAATTTGCTGCCATTCCTCCTTTAATCCTGGCCATCTCGGGCTTTTCTGGGCTGCCAAAGGAGCCTCCCCCTCTCGCCTGCCTCGGTTTCTCTCTCTGGTGCAGTGTATGGGAGGCGCGTGCTCCTCCTCACCGCTTCAGAGTCCCTCTTTTTTTTTTTTAAGCCTTAAAGTTTTGGATTTTTTTGATTCCCCTGACCTCACCTTCTTCCTTCAGCAGCGACTGTCCTCCTCCTCCTCTTCCTCCTCCTCCTCCTCCCACCCAAATTCCGAGCTTTTATTTCTTTCCTAATGGGTTTGCACACATTATTTGCTTTTACATTGATTCCTATGGGAATAATTGCTTCTACTTACAAACTTTTCTACTGAAGAACCTGGTCATGGAACAAATTAAGTTCTTAAGTAGAGGTACCACTGTAGTTGAAAACTAGTAAAGTTTAAATCCATTCCTTCATATCAAGAAACTTAAGAAAACACAGAAGCTTGACATTTCATAAAAGTCTTCTCAAAATCTTATCCTGCTGTTTGGATTATTTAGCTAGTATTCAGGTAAGGTAAATTCTTATTTGTTTCTAAGAATATGTCAGTTTTAAAAATAACATTTAAAAGATAATATTTGTAGCTCAGGGTTAAACAGGGGTGCTTGGTGCTCTATGAGCTTGCTTGTTTTCTTACACATGTTGCATTGATGATGTTACCTAGTTTGGGTAATGAAACACCTGCAAGGAAACAAGCAAGCTCGGAGAGCACCAAGGACCCAACATTTATTCTTCCCACAGACTCAGGGGCATTTTCTTAACCATCTATTCCAATGATGGCGAACCTTTTTTGGCTCATGTGTGTGTGCATGCTAACATATGTGCAAGTACCCATACCCATTCCCTCCCCCCATGCCTGCTCATTCCCCTGCACATGTGCACAGACACACACCTGCCCCTGGGCATGCACACAGGCTTCACGGAAGCCTGGGATGGTAAAAAAAAACCCAGCCAAACAGGAAGTTTGGAAAACAGACTTATGATTTGCCCGTTGTGCTGTTTTTTGCACTCTGGAGACTTCCCTGAAGCCTCTGGAGTGCAAAAAAATATTTTCCCGAACTTCCGCTTTCTCTGTTGGGCCATTTTTCATATTCCGGGGCTTCATGGAAGCTAACCTGAATCATCCGGGGAGCAAAATGGCCTCCCACAAGAGCAAAAATCAGCTGCCCAGCAAGCGCAACCACGTGTGCCCTCCAATATGGCCCCATAGGTGGTGTGCCATAGGTTCACTGTTAGATATGCTGCCCAGTTACCTACCAAGTTACAGGGTAAAAGTCAAAAGTTTATTGTCTGTTGATTGGTTGGCCTCTTTTTGGCGCTAAAATTGTATCAATGTAAAAGCTGCCTGTTGCTGAGGCTAGTTTGTATAAGTACTGAGAACTGTCATTGTATTGCGCTCTCAATACACAATTGCTAATTGACTGAGTTAGGCTACCTTGTTCCTGTCAGAACAATAAACTTGCTTTTGATTCAACCTATATTGAGAGATATTACATTGGCGACGAGGAGGTCGACCCTCCGTGTGCTACCATGGCTACTCCTTCTGTAGTCCAGCCACCAGAATTTTTTGACCCAGAAAAAACGACCTGGACAGTCTACATGGCTAAAGTCACCATCACTGATCTATTTGTATAGTGGTAATCTGAAATAGAAAGATGAACCTTTATCTTCTCTCTTTGACAAACACTTTGTTTTGTTCAAATTATTCAAATAATTAGTGGTATCTTGGAGATGATAATGCATGCTTTACGTCACGCCTAGAAACCATCTTGGGAATTGGATCTTCTCATATATCTTCTCTTCTATCTCTTCTATCTTTTCTATCCCTTCTATCTCTTATATCTCTTATATCTTTTCTGCTATTCTCTCTAGTTGTATTTGACTCCTATATTTTCTCTTGTATTCTTTCTTTAATACATTTTATTCGAATATATCCTCTATAACCTTCACTGTGTATTATTGTATATTGGACAAAACAAACAAACAGACAGACAAATAAAACAAACAAACAAACAAACAAACAAATAAATAAATTTAGTGCTGTGGGAAACTGGGAGGGGGAAATAGTGTGAGATATAGTCAAAATAAACATTCCTTTCTCCAGAGAGTTAAGATCACTTTGTCTAGCACCTGGAGGGATGCGTCTGGGAGGCATCTCCAGTTGGGATGGTGTATTGATTGGACAATGTGATGGGCATGTGGGTGCCAGTGCTTGAACTTGCTTTTGGGTGTGGATAAGCAGAAGCTTTCGGACTTGGGTTTTCCCATATGTGCCAATATGACATGTCTAATAAAATGGAACTTTGAGGAAACACAAGCCTCAGAGTTTTCTTTTATTGGGCCTGTTACATGGAACATTTATACTTTATGCACTTCTAATTTTTAATGGCAAGCAGAAATGCTCTTCTGGGCAGATTTAAATTAAATGCCATCTTGCTATTGCCAAACGTCTTCATCAGAGTTTTAATCAAACATTAAGACATTAGATGTATGGAGTGAAACTGGAAGGGCAGAACACAATGTTTCTCAATTTTTGACACTACAAAATTGCCAACGTTGAGAATACTAGTATTACAGCATTCAAGCAAATCAAGCTAACAAATCCATTTGGCAACATAGATCAAGTGCTTTTCAATATCTTCAAAAGAATATCCAAATATCATGGGGGAAGAAGCCTAGAATTTAAACAGTAGGACACAAATCTACATATATGTTTTGATGGCAGTGGACAAATCAATGTATATCTTTTTTGTTTTTTTTCTTGCGGGAAATAAATGTCAGATCCCATCAAAATCTTGTGCTGAAAAAGCGAAATGAGTAAATAAAAGGTTAAGAAGCTGGAAAACCAATATCTGTAACTAGACCTGGCATGATGACCATCAGGCTGGGGAAAAAATACGCTACACAAAATGTAAGTTTGAATGATTTGGTTTCTTTTGGTTTGGTTTCTTTTTATAAAGATGTTCAGAACTGAAGAAGCTTCCTGATGACATATTCCTCGACATATTCAAGAGGAGATTGGACTGCCATCTGGCTGGGGAGGTGTAGAGTTTCCTGCTTGAGCAGGGGGTTAGACTTGATGACCTGCAAGGCCCCGTTCAACTCTAATAAATAAATAAATAAATGAGAAGCCAAATGTTTTCAAAGGCAAAAACCAAGGAAGTTCCGTTGACTTTTGAAAAGCACCTTTGAAACAACCATTGATATAGACAACATGCATAGACATTTGGCTAAGATATTTATTTTCTTGAATACTGAATTTTGAAATGTAATTAAATAATATATTAAAATACATATTTATGTTAACTGAATACCCCAAAACCTACAACCTTTCTCTCTCAATTCTCATCAAATTTAGTAATCTCTTTGCCCTCTTTCCGTAATGATCAAAGCAATAGCTTCATGGCATCGGACCACAATATCTCCGAGACCGCCTTCTGCCGCACGAATCCCAGCGACCGATTAGGTCCCACAGAGTGGGCCTCCTCCAGGTCCCGTCAACTAAACAATGTCAGTTGGCGGGCCCCAGGGGGAGAGCCTTCTCTGTGGCGGCACCGACTCTCTGGAACCAACTCTCCCCGGAGATCAGAACTGCCCCTACTCTTCCTGCCTTCCGTAAACTTCTCAAAACCCACCTTTGCCGTCAGGCATGGGGGAACTAAACATCTCCCCCTGGGCCCGCTGAATTTATACATGGTATGCTTATGTGTGTGTATGTTAGTATAGGGGTTTTTTAAACTTAATATTTTAATTAATTGGATTATGTATTGGATTGTTTTTTCACTTGTTGTGAGCCGCCCCAAGTCTTCGGAGAGGGGCGGCATACAAATCCAAATAAATGAAATGAAATGAAATAGGTTGTTTTTCAGTGACTCATCTTTGCATCTTTTGTGTGTTCAAAAATTTAAGCTTTATCTTCTTATTTGTGCTTTCAGTGTGCAATCTGATACTAACTTCACCTAATAATGAAAAATGTGTACTTCTTGCTGTCCAAGTTATTCTCAACTATTTTCATTAGCATTAGCATTTAGACTTATATACCACTTCGTAGTGCTCTAACAGCCTTCTCTAAGCCATTTACAGAATCAGCATATTGCCCCCAACAATCTGGGTGCTTATTTTACCCACCTTGGAAGGATGGAAGGCTGAGTCAACCTTGAGCCGGTGGTGAGATTTGAACTGCTGAACTACAGCTAGCAGTTAGCTGAAGAAGCCTGCAGTGCTGCACTCTAACCACTGTGCCACCCCAGCTCTATATTTCATTTTTATTTTTAACTATATTTTCTCCAATATACTTCAAAAATCAATATTTTTTTAATAACCCCACATATGAACTGGTCATATCCAGTCCACTGGTCACTGTTGTGTTTTTCAAATCTGCTTACAAACTATAAATTGCCATTTCAGTGCATCATCTTGTATAATTTTAAATAATTCTGTTGGTATTTTATCAACAACTTCAGCCCATCTTGTTAGCAATATTTTTAGAGCCAATTACACTTTCTAGAATGTCATGCAGCAAGTCTGTTTATTTATCTGCTGCCATGTATCGGGTGCTGATTTGGAGTTTTGCAACTTATATCTGGTTACTAATTAAAAATTAAAGCTGTATTATTTTTAGACTTTATTATTCATATTGCAAGCCATCATAGCACCCTACCTAAAATGACATGTGATAACAAGCCTGTAACCACAAACACAAGACTAATCTATACGTAATTGGCTTCAACCTTTTGGCACTGTTAGTTGAAGAATTTCATGTAAAAGTACTTCATTCAATGGACTACTGTGACAATTCATTAACTTACTTTCCACTTTTCCAAATTCCTTCCTTTGTGTTTTATAATGAGCTATTGTCTTGTCTTGAGGGTATTCAGTTTGCTATCAATGTGTATATGGATATTCTTTTGTTGCTGTGGAATCACCAGAGCTGACTGAATATACAATGGTGGGGAGGAATTCCATGAATAAATCAGGCCTAAGAAACAATAAGATACAGATGGCTTTTTAGTTAGTTCTGCCAGGATGCTGTACAAGCCAACTCCATGGGACTCATTAACCCGCAATAAGCAAATTGCCAGTAGCATCATCCAGCATGTAGATCTTCAAATTACATTATATTTTAAATTAATGAATGTTAACAGTTAAACATTGTCTGGACCACCTACTAATCACTAAGATTTGCAAAGCTTTTCAGAAAGGAACACATATGAATCCACTCTTTAAAATGAATGCAACAGCATTGCTTGCAAGGCTATGTGAGCGCATACATGAAGAGACACATACATACATACATACATACATACATACATACATACATACATACATTATATGTGTATAGGCCCCTGGGTAGGTCTCTCTATGTATGTGCTCACATAGCCTCCGACAGAAAAAAAAACATATAACCCTTCCCTGGTACAAAGCTGAAGGGATCAGATCCTGTAGCCTAGAGGTTAATTCTCTACCTTACAAGGCAAAGGCTGCAAGTTCAAATCCCAGTGAGAGGATATGGCTAGCTGATGAGGCCAGAACAAGGCTGAAATAGATCTATCCTAGTCTCCCTTAATTTTAAATTCAGCAAACACATGTGAGATAGATAGATAGATGGATGGATGGATGGATGGATGGATGGATAGATAGATACCGGTAGATAGATAGACATAGATAGAGATAGAGATATAGATGGAAGCATACTGCTTCCTTTTTGCTTCTCGTCCCCTCCAGGGCCCATCCAGATAGTTAATTTTATAGCCGACAAACTATTTTCTATGTGTGTAACATATTTTTGCTGATAATGAAAATGAAGGACACTAGTATAGATCTATTTCAAGCTATTTAGCTATCATCAGCTAACCTGAGGAGAGTTAAATAGCTTGAAATAGATCTATACAAGCCACCCTTCATTTTCATTATCAGCAAAAACATGTTACACACACACACACACATACATACACACAAACATACTGAATCTTCAAACAATGCCTTCAAAAAGTACATGTCCCCGCATGTTGTGAAGTAGTCTTCTGAATTCTTGACACAAATATAATTGTTCTAGAGAAAAGTATTCTGTTGTATTTCTGAGAAATTGGTTGTCTTAGTTCTTCTCAGTTACTGCTAATCTGGAAGTTATTTCACAAAGTTACCTGTATGATTTCATCCCAGGCAATTACAAGAATTTAGCAATTCGTAAACTCATCCCTGGATTAGTTATTTTCCTCCTTTCTCTTTGTTCATTTTCATTGTCTAACATGCTTTTAGAATGGAAACAAACAGAACTCTTGAAAAATGGATTTGAGTATCTGCTTTAGCTCACAAGCTAAAATACATTATAGGTACAAAAAAAAGTTTCCTTTTCTTGCCACCATTCACCTATTTCTTACCACCATTCACCTATTCAGCTTATATGACAAATACCTTTTCATCTGATATATGGAAATATCCTTCTCATATAATGCTTCAAAGCAGAATTCAGATCAAAGCTCTAGTTGCTTTTCCAAACAAAGTGTATGAATATTACAAGATCCAGGCTGCAAACTCCAGATTCCCCAGGCGGCAGCCAAGAGTTAGATTTAGCCACAGATTTCACGCTTGCTAACCTTCCCTTCTCCCTCCAAGTTTAGTTTTCTGCATTTCTTTTCAGCCTGAATTGTCTGGGTTTTTGCAGCTCATACCTAAGAGCTCTTTACTACGTACGTTGCAGTTTCATCTGTCCAGTTAAAGGGGTGATGCCCACATTACAGCAGTTATTCAGAAAGCAGTTCAAAACAACCTATTTGACAGTTACTGACCTGTTATTGGTGCAAATTATTATTATTATTATTTATTGGATTTGTATGCCGCCCCTCTCCGCACACTCAGGGCGGCTAACAACAATGATAAAAAACAACATGTGACAATCCAATAATAAAACAACTAAAAACCCTTATTATAAAAACCAAACATACACATAAACATACCATACATAACTTGTAATGGCCTAGGGGAAGGAATATCCTAACTCCCCCATGCCTGGCGACAAAGGTGGGTCTTGAGTAATTTGCGAAAGACAAGGAGGGTGGGGGCCGTTCTAATCTCTGGGGGAAGTTGATTCCAGAGGGCCGGGGCCACCACAGAGAAGGCTCTTCCCCTGGGGCCCGCCAAACAACATTGTTTGGTCGACGGGACCCGGAGAAGGCCAACTCTGTGGGACCTTATCGGCCGCTGGGATTCGTGCGGTAGAAGGCGGTTCTGGATGTATTCTGGCCCAATGCCATGTAGGGCTTTAAAGGTCATTACCAACACTTTGAATTGTGACCAGAAACCGATCGGCAGCCAGTGCAGGCCGCGGAGTGTTGCAGAAACGTGGGTGAATCTAGGAAGCCCGAGTTTGCGGAGAGGGGCGGCATATAAATCCAATAAATCTAATCTAATCTAATCTAAATCTAATGGCTCTCGCGGCCGCATTCTGCACAATCTGAAGTTTCCGAACACTTTTCAAATTAGATTTGTGTTTCATATGACTACATGAGAAAAAAGACATGGGGTGACATGGTGAAAACTGAGAGACCAGGTTGTCATAATTAATATATCATCGCATGATCTCCCTAAGTATGATTTAGAATCACTTGCATGCAAAATGAACTTGGGAGGATTCTGAAATCAATCATTTTGAATTGCTCCTCTTCCCCACTCCAGCATTCTCTTGGAGGTGTTAGGTCTGCAACTTCCAGAGTTATTAGTCACCATATGTTAAAATTAATGAGTTTTTAAACACTCCTCTCAACTAAACATGCATAATATGGGTAAAGAACATTAATGACTGTGACATATCAGAAATATTAAAGAGAAATAATATAGATCAGATCACTTTCCCCATCAGTGCCTATTAGTGCTGATGAAACTTTTAAAGTTACAGATTAGGTTCACACACCATGCTAAGCAGTAGATTACTTAAGCATGGTTTCTTGAATAAACAAGAGCTGACCACACTCCCACAATACGCCAAGTCTTGAGCCATAGCTACAAACAATGGATGGGATTGTACAACATGACAACCCACATGTAAATAAATCTTAGCAACTTATGGCTAAATATGATAGAAAAATTCAGCAAAATATATTAGAAAGGACCACCAATTCTAATGTTACTGATTACCAAATAATAATCATAAATTAGTAAATATTGGAGACTTAGAAGCCGCCAGAGTTAGCATCTGAACAGTTCAAAAAGAAGCAAGGAGGAGACTTGGACAGATGAATTCAATAGTAAGAGACTTCCAATAAGGGAGAGCCAAATTTAGGATGGTAGGTAAACCTCTGCCCATATGCATCCCAGCTATCATCCTTTTAGGAGGGAAGGCAGCATTTATGATTTATGATGCAAGAATAGATCTACCTTCACCACCTGGGCCAGATCAGATCATGCAAACTACAACCTGCATGCCATATAAAACAACCTGGTTGTCTTCCAGAAATATTTTACAACTATGTCCTCAGAAATATGAGAGTGACATGGAATGCAATATTGTACATTCTCAACACAGACATTCGCTGAAATCAAGTGGCCACCGCAGCTGCTGGCTACTTCCCTCAAAATGTACAATTGAGCTAAATCAATATGAGTAAAGGCTTCCTGTATATTATATTAAGAGGAACCAAGAAAGTAGCTCCTCTTGTCATTCCATAAAACACATAAGCTACATCCAATTGAATCATTTGTGGCTTGCATTGGCTGCCGATCAGTTTCCGGTCACAATTCAAAGTGTTGGTCATGACCTTTAAAGCCCTACATGGCTTTGGACCCGATTACCTCCGGAACCGCCTGCTACCGCACGAATCCCAGCGACCGATAAGGTCCCACAGAGTTGGCCTTCTCTGGGTCCCGTCGACTAAACCAGGGGTCCCCAACCACCGGGCCGCGGACCAGTACCGGGCCGCGGGGCATGTTGCACCGGTCCGTGGAGTCAGCAGCTGCCAGTCCTCCTGCCGCCGCCCCCTCCCTCCAGTGCTTCATCTCCCGCTGGGAAAGAGGCCTCGGGAGGCAGGTTCTGCCGGCCACAGGGCGATGGACGGGACAGAGGGGCGGGAAGGACCGGGAGGCTCAAGCCTCTTTTGGCTTCTGCCGTGGCACGCCTTTGCGTTTTTGGCTGGGGGGGGAGGCAGGAGGGCCGGCCTGACCCCCTCCCTCCAGCGCTTCACCTGCCGCTGGGCAAGAGGGTTTGGGAGGCAGGTTCTGCCGGCCACAGGGCGATGGCGGGAAAGAGGGGCGGGAAGGACCAGCACCCCCATGCTTAATCCCGCCCCCAACCACACCCCTTTCCGCCCCCAGCGGGCCATAGAAAAATTGCCTTGCTGAAACTGGTCCCTGGTGGAAAAAACATTGGGGACCACTGGACTAAACAATGCCATTTGGCAGGCCCCAGGGGAAGAGCCTTCTCTGTGGCGGCCCTGGCCCTCTGGAACCCACTCGCCCCCGGAGATTAGAACTGCCCCCACCCTCCCTGTCTTTCATAAACTACTCAAGACTCACTTATACCGCCAGACATGGGGGAGTTGAGATATTCCTTCCCCCTAGGCCATTACAAGTTATGCATGGTATGTTTGTGTGTATGTTTGGTTTTATAATAAGGGGTTTTAGTTGGTTTTTTTATTATTGGATTGTTACATGTTGTTTTATCATTGTTGTTAGCCGCCACGAGTCTACGGAGAGGGGCGGCATACAAATCCAATAAATTATTATTATTATTATTATTATTATTATTATTATTATTATTATTATTATTTCAGACATAATTTGCAATTGAAGTCAACATAAAAAAAGAAATCATAGACCCCTTTGTTTATCTACAGTAATTTGGAGCCTAGGAGGGTGGAAATGCAGTGCCTACCTTCAACTCTTTAAAGCACCACTTCCCCATTCTTTACCACTAATCACGCTTGGGAATCAAACCCAAATAGCCCTACTATGTAATCAAATCATCCAAACTGGTTTTCAATACTGATTCAAATACTCTTCATTCTATTGATTTGTTTCTTTGAGATTATTTGGGAGAAGGAACTAGAGAGTAAAATTCAGATTTATCAGTTTGTCTGAGAGATTATGTTTAAATGTAAAGAGATTAGATTTGCCTGTAGAGTAATGGATGAATACCTGCATTCAACAACTGAAAAAATGCTATTGTTGTATCCCAAGACTAAGGGTAAGAGAAGAATATTGAAAAATTATAAGAGGACTGAGTTACTCTATGTGTCTGCGTGTTTGGCAGAATATGATCAATTTGGTATGAGAAGTGACACAGAGCAAGATTTGGGCATTCTTAGCCTTCATGCAGGGTACAGATAGTTAAACCTTATTTTTGGTCTTCTTCAAGTCATCAAGAAATATATGAATGTGAGAAGGAAAACTTAAGCTACATTTGTTGATTAGAGAATATGTATGATAAAGGATTCAGGGCTTAATGAGACCAATGTTTCTCAACCTTGGCAACTTCAAGATTTGGGGCGTTGGTCCACATATCTTGAAGCTGCTTTGGTTGAAAAGGACAACATAATGTAGCAATATGAAAATTAGTTTCTGAATGGGATAAAGGCAGTATATGATAGAAGTAAAATGTCTGAAATTAAATACAATGTTAGTGAACGATTCATCACTGAGCTGGGAGTAAAACGTCTGAGCTGTTACTTGGAAATTTAAGATATTTATGGAAAAATATGCAATGAAACCTCATATACAGTGTTCCCTCGATTTTCGCGGGGGATGGGTTCCGAGACCGCCCGCGAAAGTCAAATTTCCGTGAAGTAGAGATGCGGAAGTAAATACACTATTTTTGGCTATGAACAGTTTCCCAAGCCTTCCCTTAACACTTTAAACTCCTAAATTTACAATTTCCCATTCCCTTAGCAACCATTTAGATTATTACTCACCATGTTTATTTATTAAAGTTTATTTTAAAAAATGTTTTTTAAAGGCAGATGAAAGTTTGGCAATGACATATGACATCATCAGGCGGGAAAAACCGTGGTATAGGGGGAAAAACCGTAAAATATTTTTTAATTAATATTTTTGAAAAACCGTGGTATAGACGTTCCGCGAAGTTCGAACCCGCGAAAATCGAGGGAACACTGTATATTAGAAATATGTAGGTTGAGAATAGTGTTTTTATACATATTTCCTTTTCTCTTCTCTTATGCCATGTCTTAAATTTCTTTTGATTTTCATTTCTTATTCTATTTTTTCTATCTGCAAAAGATTACTTAAAATAGTCTCCATTAATTATAAAATGGAATAGTGCATGCTGCTATAATTTTATCCATGATTTTAGATGTAAACCACCTTGAAAGGACTGTATAGTCCCCAAAAACATAATATAAATACTTCACTAAGTCTATTATATTTCTGCAATCAAAAGCTCATTTCTGGCAAGGAAAAATCTTGTGAAATGTTAAACACATTTATTATTGTATAAAAGAGTTTGTTGCCATAACAACCGTGTTAGGTTTTTAAAGGGCCACAAGACTGTTCTATTTGATACAGGTAATTCTGCCTCTGGAAAGGGTTTCAAAATGCCCCTTTTTCCAGCTAGTCTGGAGAGTTTATCTGAGGGCTGATAGCAAGGTTACAGCTGAGAATCTGTTCTGAAGTTCCATCTATTGTGGAGAACTATATACAAAATATACATTTGTTTTTATAACCACCATCTGAGTGCAGCTTAGCATTTTATTGAGCAATGATCTTGAAATGTAGAATATCAATAAACACTGATGGTCAGTTATTAAAAAAACTATTATAAATGGTAATTGTTGAAGGTAGAAAATTAATTCAGAAGGCAGTCTTGTCTAGTTGTTAAGGCTTCAGGCCAGAAAGCAGGAGGTTGTGTTCTAGTACAACCTTAGCCATGAAAGACAGCTAGATTATCTTTACCAAGTGGCTCTCTCTCAGCCCAACTCATCTCACACAGTTGCTGTAGCAATAAAATTATCAAAACAAGTTGCAGGGAAGGAGTGCTACTGTCCTTATGTGTCTTATTTAGGGGGCTAAATAAACATTTGGTTTCACTCCATATAGTATTCCTCAATCTATTTTTGCCTCATTTAGAATAGAATAGAATTCTTTACTGGCTAAGTGTGATTGGACACACAAGGAATTTGTCTTGGTGCATATGCTCACAGTGTACATAAAAGAAAAAGATGCATTTGTCAAGAATCATGTGGTACAACACAATGATTGTCGTAGGGGTCAAATAAGCAATGAGGAAACTATCAATATTTGCCCAGGTTCACCTGGTGCACCAGTTGCGGCCCTACTTGGACCAGGAGTCACTGCTCACAGTCACTCATGTCCTCATCACCTCGAGGTTCGACTACTGTAACGCTCTCTACATGGGGCTACCTTTGAAGAGTGTTCAGAAACTTCAGATCGTGCAGAATGCAGCTGCGAGAGCAATCATGGGCTTCCCTAGGTATTCCCATGTTACACCAACACTCTGCAGTCTGCATTGGTTGCCGATCAGTTTCTGGTCACAATTCAAAGTGTTGGTTATGACCTATAAAGCCCTTCATGGCACTGGACCAGAATATCAGCGAGACTGCCTTCTGCCGCACGAATCCCAGTGGCCGGTTAGGTCCCACAGAGTTGGCCTTCTCCAGGTCCCATCGACTAAACAATGTCGGCTGGCGGGACCCAGAGGAAGAGCCTTCTCTGTGGCAGCCCCAACCCTCTGGAACCAGCTCCCCACAGAGATTAGGATTGCCCCCACCCTCCTTGCCTTTCGTAAACTCCTTAAAACCCACCTCAGCCATCAGGTATGGGGGAACTGAGACATCTCCCCTTGCCTGTGTAGTTTTATGTATGGTATGTTTGTGTGTATGATTTTTAAATAATGGGGTTTTTAGACTTTTAATGTTAGATTTGTTATTTTAGACTTTTAATATTAGATTTGTTACTGTATATTGTTTTATCTCTGCTGTGAGCCGCCCCAAGTCTGCGGAGAGGGGCGGCATACAAATCTAATAAATAATAATAATAATAATAATAATAATAATCATCATCATCATCATCATCATCATTTTAGGATACAAGCAACAAGTTACAGTCATACAGTCCTAAGTGGGAAGAAATGGGTGATAGGAATGATGAGAAAAAACTAGTAGAAATAGAAGTAGAGACTTAGTAAAAAGTTTGACAGTGTTGAGGGAATTATTTGTTTAGTAGAGTGATGGCGTTCGGGGAAACATTGTTCTTGTGTCTAGTTATCTTGGTGTGCAGTGCTATGTAGCGACATTTTGAGGGTAGGAGTTTAAATAGTATTTGGCTTCCAAGTATAATGGGAAACTTAGGGGAGAAGTTCCATTTTTCCCTGCAACTCAGTTGTGTGTATTTACATTCTCTGAATGAAAAAAGAATAAAGAGGTAAGGCCAAGGTGGGAGAGGCATCTGAAACACTAATTAATGTATTGTGACATAAGCATTTAGGGGCTACAGTCAGTTGACAGGATAATAGCTGACTGGTGTTTGTGTTTCTGTCTCACTGTGTATATACACATAAGGGAAGCGTGGATAGAGAAGAAATAACTGAGAGACTGGGAACTAAAGAACATAGAAAGTCAGAGGCAATATCTGACGCGTGTCCACTTGAAGTAAGTTCAATAGAAAAGACAATTCAGCAGTAAGCAAATCACATTAATCTTGTCCCAAGTTTCTAAATAGTATGTTCCCTTTTCCCATTATTTTTACTCAATTTGATACAGGCGATAATCTTGCATTACTCAGTAACAAGTTATCCATGGGAGTTATAGTCAAGCCCATCTGGAAGGCAAAAAAATATTTTAGGGGGGGGGGAATATAAATTTTTCTTTATTTTTCCTTGAACATACAATAAAAACAATGTGAGCAGCAAAAAAAAACCACAGAATCAATGCCTAAAATAATAATTAATGATATTTCTTTGATACGTTAAACATTGAGAGGAAAAAAATGTTAATAATGCTTTTAATATGTACTTTTTATCCTCTTCTTTGCTAAGTTAATTAAAATTAGCAAAGAAGAAGATAAAAAGTACATATTAAAAGCATTATTAATATTTTTTTCTCTCAATGTTTAACGTATCAAAGAAATATGAGACATATTTCATCTACAGGTAGCAATATTATAAAATCTAATCCCTTATATTCCCTTTTTCTATCTATAATAAAACATAAACATCTTAACATCTTAACTAAATATCTAATTTAATTCTTTTATCTCTGTGTTAACTCCTTATCCATTGCTGCCACCAATCCTTATCTCGTCATCCGTGTCTTTAATAGATTCAAATTAAATCATCATGTATTTCTTCAAAAGTAATTAAGAAAATTACTTCTCAATTATTTTTAGTTTCCAGCCATTCATAAAACTTTCCCCAGATCTTATAGGAATCACACACTTCTTTATCTTTAAGTTTTAAAGTAAGCCTGTTCATTTCAGCACAATCTAAAATTTTGCATAATATTTCTCTTTCCTCTGGAATTCTATTCAGCTTCCAATTTTGTGATATGATAACTGCATTATTCGGTAACAAGTTATCCATCGGAGTTACAGTCAAGCCCATCTGGAAGGCAAAAAATTGTCAGCGTTCAAAACCTATGGTGGACAATATAAGGCAGTTTCCTAAATTCTTGTTCAGTTAGAGGGGTTACTTAGTTATTTTTATGAGCCAAGGTGGTACAGTGGGTAGAGTGCAGTACTGCAGGCCACTGAAGCTGACTGTAGATCTGTAGGCCAGCGGTTCAAATCTCATCACCGGCTCAAGGTTGACTCAGCCTTCTATCCTTCTGAGGTGGGTAAAATGAGGACCTGAATTACGGGGGCAATATGCTTGCTTTGTTAAAAAGTGCTATTGCTAACATGTTGTAAGACGCCCTGAGTCTAAGGAGAGGGGCAGCATAAAAAAATCAAATAAATAAATAAATTTTACAAATGTATGAGGACAGAAGTGTTGAACTCGCATCTCCTACTTTCTAGTCCAGTGCCTTAACCACTAGATCAAACTGGCTCTTTTGGTACCACTGTGGATGAGAATGTAATGGTTGAGACAATAGGCTAGCATAGTAATTTCCCTTGAATTGTTTTTGTGTTTCTCTATTGTTCTTTGTTTTTAAAAGTTAAACGCCTCTTTCGGTTTGCCTGAAAGAATGTCCCTGAAATGGAGTTCTAGTTACCAAGTTCTATTTGTAGTTACAAAGTTTGTGACCTGACTATCAGTATGCCAAAATACACCTTGACGTACACTGGTAAGAAGTCTGTGATAGCAGAAGACCTATCAACTGTCTTAGTCAAAGAAAGATTACCGTAATGGCATAGCTGTTTGAACACCTTCTGTCAGTAATGCTGGAAGGCAAACACAGCTGAACCCACAGAGTATTTATGACCGTCATCCTCATCAAGTGATCTACATTAAGCTGTTTATTTTGTGGGTTAAATCAAATTGCACACATTTTTTATTTTTGTTTCTGAACAGTGATTGTAATAAAAACAAACTGGATGCCAATTTATATTTTTATGCCAATATATATTGACATTTTGTATAGTTAGTTAAGGCAGCATAGGTCTGATTACCAACAGTAATCAGTAACTACTTCATTTTTCTGATTCTAATTTTCTGCTTCCAAAAGCATGCAGATTAGCCACCACGGGAAGTAGCAGTTTTACTTAATATAGGTTGTTAATGCGATATATTTGGTTTTGGCTAAACATGTTGTTTGAATCTGCCATCATGACGCATGAACCATGGTTGATGGTTTACACCAATGCATGAATTTATTCAACCGTAGCTTGTGCTATAATCCATGGTTCGACATGCTGTTAGAATGTCAAATGAGATGAGTTTACAATGACCCAACACAGGCAGTTCTTATGCTACCCATCAGGAACAGCTTGTTCAATTTGCATTCATAATTTGAAAACTTGACATTTTGCAGAACCTGCAGGCGTTGACAAGGAATATTTTAAGTGGCTGAAAGAGAAACAGATAATTGAAATTTAGGTAGGGTATGTATGTGTAGGATGTGCGATTCTGTGATAAATATTCAGTATGGGTTCAAGTTTTGTTCCTGATTTTTTCTCCCCTCTGCAGACCTATGCCCTATAAAACTTTCCTTGCCATATGAATTTTTTTGTTATCTTCATTAATTAATATATTTAATAGAAGAATTTGGTAGAGTAGCTGGTTTGAAAATCAATAAAAATAAGACACAATTATTAACTAAAAATATGACAGACTCTCAGACAAAACTACTAGAAAAATATTAAAAATGAAGATAACAAAGAAAGTAAAATACTTAGGTATTTGGATATCAGCTAAATCTATGTCACTAAAAGAAGATAATTACACTAAACTTTTAAAGCAAATTAAAAAAGACTTAGAAACTTGGAATAATTTACAACTATCATTATTAGGTAGAATTTCTACAATAAAGATGAATATTTTACCTAAAGTTTTGTTTTTATTTCAGGTAATCCTTATAAACCCAGGTAGAATTTTTTTTAAAGAATTAATGAAGATAATAAAACTTTCCAATATTACAGGAAGCAACTATAAGCAACTGTAGCACGGCTACAGCAAAATATGTTTTTTTTTTTTTTTAAAGCTAGAGTTCTTCAAAGACTGAGCTGGCTTTTTCTGAATTTTTGTAGTAGAGGGACAGCCACACAGGGAATTAAGGGAGCTCTAGAATATTGGTAAGCATAGATTGAGGAATACTGGCCAACAGACAAACAGCTATGGTTTCTTGAACAGAAGCATTATGAATAGATGAAAGCCTTTTCTTTAGAAGCAATCTTTCTTCAAGACCTTTCTTTCTTTTTCTCCTTTAATCTTCATTTTCTGTCATCTTGGATAATCAAGCAATAATATAGTCATCAGCCTGGGCTATTCTATCATCAGCCTGACATCCATCTGTACTGATATTACACATCAGCATAAGAGGATGAACTAATCAATTGCCATTTCTGCTGCATGCATGAAATAGCGTGATATGCCCTATTTTAATTTGCCCAGAGTCCTATAAGCAAAGTCATTTTACGATGCAAAAAAATTCTGGGATTGTTCTAAAAATTCTGCTTAGAAATGTTGAAGGTGAGGTAATATGTCTCTGCTTCTTAGATAAATGATAAATACCAAGAATATTACTACTAAATTATAACGGTATTTTTCAAAGAGTGAAAATCGGCTTTCCAATTTTCTGAACCAATGATAGTGCCAAGCTCATTGCTCACCATGTGCCTTTTGCTCCCTACACCAACTTGGGAAGATTGAACCCCAATGTATAAGATTTAAAGAATAGAAAATTAAGGGTTGAAGAACATATAAAGCTGTGTGTGTTCCATAGTAATGCTTACATCAACAGATGCTCAGATTATTATTATTATTATTATTATTATTATTATTATTATTATTATTATTATTTTTATTGTCATAGTTCTAGTTATTCTTCCTATTCTTCAAAGTTATTCTTCCCATTACAGAGGGTGAATTAAGAAGATGAAGAGGAGAATGTCTGCCATCCTCTGTGAAGAGGATGTATGTCAATCATCCAAGTCTTGGATGATCCAGGTCCCAAAGGCGCTTTTCAAAAGGCAACTGGACTTTCTTAGTTTTTTTTTCTTTGAAAAAGTTTTGCTTCTTATCCAAGAAGGTTCTTCAGTTCTGAAAACAAAACTGAAGAAGGTTGTAGGATAAGAAGCAAAATGTTTTCAAGGAACCCCCCCCCCCAAAAAAAAAAAATCCAGGAGCCTTTTGAAAAGCATCCTTGGGACAACAAAGAGGAGAAACAGAGCTAATAAAAATTATGAATCCTAAGCATGCAGAGAACATAGCTTATTAAAAACCACAAACCTCAGACTGGCTGACAGGCAGAGGGCTGAATTGAAAAAATCAAAACAAAATTAAATTGACAAGGAGCCCTTACTAAAATCATCATGAATCATCTAATAATTTATTAGATTTGTATGCCGCCCCTCTCCAAATCTTTGGAGAGGGGCGGCATACAAATCTAATAAATTATTATTATTATTATTATTATTATTATTATTATTATTATTATTATTATCATCATCATCATCATCATCATCATCAATAAAAGCCAGGATTGAAAAATCAACAGATGATCCGAAGTGCAGATTCTGTAAAGAAACAGATGAAACAATCGATCACATACTCAGCTGCTGCAAAAAGATCGCACAGACTGACTACAAGCATAGTCATGATGCTGTGCACAGATGATCCACTGGAACCTGTGCCAGAACTACCATCTACCAGTAGCAAAGAACTGGTGGGATCATAAGCCCCCAAAAAGTGGTCAAAAATGAGCAAGCAAAATTACTGTGGGACTTCCGACTGACCAAATTTTGGACGATAGTACAGCAGACATCATGATTGTGGAGAGAAACAAAGTATAGATCATCGACATCGCAATCCCAGGAGACAGCAGAATTGAGGAGAAGCAGCTAGAGAAATTTGTGAAATACGAAGATCTGGAAATCAAGCTGCAATGACTCTGGCATAAGCCAGTGAAAGTGGCCCCAGTGGTCCTTGGCACGCTGGGCATAGTGCCAAAAGATCTCAGCAGACATTTGAAAACCATCAGAATTGACAAAATCTCCATCTGTCAACCTCAAAAGGCCGTTTTACTGGGTCATGAATACTTTTTAAGACCTACACTTGTTCCTAAGTCTTCTTTTTTCAGATTTCCAGATTCATGAGCTAAACTTCTTCCTCCCCTCCAGCTTCTGTTCTAGAACATATACTCTAATTGCTATATGACCAAGCACTGGATACATTTGGGAGGAGGGATATGTGTGTTTCACCGCATAGTCACTTATTTGCACCTAATACCATGATCTAAATGTTAGCTAGCAAGCAGCAGTGCCTCATTTAACAATACCATATGGAATTAACATCTGATACTGCTTGGGCAAGTATCTCTTCTCATTGAAAACACGTCAAACGTGCTGCAGATTACACTGTGGCATTTAAATAGTAATAATTTGGATGTGAAATCTAAATTAAAAATGTGTTGCACTTTAGAAGCATAAATTCCTCTCGTATGGATGGAAAAATAACAATTAGTCACTTTTAACAGAAGAAGCCAAGGTACACAAATGTGATCCTCTGTGATCTATTAAAATATCCATACTTATTTTTACCTTTTTAAAAAACCAATTAAATTTAGACTGTACTCCAGCACTTTATTAAGTATATTCCTGATCATATACATGCTGCAGAAAACCATAAGCTTTATGATTGATTCAAGATCTAATTCTCAAGGTGCTATGATAGAGTTTTACTTATTCATAACAATGTCCCATCTGTTTTTACAAATGTTGCTTGAATCTTAAATTGCTCTCTCTATATTTCTGCCAGTAAAGAGGAGTTAAAACATTTCCATTGACTAGAAGTGATGTATTCCTAAATAAAAGGCATCTATAATATTAAGTTCCTATATTGATCAAGGAAATGGAGCACCTCTCTTATGAAACCAGGTTGCAATGCCTTGGTCTCTTCAGCCTTGAAAGACGGCATTTAACGGGTGACTTGATTGAAGTGTATAAAATCATGCATGGGATAGAAAAGGTGGATAGAGAAAAATTATTTTCTCTATCACACAATACTAGAACGAGGGGGCACTCCCTAAAGCTCATAGGTAAGAAAGTGAGGACAAATCAAGGGAAATATTTCTTCACCCAGAGGGTCGTTGGTTTATGGAATTCACTTCCAGAAGAGGTCGTGACAGCTGTCAGCCTGGATAGCTTCAAGGCAGGATTAGACAGATTCATGGATGCCAAGTATATTGGTGGTTATTGAAACGGATGTCCATGTGCCGCCCCTATGTTGTTTGAAGCAGACAAGATTCCCTTGAGTACCATTTGTTGGGGGTCAAGGGAAAGGGAGGGTTTTGCCTTCTCTTTCTGCTCAAGATCCCCATGTACAATTGGTGGGCCACTGTGTGGCACAGAATGCTGGACTTGATGGGCTTTGGCCTGATTCAGCATGGCTCTTCTTATGTTCTAAGTGTGAAACTTCCTCGTCATGCTTTCACTTAAATATGACTATGTCCAGTCAACTCAAGTGGCTATGTTCAGTTGTATACCATGTAAAAGACAATATCCCATGACTCACACATATGAAAACCTTTACATTTATCCGCAACAGATGAGAGCAAACAAAGGAAGAATAATTATTCATGCCAATAAGGAGAATATAAGCAGTCTGAGTTAATTATTTTGAGAATGAAGGCTGATAAATAAATAAAACGGATGTTCAGTTGATGGGTCCATAAAAGGAAAGGCATCTCACCCAATGCTAATATAACATTGTCTCAAAGCAGTACTTTTCATTTATCTATGTGTGGGGTATGAATGCATTTGACAAAACTGCCAAAGCTATGAATGGAAGGCGTTATATTCAGCTGATGCAACTGAAGAGTGAAGGAAGTTTTTATCCTTTCCTTTCCATTCTGGATTCTTCACTCATGTTTGCCCACATATTTATGATGAGGAAAGTTTCTGGCACATGAACTTATAAATAGATGGAAAACCAATGTATAGCTTCCTCATTACCATTTTGACATTTTTATTATTCCCACTGGAAGAAACACTGAAATTCAAAAACAACTTCAGCCTGAAGTTACAGAAATCTGAAGTTACAGAAACAATGGCTTGAGTTTAAACACCCAAAGGTATCTTAATCTATTAGTCCAAGGACAGCTGATAAGCAGGCTTTGTTTATATTTTTCACAAAAAAGCAACAATTCGCATGCCATCAAAATGTATGCAGAATTGAATTCTTCATTACAAAAGCATTTCGCAGAATAATTTCTGGGAGGCTATACAATTTATTTATTTATTTATTCATTCATTCATTTATTCATTTATTCATTTATTTATTTATTAGATTTGTATGCCGCCCCTCTCCGTAGACTCGGGGCGGCTCACAACATACAATAAAACAATTCACAACAAATCTAATAAATTTTTTTTAAAAATTAAAAAACCATTATTAACCCAGACATACCATACATAAATTGTATAGGCCCGGGGGAGGGGGGAATGCCTCAATTCCCCCATGCCTGATGGCAGAGGTGAGTTTTAAGGAGTTTACGGAAGGCAAGGAGGGTGGGGGCAGTTCTAAACTCCGGGGGGAGCTGGTTGCAGAGAGTCGGGGCTGCCACAGAGAAGGCTCTTCCCCTGGGACCCGCCAGACAACATTGTTTAGTCGACGGGACCTAATCGGTCGCTGGGATTCGTGCAGCAGAAGGCGGTCCCGGAGATATTCTGGTCAGAGGTGATTGTTGATTTGGATATGGACAATATGGCAGAAGTCTGATTTTGGTATCATTTTAAACACAGGGATGAATGTTGAGAATTGCTGGTTAATGCAGCTACAAAGACAAAGCTTTGTTTATAACTATTAATACTTGTTAATGTTTACTAAGTAGTTAAAGGAGATTTTTTTATATATATCATAAGGACTTTGGGACCCGGTCACTCCTTCCAGGCCTAACCTAACTTTGTGAAAAACAACAGCAATAGTGTAAATCAAATCACTATAATATTCTGAGCTAAGCGTTCCCAAATCCATAAGAAAAATTCTATTTTCCTTTTTAAAAAAACAGCCCTAAGGAAAGTCTAAAACAGCAGGTAATTCTATTGACCAACTCTTCTGAATACCATCAAAGATGAAATAATCTGCTTTCTTATTTTCTCCGTTCTCTCATTTCCTTCCCCATGCTGATTTGCCCCAAACAGCCATAAAACAAAAAGGCTGTTTTCATATAATTCACTTGCCAAGCAGACCATCAATTATACAAATCTTCCATTACTCTGGTACCATGGAAAATGACATCATTCACCTGGAAGTGCCATTTCCTCCATTATTCCCTAGTGCTATTGGTGACCTTGGCAGTCTATTACAATTCTTAACTTATGTCAAAATCTTCTGCACAAGATTGATGTAAGACTAAAAGTCTCATACATTCAGCCACTTCCAACTAGGTGGAAGTAGGAATAACCATTAGAAAAATTCACATACTGTATTATGGCCATATAGAAACATAGAAGATTGACGGCAGAAAAAGACCTCATGGTCCATCTAGTCTGCCCTTATACTATTTCCTATATTTTATCTTAGGATGGATATATGTTTATCCCAGGCATGTTTAAATTCGGTTACTGTGGATTTACAAACCGCATCTGCTGGAAGTTTGTTCCAAGCATCTACTACTCTTTCAGTAAAATAATATTTTCTCACATTGCTTCTGATCTTTCCCCCAACTAACCTCAGATTGTGCCCCCTTGTTCTTGTGTTCACTTTCCTATTAAAAACACTTCCCTCCTGGACCTTATTTAACCCTTTAATATATTTAAATGTTTCGATCATGTCCCCCCTTTTCCATTCTGTCCTCCAGACTATACAGATTTAGTTCATGAAGTCTTTCCTGATAAGTTTTATGCTTAAGGCCTTGCACCATTTTTATAGCCCGTCTTTGGACCTGTTCTTTTTGTAGGTGAGGTCTCCAGAACTGAACACAGTATTCCAAATGTGATCTCACCAGCGCTCTATGCAGCGGGATCACAATCTCCATCTTCCTGCTTGTTATACCTCTAGCTATGCAGCCAAGCATTCTACTCGCTTTCCCTACTGCCTAACCGCACTGTTCACCCATTTTGAGACTGTCAGAAATCACTACCCCTAAATATAGAGTCCATTGTGGGTAGCAAACCTCTACATGGGGCTACCTTTGAAAAGTGTTCAGAAACTTCAGATCGTGGAGAATGCAGCTGCGAGAGCAATCATGGGCTTTCCCAAATATGCCCATGTTACTCCAACACTCCGCAGTCTGCATTGGTTGCCGATCAGTTTCCGGTCACAATTCAAAGTGTTGGTTATGACCTATAAAGCCCTTCATGGCACCGGACCAGATTACCTCAGGGACCGCCTTCTGCTGCACGAGTCCCAGCGACCAGTTAGGTCCCACAGAGTGGGCCTTCTCCGGATCCCATCAACCAAACAATGTCGCTTGGTGGGACCCAGAGGAACAGCCTTCTCTGTGGTGGCCCCGACCCTCTGGAACCAACTCCCCCCAGAGATTAGAATTGCCCCCACCCTCCTTGCCTTTTGTAAGCTACTTAAAACCCACCTCTGCCCTCAGGCATCGGGGAACTAAGATACACTTTCCCCCTCGGCCTTTACAATTTTATGTATGGTATGTTTGTATATGATTGGTTTTTATATAATGGGTTTTTAACTGTTTTTTTAGTATTGGATTTTGTTGTACTGTTTTTCTGCTGTTGTTAGCCGCCCCGAGTCTGCGGAGAGGGGCGGCATACAAATCCAATAATAAATAATAATAATAATAATAATAATAATAATAATAATAATAATAATATATAGACTTGTGAGTCTTCAGCATCACCCTTTCTCCATCCTATGATGGCCAATAGTAAGAACTTAGTCCTAGTGGCAGGTTTACTCTGAAAATCTATTTTGTAAATATCTTTCCCTGCCTGCTTCTGAAATCTGTTATCCAGAAATGCTAATGTCTACACTCAGGACATTCTGCATCAACAATGGTCTCAACCCAGGAATTATGTCTACAGCTTTAAATAAACTGTTTTGCATACAGTGTTTGAAGCCACCATTACAGAGATAAATAATTTAGGATATGGCCCTGCTGGATCTTTTAAAAAGCTGCTTTATACAGTATCATGGCTTTATTTGTCTGTCTCGCCCAGCTCACAAAAACTCTCCATCTTTCCAGAACATCATGATGGGGATGATGTGTGTGTGGTCTTTTTAAAAAAGCAATACCATTATCAGAAGAGGGTTTGATAAAAGGGTTTGAAAATTCACGACAATGCAATGTTTTGGTACAAATATGTGTTGAAAGTGCAATTAGAATCCCATGATTAAATTGAATCACCAGTTTAAAACTGTAGGGCTGAAAAAAATACCCCAGGATGAACTAAATTCACCAGCGTCCAAATGAACTCTTTTAAGAGAAACTGTTGGAGCATCAGAGGGAGTGAGGTTGCTCAGGAAAAACCAGCAACCCTGGAATATCCATTTAGAGAAGATTCTAGATTTTAAAAAAGGAAGTCTTTCTTTGGAGAGCACATGATTAATGCATGAAATTTACTATTAGGAGACATAGAAATAATCACAAGTTAGAGATGTTTAACAGTAAATACTGTAAGACAGTTCCGCATAGTATAAGTTTAGGAATGACTACTTGTTTTGGTGACTCTTTCTCATATTAGAATCAAACCTATAAAGCACAGATTAGCATAGTATAGATTAGGTGAAGCCTGGCTCAAAAACAGTAACTGTGAGAGGTACCTTGGAATCCTAGTCGACAACCACTTAAACATGAGCAAGCAGTATGCACTACCAGCCCAGAAGGATAATACAATCCTTGGTTTTATAAGCATCTTCTCAGTTTAAACCTAACATGGCCATGAGGTGCCTTACATGCAGAGGTGGGCTGCTAAGGTGGAACGGTGACATGTGCTCACCCTGGTGGCTCTGAGTGCTAGCGGAGTCCAGTGCAATTCTGCTACTCCCACAGGCGCACCTGCATATCCGCGCGCGATTTTGCTACCTGCCCAGGTGCAGTATCAGAATTATACTGGATTCCATTAGCACTCAGAGCCACAGGGATGAGCACATGTCACCGTTCCACGTTAGCAGCCCACCTCTGCTTATATGGGGCAAAAAGTGGTACTAGTGACAGATATAATTCCTTCCATTCCCCTGTTTTTACCTTGTTCCATCCAGGGATGGAATGCAATGCAATGGGATGCAATATTTTCTTTATGCAGCAATTCCCATGCTGGAAGTCAGAGAAAAAACACTGTTTAAAAGTCAGTGAATAATAACAATAATAATAATGATAATAATAATAATAATAATAATAATAATTATTATTATTATTATTATTATTATTATTTATTAGATTTGTATGCCGCCCCTCTCCAAAGACTTGGGGTGGCTCACAACAATACTAAAAGCAATAAAACAGTGGAAAAATCTAATATTAAAAGAAAAAATATATAAAACTCCAACAATTAAAACCATACAACACATACATACCATACATAAAATATAAAAGCCTGGGGGAGGTGTCTTAGTTCTCCAATGCCTGGCGATATAGATGGGTCTTGAGTAATTTGCGAAAGACAAGGAGGGTGGGGACCATTCTAATCTCCAGGGGGAGTTGATTCCAGAGGGCCGGGGCTGCCACAGAGAAGGCTCTTCCCCTGGGGCCCACCAAGCGACATTGTTTGGTCGACGGGACCTGGAGGAGGCCAACTCTGTGGGACCTTATTGGCCGCTGGGATTCGTGTGGTAGAAGGCGGTTCCGGAGGTATTCTGGTCCAATGCCATGTAGGGCTTTAAAGGTCATTACCAACACTTTGAATTGTGACCAGAAACTGATCGACAGCCAGTGCAGGCCACGGAGTGTTGTAGAAACGTGGGCAAATCTGGGAAGCCCTACGATGGCTCTCGCGGCCGCATTCTGCACGATCTGAAGTTTCCGAACACTTTTCAAAGGTAGCCCCATGTAGAGAGCGTTGCAGTAATCGAACCTCGAGGTGATAAGGGCATGAGCGACTGTGACCAATGACTCCCTGGAGCAAGTACTAATGGGGAAAAGCTTTCCCTCTACCTCCCCTTTTCTTTTTTCCTTTTTAAAGATTGATTCCCTCCCTGATGTCTGTGGAAATAGGACAGGCAGGTGGATAAAAGACTCATGGCGCAGGCCCTCTCCTCTCTCAATGGATACAAACTTTCAAAAGACTTTTGTAGAAGCTCATAAAAACCTACAGCTTGTAATGGATGGGGATAACAGCATAAAAAAGAAATATCTCAAAAAAGTCACTTAGTTTATAATATTACTTTAATCTGCTGCACTCAGCTAGAGAAAAGAGGGGAGGAAGGGGAGGACATAAGGAAAAATTGCCTGCCAAGATTTGAATTTTTCTAATGAAATCCAGAACAAGTGGTCTGTGGGTCTCTTTCGCTGTCTGATGCACAAAACACACAGAACAAGGCGGTGGTGTCAAGATGCTGTCAAACCAAAACAGAAATTTATCTCAGCTGCTGTTCAGGGTAGAACAGTCAGGGCTACTAGGTCTCCTGTCAACTCCAATTTAACCATCCAAGGCTCTATTGGAGACTTCACATTTTGCACATTTGTACCTAAATGGAAGAGATTAACTGAGAAATTCCTAGTGACCAATATGCCAAGAAGAATGAGTGTTCAAAAACCCAGCTTCTATTCTGCAATCATTAAATTGTCTTTCCCTTATGCTGCTATACGGCTTCTTTTATCAAAAGAAAACTTCCTCCATTTCTTCTTTACTTGGGAGATGCTATAGCAGGCTTCCCATTGTAACAAGATAATATGCTGCAATGTCCTACCAGTCAATGACTACTTCAGCTTCAACCGCAACAACACAAGAGCATGCAACAGATTCAAACTCAATACGCGCCAAACTTGACTGTAAAAAATATGATTTCAACAATCGAGTTATCGAAGCGTGGAACTCATTACCGGACTCAATTGTGTCAACCCCTAACCCCCAACACTTCTCCCTTAGTCTCTCCACGATTGACCTCTCCAGGTTCCTAAGAGGCCAGTAAAGGGCATACATAAGTGCACTGATGTGCCTTTCGTCCCCTGTCCAATTGTCTTTCCTTTCTTTCACCTCTCTTATATATTCTCTTCCTGTCATATTTCCTCTCCTCTAAGCCCACTTTCACCCTTTTTATATTATCACATGTCTATTTTCTTCCTATGTACTTGTGTATTGGACAAATGAATAAATAAAAAATAAAATAAATAAACTTTTTCACACAGCAGAAAGTTTAGTTGGCTTCTACAAACGTTATTAATCACATATTTCATGTTATTAATAACATATTTCACCAACACCTGCAACAGACCACCTCCATGGTGAGAGACTCAACAGCTGCGGTGAAAGTAGAAAAATCATAAGGAGCCAAGTCTGGAATTGAGCAGCGCAGCCTTCGGTGCCGGATTTCGAATGGTACTGGCACTCCGAACAGGCTACACACCATAAGGCAAAACCATACGGTGGAATGAAGCAGTGGCCTGAAGACTGTCAGTCAGCTGGCTTTGCTGACCAACATGAATCTATAGGCCCGTTATGGCAAACCTATGACACACGTGCCACAAGATGAACGTGGAGCCATATCTGAGAGCATGCTGAAAGAGTAGTAGATCCTTGGAACAAACTTCCAGCAGACATGGTTGATAAATCCACAGTAACTGAATTTAAACATGCCTGGGAGAAACATATATCCATCCTAAGATAAAATACAGGAAATAGTATAAGGGCAGACTAGATGGATCATGAGGTCTTTTTCTGACGTCAGTCTTCTATGTTTCTATGCAATGCATGGCCCTATGTCAGCTGATTATTTTGGCCTTCCAGAGGGCAGCAGAAGGCCATTTTCACCTTCCCCAGGCTTTAGGAAAGCTTCTGGAGCCTGTGGGCAGTGAAAAATGGACTCAATGTGCCAACCAGAAGTTTGGGGGGGGGAAATGTCAACTTCCCCAGACTTCAGCCTCTGGAGCCTGTGCATGGAGAAAAACAGCCCAATGGGCCAACCAGAAGTTTGTTTCCAAACTTCCGCTTGGCCTGATGAGTCTGTTTTTCACCCTTCCCAGGCTTCATGAAGCCTTTCCTGAGGGGAGAAAATGGCCGAATGGGCCTACTGGAAGTTCAGAGGCTTCAGTGAGGCCTGCATGCATGCATGCATGCATAGGAGAGCAGTGTGTAGGGGAATTGTGGGTTGTGTGTGCATGCACGGAGGGAGGGCCTTGCATTATGGGTATGGGCATGCACATGTACCCTTTTGGCACCTGAGGAAAAAAAAAAGATTTGCCATCACCACCGCTATAGGCTTTATCAAACCTTCTTTTCAGGCTAGTCCAAGAATCAGAGTATCTTAGCAGGAGTAAAGCAGTAAAATCCTATCTCATATTCAATTTCAACAGTAGTAACTGTGACATCCTGTCTTGCCTTTGCCTTTGTGAATCTAGCCAAAGGTCTTGGTAAGTAAGGCTCCAGCAGTTCTATGATAAGGTTCTTTCCTATCCCGAAAATGCCATTGAGGAAGGGGAACATTAGCATGAAAGGTCATGTTTTCCATCTCTGATCTTCAAAACTTGATTTTGGCCTACATACGGTTGCAGCCTATATACCCTAACTCTAACACATGATGCCTGCATGGAAACGCCTTGAACAGACAGTATGCCATTGTAATAACTAGCTCAAAGGATGAGGAAATAACCAAATCAAAGGATGAGGAAATAACCAAATCAAAGGATGATCACAGAATCTTTTGGAGATAATCAAACATGGGAGAAAGAAGAAATAGAAAAATGTTAGTAACTTCAGAGTTTCATACTAAGTCTTCGGAGAAGGGCAGCATACAAATCTAATAAAATGATAATGATAATGATAACAACAACAACTAAAACAACAACAACAACAACAACAATAATAATAATAATAATAATAATAATAATAATAATAATCGGAATTGACAAGATTTCCATCTGTCAATTGCAAAAGGCCACTTTACTTGGATCGGCAAACATAATTCGCCGCTACATCACACAGTCCTAGGTGCTTGGGAAGCGCCTGACTGGTGATGAAATACGAAATCCAGCATAGTGATCTCGTCTGCTGTGTTGTATTGACATAATAATAATAATAATAATAATAATAATAATAATAATAATAATAATAATAATAATAATAATAATAAACCAATGAGGCCATCTTGATGCTACAGATGTAGAGACATTAACTGACCTCAGTGCCATATGAACTAGTGTGAGGTTGGGCTCTCGGGAACTTAAAGAGCCCAACTTCCTAGGCAGAATGTTGGAAGAACATTCTCATTTGCATCCCCCAAAGGTGCTTTTTCAAACAGGCAATTGCTCTTTCTTGGTTGTTGGGTTTTTTTGTTTTTTGTTTTGAAAAACATTTCACTTCTTATCTAAGAAGCTTCTTGAGAACTGTAGAAATGAGAAATGAAATGTTTTTTTAAAAAAACAACAACCCCAAAGTCCAGTTGCCTTTACAAAAAGCACATTTGGGACAACTATAAGCTGGATGATTGGGAATCTCCGTAGACATTCTCATGTTTACTTCAAATTTCAGATGCCTACTATTGCTGGTCTCAAAAGTCTTGACTTTCAGATTGTAGCTGGATATGTTGTTTACTAATGCCCATGATCCCTTTATATACTTATTAAATTTACAACCTCCTCAATCAGACTCAATTGTTTACAGCAAATAGCATAAATGACAATGTTCGCAATAAAAATGTAACTCGTAAAATCACAAGGATAACAATAAGAATGCTAATAACTAATCACACTGTCAAGGATGTCCCCTATAAATCCTCTAAACTCGTAATATTTTTTTCAGAAGGCTGATTCGTGCTCACTCATGCGTGTAAGACTTCTGTGCATGCATGGAAGTGTCCTGAGTGGGTGGGCGGAGTATCCCAGGTGGGAGGGTGGAGCATCCCAGGCAGGTGGGTGGAGCCTCCTGATGCCATCACTAATGGTTCACAGAACCGGGTGGAACTGGGAGCAATCCACTGCTGGTGTGTTCCATAATACAGGCAAAGACCCTGAAAACCAGCACTGTGGGATCAGTCTGCACAATACATGGAACTCGGAAGTGGGCCACTAAAAGTTTCTCCATAACTCCATAATCTCCATAACTCTATACTGTAATTTGTACCCAGAAGAAAACCAGAAGCCATTGAAGGACCTTAAGCATTAATCTAATCTGTTCCTGATGGTGAATGAAAACCAGGGACAGAATCACTGCAATCTGATATCTCTGGTATCAGTGTGGGTACAAAAAGGTCAAAATCTACAATATAAGAATGAAATAGGAACATATAGTATAACTTATCAACTATAGTGATTCACTTAACAACTGTGGCAAGAAAGGTTGTAAAACAGGGCAAAAGTCACTTAACAAATGTCTCATTTAACAACAGAAAATTTGCGCTCAATTGTGGTCATAAGTCAAGGACTGTCTGTAGATATGACAAACTAAAAGAGTGACTTTGAAAAAAGTTTTCTATTGAATTTGTAAAAGAGATTTGTTAAAGCCTTAAAGAAATTTGTGTGATAGGACAAAGAAGAAATGAAATGAAATCTTATGATTATATTTAACTGAAATATTAATTAAATATTTAATAGCCCTAGTCACATAACATACTTAATCTGATTACTGAATTACCCAACTTTTGTGTTTATTCGTTGGGCAGTAATCATATAATAACCAAACAAGTTTGATTTAGGCAACTGGGTAAAATATCAAGAAGTCCTAATTAGAAACATAGAAACATAGAAACATAGAAGTCTGACGGCAGAAAAAGACCTCATGGTCCATCTAGTCTGCCCTTATACTATTTTCTGTATTTTATCTTAGGATGGATATATGTTTATCCCAGGCATGTTTAAATTCAGTTACTGTGGATTTATCTACCACATCTGCTGGAAGTTTGTTCCAAGGATCTACTACTCTTTCAGTAAAATAATATTTTCTCATGTTGCTTTTGATCTTTCCCCCAACTAACTTCAGATTGTGTCCCCTTGTTCTTGTGTTCACTTTCCTATTAAAAACACTTCCCTCCTGGACCTTATTTAACCCTTTAATATATTTAAATGTTTCGATCATGTCCCCCCTTTTCCTTCTGTCCTCCAGACTATACAGATTGAGTTCATTAAGTCTTTCCTGATACGTTTTATGCTTAAGACCTTCCACCATTCTTGTAGCCCGTCTTTGGACCCGTTCAATTTTGTCAATATCTTTTTGTAGGTGAGGTCTCCAGAACTGAACACAGTATTCCAAATGTGGTCTCACCATCATTCTATATAGTGGGATCATAATCTCCCTCTTCCTGCTTGTTATACCTCTAGCTATGCAGCCAAGCATCCTACTTGCTTTCCCTACCGCCTGACTGCACTGTTCACCCATTTTGAGACTGTCAGAAATCACTACCCCTAAATCCTTTTCTTTTGAAGTATTTGCCAACACTGAACTGCCAATACAATACTCAGATTGAGGATTCCTTTTCCCCAAGTGCATTATTTTACATTTGGAAACATTAAACTGCAGTTTCCATTGCTTAGACCATTTATCTAGTAAAGCTAAATCATTTACCATATTACAGACGCCTCCAGGAATATCAACCCTATTGCACACTTTAGAGTCATCGGCAAATAGGCAAACCTTCCCTACCAAACCTTCCCCTATGTCACTCACAAATATATTAAAAAGAATAGGACCCAGAACAGATCCTTGTGGCACACCGCTTGTAACCTGACTCTGCTCAGAATACTCGCCATTAACAATAACTCTCTGATGTCTACGCTTCAGCCAGCTGCAAATCCATTGAACTATCCAGGGATTAAGTCCAATCTTCACTAATTTATCTATCAGCTCTTTATGTGGAACCGTATCAAAGGCTTTGCTGAAGTCCAGGTAGGCAATATCCACGGCACCACCTTCATCCAACACCTTTGTGACATAGTCAAAGAAATCAATGAGATTAGTCTGACATGATTTGCCTTCAGTAAAGCCATGCTGATTTGGGTCTAATAAGTTATTGTTTTTTAGGTGCTGATTTATCCTCTTTTTGAGTAGAGTCTCCATCATTTTAACTACAACTGATGTCAAGCTAACTGGCCTGTAGTTACCAGCTTCTTCTCTACTGCCCTTCTTGTGAATAGGCACAACACTGGCCATTCTCCAATCCTCAGGAACTTCTCCTGTTAACAAGGATTGGTTAAACAAATCAGTCAGGGGGGTAGCAATGACAGATCTGAGTTCTTTAAGAACTCTGGGGTGGATGCCATCTGGACCCATTGCCTTATTTATCTTTAATCGTTCAAGTTCTTCTAAGACATCGGCTTCTAAGATCACTGGAGCTGAATCCGTACAGCTGGAAGCAATGCTATATCCCTCTATAGTATTATTTTGTAAGGTGTCTTTTGAGAAAACTGAACAGAAGTAGCTATTGAAATGGTCAGCGATCTCCTTATTCCCATTAATGCATGTATTATTCCCGGTACTAAGCTTCGTGATGCCACAGTTTTTCTTCTTCTTATCATTAATATATCTGAAGAAGGTTTTATCCCCCTTCTTTACAGATTTGGCAATTTCTTCCTCTTTTGAGGCTTTAGCAGCATATATTATCTGTTTCGCCTCCTTCTGTCTCATTTTATATACCTCCCTATCAGCTATACTTCCAGACTCTTTATACCTCCTATAGGCAGCCTTTTTTTCATTGACTATAGCCCTTACATCATTGCTAAACCATAGCGGTTTCTTCTTCCTTTTACCTTTAGTTATTTGTCTTACATACAGTCCAGTGGCTTTTAAGATGGCCTTTTTTAATACAGTCCACTGGATGCTCGCTCCTGCCATTTTATCCCTCCCCTTTAATTCATTATCTAAATATTCTCCCATTGCATTAAAATTTGTTTTTCTGAAATCCAATACTTTGGTTGCATTATAGGATTGCTCACAATGAGTTTTTACATCAAACCACAAACATAGATGGTCACTGCAACCTAAATTTTCTCCCACCTTGACATCTGAAACCCAATTCCCATTCGTAAAAACTAAATCTAGAATATTCTCCCCTCTAGTTGGTGTCTTAACCAGCTGTGCCAGAGCTGCTCCTGTAAAGGCCTCTACTATATTCTTACTTTTGCATGTAAGGGCACTGGGGATATTCCAGTCAACATCAGGCATGTTGAAATCACCCATAACCACAATTAATTAATCAACAACTGGACATCTAAGACACACTACTGCAACACTTGTCTTTAGGAAACCCTCACAATCTTAGTTTCTACTTCCTGCAATTTAAAGTTTTAATCTTGCCCTATGAAACAAACAAAAATTATTCAAAATTCAGATATTTGGAAAACAATCTTAGCTCTCCTTAATAATTCCAGCATTAGCATTAACAACATGTTCGCGATTAGCATTAACAACATATCACAGTATAACAAAAATTAAGAAGTGATAGCTGCACATTCCCACATTATTTCACGTCAACTATTTGCTAAAATGAACAGGCCAAAAGTTTAACACCCATCCATTTCTGAAATAAATAAAAACATTGAAAATTATTTAAGAAGCAAGAGTTTGGGTTTTCAGAATATTTTTTTTTCTCAAAAGCATATATTTTGCCTATTTATTTATTTATTTATTTATTTATTTATTTATTTATTTATTTATTTATTTCGTATTTAGATTTGTATGCCGCCCCTCTCCGAAGACTCTGCCCAAAACATCACATTAAAAAAATACATGATCTTTGTTAAACACATACATGTATGATAAAGCTGTACAGTAATCCCTCACTACTTCATGGTTCATCTTTCGCGGATTTGCTATTTCACGGGTTTTCAAAGGGGGCTTAAAGCCATTAAAATTTTTTAAATCCATTAACAATTCATAAAATTCTTCTACAGTACTATTGTACTCTATTAAAAAACTGGTAGGATATCACATGTAGTTCCAGCTGAAAAACATTATAGAATGACTGTTTAATGTAAAGGGTGGGTTTTTAAAGTACAAATACTCATTAAATAGAAACATAGAAATATAGAAGATTGACGGCAGAAAAAGACCTCATGGTCCATCTAGTCTGCCCTTATATTTCCTGTATTTTATCTTACAATGGATATATGCTTATCCCAGGCATGTTTAAATTCAGTTATTGTGGATTTACCAACCAAATACATAAAAAATATCTTTCCTCTACTTCATGGAAATTTGTTTTTCATGGATGGTCTTGGAACGCATGCCCTGCAAAAAACAAGGGATCACTGTATTTACGAATAAATACATTATGTAATTGTGATTTGATAAACATTTTTTATCACCATGTGGATTATACTTCTGTGTGTTCCATTGGATGTCCTGGCTGAAAAGTTAAAGATATTACCAGAGGTGGTCTGCTAAGGTGGGATGGTGACGTGGACTCGCCCCCGTGGCTCTGAGTGCTAGTGGAGTCTAGCGCAATTTTGCTACCTGCCCAGGTGCAGTAGCAGAATTGCGCTGGACTCCGCTAGCACTCAGACCAACAGGGGCGAGCCCATGTCACCGTTCCACCTTAGCAGACCACCTCTGGATATTACTATTATTAAATACAATACTGAGTGAATGAAAGCAAGTGAATTCTGACCATGTTGTTAAGCTTTTCTCCATTAGTGATTTTGCCAAAATAAGTTAGCTATCAGGCTGTTCTGTCGGGCTCTCTGGTACACTCCTCCCAAAAAATCACAGGTACAAATTTCAGACACACACACGTTTGAAAATTCAAAACAATGTTCTTTATAATGAAAATTCACTTAAACCAAGTCCTCTTTTAGTATGGCAAAGAGCACTGGTCTCCAAACAAACTGGTAATTTGTACAAGTCCCTTATCAGTTCTGTGATACTTAGCTTGCAGCTGTGAGGCAATTCACAGTCCTTCTTCTTTCACAAAGTGAAAGACACTTTGCTCTGGTTTAGTTTCAAAGCGGGGAAACATCAGCACACAAAAGGTCAAAGTCAGCAAAGCAGTCATGAAACGCAACGATCAGATAATCCTCCATAATGGCCAAACCCACATTACCACAGCCCCACCCAACCACAGGTGGCCTCATTTTCTTTGATAATAATCTCTCAGTTGTTGTTGCCTATGCATCGCTCTCCGCATGCGTGGCTGTATCATTAACTCTTGTTCTGAATCCAAGGAGGAGCTAGATAATTGATTTTCTTCTGAGCTGTCTGCCACACTCTCCTCCTCCCTGTCACTCATGTCTTCTTGGTCAGAGGAGCCTTCATCAGCAGATTCTACCAGGGGTAAAACAGGCCTGCAGCATGTGGATGTCTCCCCCACATCCACAGTCCTTGGGGCAGGAGCTGGGCCAAAGCTAACCACAACACAGGCCATAGAGTTTACAGAACTGTAAATAAAAACAGAAAACACTGAAACTAATGTGTGATGAAGAGCACTGTTATTATTGAGTGCTTACTGTCCTGTCATAAACGGCTGCCACATTTTGTAAATAAGTGAGGGAAGGAAAAGGCTTCTGCTTTGATCAAAAGGGAAGAGAATCCATAATGGAGACAACAGCCTAACAAGCAGGTGAAGTCCAAATACCCAGCTTTCAAAATACGTTTTGAGGACATTAGAAGCACTGTCATCTACACTCACCTTTGAAGTTGCCCTTCCAATTATCTGGATCAAATTATTTGGCTAAAGTGTAACTGCGAAATCTGGATTTGGAGAAAAACCAATTTCTCCAGGATTAGTCATGAAGAAATGTAACCATAGAAAACGTTCTATCTAGTTTGCAAAACAGTGGAAAGGCAGGCCAGGGAAAGATGGTACAATTAAAATAATATACCCTCAATTAAAAATAATTAAGGTATTTTGTAACAAGCAGTTTTAGATGAGTCTGAACTCGCTCTAAGGACAACTGTACAAATGAACTGTGCTGTCCAGTATGTCCCATTGGCCAGAACAGTGGTGATACCTGAACAGCTGAAGTTGTTGCAATTGTAATTGTAATTAGAAATTGATTATCTAAAAATTTTGTCCAGTAGATCTCACTGGCCAAACAGTGAGGATACCACAACAGATAACAACTGGTGGCAAGCTCAAATTATTCACCTGCTACTTTAAAGATTCCATTGTTAAACTACTGAAGTTTGCAGATGATACAACAGTGATCGGACTCATTCGAGACAATGATGAATCCGCATACAGACAGGAAGTTGAACAACTATCCTTGTGGTGTGACCAGAACTGAACACACTCAAAACCATAGTAATGGTGGTAGACTTTAAGAGAAACCCTTCAACCCTTCCACCTCTCACAATACTAGACAACACAGTATCAACAGTGGAGGCCTTCAAATTTCTAGGTTCTATCATATCTCAAGACCTAAAATGGTCACCTAACATCAAAAACATCATCAAAAAAGCACAACAAAGAATGTTCTTTCTGCGCCAGCTCAGGAAGCTCAAACTGCCCAAGGAGCTGCTGATACAGTTCTACAGAGGAATCATTGAGTCTGTCATCTGCACCTCTATAACTGTCTGGTTTGGTGCTGCAACCCAACAGGACCGACACAGACTTCAGAGGACAATCAGAATTGCAGAAAAAACAATTGCTGCCAACCTGCCTTCCATTGAGGACCTGTATACTGGACAAGTCAAAGAGTGCGGGGAAAATATTTACTGACCCCTCACATCCTGGACACAAACTGTTTCAACTCCTATCCTCAAACCGTCGCTACAGAGCACTGCACACGAAGACAACTAGACACAAGAACAGTTTTTTTCTGAACGTCATCACTCTACTAAACAAATAATTCCCTCAACACTGTCAGACTTTCTACTAAATCTGCACTTCTATTCTACTAGTTTTTCTCATCATTCCTATCACCCATTTCCTCCCATGTTGACTGTATGACTGTAACTTGTTGCTTATATCCTAAGGTTTTTATTAATATTGCTTCTTCATTGCTTATTTGACCCCTATTACAATCATTAAGTGTCATACCACATGATTCTTGACAAATGTATATTTTATTTTATGTACGCTGAGAGCATATGCACCAAGACAAATTCCTTGTGTGTCCAATCACACTTGGCCAATAAAATTCCATTCTATTCTATTCTATTCTATTCTATTCTACTGTTCTGATACACCATAGCTCTGTAGCATTGCTGGAATATTTTTTTTTAAAAAGGGATATTCACCCAGTGTAAGGGCAAAATGACAGAAATCCCAGTCTTAGAATTAAGCTCTTAACAACTATTCCACTGTGTGCAGCCCCTGGCTCTGAAACTATAAGTCCTTACACTCAATAATTGTCAGGCTCTAATGAAAATCAGCTGCCTCAATCCATATTTCTATAAGGCTTTGCAAGGAACCAGAGATTCTTTATTCTGAATCAAATCTTCCAAAAGGAATATAACACTTTTAAGCTTTGGCTCCTCTTTGTTATGGTTTTAATTATTGATTTGCTAACTTTTTTTTTCCTGTGGGAGATTAAGATGCTTCACAAAGCACTCTCTCTTTATTTTATTTCTACAGTGTAACCCGATGAAGTTGGTTGGGCTAAGAGAGTGAGACGGGATCAAAGTCATCAGTATGTTTCTTTCACAGTGTGGATCTGAACCTGGGGGGCCCATACACCAGTCTTACCTCTGTCTGTCCTCATGTGAATTCCAGCAACAATCCAATGGGCTTCTACTGTGGCCTAGAGGTGGAGCTCTTCACTCACAATCAGGAGGTTGTGAGTTCACTTCTAGGTAGAATTGAAGGTTCAGGAGGGAAGTGTTTTTAATAGGACAGTGAACACAAGAACAAGGGGGCACAATCTGAGGTTAGTTGGGGGAAAGATCAGAAGCAACGTAAGAAAATATTATTTTACTGAAAGAGTAGTAGATGCTTGGAACAAGCTTCCAGCAGACGTGGTTGGTAAATCCACAGTCACTGAATTTAAACATGCCTGGGATAAACATATATCCATGCTTGGATAAAATACAGGAAATAGTATAAGGATGGACCATTAGGTCTTTTTCTGCCGTCAATCTTCTATGTTTCTATTCACAACTTCTTGAGGCAAGTTATTATTATTATTATTATTTATTAGATTTGTATGCCGCCTCTCTCTGTAGACTCGGGGCAGCTCACAACAATAATAACACAATATCTAACAAATCTAATAATTAAAAGTAATTAAAAACCCCTTATTAAAAGAAAACATACACACAAGCATACCATGCATAAACTGTATAGGCCCGGGGGAGATGTCTCAGTTCCCCCATGCCTGGCGACAGAGGTGAGTTTTAAGAAGTTTACGAAAGACAAGGAGGGTGGGGGCAATTCTAATCTCCGGGGGGAGCTGGTTCCAGAAGGTAGGGGCCGCCACAGAGAAGGCTCTTCCCCTGGGTCTCACCAGATGACATTGTTTAGTCAACGGGACCTGGAGAAGGCCAACTCTGTGGGACATAACTGGTCGCTGGGATTCGTGTGGCAGAAAGCGGTCTCGGAGATATTCTGGCCCGATGCCATGAAGGGCTTTATAGGTCATGACTAACACTTTGAATTGTGACCGGAAACTGATCGGCAGCCAATGCAGACTGTGGAGTGTTGGTGTAACATGGGCATACCTAGGGAAGCCCATGATTGCTCTCGCAGCTGCATTCTGCACGATCTGAAGTTTCCGAAGACTCTTCAAAGGTAGCCCCATGTAGAGAGCATTACAGTAGTCGAGCCTCAAGGTGATGAGGACATGAGTGACTGTGAGCAGTGACTCCCAGTCCAAATAGGGCCGCAACTGGTTAATTGTTCTGTCAGGAAATTTCTTCTTAGTTCTGGGTTGCTTCTTTCCAGGATTAGTTTCCATCCATTGCTTCTCAGGTGCTTTGGATATATATACTAAGGCATAATCGTTTGGATCTCTGAAATCCTTTATGGCTATTTGTACTTATACTGTATTAATCTCATGGACTTCAATAGAAATTCCAAGAATTGAATGACAAAGTAACTAAAATTCTCACCATTTTATATTATTTCTTGAATATAGAATAGAACAGAATATGGTTTCACATCTCCATTTATGGAACATTAGCAGCAGCTATTTCTAATGTTCAAATGTTAATCCCACACAGAGATGGAGGAGAAATAACACATCTTCCACCTTAGCTGTGGAGACTTATGCTCAGGACATTTCGAAAGTGTATTCCCATTTGGGAATTTTGCCTAAAGCATTCATAGCTGATGCTTACATGAATTCCCATCTGTTCATGGCTAGGTGCCCAGCCCAACCATAGATACAATGAATCACTATTGCTCCCTGCACCAACCCCCCCAATATCTTGGATTCAGAGTCCAGTTATGTTTAATAAACATAGTTCGTTAGTATGTGAATGCAGAATGTTGCTTCTGGAAGATTGAAAAATTATGAACCCATGTAAGCAAATCTATACAAATCTTCACACTTCCTTGAATGGTACAGAGGTAGAACGCAAGGGTGTTGAACCTTTGAAGAGGACTTGCTGTATTCCCTTAAATCAGTTCCCATGAAACAATTATTTTGGAGAGCATTCACTATTCAATTTCATTCAACAGATTGCCCTATACAGCAGATGCTTCTCAGGGTGGATAAGCAAATGTTCAAACAATGAGGAGACCTAAAAATGTCAAAATAACAACAGAGCAACAGCAGGGCAAACAAGCCAGGTTAGGACACAGGTTTTGGCAACCAAAAACCATAATAATAGCAACAAGTAACCGTAACCTTAACCTTAACAGTAACCTGGTTTACCTTAAAGGGCCCTTTAAAACAGACTGCAGATGCAGAAGGGCATGATTTTTAAATCAATCTGTTCCAAAAGTATTTAAGGCTTAAAAAGTTAAACTGGGCTCAAAATGGAACAAGAAAATGTGTAATAAAAGCTCCTGGGATTTTTGCATATCACAGCTGGGCAGCTGATGTGTTTAATGGGTTTCTAGTTGGTGAGAGGATAGTTCAACTTCACAACTCATATGCTGTGATTCCCCCCTGAAAACTTCATTTATTTATTAAGTTTTATTTATTTTGTCAAATATGTATTGGTAATACAAATAGATATAACATTGATTATATCCATAAGATGGGTACTGATAAGAGGGAACAATTGGACAGGAACAGTAGGCACACTGGTGCACTTATGCGCGCCCCTTACTGACCTCTTAGGAGTCAGGTGAGGTCAACAGTGGACAGTCTAAGGGTAAGGTTTTGGAGGTTTTGTGACAAAACCACAGAGACAAGTAGTGAGTTCTAAACATTAACCACTCTGTTGTTAAAGTCGTATTTTCTACAATCAAGTTTGAAGCGGTTCACTTTGAGTTTGTATCTGTTGTGTACTTGTACATTGTTGTGGTTGAAGCTGAAGGAGTAATTGACAGGAAGGACATTGTAGCAGATAATTTTATGAGCTACAGAAATGAGACAAAAAAAGATAAAAACCATAAAATGTAGTTTTGCCTTTCCTTTAAAAATGTCTGTTAATATCCATTTTTTTCTATAAACCTTTAAATCCAAAGATAATTTGAAAAACAGGTAGTTTTTTGCAGTTTCTACTGTCAGATGGAGTCCTCAGAACTATTTGTTTTATCTATCATAACTATCATAATTATTATTATTATCTTCCCTACTTTAAAAACTAGAACCCAGTTTTACAATTACAATCTTATATACAGCACATGTTCTTACAGTGGTAGAAGTGTTTCAAAAATTAAAACCAGCAAGTCGTAATTAATCTTTCATTCTGAATTATAAAGAAAGCATAGAAGAGAGTATAGGACAGGGGTGTCAAACTCGCATCATCACAGTGACATCACATGATGTACTGGGACTCCCGCCCTCCGCTAAACTGGCCGTGGGAGTGGCCAGTGTATGACACACCCAGCCCATGTGCCAGGCGTTTGACAGTCCTGTTATAGGTGATTAAAGGAGACAATGTAATGCTTACAAACTTCTTCAACCTAAAAATGGTACCTTATCTTACTTTAATGAAATAATATTAAAAGGCTATATTAGAAAGCAATAAGAAATTCAAATCCAAAATCTAGAAAAAAATAAGAAAGGCATCCAGTATTCTTGTTCCTTATCTGTAAAATGACTTAAGAACTTAACAATAATTAAAACCAAAGGCAACAATGAGGTGGGCTAAGAAAACTAACTCACAAGATATTTGCAAATGTCAATTTTCATGTGTCCAATCTTGCATGAGCAGGAGTTACCAAGGGAACTACACCGGACAAAACTGCAATATCCCAACACGTGTTGAATAATGAATAAAGATTATAATAATATAATAGTTCTAATGAATAATATTTTATAACTTTGATTCCCGTGGTTAGGAAATACTCCCCATTCTGAAGCTTACTATATAAACTTTGAAAGGGAGTCTAGTATTCCTTTTATTGCAAATCTCCTCTTATATTTAAAAAATAATGCAAAAAGGTGGTGTGATTTTTATTGACACAATCCCACCTGCAAGAAATTGCTGCAAGAAATTGCTTTTCCATTATCTCCTTTGAAAGCAGACAAATAGATTCATGGTAAATCCATGCTGATACAAGCTGTTTTCTTAAGAAATGAAAAACAGAATGTATATATTCACAGATCATATTAAAACACTTTTCCCCTAGAACTACAAGTCAAATTGTTCAAAAGGAAACTCTTCTTTTTTACCATACTCATTCAAATAGACTTCCCTTTTATTCTTTACTGCTTTCAGCCTTAATGTTACTGGGGGAATTCCCGCTGTCTGTCACAAAACCAATAAATATTGTAGAGGATTTTGGAAGTGGGAAATAACTACATTGAATGACATACTTTAAGAAACATATTATAAACTCTTCTTTGCCAGTTAGTCCCAAGACTAGAGTCTAACCATCTGTAGAGCTTTAAAAAATGACAATCTCTGAAGATCTTTATAAGGTTAGGCTAATATCTGTCTTTCAAACAACATTTTTTTCTGCCACCTTGTGCAAATACCTTTTTCTTTCAAAGCAAAAAAAGAAGTTCAACTATTCTCAATAGTGAAGATTTAATTGTGGATATGGACAGAAAATGAATCCCAGGAATACTGAGAAGAAAATACTATGGAGTACTTTATTTTAAGAGAAATTAAAGCTGGGTCTGAGTGTACTCAAATATTATTCTGGACTTGAAAAGAGCAAACTTAAAGCAATGATAAGTAGATTTACATGGCTGGAAACAAATATATGGAAAAGTCCTGATGTTAGGAATTGCTAAAACTGGGAGATCTAGAAATGGAATTGCAAACAAATTCATTAAGAAGAAAATTTACATAACAGAAGAAAAAAACAGAATACAACAAAAAACAAGGTAGTTGCACAAAAAGCTTAGCGAAAATCTGAAAAAAGGGGACACATTTATTTATTTATTTATTTATTTATTAATTATTTGATTTGATTTGATTTGATTTGATTTGTATGCTGCCCCTCTCCGTAGACTCGGGGCGGCTAACAACAATAATAAGACAATCTAAACAAATGGTGGAAGGTCTTAAGCATAAAACGTATCAGGAAAGACTTAATGAACTCAATCTGTATAGTCTGGAGGACAGAAGGAAAAGGGGGGACATGATCGAAACATTTAAATATATTAAAGGGTTAAATAAGGTCCAGGAGGGAAGTGTTTTTAATAGGAAAGTGAACACAAGAACAAGGGGACACAATCTGAAGTTAGTTGGGGGAAAGATCAAAAGCAACATGAGAAAATATTATTTTACTGAAAGAGTAGTAGATCCTTGGAACAAACTTCCAGCAGATGTGGTAGATAAATCCACAGTAACTGAATTTAAACATGCCTGGGATAAACATATATCCATCCTAAGATAAAATACAGAAAATAGTATAAGGGCAGACTAGATGGACCATGAGGTCTTTTTCTGCCGTCAGTCTTCTATGTTTCTATGTTTCTAAATCTAATATTTAAGTTAATTTAAAAAACCCTAATTTAAGAGACCAATCATACATACAGACATACCATGTATAAATTTTATAAGCCAAGGGGGGGAGTATCTCAGTTCCCCCTTGCCTGATGACAGAGGTGGGTTTTAAGGAGCTTACAAAAGGCAAGGAGGATGGGGGCGACTCTGATATCTGGGGGGAGTTGGTTCCTGAGGGTCGGGGCCACCACAGAGAAGGCTCTTCCCCTGGGTCCCGTCAAACAGCATTGTTTAGTCGACGGGACCCAGAGAAGGCCAACTCTGTGGGATCTTATCGGTCGTTGGGATTCGTGCGGTTTTCCTCCCACTTAGGACTGTATGACTGTAACTTGTTTCTTGTATCCTAAGATTTTTATTAATATTGATTGTTTCTTCATTGCTTACTTGACCCCTATGATAATCATTAAGTATTGTACCACATGATTCTTGACAAATGCATCTTTGCATTTGGAGCATATGCACCAAGACAAATTCCTTGTGTGTCCAGTCACACTTGGCCAATAAAATTCTATTCTATTCTATTCCTTTTCACTCTTGTAAGCCATCTAGAGTAGTCCCTTGGCAAGATAGGTGGAAAATAAATGTAATAATAAATAAAAAAAACATATGTGCCAATTCTCAGTTTAGCATTGCACGTGAATATAGTCAGTATTTGCTTGCATCCATAGAAAGAAAGCACTCGAAGAAAGTCAAAATAATGAAAGGAAAAAGAAGGCCCATAGGAGACTATAAATCAAAAGCTCAAGGTTAGTTGCCAGATGTCTATCAGTGCACATATAGTAAGAGAGACCATGACCAGCCTGGTTGACAAACCTTTAACTAAATTACTCTATTTAAAGCTGGCTTAATGCTGGCATTAACTTGTACCCCCTAACTTGTCCCTTGACATGCATTACTGAAACCGCATCCTAAGAATTGCTTTTAGTTTGGGTTACAAATTGGTTCAGGGCTGCAGTCAAGTCATCGGCTGCTTGTTGAAAGAAATGTTTCCAATTGGATGGTTTTTCACTTTAAAATGTAGAAGGTCACGTATGTTGCCAATAAATTCCAGAACTGTTCTCCCTCTGATGGGCTTAAATAGCCACTAGGGCGGGTGAAATCCATCTGTGAGCTTGAAGTGCACAATGCAAAAGCAAAAATGACACAAATAGGGCTAAACACTTTCTTGACCACGGCAGATTTTCTTGCAGCATCTTCTTACCCATGTATTTTTCATTAAAAGAGGTGCCAATAATAAAAGCAAGCATGACGTAAACCATATGTAGTGAGAACTCTATCCCTGTTTCTGAGTCGCTCTGTTATTCTCATCCATTCCCTGCCATTCACCAGCAGTCTGTTATAAGTACAGTGGTACCTCTACTTAAGAACGGATCTCCTTAAGAACCTTTCTAGATAAGAACTGGGTGTTCAAGATTTTTTTTGCCTCTACTTAAGAACCATTTTCTACTTAAGAACCCGAGCCTGGAAAAATTTCCCAGGAAATTTGAGAGCGACACAAAAGCCTGGCCAGTTTCCTGCCATTTCCCCTTTAATCAAGGTCATCTCAGGCTTTTCTGGGCTGCCAGAGGAGCCTTTTGGTGACACTTAATGATGCTTTGGCAGCCCAGAGTGAACAAAGCATTTTCCTTTTTCTGGGCGCTTGGAGAGGGAATAAACCTCTGCCAGCACCCAGAGAAAAGAAATGCTCCCTTCGCTCTGGGCAGACCAGAGCAAATGGAGCGTTTTCCTTTCTCTGGGCGCTGCTTTAGAGTCCCTCTTTTTTTTTGGTAAGCCTTAAAGTTTTGGATTTTTTTGATTCCCCTCATCTCACCTTCCTTCAGCAGCAACTGTCCTCCTCCTCCTCTTCTTCCTCCTCCTCCCACCAAAATTCTGAGCTTTTATTTATTTCCTAATGGATTTGTATGCAATATTTGCTTTTACATTGATTTATATGGGAAAAATTGCTTCTACTTAAGAACGTTTCTACTTAAGAACCTGGTCAAACACCCTCCCCCATACTCTCAGAAGCTCCCTAGAAGCCAAAAATTCCCTCCCAGATCCTCTGTGTGAGCCAAAAATCAGCTGGCTGGCCTACACATGCACATTGGAGCTGAGTTAGGGCAACGACTCATGTGCCAGCAGATATGGTTCCCCGTGCCACCTGTGGGACCCGTGCCATAGGTTCGCCATCACTGCTCTAGAAGCTGCAAAGATGTGATTCTTTTTCTTTACACATTCCTTTGTGTTGGGGGTAAGGACTCACCTGTGCCCTCCACAAATGAAGATTTGGTGCCCCCATGTCAGCCTGTAGTTTGCAAACTCTGACAGCAGAGAAAACCAAATGCTACATGTCCTTGCTATTAAAGTCAAGGGAAAAGAATGACTGTATAAAAGAGAGTACAAGAAACTATGGTGTAAGTTTGAGTGAGTAGAGGAAAAGTTTAGTCCCCATCATTTGGGTCCCTTGCTTATACAGTTGCTCCCCACCACCACTTTCCTTTTCATTTGATTTTAAGTGATAAAAAGACACAAAAATCTAAAGATAAGTTGGCTGCCTTTGTATTTAATTTGTGCTCCCCTGTCACAAAATATTGGCTATCACCCAAATCTCCCAATACATCTTTATAACTGAGGGAAAACTACATGCCTACTTAGAGAGATGTGTGTAATTGAAATTGAAGAGCTGTGTGTAGAAAGAGGCTTTGAACAATATACAAGAGCCCTGGAGTCCCTCCTCGACAACCCAAGTAATGAAAAAGAGCTCTGCTTGACAGTCTGCTGAACCTGTCAGTCAGACAAGAAGCCTAGGAAGAAAATAGTGTGGTACTTTATATAGCCCTTTTCTAGTTCTGTGTTGAATCACTAACATAAAAATGAGCCTTGAATCAAAAGGCTACATATACCATATTTTTCAGAGTATAAGATGCACTGGAATATAAGACACACCTTAGTTTTTGGGGATGAAAATCGGCCTACTAAGTATTCATCTGGCTAGCAGTCAAGTCAGCTTCAACACATTATTTTATCCCCTAGTTAAGCTTTAAAAAAAATTTATTCGGAGAGAGTAACAATGAAAGAGCTTACAAGCCAGTAAGAGCTGGGAACATCATTAGCACCTGGTTAGGGCTGGAAAGAAATATTCAGAGGAAGTAGAGTAATGTCTAGTCCAGGGGTAGGCAAAGTCAGCTCTTCTATGACATGTGGACTTCAACTCCCAGAATTCCTGAGCTAGCATGATTGGCTCAGAAATTCTGGGAGTTGAAGTCCACAAGTCATAGAAGAGCCAACTTTGACTACCCCTGGACTCTAGTCAGCTTCAGCACATTATTTTATTCCCTGGTTAGGCTTAAAAAAATCTTATGCGGAGCAAGTAACAATGAAAAAAAGCCTGCAAGACTTAATCTGGAAAATAAAAGTATTCTGAGAGAGTAGCAATGAAAAAGTCTGCAAGCCTGTAAGAGCAGGAAGATTGTTAGCACCTCATTAGAGTTGGGGAGAAAAGCTTCTAAAAAACTACATTCAGAGTATAAAAAGCACCCGGTTCAAGTATATGGTATATTTTGTATGTCTGTAGAAATATATGCATCTTTCAATTCAATTGAATTCAATTTATTAGATTTGTATGCTGCCCCTGTCCGAAGACTCGGGCCGGCTCACAACAATAATAAAAACAATATTCCAGTGAAATCAAATCTAAAATTAAAAAACACATAAAATCCTATCATATTTTAAAAAGCAAACAACATATACATAGCCAAACATAAATATATATAAAAAGGAATTTTTCATAAGGACTTATGGAACTGTATAATCTCTTATGAATCCAATGACCTGGGAATCAAAAACAATTTATTACATAACTGTGTAATTATTGTTTTGACACTTTGTCATGTTTTATTGTTGTTTGTAACATAAATATTTGAAAATTAAAAAAAATTCAAAAAAAACCCAAGCACCCAAACTTTCAGACTCTTTTAGGGGAGAAAAGGGTGGGTCTTATACTCTGAAAAATACGGTACTTCCTAAATTATCCAGTTTTTCTAAGATTAAGCATCCAGGTACATAGATACGGAGAGGGGCGGCATACAAATCAAATCAAATCAAATCAATAAATGCAAGAAGAACTGATTGTCAGTTGTGAGAAAAATCAAACAGCTAACGATCAAAAGAATGCAATCCAGATGTGGCCCTTAATGAACTAGAGTTTGATGCCCCTGTTCTAGACAAACCACTGCACTGTAACGTTCAATCTCAGCCCCATGACTTAATTTTGTAGCAAAATTCTGGCAAGAGGCACTAGTGATATAATCTGGTCAATATTCCAACACTATAAAAGCTTTCAATGAATGGATGAGTGAAAATACAGGAATTAATGTCATTTCCATCTGTCATTACATTCATACTATTCTAGTTTTCAATTTTTATTTTCAACTTAAGAAAATGAAAGTAACCTTTTTTTTGTTACCAATGGTTGATAATTTGAGAAGAAGTGTAGAGTCGCAATGGAAATGCAGGTAGTCATCTACTTATAATCACAATTGGAATCAGAATTAATTTCATATGTTATTGGGGTTGGAAATAAAAAGAAAAGGTCATATCTACTAGTTTCAGTTCCCCATCTTTCACCTGCTATGAAGAAAGCTAGCTAATTACCGTATATTGAATAATTCTACACGGTATCTGGTTTACTAAGAGCCATGGTGGCACAGTGGTTAGAATGCCATACTGCAAAGCTAGCTGCTCATTCCAGGAGTTCGATCCTGACTGGCTCAAGGTTGATTCAGTCTTCAGAGATCAGTAAAATGAGGAGCCAGATTGTTGGTGGCAATATGCTGACTCTGTAAACTGCTTAGAGAGGGCTGTGAAGCATTGTGAAGCGGTACATAATTTTAAGTGTTATTGCTATTTGAAACTTAAAATCCTATAAAGGCTCAGAATCTGGTTGTTGATGAGGTCACCTTCTCATAGTGGGTCTGTTCACCCTGTGTGATCAGGAACAATACACTTTCTCCTGATTTGAGAAATTGTTACATTAAGAGGCCACAAAATCAAGTTTTCTCAACTACAGTACATTCCCTCTTCTCTGGAATAGTTTACCTTTCGGATCAGAGTAGCTTCTATCCTGTTGAGCTACTGGAAAGCCGTTTAAATTGGATTTCTAAAACAACTTCAGGATAGAAGAACTAAGATTCACTTTATGTTTGATTGATTGATTGATAAGTAGGTAGGTAGGTAGGAAGGAAGGAAAGAAGGAAGGAAGGAAGGAAAGTAGGTAGGTAGGTAGGTGGGTAGATAGATGATAGATAGATAGATAGATAGATAGATAGACCCACATGCATATATATATATATATATATATATATATATATATATATATTTAAGTGAATTAATATATGTACATATATTTTGATAGATAGATAGATAGATAGATAGATTAGATAGATAGATAGATAGATAGATAGATAGATAGATAGATAGACCCAAATGCATACATATACACACACACACACATATATATATATATATAAGTGAATTAATATACGTACATATATATTGAAAAGAAATTTCAAGCTATGCAATAGTTAAAATTATGTGTAATCACTACTAACTAAAAACATCTGGAAAACATTAAAATATGCATTTTTTTTTTTTAAAAAAGCTGGCATTCCAAAATGGGAAGCCACTGTGCCAAATTCTCTCAGCCTGCACTGCAAGAACCTGAAATGGAAAAAAACTGGAGAAGGCCACCTGATACCTTGCAATAATACCGATTGCGGAAATGCTGCCGATTTAATTGACAACTCTATATTTATTGTATCAGCCAATCTATTTCCATCGGAATCAGAAGGAGAAGCCTGTAGACAAGTTGCGAGTTACAGATTTCCTCTTGTGTTCTTCTCAGCAATTAGTGATGGCACGACACCAAAATTCAGACTGAACTGGCTCAGAATGTGCATTTGTCCAGCTTGTAATGTGCAGCAGCACTGCGAACTAAGTGTCATTTCCTTGACAAGTTGTCTGGCTTAGATGGTAACTGGAGCATCTGCGCCCCAATTCCCAGTACTGTGAGTGCCGGGATGAAGAAAAGTATACTGCTCAAAAAAATAAAGGGAACATTCAAAGAACACATCCTAGATCTGAATGAATGAAATATTCTCATTGAATACTGTACTTTGTTCTGTACAAAGTTGAGTGTGCTGACAACAAAATGAAATTGATTGTCAATCAGTGTTGCTTTTCTAAGTGGACAGTTTGATTTCACAGAAGTTTGGTTTTCTTGGAGTTATATTCTGCTTTTTAAGTGCTCCCTTTATTATTTTGAGCAGTGTATTTGTTCAGGATGCTTCACCCTGGAAGTTAAATGATCAATATATCATCCCAGCAAGGAGGCAAAGTATCAGGAGTTTTCAGAATGTCCCATAGCCAGTGAAAACTCAAAGGGCCTTTAAAAATTGCAGGCTCTTGCTTCTTAGTCTTTCAGATAACAAGAAAAATTCTGCAAAGAGAAGTCTGAGGCTGCCAGAAATGTGGGAAGAGGTGAAATATGAGGCCAAAGTTTAGGGGGGTGGGAATAGAGAAGCAAATAGGCTGTCTTTCAGCTTATTATCCCAATGAGGTACAGAAGGAAAAGGGGGGACATGATCGAAACATTTAAATATGTTAAAGGGTTAAATAAGGTTCAGGAGGGAAGTGTTTTTAATAGGAAAGTGAACACAAGAACAAGGGGACACAATCTGAAGTTAGTTGGGGGAAAGATCAAAAGCAACATGAGAAAATATTATTTTACTGAAAGAATAGTAGATCCTTGGAACAAACTTCCAGCAGATGTGGTTGGTAAATCCACAGTAACTGAATTTAAACATGCCTGGGATAAACATATATCCATTGTAAGATAAAATACAGGAAATAGTATAAGGGCAGACTAGATGGACCATGAGGTCTTTTTCTGCCGTCAGTCTTCTATGTTTCTATCAGAAGCATACTGGAATTTTGAGTTTTGAACTAGGAAAAAGAACAAATTTCTGAAATTAAAGGGAAAATAGTTGGACTTGCCAGGTTCATTCAGAGTCAAGTCAAGTACACTGCTCAAAAAAAATAAAGGGAACACTTAAACAGCAGAATATAACTCTAAGTAAATCAAACTTCTGTGAAATCAAACTGTCCATTTAGGAAGCAACACTGATTCACAATCAATTTCACATGTTGCTGTTCAAATGGAATAGTTGTGCAAATGAAATATTCAATGATAATATTTCATTCATTCAGATCTAGGATGTGTTCTTGGAGTGTTCCCTTTATTTATTTTTTTAGCAGTATATATTACCTATAAAGTCCTACATAGCTACAGACTATCTACAGGACCGTCTCCTGCTGCATACCTGACATAGACCAATAAGATCAGACAAGGTTGGCCTCCTTCAGGTCCCGTCGGCTAAACAATGAAGGTTGGTGGGGCTATGGGGAGGGCCTTCTCTGTGGCTGCCCCGGCTCTATGGAACCAACTCCCCCCCCCCCCCGATGTCCATAGTGCTCTAACCCTACTGGCCTTCTGAAAGGCTGCGAAGATATGGCTTTGCTGGCAGGCCTGGAGGCCATGAATTTGACATCTATCAAGGTCGAATTGTACTGAATGGTATGGATGTGTGTTGATTGGATTGTGTGAGTTGTGGGGTTTTAACTGGGGTTTATAGTTTTAAATATTTATATTTGGCTTCTTTTTATTGTATTTGTTTCTTTTTATATTGTTGTAAACTACCCTGGGTCCTTCGGGATTGGGTGGCAAAGAAATGAAATAAAATAAATAATATAAATAAATAAGAGAGGCTCAAACATCCATGATAACACTTTTAAAATAGCTGTATTGTTAGCGGCAGCTAGTATAAATTGCCAGTGAGGTCGAGTGAGGAAGTTTATCAGAAGGCACTTTTCAAGGTTTTCTCTCACAGACAATATTGGCCCCAGATCTATTTATATTCTCCTTTTTATTTACAAAGTACAGAGTACTTAACTTCTGATTATCTCCATGCAAGTACTCCATGCAGAATTGAAGCTGAGCAGCTTCAATAGTAAAATTAATGGGTTCCCAGAAGATTTATGGCTGTTGAAACAGCATCCACATTCCACGTTTTCATTCTTGGCATCTTTTACCTTTATCATTTATTGAATTTATTCCAGTTTGATTGTTGTGAGCCACTTAGAGTCATTGGGAGTTTAATAAATCATCATCATCTTTATATGTAATTGATGAATGTCTTTAACAATATGAGAATCCTTAACTAAAGCCACCACATAGAAATGCCAGTTCTACCTCTGTTGACAATCTAACAGTCCTAATGGTCACGGCAAACAATCTTTGCAACTTCAGGTGATCAACTGGAATAATTTTAGGCAGATGCATTGCACTGCGCTCCAGTCAATAGTTGCACCTCGGCGCAACGAACCACAAAGCAAGAATAAAGGAAAATGTTAATAATGCTGAAGCTAATCAAACATACCCAAATGAAAGCATACAAGTGAATTAGATTAAAGGTATTATTATATAGTTCATTGCAGAGTCAACCAGAAGTTCGGAGGACTTTTTTTTATCTTCCTAGTGAGTCCTTCCTAAGGACCTGGCAGGCAGGCAGACAAGCTATCTGCCTGCCTGCCTGCCTGCCTGCCTGCCTGCCTACCTACCTACCTACCTACCTCTATCTATCCATCCATCCATCCATCTCTCTCTCTCTCTCTCTCTATCTAATCTCTCTCTCTCTATCTATCTCTATCTCTCTATCTCTCTCTATCTCTATCTCTCTATCTATCTCTCTCTATCTAATATATATTTCTCTATATCTCTATCTATCTATCTATCTATCTATCTATCTATCTAATCTCTCTCTCTATCTATCTATCTATCTATCTATCTATCTCTCTCTCTCTCTCTCTCTCTCTCTCTATCTATCTATCTATTTCTATCTATCTATCTATCTATCTATCTATCTATCTATCTATCTATCTACCTTTATTGTTTTTTAAATAACTCAAGCAGCAAACTTAGCTAATACTCCTTCCTCTTCCTATTTTTCCCATGACAATAAGTCCTGGGGGGCTTGAGCTGAGGGTAAGTGACTTCCATTCCAGGGCGGGACTAGAACTCATGGTCTCCTGTTTTCTATACTGGTGCCTTAACCACTAGACCAAATGAACTTGATTTTTTAAAAAGAAAATCCTGTTTTTATAGCTTTATGAATTCAAGCAAGAAGGAGCCAAAAATTATTTCTAGGGGGTGGTGGATTCCAGAGCAAGAGAGCCAGGAAAGAACACTGTTTTATTGCTATATATATTTTCCAATAGTGATATGCACCTGATCTCCTTAATATTTTGGACCGATTCTTATCAGTCCTGGCCACTGTGGGCCACAGCAAATGACAAAAGATTTTGTACATCGTGTGCTTGTGCATGGGTGTGTTTGCAGGTGTCTTCTTTGAGGTCATTCACGGGTCATGTCTGGATCAGCATGATGCTAATCCATTTTACTGTTAGCTTCACAGCACAGATGTCCAGTCCAACCATTTCTCTCTCTGGGGTTTTAATTAAAAAATCAAGACAAAGAAAAACAGCTGGTAGAGGGTTACTTTTAAACATGGTTGAACCGCTGTGGCTCTTGTTTTTCTTTCTTTCTTTCTTTTAAAAACAACACACTAGGCAAACCATTGCAAGGTGAGCTATATGCTCAAAGCTGGTTCCCCTTTGTGCTGCTTCCTCGAATGACCTGATAAAGACCTTTTTCCCTACCATGACATCTGCTGAAAAGAAGACCATGCTGTTGAAATTAAGCTCTAAATTTTATAATAATAACAACAACAACAGAGTTGGAAGGGACCTTGGAGGTCTTCTAGTGCAACCCCCTACTTAGGCAGGAAACCCTACACTACTTCATGGAACTGGAAAAGGTGCAAAAAAGGGCAACAAGAATGATAAAGGAAATGGAGCACCTCCCTTATGATACCAGGTTACAACGCCTTGGTCTCTTCAGCCTTGAAAGATGGTGTTTAAGGGGTGACTTGATCGAAGTGTATAAAATCATGTATGGGATAGAAAAGGTGGATAGAGAAAAATTCTTTTCTCTATCACACAATACTAGGACAAGGGGGCACTCCCTAAAGCTCATAGGTAAGAAAGTGAGGACAAATCAAGGGAAATATTTCTTCACATCGAGGGTCGTTGGTTGTGACAGCTATCAGCCTTGATAGCTTTAAGGCAGGATTAGACAGATTCATGGATGCCAAGCATATAGATGGTTATTGAAACTGATGTCCAAGTGCTGCCTCTATGTTGGTTGAAGCAGGCAGGATTCCCTTGAGTACCACTTGTTGGGGGTCAAGGGAAAGGGAGGGTCTTGCCTTCTCTTTCTGCCCAAGATCCCCATTGACAATTGGTGGGCCACTGTGTGACACAGAATGCTGGACTCAATGGGCTTTGGCCTGATTCAACATGGCTCTTCTTATGTTCTTATGTTCATACAGATATTTATCCAACAACTGCTTAAAAACTTCCAGTGTTGGAGCATTCACAACTTCTGGAGGCACGCTGTTCCACACTGATCAACCATTCTGACGGTCAGGAATTTTTTCCTTAGTTCCAAGTTACTTCTTTCCTTGTTTAGTTTCCACCTGTTGCTTCTTGTTCTACCCTCGGGTGCTTTGGACTCCTTCTTCTTTGTGGCAACCCCTGAGATATTGGAAGAGTGCTATCATGTCTCCCCAGTCCTTCTTTTCATTATACTAGCTATGCCCAGTTCCTGCAACCGTTCTTCAGATGTTTTAGCCTCCAGTCCCCTAATCATCTTTGTCGCTCTTCTCTTGCTTTTACCGCTTTACCACTCTTCTTTTGTTTTACTGCTTACCACCGTGGTAAAAAACAGAACCAGGAAGGATGATTTGCCATGTGGCTGTCTAGGAAACAGCTATTATTGCCAAGATGACCAGTTTCCTGATTAATATGCCATAAACAGCTGAACCTCAAGGAAACCTAAGGTATTATTGTACCTTAAAACAGCAAAAAATTGCAATACACACCATATTGTTTTGCATAGATTTGAATCCTCTTCCTAATATTATTCCTTGTTATGTTTCTATGGAAAGCTTTGCTGGCTGAGGAATTGTGGGAGCTGACGTCCACAAGTCTTAAAGTTGCCAAGGTTGGAGATTCCTGGGTCAGTCTGTAGAAATAGGTCTCACACAGTTGGCCTTCTCCAGGTCCCATCGACTAAACTGTGTCATCTGGCAGGACCCAGGGGAAGAGCCTTCTGTGTGGTGGCCCCGGCCCTCTGGAGCCAACTCGAATCCTCGGAGAGGGGTGTCATACAAATCCAATTTAATTAATTAAATAAATAAATGAACTCCCCCCCAGAAATTAGGACTGCTCCCACCCTCCTCGCCTTTTGTAAGTTATGAAAAACTCATCTTTGCCACCAAGCATGGGGAAATTAACACATACCCCAATTGTTAAGTTTGGTGTATGGTTTGCTTGAATTGTATGATTATTTTATTATAGGGGTTTTAAATTGTATTTTTAAAAATTGGATTTGTACACTGTTTATGTTGTTGTGAGCTGCCCCGAGTCTTTGCAGAGGGGCGGCATACAAATCTAATAAATTATTATTATTATTATTATTATTATTATTATTATTGTTGTTGTTGTTGTTGTTGTTGTTGTTGTTGTTGTTGTTGTTGTTTCCCTGCTTCCCTCTCTTTCCTGGCCCTGACTCCCAATTCAGGAGGAACAAATTGGACAAAACGGTGGTATTTTGGAGGAGGCAAACTGATCAACAAGCCATATCTCTCTTCAGAGAGCTTTAATAATAATAGAATTCTTTATTGGCCAAGTGTGATTGGACACAGAAGGAATTTTTCTTTGGTGCATATGTTCTCAGTATACATAAAAGAAAAGATACATTTGTCAAGAATCATGAGATACAACACTTAATCATTGTCATAAGGGTCAAATAAGCAATGAAGAAACAATCAATATTAATAAAAATATTAAGGATACAAGCAACAAGTTACAGTCATACAGCATACGTGGGAGGAAGTGGGTGATAGGAATGATAAGAAAAAACTAGTAGCAATAGTAATGCAGACTTAGCAAATAGTTTGACAGTGTTGAGGGAAATATTTGTTTATAATAATTGGAATTAAATCTCAGATTAGATGAAGTTCTTGACTATGTCAAGCTCTTTTTCCAGGACACAAATCATCCATTTTCTTCTTAACAAGATTTACTGAAATGAAAGGGATGATAATATCAACATTTCAAAAACAATTTTTTCTTACAAAATTATCATAGAAACATAGAAACATAGAAGACTGACGGCAGAAAAAGACCTCATGGTCCATCTAGTCTGCCCTTATACTATTTCCTGTATTTTATCTTAAGATGGATATATGTTTATCCCAGGCATGTTTAAATTCAGTTACTGTGGATTTACCAACCACGTCTGCTGGAAGTTTGTTCCAAGGATCTACTACTTTTTCAGTAAAATAATATTTTCTCATGTTGCTTTTGATCTTTCCCCCAACTAACATCAGATTGTGTTCCTTTGTTCTTGTGTTCACTTTCCTATTAAAAACAATTCTCTCCTGAACCTTTTTTAACCCTTTAACATATTTAAATATTTCGATCATGTCCCCCCTTTTCCTTCTGTCCTCCAGACCATTCAGATTGAGTTTATTAAGTCTTTCCTGATATATTTTATGCTTAAGACCTTCCACCATTCTTGTAGCCCGCCTTTGGACCCATTCAATTTTGTCAATATCTTTTTGTAGGTGAGGTCTCCAGAACTGAACACAGTATTCCAAATGTGGTACTGGCTTGTAAGATATTAATTTTTACATGTCTTTTGAATGGTTTTAGCATGCATCAATAAGGAGGCAGTTCTTTTTCCTGAAAATCATTGACATCTGCAGCTGTCTATTTATAAAATCATCTCCTGAATTCTTATCAGCCTAGATAGATGGATGGTAGGTAGGTAGGTAGGTAGGTAGGTAGGTAGGTAGATAGATAGATAGATAGATAGATAGATAGATAGATAGATAGATAGATGGAAGATGGATGGATGGATGGATGGATGGATAGATAGATCGACACATTGACAGATAGATAGATAGATAGATAGACAGACAGACAGACAGACAGACAGACAGACGATGATAGATAGATAGATAGATAGATAGATAGTAGATAGATAGATAGATAGATAGATAGATAGATGATAGATAGATAGATGATAGACATAGATGATAGATAGATGATAGATAGATAGATAGATAGATAGATAGATAGATAGATAGATAGATAGGTAGATGATAGATAGGTAGATAGGTAGATAGATGATAGATAGATAGATAGATAGATAGATAGATAGATAGATAGATAGATAGATGCTAGATAGATGCTAGATGCTAGATGCTAGATGCTAGATAGATAGATAGATAGATAGATAGATAGATAGATAGATAGATGATAGATAGATAGATAGATAGATAGATAGATAGATGATAGATGATAGACGATAGACGATAGACGATAGATAGATAGATAGATGATAGATGATAGATGATAGATAGATAGATAGATAGATGATAGATAGATAGATAGATAGATGATAGATGATAGATAGATAGATAGATGATAGATGATAGATAGATAGATGATAGATAGATAGATAGATAGATAGATAGATGATAGATAGATAGATAGATAGATAGATAGATGATAGATAGATGATAGATAGATGATAGATAGATAGATAGGTAGGTAGATAGGTAGATAGATAGGTAGATAGGTAGATAGGTAGATAGATGATAGATAGATGATGGATAGATAGATAGATAGATAGATAGATAGATAGATGATAGATAGATAGATAGATAGATAGATAGATAGATAGATAGATAGATAGATAGATAGATAGATAGATGATAGATGATAGATGATAGAAGATAGATAGATAGATAGATGATAGGTGGGTAGGTAGGTAGGTAGGTAGGTAGATGATAGATGATAGATGATAGATAGATAGATAGATAGATAGATAGATAGATAGATGATAGGTAGGTAGGTAGGTAGATAGTTAGATAGGTAGATAGTTGATAGATAGATAGATGATAGATAGATAGATAGATAGATAGATAGATGATGGATAGATAGATAGATAGATAGATAGATAGATAGATAGATAGATAGATAGATAGATAGATGATAGGTAGGTAGGTAGGTAGTTAGATAGGTAGATAGTTGATAGATAGATAGATAGATAGATAGATGATAGATAGATAGATAGATAGATAGATAGATAGATAGATAGATAGATGATGGATAGATAGATAGATAGATAGATAGATAGATAGATAGATAGATAGATAGATGATAGATAGATAGATGATAGATGATAGATGATAGATAGATAGATAGAAAGATAGATAGATAGATAGATAGATAGATGATAGATGATAGATGATAGATGATAGATGATAGATAGATAGATAGATAGATGATAGATAGATAGATAGATAGATAGATAGATAGATAGATAGATAGATAGATAGATAGATGATAGGTAGGTAGGTAGGTAGGTAGGTAGATGATAGATAGATAGATAGATAGATAGATGATAGATAGATAGATAGATAGATAGATAGATAGATAGATAGATGATGGATGATGGATGATGGATGATGGATGATGGATGATAGATAGATAGATAGATGATAGATAGATAGATAGATAGATAGATAGATAGATAGATAGATAGATAGATAGATGGATGATTGATGATAGATGATAGATGATAGATAGATAGATAGATAGATAGATAGATAGATAGATAGATAGATAGATGATAGATAGATAGATAGATAGATAGATAGATGATAGATAGATAGATAGATAGATAGATAGATAGATAGATAGATAGATAGATAGATAGATGGATGATGGATGATGGATGATGGATGATAGATAGATAGATAGATGATAGATAGATAGATAGATAGATAGATAGATAGATAGATAGATGGATGATGGATGATGGATGATGGATGATAGATAGATAGATAGATAGATAGATAGATAGATAGATAGATAGATAGATAGATAGATGATAGATAGATAGATAGATAGATGATAGATAGATAGATAGATAGATAGATAGATGATAGATGATAGATGATAGATGATAGATAGATAGATAGATGATAGATGATAGATGATAGATAGATAGATGATAGATAGATAGATAGATAGATGATAGATGATAGATAGATAGATAGATGATAGATGATAGATAGATAGATGATAGATAGATAGATAGATAGATGATAGATAGATAGATAGATAGATAGATAGATAGATAGATAGATAGATAGATAGATGATAGATAGATGATAGATAGATGATAGATAGATAGATAGGTAGGTAGATAGGTAGATAGATAGGTAGATAGGTAGATAGGTAGATAGGTAGATAGGTAGATAGGTAGATAGATGATAGATAGATGATGGATAGATAGATAGATAGATAGATAGATGATAGATAGATAGATAGATAGATAGATAGATAGATAGATAGATAGATAGATAGATAGATAGATGATAGATGATAGATGATAGATGATAGATGATAGAAGATAGATAGATAGATAGATAGATAGATAGATAGATAGATAGATAGATAGATGATAGGTGGGTAGGTAGGTAGGTAGGTAGGTAGATGATAGATGATAGATGATAGATAGATAGATAGATAGATAGATAGATAGATAGATGATAGGTAGGTAGGTAGGTAGGTAGGTAGATAGTTAGATAGGTAGATAGTTGATAGATAGATAGATAGATGATAGATAGATAGATAGATAGATAGATAGATAGATAGATAGATAGATGATGGATAGATAGATAGATAGATAGATAGATAGATAGATAGATAGATAGATAGATGATAGGTAGGTAGGTAGGTAGTTAGATAGGTAGATAGTTGATAGATAGATAGATAGATAGATAGATGATAGATAGATAGATAGATGATGGATAGATAGATAGATAGATAGATAGATAGATAGATAGATAGATAGATGATAGATAGATAGATGATAGATGATAGATGATAGATGATAGATAGATAGATAGATAGATGATAGATGATAGATGATAGATAGATAGATAGATAGATAGAAAGAAAGATAGATAGATAGATAGATAGATGATAGATGATAGATAGATAGATAGATAGATAGATAGATAGATAGATAGATGATAGATAGATAGATAGATAGATAGATAGATAGATAGATAGATAGATAGATAGATAGATAGATAGATAGATGATGGATGATGGATGATGGATGATAGATAGATAGATAGATGATAGATAGATAGATAGATAGATAGATAGATAGATAGATAGATAGATGGATGATGGATGATAGATGATAGATAGATAGATAGATAGATAGATAGATAGATAGATAGATAGATGATAGATAGATAGATAGATAGATGATAGATAGATAGATAGATAGATAGATAGATAGATAGATAGATAGATAGATAGATGATGGATGATGGATGATGGATGATAGATAGATAGATAGATGATAGATAGATAGATAGATAGATAGATAGATAGATAGATAGATAGATAGATAGATGGATGATGGATGATGGATGATAGATAGATAGATAGATAGATAGATAGATAGATAGATAGATAGATAGATAGATGATAGATAGATAGATAGATAGATAGATAGATAGATAGATAGATAGATGATAGATAGATAGATAGATAGATAGATGATAGATAGATAGATAGATAGATAGATAGATAGATAGATAGATAGATGATGGATGATGGATGATGGATGATGGATGATGGATGATGGATGATGGATAGATAGATAGATGATAGATGATAGATAGATAGATAGATAGATAGATAGATAGATAGATAGATAGATAGATAGATAGATAGATGGATGATGGATGATAGATGATAGATAGATAGATAGATAGATAGATAGATAGATAGATGATAGATAGATAGATAGATAGATAGATAGATAGATAGATAGATAGATAGATAGATGGATGATGGATGATAGATGATAGATAGATAGATAGATAGATAGATGATAGATAGATAGATAGATAGATAGATAGATAGATAGATAGATAGATAGATAGATAGATGATGGATGATAGATGATAGATAGATAGATGATAGATAGATAGATAGATAGATAGATAGATAGATAGATAGATAGATGGATGATGGATGATGGATGATAGATAGATAGATAGATAGATAGATAGATAGATAGATAGATAGATGATAGATAGATAGATAGATAGATAGATAGATGATAGATAGATAGATAGATAGATAGATAGATAGATAGATAGATAGATGATGGATGATGGATGATGGATGATGGATGATGGATAGATAGATAGATGATAGATAGATAGATAGATAGATAGATAGATAGATAGATAGATGGATGATGGATGATAGATGATAGATAGATAGATAGATAGATAGATAGATGATAGATAGATAGATAGATAGATAGATAGATAGATAGATAGATAGATAGATAGATAGATAGATAGATAGATGATGGATGATAGATGATAGATAGATAGATAGATAGATAGATAGATAGATAGATAGATGATAGATAGATAGATAGATAGATAGATAGATAGATAGATAGATGGATGATGGATGATAGATAGATAGATAGATAGATAGATAGATAGATGATAGATAGATAGATAGATAGATAGATAGATAGATAGATAGATAGATAGATAGATAGATGGATGATGGATGATGGATGATGGATGATAGATAGATAGATAGATAGATAGATAGATAGATAGATAGATAGATGATAGATAGATAGATAGATAGATAGATAGATAGATAGATAGATAGATAGATAGATAGATAGATAGATAGACTCTCATAGAATGTCTGCAGGGTTCAAAAGATCCAGGTCAAAAAACAAAGCAAGTATCAAGTTTTTACATGCCAGTTGGTTCGATTCCCATATTTATTGTACCAACAGAATGGGGAATCCTGTACCTTATTCAATTCATGCAGTGCTTCAGAAGATGCCTCCTGCATGATTCAAAATAAATTAAAGAAGACAGATATGCCATTGCTTATGGACTCCACAGAGAGGGCAATCATTCTGTATTGCCAATAAATCCCAAGCTATCTGGCATTTATCCCAATTTTACAGGACTTCATGTACCAGGGCCAAGATTTCAATTATAAATAATAATAAAAAATTTATTAAGAGAACAAGATGAGTCACTTGCACAAGATTCTTGCTGATCTTGGCAACTGATCCTGCTGCTTCTATGTTTTTAGAAGGGCACATCAGCACTTTGAGATCTTCACAGGATAATTACTTTGCTTTTAAGTGACTTGTGAATCTGAAACCACCAGGAATGGGGGGGGGGGGGGGTTCCTATTAAAGCAAAGACCAATTTTCTTAGCTCTTTCTTGTTCACCCACAGCCCTGAGGATGGAAGGAAAAAGGATGGAAAGGAGCATTTTCTTCTTTCCTTCCTTCCTTTCCCCTCCCGCTACTGCATTCAATGAAACAAAGCTTCTATTGCAATCTAGCCAGTACCATGAATAAAGTTGCTGCCCAGAGTCACATTGTTTGACTTACGCAACTTTCTAAATCTTAAAAATATATATAAATGTTCACTGTTATTGAGGCCGCTAGATTATCGCTGTAGTCCCAAATGCAGAGAGGGCAACAAGAATGATAAAAGAAATGAGCACCTCCCTTATGCTACCAGGTTGCAACGCCTTGGTCTCTTCAGCCTTGAAAGATGGTGTTTAATGGGTGACTTGATCGAAGTGTATAAAATCATATATGGGATAGAAAAGGTGGATAGAGAAAAATTATTTTCTCTATCACACAATACTAAGACGAGAGGGCACTCCCTAAATCTCATAGGTAAGAAAGTGAGGACAAATCAAGGGAAATATTTCTTCACCCAGAGGGTTGTTAGTTTATGGAATTCACTTCCAGAAGAGGTCATGACAGCTGTCAGTCTTGATAGCTTCAAGGCAGGATTAGACAGATTCATGGATGCCAAGTATATCGGTGGTTATTGAAACGGATGTCCATGTGCTGCCTCTATGTTGGTTGAGGCAGGCAGGATCCCCTTGAGTACCATTTGTTGGGGGTCAAGGGAAAGGGAGGGTCTTGCCTTCTCTTTCTGCTCAAGATCCCCATGTACAATCGGTGGGCCACTGTGTGACACAGAATGCTGGACTCGATGGGCTTTGGCCTGATTCAGCATGGCTCTTCTTATGTTCTTAGAGATTAATGGAATAAGTTACTTTCTAAGGATTTTTTTTTTCTTTATATACAAAGCAATTTTAAAAGTTTGCAAAAATTGAAAATGTTTCATGGAGAAAAATTTAATATTTGCGAAAATTTAAAATTAAATCTAGAACTTAGGATTTATCAGAATCACATGTGTATATGGAAGTATATGGATTTGATGGCAAGAATATAAGAAAGAAGTATTGAAAATGGAATCAATAATGAAATAATGGAATGAATTTATTTAGATAAGAAATGAACTGATCTTTGGTTTAAGCTATCTTCTAATGAAAATATGTTATTTACTTTATTGATTTAAAACTATCCAAAATATGGATCGAAGAAGGGAAAGCTCTTCCTATTACCTATTGGGATCAATTTAAATAGAATAGGGCATTAGAATTCTGCTGGGCTTGCAGCGAAAAAGTTAGACTAGGGCATAAAAAATTTAGCTAGATTTTAGCACTATATTTATGATTAGATCCCGGTTGTATATTGGAGAGCTTTCTTTCTTCCCTTTAAAAATTTTTTTAATGAACAATGATGGAGAAATTACCTTAGATATTTAAATTTTAGACAATCTGGATCACAAATTTGGAAGAGCATATTATTAATTTTTGAAAGGTTATAAGTTGGGTCAGGATTAGGTAGGGGGAATTTTCTTTTTTATTCACTGGGACCAACAACTTAGATTAGGGCACGATGATTTAGCTGGGTATGCTAAATATAGTCTTCGGAGAGGGGTGGCATACAAATCTAATTAATAATAATAATAATAATTATTATTATTATTATTATTATTATTATTATTATTATTATTATTATTATAATATAAAAATTGACCCCAGTGGGCTATCAAGGAAATTTCTTTCCTTTCTTTTCTTTGTTCGGGTTGGAGGATTCTGTTGGGTATGTTCTTTTTTATAAAGCAATTTTAAAACTTTGCAAATTTTGGAAAATGTTATAAGGAGATAGGTGGAGAAGACAATGTGAAGAAGAGGAAAGTTCTTCTTTGCTCTTTTCTCCTCTTCTTTGTTTTGCCCTTTTCTTATTCTTTTTTTTCTAGCTTTCTTTTTTATTCTGCTGCGTCTTTACACCTATATCTTATCTTATCTATTTAGTGTAATTTTCTATTCTATGTCTTACGTTTTTTTAATTTTTTTATTTCTTTAGAGACTTAATTTCATTTTATTTTTTATAGATTTAATTTTATTTTGATTCCATCCTTTTCATTTTTAATTTTTTATATAAAGCAATTAGTAATTAGGTTGGTAATTGGATTAATTAGGCAATACTTGGTGATATTATTGGGTTTATTTTTTCCCCTTTGATTACGCTACTGTAAGAATTTTTCAAATGCTTTTTTAAGGGTATTTTATTAATAGGCGTTAACTATTTGTAAATGGTATTGATTATATATGAAAATTGATATGGAATTGATTAAGAGAGATTTGAAACATTTCAGCCTATTCAATATGAGATACTAGAATTTGGAACAGCTTAAATGGGCTCTTAGCTAATAGTATATTTCTATAGCATTAAAAAATTGGGCAGCTGTTTTTATTCAGATGTCAAAAGTGAAGGTGGTAGCATTGTATTCTATAACTTCCTGAAATTGATTTATTGTAAAACAATTTGATGTTGTTGCTATAATTTTTATTGTACTGTGATTGGAGAGAAAAAAAATTAAAAATTCTTTGCCGGAGATTAACGGCCGCTCAAGCCTCATGGTCAGAGGAGGCAGGGGAGAGAGGGAGGCCAGAGGCCGGTAATGGAGGCAGTATTATGGCTGCACCAGGTTCTATTTGTCTCTAGAATTCACTCGCTGTAATTGAGCTTTAGTCAAGGATGTCTCCGACAGCAAATAGACTGAGATAGCAAGGGGAATCCACAGAATACCAGGCCTGAATGTTACATGTTTTATTGCCACTCGGTAGATTGGCAAAATCCAAAATGGCGGGCACGAATTTGCCCGCTTGTCGAAAAAAGCCACTGATGACATTTTTGATAGAGCTTGCTAAATGAGGAAGAGGGAGGCTTTAGGTGGGCAGTGGAAAGACCTGGGAGCCCCCAGGGGCCGATTAGGGGGAGTTGGCTCTGGCTAAGGGAATTAATCCTCTGCTGCCGTCCCTCCAGCTGATTCCCTACAAATTTATACTGGAGCAAACTCACATAGAGAAGAAGAGTCACAGCAAAACCTCTTTTCTCCTGCAATATTTTCCAACAATACACTTCAAAAGAGGAGGGCTGTAGCACAATGATCCTTGCTGAGCAACTGAGAAAACAAAACTGGAAACAGGAAGGAAGTCAGCAACATAAACAGAAGTTTTGGCAGGCTCAATCCAATCACCGAGCAGGCAGGATTAACCCATGCATGGCTGCTAGCTATTCATTCATTCATTCATTCATTCATTCATTCATTCATTCATTCATTCATACATACATTCATTCATACATTCATTCATTCATACATTCATTCATACATTCATTCATACATTCATTCATACATTCATTCATTAATTCATTCAATTTTTTTATGTCGCCCTTCTCCTTAGACTCAAGATGCCTTACAACATGTTAGCAATTACACTTTTTAACACAGCCAGCATATTGCCCCCAAAATTCTCATTTTACCCACCTCGGAAGGATGGAAGGCTGAGTCAACCTTGAGCCGATGATGAGATTTGAACCGCTGACCTGCAGATCTAGCAGTCAGCTTTAGTGGCCTGCAGTACTGCACTCTACCCACTGCGCCACCTCTCCACAAATGGTCGTGTAATAAACAGCTAGTATATTAATCGTTATAGTGAACCGGTAATTGAGCACACATTCTTCAGATATATACTTTTTTCTTGAATAGCAGTGAATTATTATTAGAAAGAAACAAAGACCGATGTGATTAGTGATGGGAGCACTACTAGTTCTAGAGCTCCCAATACTTCAAATTAGCTTCTGAATAAGCTAAATGTTTTCTTGATGCCCATAAATGTACAACTGACAGCAAAGAACACTCTTAATTTATCCTTAAGCAAAGTAGGTGCTAAAAATGTTCATGGACATAACCTGTTCAACAACAGTTGTGGATTGTGACTGTGTATAATGCTTTTTAAGAAACATCAGCAATCTTGGGATTTCCCTATCAACAGGACAAAATGATATAATTCTGTTTGAATTTTTATGGATGAAAAATATGTAAGGAATAACATCCACTATTTTGTTCTTTGTTCCTTTCCAAATTTAGACCTCTGAATCATGAATTCTATTAATCCAGCAGCTTAATTATAAGCCTGTTGTTATAAATTTTGTTTTACTAAGTGTTATTCAAATCCCAGAGAACATCAGAGTTAAAATGACTAGAAGTAACCTAATGCTCACTTATTAGATCATTCTGTTACTCAACCTTGGTAGCTGGATGAAATGTGGACTTCAACACCCAGAATGCCTTTGCCAGCATTCCAAGACCGAGAAACACATTGTTAAATTGAAGGCCCATTCAAAAGCATCAACCACAAGAAGGGAATGGCTCCTTGTAGGATCCTGTTCTCCAGCAAGGAAAGTGGCATAGCTGCAACTGGCTATGAAAGCTCACTGATTTGAAAATGTTCAGGATAATGAACAAAATACTAATTGGAATATTAACCAAACTAAATCAGCTAGCGGTACCTGAACACACTTGTAAGTGGATCACAAGCTTCCTAACAGACAGGAAGCAGCAGGTGAAACTAGGAAAAATCACATCAGATACATGTACAATTAGCACAGGTGCCCCCCAAGGTTGTGTACTCTCACCACTTCTCTTCTCTCTATACACTAATGACTGCATCTCAAACGATCCATCTGTTAAACTACTGGTAGACTTTAGGAGAAACCCTTCCACCCTTCCACCTCTCACAATACTAGACAACACAGTATCAACAGTAGAGACCTTCAAATTTCTAGGTTCTATCATATCTCAAGACCTAAAATGGTCACCTAACATCAAAAACATCATCAAAAAAGCACAACAAAGAATGTTCTTTCTGCGCCAGCTCAGGAAGCTCAAACTGCCCAAGGAGCTGCTGATACAGTTCTACAGAGGAATCATTGAGTCTGTCATCTGCACCTCTATAACTGTCTGGTTTGGTGCTGCAACCCAACAGGACCGACACAGACTTCAGAGGATAATCAGAATTGCAGAAAAAACAATTGCTGCCAACCTGCCTTCCATTGAGGACCTGTATACTGCACGAGTCAAAAAGAGGGCGGGAAAAATATTTACTGAGCCCTCACATCCTGGACACAAATTGTTTCAACTCCTACCCTCAAAACGTCGCTACAGAGCACTGCACACCAAGACAACTAGACACAAGAACAGTTTTTTTCCGAACACCATCACTCTATTAAACAAATAATTCCCTCAACACTGTCAGACTTTCTACTAAATCTGCACTTCTATTCTACTAGTTTTTCTCATCATTCCTTTCACCCATTTCCTCCCATGTTGACTGTATGACTGTAACTTGTTGCTTATATCCTAAGATTTTTATTAATATTGCTTCTTCATTGCTAATTTGATCCCTATGACAATCTTTAAGTGTTGTACCACATGATTCTTGACAAATGTATATTTTATTTTATGTCCGCTGAGAGCATATGCACTAAGACAAATTCTTTGTGTGTCCAATGACAATTGGCCAATAAAAATTCTATTCTATTCTATTCTATTCTAAATATTAACAGTTCCTGAAATCTTCCCTATTCTGCTTGAATATGTTTCTTGTTATTTCAGGCTGGCCTAATGCTGAACCTATGGTGTTCTCTTTGTGTTGGAACACAAATCCAACATTATTTTGAAATTATTTTCGCTGTTAACAAAGAGGCATAAATGAATATACTTTCTTTCCAAATGCTCCATTGAAAAGCAGCTTTCGGTCTGTTGATTTCGGGTTCTTTAACACGCCACACTGGAAGTTGGGATTCCGTGAGAGTGACAGTTCAAAAGTGTTCTTGGAACTGTCTATCAATGAGGTAGCCTTGAGGCCAGATCCAATAACAATTTATTCCATGTAGCAGTGATCCTATGGATCTTTTGGATATCTCCCCAAGGCAACTTTACAGAACAGAATTACAATTTTTTAAAGCAAAACATAGAAGATACGCATTTGGGACATTGTGTTTAAAACTACACTATTCACATTTTTAAAAAATCATGTGATCACTGATGATTATAAAAAATGAATAAACAAACAAACAAACAAACAAACAAACAAACGTGGGGGTGAGCGGGGAAGAGGAGAAACCATCCAAACAGGGAAAAATTCATTTAAAAATCACAAAAAAAGATGGCGGCGCACACAGACCAGCAGTGACAGCAAAGTCACCAGTGGGTCACTACTGGTTCACGCAACCCAAGCTGAACTGTGGGGAACCTCTGCTTGGGAGTCCATGATCTCATTATGGGGGGGGGGCTGTGAAGGCTTTAAAAAATGTTATGGTTTAAATCTTGAGTTAAGTCTTGGGCCATGCTCAGTAACCACAAATGTTATTTAACGCTTGGGGAGTTGATTCCATAGAGCCGGGGCGGCCACAGGGAAGGCCCTCCCCCGCAATCCTGCCAGCCCTGCATTGCTTCGTTAACGGGACCTGTAGGAGGCCAATTCTGTGTGATCTTATTGGTCCCTGGGAGGTATGCGACAGGAGACGGTCCCGTAGATCAATGTTTCCCAATCTTGGCAACTTGGCAAATTCTGGGAGTTGAAGTCCAAATATCTTCAAGTTGCCAAGATTGGGAAACACTGCCATAGATAGTCTGGCCCTGAGCCATGTAGCTGATGAATAATGAGTCCATCATTTCTTTGTTTATTTTGATGTTTTTAATTAATTGAAGAAATTATCCTGGTGAGTATACAGAATAAGCCAAATTGTTGACAAGATGGCGGCGTCTTTTTCCCGACCGAATCATGTTTGGATTGGTATATATGATCGCATTGTTAGTCCAGGGATTTTGTTTAACATTTGACTTTAAGTTTTTGTGTTTCATTGTTGTAAGCCGTCCTAAGTCATACAGGACTGGGTGGCATATAAGTCAAACGTTATTGAAAGGGGTTCTGTGGTGAAGAAAAAAATTGAGAATCCCTTCAACAAAGCATTGTAATGAGCTTACTTAAGATAATTAATTTTTAGTCCTTCCACAGGGCTTTATTTTTCCTCATTTTTCCTCTCTCCTCAAGCATAATGAAGCACAGAGCAAATGCCAATATCCCCAACTATAGTCCCTGTTGCTGCTAATACCCCCAGCCCAGCAATTCACTCAACCTAATACCATGCAAATACAGTACTACTTAACAGCACAGCTACCGGCCAATCACTATTGTTATGAAAGGTTCAGTGAATGCATCAATTAACCCTGCAGCTCAAGAGCTAATTCAAATGTTGATTCCGGCCTGAATCTTACACAGATTAAATGATGTAAAAATATCTACAGTACATTGACTTAAAAGGTACAGTTTTCGAATGAACATTTTGGGGCAAAGCAATCTGCCCAAACCATTACATAATATATCCTGACTACAATCCGTATTTGGCGATCCTGCATTTTGAAACGGATACACAGCCGTGATGAACCTCATTCTGAAGAGTAAAGGAATTCCTGTTCAGTTAAGGTCATGCGTCAGAAATACCCTTTTCTGCACATCAAGCGTTTGAAAGGCAGCATCTCAGTTCCTGCTTTCATCGGCAGTCACAGTACTTCCCCCCCCAAAAAAAAATATATAATGAGGGTTTAGAATAACTTTTAATTCACTGCATAATATGTCTAAAATTATGAGAAATTTTATAGATTCTATAAAATCTACAGAAATTTTAAGATTTTCTTTATAACATCAAAGTCAAAGGTAGCTATTGTTTATTTAAATTGTAAAGCTAAAAAATAGTTTTTTAAAAAAAAATCAAATCAGTTGCTTATTGTTCAGGAAAAAATATCTCTCTGCTTTTTTCCTTTTTAAAAACCATCCTAGAGAAAAATGTTGGAGAAAGTACTGATTTCTGTACTTTGAACAATATACGAAAAGAAGAGGATCAATATTTTTATGTTCTTAAGGTTTTTTTGGTGAAATTGAAAAAATGAAAGACCACAATATTTCTTTTAAATGTATTTTTGTTACACTTTAATTCTAATTCACGAATATCTTGGTTATTAGATTAAATCATGACTATAATCTATTCTGAATCTTGCAATCTTAATTGCAATCTATGGAAAGCTGCCTTGTTTATCTTCATTTATTTGTATTGCTTTGAGTACCAAATTAAAAAAAAAACTACAGTGCAAATATATGATTTTCCTCAAAGACTCCTGGGAATTGCAATTATGGAAATTATGGTCACAGCGCGAGTTATTATCAGGTATTTCAGCCTCCCAACTCAAAGAATTACAGTTCTCAGGATTCTCTGAAAAGATGAATGACTTTAAAAGGATATTTAACCCTTTTCGTTTGCAGGTGCAAATGCAAATATATTTGGCATAAAAATGGTTAAGTATCCCTTTAAGTGATTACACTGGACATTGCTTCAAATGTCACTCTTCCAACATTTCTAGCATTTTAAAAAATGTATCTTTAATTCATACTGGTTACTTTCCATTTCATTTACACTGAGTATAATTGTTACAGAATAAGAATCATCACCAACATTGCAATATTGGGAACAGGGGGATGGCAACAAGCAGCTGCTGGTAATGACAGTTTGTGACAAACCAAGAATAATTACTGCAATCTTGATGGCGCTCCATCCAACAGAGCAGCAAGGCCCTTATACTGTATTTCAAAAGCTGTAGGCTACATGTACTTTGTTTATCGTTCACTTATCCTGAACTGCGGGGTTCTTCAACATGTAGATGATTTAGGAAACAGGGCTTTCATTTTGTTTTGTTTCCTTTCATTTTCTTTGACTGCTTCAAAAGAAAAAAAAACTCCCCTTCAAGAAAACTAAAGCCAAACAACTGAACCACAGAAAACTACTGTTTATCTGTGATAATTGAAGCCCATTTAATTCAGTTGACCTTTCTTGGCCTTAAAACAGCATTTCTTTTCCTTGTGAAAAAGTATACATGTAGTTTCGAGTTGATCTGGAAGCATAATTCTTTATGCAGAATTACCTTTCCAAGAACACCTTAAGTTTTAAAAAATGGACTAATAACAAGATTTAAATACCACTTATGATAAAAGTCACTGCTGAAGTGAACCTGGTTGACCCTCCACTGTATTATAAGGCACTGAGATAATAACCCTTTTTGAAGTTAAGCATTCCCATCTCCCACAAATTATAATTAATCTATATATTTTAGACAAAATATAAGATTTTAAAAAAACACATAGATAGACATAACAATTTTCATTGAGGGAGCAAGAAGAAAAATATTTTCCCTTTCTGAAGCTGATGTGTGGTTAAAGAGAAAGGAAAAATATCGTTGTTTCAAAGTAGCTTGTTTGGGATGCTGATTCATTTCCAGCCATAGGCTTCAAGGTTTTAACAATGGTATAGAAAGGATGATCATTCCATTAGCGTTCTCCTACTCTACCACAAACCATACTTCTGGAATCAGGTTCCAAACATCCCTGCATTTCCTTTTGTAAGTCTGGTGAGGAAGACTATTCTCATTTCTATTCCCCCCAAATCTTGTCTGTCCTGATACATTACTTTTACATGTCCAGTCAATTTTGCAAGCAGTTTGTAATACGGCATGTAGGTCAGCTGTTCAGAAGGACAAATGTATCACAACGTTCTACCAGGCTGCCAGATAAACTGTTTGGATGAATACAATAAAATTCTTGGATTCCAGCCCACCTAATGAAATATAGTGTGTTTTCTTTAAGACTGGTACTGCAAGACAACACTCTTGGCTCTTTTAAATTGGGAAAAAAAAACACCCATGAGAAATTTAGGATTAAATTAACACAATATCTTGACACATTTCCATAGCAATGGGTAGAGCACAGAAGAAACACACACTGACCTACAGCTATAAATGCAAGTTTAGAAATAATGACTTGAAACAGAAAAATAATTTCTCACTCCATTGCAGGAATGAATGTTGATCTATCAAATCCTTCCTTGCTAGGAACAATAAGGATAGGTTAAAATAATGTACAATTTGACACATTTTTTTACTTCTTCTATTGTTTCTGTAGTTCTTTTATTGTTGAAAGCCGCCCTGAGTCCTTCGGGATTGGGTGGCATAAAAGTCAAATCAATCAATAATATGATAAGAATGGTTCCATAGATAATTTGCCCCCCATGCTATGTAGAGAGGTAGAGGTCATAACCAACATAACCAATAGGAAGTAGACCAGCACCCAATAGAGCTTGCACTGTATGGCCAACCATCCTTCTTTAACCTGATAATTTCCTAAGACATTAGGGTTGGACTACTCCTCGGCCTATCTGAAGGAAAGACTGCTACATAAAATAATATTTTAACCATAATTTATAGTTCCTTATTATAAAATTACTGCATAATAAAAAAAATATTTGATGATTTTATAGTCATAGGTATATCCATCTTTCTGCTTGCTTTTTTCAAAAGCTTATTTTTCCAAAACAGATTGCGACTATATACATTTGGAAGGCCATTATTTAACATCTGGTCTGCATAATAAAACAATACTGTGGCAGGAAATCATTATACTGTTTGCTTGTCAAGACTGACAATCACTTAAATTTAATTTTGGGATATTCTCGATAGCATTTCAGCAATTGCATTCCTTTTAAAAGTACAAATACTCTAGCCAAAGGCTGAGCCTTTTTTCACATTCTGTTTAAATACTGTATGAGTAACTTGTCGCAAAGAATCTTTGCAGCTTAGTTCAAGCTTTAGATCAGAAGCCAAGTTTTTTTCAAAGTAGAATTTGAAGTGTAAAAAGGTCATTTGGCAAATAAAAACCACCCCACAAACCCTTGCAATATGTGAAAAGCTGGGATGAAAATTGGCATGCGAATGAATCAGAAGGCTTAAAATGTGCAGACTCGTAAGGCAATTATGGAATACAAACTGTTTTCAAATAATGGTTTTAGATCATAGTTTGCATGAATATTAGATTGCATATACCAGTGATGGCAAACCTTTTTTTCCTTGGGTGCCAAAAGAGTGTGCGTGTGTGCTATTGTGCATGCGTAACTGCCCGCATCCATAATTCAAAGCCTGGGGAGGGTAAAAACAGCTTTTCCCCCCCCCCCCCCAGAAGCCCTCTGGAGGCTGGAAACTGCCTGTTTCCCAACTTTTTGTGGGCCCAGTAGGCTCATGTTTTGCCCTCCCCAGGCTCCAAAGGCCTCCCTGGAGCCAGGGGAGGGTAAAAACGCCTTCCCCATCCCCCTGGAGGCTCTCTGGAAGCCAAAAACACATTCCCAGAGCTTCTGTGCAAGCCAAAAATCAGCTGGTCAACACACACAAGCACGTTGGAGCTGAGCTAGGGCAACAGCTCGCATGCCAACAGATATGGCTCCGCGTGCTACCTGTGGCGCCCGTGCCATAGATTTACCATCACTGAAATACACTGTCCTCCTTACACAAATACTTCTAGCTCTGAGGAGAAAAAATATAGCTTGTTTCAAGTAGTCATTGACTTACAACTGTTCATTTAGTGACTGTTCAAAGTTTTAAAAGAACTTTTAACATTAGGATGCTTCACAACTGACTCACATTTAGGACAATTGCCATGTTGAGGGTCAGGTGATCTCCTTTTGCAACCTTCTGACAAGCAAAGTCAATGGGGATTCACTTAACAACCATGTAACTAATTTAGCAACTGCAGTGATTCACTTAACAAATGTGGCCAAAAAAAGTCGTAAAGTGGGACAAAACTTAACAAATTTCTCACTTAACAACATAAATTGTGTGCTCAATTGTGGTTGTAGGTTGAGGACCACCCGTATTTTATCTGATCTAATAAAATGTGAATCCTGAACAAACCAGGATTATTAACCAGCTCATACCACTCAGGATTCAGCTATGTATTATAGCTAATGCTCTCAAATTCTTTTTCTTAACATGATCTCAGCACACCATTTTAAATATCCCGAGAGATTTGATGACAGATGATATTCACTGTTCTTACTAGCAAGCTTGTTACTTTTGGCTCTAAAATATTACACTAATTTGCAATTTTAACTTAGACAGAGGGAGCTTCCTTGATGAAGGGAACCTTTTTTAGTTTTGTAATAATAATAAAAATAATAATAATAACAACAACAACAACAACAACAACAACAACAACAACAATAGAGTTGGAAGGGACCTTGGTGGTCTTCTAGTAGGGAAACCCTACATTACTTCAAACAAATGGCTATCCAATATCTTCTTTAAAACTTCCAGTGTTGGAGCATTCACAACTTCTGGATAAATAGTTCTAATTGTCAGGATTAGAACTATTTCTCCTTAGTTCTAAGTTGCTTCTCTTCTTGTTAGGTTTCCACCTGTTGCTTCTTGTTCTACCCTCAGGTGCTTTGGACTCCCTCTTCTTTGTGGTAACCCCTGAGATATTGGAACACTGCTATCATGCCTTGCCTAGTTCAACTAGACATATTCAGTTCCTGCAACCATTTTTCATAATTTTAGCTTCCAGGCCCCTGATCATCTTTGCTGCTCTTCTCTGAACTCTTTCTTGAATCCCAACATCCTTTTTGCATTGTGGCGACCAAAACTGAATGCAGTATTCCAAGTGTGGCCTTACCAAGGCACTATAAAATGGTATTAACACTTCATGTGATCTTGATTCTATCCCTCTGTTTATGCAGCCTAGAATTGTGTTGGCTTTTTTGGCAGCTGCTGCACACTGATGGCTCATATTTAAATGGTTGTCCACTAGGACTCCCAAGGTCCCTCCCACAGTTACTACTACTAAGTGAGGTACCACATATATTGTACCTGTGCATTTTAGGTTTTTTTTTACTAAATGTAGAACCTTACTTTTTTCACCGTTGAATTTCATTTTGTTAAATAGCAAAATAGAAGACAGGCTCAAAATACAGATGATCTTGACATTGGGTACTATCAAACAAAATGAAATTTAATGGCTTTGTTCAACATCTGGCATTGGGCCAGAATACATCCGGAACCGCCTTCTACCACACGAATCCCAGCGGCCAATAAGGTCCCACAGAGTTGGCCTTCTCCGGGTCCCGTCGACCAAACAGTGCCATTTGGTGGGCCCCAGGGGAAGATCCTTCTCTGTGGCGGCCCTGGCCCTCTGGAATCAACTCCCCCAGAGATTAGAACAGCCCCCACCCTCCTTGTCTTTCGCAAATTACTCAAGACCCACCTTTGTCGCCAGGCATGAGGGAGTTAGGATATTCCTTCCCCTAGGCCATTACAAGTTATGTATGGTATGTTTGTATGCATGTTTGGTTTTTATAATAAGGGTTTTTAGTTGTTTTATTAAATTGGATTGTTACATGTTGTTTTTTATCATTGTTGTTAGCCGCCCCGAGTCTGCAGAGGGGGGCAGCATACAAATCCAATAAATAATAATAATAATAATAATAATAATAATAATAATAATAATAATAATCAGGGCTACTATACTTCTGAGAAATGGTCAGTAGCATGTCTTTTTTTAGAAATATTTCTGGGGTAACTTTCTTTGAAGTATTCCATTTTAAAAATATATCTTTCAATTGAAATGTCTTCTAGCTAGAACAGAAAAGCTATGGCAGTCCTTAATTGAGAGCATGTAATGCTGCCTACATGGTAACTGAATTTGCCAAGAATACACCATATGTCGTTGGATGGTGACATTTTCATATTTCTATTAAAACAGGCATTCCAGGGTAGGGTTTTTTTTGCAAATGTTTCTGTTTGTATTAAGTAAGGGCTAACGCAGGGACAGGCAACTATGGTAACATTATGACGTGTGAATTTCACCTTCTAGAATTCATGAGCCATTGCTGGTGGGGAAAATTGTGGATCAACTCTATATGTGACATACAGATGTCTGAACTTAAACAAGTGCTTTATGATAAGCCTAAACCATTGGAATCTTGTTCATGTAAGAATCCACTTAAGGCATTATATAGATAACTTGAGTAGACTACTGTTTGATGAGCTACAACTAAGAACTGTTTGAAAGCCATTCCAAATAATTTCACCATCTCAGAAAAGGGGAGCACCCAAAAGTTTCTGACATTTCCGGTTTTGCAGTTTTCTTTTTTTCACATAAACCACGGGGCATATCAGATAGTCCTTGATTTACAATAGCTTGTTTAGTGACCTTTCACAGTTATAATGGCAGTGAAAAAAGTGACTTGCACTTATGACCATTGTAGCATTCCCCCTTGTCACGTGATTAAAATTCAGGTGCTTGGCAACTGGCTCAGACTTTTGATAGTTGCAAGGTCCTAGGGTCATGTGATCACCTTTATTGACCTTCTGACAAGCAAAGTCAATGGGGAACGCAAGATTCACTCAACACTTGTGTTATTAACTTAACAACTGCAGTGATTCACTTAACTACTGTGCCAAGAAAAGTTGCAAAAATTACTTAACAACTGTCTCACTTAGCAACAGAAATTTTGGGCTCCATTGTGACCATAAGTCAAGGACTACCTGTATAAGAAAAAATTGCTTCCCAGCATTATCCAAGTTGAACAGGGCAATCTCATTCTGTCATTGCCTGGACTGCTTTGTCAGTTCTTTCTTATCCTTTTCTCTGTTTTGATTCCTTTCTTAAAAGGAAAGCAAATAATAGTTTACTAACCCTCAGATCTGGATGGAAGGAATATTAGGTTATAAATTAGAGTGGAAACCTGAAATGTATTTACTAGGAATAATTAGAGGACAACACAGTAAAGAAAATTATTATCTAATAATCCATATATTAACTGCAGCAAGATAGGCATTTGCGCAAATTTGGAAGCAAGAAAAAACACCAAATGAAGAGGTGGTAATTAAAAAAATATTAGACTGCGCTAAATTAAGCAAATTAACTTACGAAATGCAAAATCAACAAAATAAAAACTACTACAGAGTATGGGAAAAATTGTACAACTGGATCGAGAGAAAAAAGAGAAGCTAGCAGTAAAAGACTATTATGTACAGTAAATGGAATTGTAAAAAAATCAATTTGTGTTTTATGTATATAGGGAAATGTAAATGTTTTATGTTAAATGTCTGTGTGTTGGTTTATCAAAAATCTCAATAATTTTTTTTTTTTTAATAGTTTACTAACCGTACAACTCAACTGTTTTCTTTTCTGAAGCATATTGCCACCATGGTTCTAGCATAGTGGCCCACGACCTTTTGGACACCAGGGACCGGTTCCATGGAAAGAGCTTTTGCATGCTGCCTGCACCTTGCTGATAGGGCTTTACTTGTTTGCGTGGCTTGGTTACTAACATGTCTGGTGCTGGTCCATAGGCCAAGGGTTGGGGACTTCTGCTCCAGCAGATTACCTTTGCTCTGAATCAACGAATTTACTACCAGGCAACAGCTGTCACAGCAACATTGGACTAGCTTGTAGATATTGCATCTCAGACATCAACACCCTTGAAAATGTCCAAAGATACTTCACCAGAAGAGCCCTTCACTCCTCCAATCGAAATAGAATACCCTATGAGACTAGACTTTCAATCCTGGGCCTAGAAAGTTTAGAACTAAGACGCCTTAAACAAGATCTAAGTATTGCCCACAAAATCATATGCTGCAAGGTCCTGCCTGTCAGCGACTACTTCAGCTTCAATCACAACAACAGAAGAGCACACAACAGATTTAAACTTAATATTAACCGCTCCAAACTTGACTGTAAAAAATATGACTTCAGTAACCGAGTTTTCGAAGCCTGGAACTCATTACTGGACTCCATAGTGTCATCCCCAAACCCCCAACACTTTACCCTTAGATTATCTACGGTTGATCTATCCAGATTTATTTATTTATTTATTTATTTATTTATTTATTTATTTATTTATTTATTTATTTATTTATTTATTTATTTATTTATTTATTTATTTATTTATTTATTTATTTATTATTTAGATTTTTATGCTGCCCCTCTCCGCAGACTCGGGGCGGCTCACAACAAGATACAACAATTCATGACAAATCCAAATAAATTTAAAATATTTAAAAAGATTTAAAAAGAACCCCATTTACTAGCAAACACACACACAAACATACCATGCATAAATTGTACATGCCCGGGGGAGATGTTTCAGTCCCCCCATGCCTGACGGCAAAGGTGTGTTTTAAGGAGTTTACGGAAGGCAGGGAGAGTAGGGGCAGTTCTAATCTCTGGGGGGAGTTGGTTCCAGAGAATCGGGGCCGCCACAGAGAAGGCTCTTCCCCTGGGGCCCGCCAAACGACATTGTTTAGTTGACGGGACCCGGAGAAGGCCCACTCTGTGGGACCTAATCGGTCGCTGGGATTCGTGCAGCAGAAGGCGGTCTCGGAGGTATTCTGGTCCAGTGCCATGAAGGTTCCTAAGAGGTCAGTAAGGGGCGACTACAAGTGCACTAGAGTGCCTTCCGTCCCCTGTCCTATTGCTCTCCTATATCTCCTATACCTTTCTTCTATTCCTATATCTCTTCTTCTATTCTTTCATTGATATGTTCTATTACTTTATCTTCTTTTCTATTATTTCTTACATATATTTTTACTATGAGTATCTCCTCTATAACCTTCGTCGTGTATTTTACTATGTGTATATAGATATACTGTATACCCACTAAAACCCTCATTGCGTATTGGACAAAATAAATAAATAAATAAATCGAAGCCTGGATCAGATATGTTTGATTCTTGGACTGGAGTTACAATAAGACTCAGAGATGTTGACTAGAATGAGAAATCAAACATCTTAGAAGAATGCAATGGCAGAATACTTCTATATTGTTGCCAAGTAAGTCCACATCTACTATAGTGAACAGAAATCAAGTTGAAATCAAGGCTGAGCTTTATAGCCAGTTCTTAAATGTGGCTGCCTTAAGATACTGAACGAAAATAAAATGGCCACTGTTCTGGAAATGGTTTTAAGGGTATTGAAGTCCTTTCTTTAGTAAAATCAGTTTGCCTCACATCAAAATGCAATGTGATCATACCTGAAATCGATCCAGTCTGAACTGGGAGGAACCTACCCAACCCCCTGTTGGAGAATAGACCAACCTTTTGTGAGCATACCATATGTGCCCCTGGCCAAAAAAAGGCAACCTAAGATCAGCCCTTTGAGATAAGACAGATTAGGAAACAGATGTACAGTGATACCTTGTCTTACAAACTTAATTGGTTCTGGGACGAGGTTCTTAAGGTGAAAAGTTTGTAAGACAAAACAATGTTTCCCATAGGAATCAATGGAAAAGCGATTAATGCGTGCAAGCCCAAAATTCACCCCGTTTGCCAGCCGAAGCACCTGTTTTTGCACTGCTGGGATTCCCCTGAGGTTCCCCTCCATAGGAAACCCCACTTCCGAGCTTCTGTGTTTTTGCGATGCTGCAGGGGAATCCCAGCATCGCAAAAATGAGCGCTTCACTGGCAACGGAAGTCTGGAGGTGGGGTTTTCCAATGAAGGGAGCATCAGTGAAATCGCAGCATCACAAAAACACCAAAGTCCTCGAAACCCCACCTTCGGACCTCTGTGTTTTTGCAATGCTGCGATTTCACTGAGGCTCCCCTCGCTGGGAAACCCTACCTCCGGACTTCCGTTGCCAGTGAAGCACCCATTTGTTCACTGCTGGGATTCCCCTGATGGGATGCCCCTGCAGCATCACAAAAACACGGAAGTCCAGAGGTGGTGTTTCCCATGGAGGGGAGCCTCAGGGGAATCCTAGCAGCGCAAAAACGGATGCTTCGCTGGCAACGAAAGTCTGGAGGCGTTGGGTTTGTAAGGTGAAAATAGTTTGTAAGAAGAGGCAAAAAAATCTTAAACCCGGGTTTGTATCTCGAAAAGTTTGTATGACCAGGCGTTTGCAAGACGAGGTATCACTGTACTAGAATTAGGGAACTCTATTTCATTGATATATCTATAAAGTATTTCCCTCAAAGAAAATCAAGCCAGAGTCATTTTAAGTTTCTTTCTGGCCCTTTCTTCCTTTGCTGAACTTAATTCACACTTCACCAACTGTTATCTTCCTTCTCTAGGATCCAGGTAATATTTTTTTTGTCCCAGCTAGAAAACTTTGGCCCTCAGCAAAATATCTGATTATAGTCATACTTTGAGAAAAATAACAGATACTCAAAAAAAGTTTATAGGGTTTAGTTCTCATTGATTGGGAAACAAAATAGTGATTTTTATCAGCAGGAATCCAGAGACTGATTAAAATAGGCATTTAACACAGCTTTTTAAAACCCACATCTAAAAAGTAAAGGGAAAAAAACCAAGTTAACTCAGCCCGATAATGCTCTAGGGACCTCTTGATATCAAGTACACCAGGTAAGGCACTTGATAAGAGGAAAAAATGAGGCTGTTGAAGCTGGGAGAAAAAAGTTGTTAATACTTATTTTAAGCTTCTGACTTTGCTTACTCCTTAGTAAAATAATTATCTCTGAACAACCTGTTTAGAATATTTTAGTAATATATCAGATAAGTGGGTTTCTTTTTCCAAAATTGGATGTGCCACAAATGACTATGATCACAACATTGACATAGTGGTTTTTTTTAAAAATTATTATGAACTAGATACTTGTTTAAATTTATTGATAAGCCTAAGATGTTTTGTTCATGAGTAACTGCACTGATACTTTTAACTTTACAACTTCCATCTATAAACAACAGCATTTGGCTGATAAACTGTTGACTTGATAATTTGCAAATAAACTCTATTTATAATTTCTTTAAAAACCTATCAAAATTTGTCCCTTTATAACATGTTTCTTGTCAAAAACAAATCCTGTAAACCATAAAAATCTTTGTGAGGATCTACCACCCCCACCCCCCCAATATTTTATTCTTCCAATAAAAGCTTAGAACACTTTCCTAAGAAAGAATTTCTGGCACCAACTTGCCACCAGAAGAGATGGACTTGAGTCTGTGGTTTATCACAGCAGTAGTAGAGCAGACATGACAGACTCATATTTCTGAGAAAGAGAGAAAAGAGAGTGGGAGAAAAGAGTGTGAAAGAGAAGTGCTTGCACACACACACAGTATTGCATACAGCAGTGTTTCCCAACCTTGGCAACTTGAAGATATTTGGACTTCAACTCCCAGAATTCACCAGCCAGCGAATGCTGGCTGAGGAATTCTGGGAGTTGAAGTCCAAATATCTTCAAGTTGCCAAGGTTGGGAAACACTGGCATACAGTATTAAAAGAAACTTTGAGTTTATGGCATTGGTAACCTTTATTCTTGCATCCAGAGTTCTAGGAACACCTGGCACTGATTTTAAGTAGTGGTGGTGTGTGTGTGTGTGTTTGTGTGTGTGTGTGTGAGTGACTGAATGTGTTCAAGATTAACTGTATCACTTTTTTTAGAAAAGAAAAGCAGTGATGATGTCATTTTCTGGGAGGCCAAAGTAACTGACAGATTGCCCTTGTTCTTGCAAGTGAATGAAGAGATCAAAATGCTTTCCATTATTTTATTTACATTCATGGCAGAACAGAAGACAGAAAATCAGACCATCAGGAAAATGGCCGAGATGCTTTTTTTTCTCTCTGACAGGAGGAATTTGGAATTGGTCATTTAAACAGTGACAGTTCTTTGTAAGATAATTTGGCAACTGCAGCTGAAACTAAAGCTTTTCACTTTAGCTGTTCAAAACTCTTTTCTTAAAGTTCAAAGAGTGTTAATAGCTGGAACTGACATAGCAAACTCAGCAATTGTGCTGAGTGTAATAAACTGATTATCATAGACCTTTTTTTTTTGGAGAGGGGATTAGATTGTAAATATACTGTCAGATGAGTAGCTGCACTTATCCAGAATTACTTCAGCGACTGAAGCAGCATGCAAACTGGCAAAGAAAGAAACAAATAAATTACAACACTCACTGACTGTAGGAAATAAAATGCTGAATATAAATTTATCCTTGGCTCTGACATTGTATTAGTTTGCTTGCTTGCTTCTCACAATTATATTGTGAGAGTTTAAAGTTAAATCTGTTTTATAGTGTTGTAAAACAAGATTAGGAGAACAATGAGAATAAGACACTAAATAACACCAGACCACAAGTTCAGTTAAAAGCCTGGCAAAAGAGGCACATTCTTAATGTATTGCAAATGACACTCAACATGAGCCATAAGTGAAAAAATTCCATAATCTGGGCATTCATATTTCTCTGAAGATGTACTTACAGATATGAAATTGTTTTGATTTCCCACATAATTACTTGGATGAAAGAGGAAGCAAAATATTTTTGCCATGTTATTTTTCCAGTCAAATCATTGATATTCTTTGACCTGTTAAAAAAATACAAGACAATATCCCCATCTTCCATACTGAGCTCTTGTGTTGGTCATTTAATCAAAACTATACAGCAGGGGTCCATAAACTTGGCAACTTTAAGACATGTGGACTTCAATTTCAAAAAATGTTGGCTGGAAAATTCTAGGAATTGAAGTCCAGAAGTCTTAAAGTTGCCAAGTTTGAAGACCTTTGTTTTAAAGGAAAGAGATTGGGCCAAATTTTCCCCACTGGACATTACAAGGAAAGATTGCTGGTTTTTTATAGGGAAGGTAGAGTAAACTTAAAACTGTTGTTTTCTTTGTCCTCATCTTCCTATCTGGGTCTTCCCATCTTTTGCCTTTCAATGATAAATGCAAAAAAGAACAAGGCAAAGCAACCCATGGAAGACCAAATCAGAACCAAGTCAGCAAATGGAATTTGCAACCTGAAATAAATTTTAGATGAGATTTTAGCAAGCTAGAGACATCTCTTCCCCAGTTCCTCCCTGAAACTATCTCCATCCTTATTTTGTTTGTCATGAGTGAAAAGAAGGGAAAAGAGAAACTGAAACTAAGAAATCCAATTGAATTATTTTGGATCTAATCAGAAAAGAAAATAGCTGGTGTTAAGAGTTTCATTGTATTTGCTTACAAAATTGAAATCTTAATATAGTTTCCATTTTAGTTTCCATTTGTTAGTATAGTCCTAACAACCACTAAGAACAGCAAAAAGACTTGATGGATCATATTGAGGGTGGTTCATATTCTCAACATTGTACGCCTGTGTGATTTCTTTCCTTTGTAACCTGCACTGGTTGCCAGTGTATTTGTAGGTGTGATTCAAGATGGTGGATATGACCTATAAAGCCCTTCGTGGCATAGGGCAGTGATGGCGAACCTATGGCATGGATGCCATAGGTGCCACGCGGAGACATATCTGCTGGCACACAAGCTGTTATCCTAGCTCAGCTCTAATGTACATGTGCGTGCCGGCCGGCTGATTTTTGGCTCACTCAGAGGCTCTGGGAGGGCATTTTTGGCTTCCAGAAAGTCTCTAGGGGGATGAGGGAGGGCGTTTTTGTCTCTGGAGCCTGGCGAGGGAGAAAAACGGGCCTATCAGGCCCACTAGAGTTTGGGAAATGGGCTGTTTCAGGCCTCCAGAGGGCCTCTGGGGGTGGAGGGCAGGAGGGGAGCATTTTTGCCATCCCCAGGCATTGAATTATGGGTGTGGCACACGTGCTTTCAGCACCTGAGGTAAAAATGGTTCACCATCATTGGCATAGGGCCTAATTACTTTAGCCTCTCTCTGGTGATATCTGCCTGGCCAATTTGACCTGGCAAGGTTATCATGTGCTGGGTCCCTTCAATTAAACAATGCATGTATCTGGACCTAGGAAGCATATCTTCTCTCTCACACTGCCCACCCTCTGGAATGAGTCTCCTCCAGAAATTGAGATGGCTTCCATCTTATTGGCATCCCAAAGAGCCATTAAGGCCTGGGTATTCTGCTGCTCCCTTCATTGGATGCCAGCTGTTGGTACATACTGGATGTGCCAGTTTTCTTGGGTGGCATTATATAGAATGAATGAATCAATAAATAAATCCCACCTTGGAAGATTAAACCAAGATATATTAGCTAGATTCTATAGCGAGAGCAATGATAATTTAAAAGGAATCTATCACTTACCAAGTGCAAAGTTTACATTATTTTGGAAGTGCAAATAATAGGGATACCATTTTATACAACAAGAAATATGCTTGTCCTACCAGAAGTCCCACTTCCAAATCCAGGAGTTTCTTAGTTCTCCATTTCTTCCTACAATCTATACCCTACTTATCCCTTGTGAGGTTAAAAACTGAATAGAAGAAATATCTGCATAGATTGTTCCCCATAGATTAGTTCTAATCTAATCTGTCAAACAGGGTTGTCACTGTGAGGAATAATTCTTATTCCCACCTCAGCTACAAGTGCATGACAATTAAAAATACAAGTACTAATATTACTAATTTTTCAATGACCACTAATCTGATTTTTTTTTAATTTGATCCACTGTTGAAATTTGATTTAGGAAACTCAGTCAGTTCAATTCTGAATGAAATTTTTGAGCCAAGAACCGTGCTACAAAAACTCAGAGCAATATACAGCCCAAAGGATAATTGTGTTTTCATACAAATATAAATCCAGGGATTGCAAATTCAGTCAATTTGCTTAAAATGTAGATCAAACAAAATTCTCTAGCCCAAAGGCCTTCCAGAACTTGAAACCTGTAGTGCATTGGTGTTACATTAAAAGATTAGGATTCCAGATGAGGCAAGTTTCAAATAGAAATCTGTAACATATTCCAGCTCCAGCTGTTTCATTCAGTTTATGCTGCAACTAAATACAGCTTGAGATGTAAAATGTGTAGTTACTGATTATCTATGTTAGGATAAGAACATATTCCATACTAATACCTAAGCACTGCAAAATCTCCTATTTTCTTTTCCTCTGGATTTATTAACATACAAGGCACTCTGCACTCCTGATACGAAGTTGTGCTTTATTATATGACCGTGTGTTTCCACTCATCAATTCCCTTTGGACTCAATAGAAAGACACCTCCTGTATATATTAGAGGTCTTAGGTTTCATCTCTGGTATCTGTAGTGAAAAGGATCATAATTAGCTCTGGTTATGAAAGATCTCTGCCTGAGAGTCTGGAGAAGCACAGCTTTTGACTAAAGTGGATTAGAGGAACCAAGTAATCTGCCATAAACAAGCTCCCTATCATGCTATATGAGGTTCGTTTATTTTTAAGCAGACACGTAATGTATATAGCACATGGATTCAGGCAGATGCCCGAAGCCACCTATTACAAAATGATGTGTTGAGCTTCAAAACTCCTGATTCCCAGAGGGTATGGTCTTTGTTCATGCAGGCTGGGGATAATGGGAGTTGGAGGACATTTACAGGGCTGAAGAAAGGGAAAGACTATTTTTAAGATATATTTAAGTATTGGTCAAAAGAGTGGATTAGCTTATCACCTCTGCCCTAATTTTTTTCATTTATCCAATTTATATGGCCATCTACTCCAACATGAGACACTGGGCAGCGAATATAAATACTAACTAACTAACTAACTAACTAACTGCAAACATTATTGAAGTTAAAATACATGTTAAGAAACAACCCAAACAATGAAGAAAACCAAGAAGTGGGTCCCTGCACACAATTAGGGGCCCAGACTTGGGTACAGAACCAGGTCTTTAGGCAGTTTAGGTCATTCTGATCTTCAAAGGGAAAATATTTCATAAGGTGGGCACGGCAGAAAAGGCACAACTTCTAAGCCCCACTAACCATTCCTTGGGCAACAGGATCTGAAACATGTCTATCCAGCCTAACCATATTAGATGTGAGAGTGATGGTCCCTCGAGTTTGAAGTTAGCAAACCAACTGTCTATCTACGCCACAAATCATTTCTCTCATACCTAGCACTTATACAATCATTCGAAGTGGCAGATATTTAAAAGGAATTTAGAGTGGAAGTTTTAAAAATTCCTCAGAAAGGGATTTAAAAGAAAAGCGTTTCTGGGTTCATACAGTGTGCTGGAGCTGTAATATGGTTTGTTTGTATCTTGAAACAAGGTGTGAAAATTTAGCCATTGCATTAATAATCATTTATTTATTTATTTATTTATTTATTTAGATTTGTATGCCGCCCCTCTCCGCAGACTCGGGGCAGCTCACAACAAAGTGAAAAAAACAGTTTACAACAAATCTAAATTTCTACTAAAAACATTTAAAAGAAACCCCATTTTCTAAACACACATACATACACACATACCATTCATAAATTGTATATGCCCGGGGGAGATGTCTCAGTTCCCCCATGCCTGACAACACAGGGGGGTCTTAAGGAGCTTACGAAAGGCAAGGAGAGTAGGGGCAGTTCTAATCTCCAGGGGGAGTTGGTTCCAGAGGGTCGGGGCCGCCACAGAGAAGGCTCTTCCCCTGGGGCCCACCAACCGACATTGTTTAGTTGATGGGACCCGGAGAAGGCCCACTCTGTGGGACCTAATCGGTCGCTGGGATTCGTGTGGCAGGAGGCGGTCCCGGAGATATTCTGGTCCAGTGCCATGAAGGGCTTTAAAGGTCATAACCAACACTTTGAATTGTGACCGGAAGTTGATCGGCAACCAATGCAGACTGCGGAGTGTTGGTGAAACATGGGCATACCTAGGTAGGCCCATGACTGCTCTCGCAGCTGCATTCTGCACGATCTGAAGTTTCCGAAAACTTTTCAAAGGTAGCCCCATGTAGAGAGCATTACAGTAGTCGAACCTCGAGGTGATGAGGGCATGAGTGACTGTGAGCAGTGAGTCCCGGTCCAGATAGGGTCGCAACTGGTGCACCAGGCGAACCTGGGCAAACGCCCCCCTCGCCACAGCTGAAAGATGGTTCTCTAATGTGAGCTGTGGATCGAGGAGGACGCCCAAGTTGCGGACCCTCTCCGAAGGGGTCAATAATTCCGCCCCCCCCAGGGTAATGGAAGGACAGATGGAATTGTCCTTGGGAGGCAAAACCCACAGCCACTCCGTCTTATCCGGGTTGAGTTTGAGTCTGTTGACACCTATCCAGGCCCCAACAGCCTCCAGACACCGGCACATCACTTCCACTACTTCGTTGATGGTTTATAGACTGTAGGATATATAAATATATCCTATTTGAATCAAAATGCCTTAATGTAATTGTCTAGTACAGTTTATAAAAGCATATTTCTGGCGTCACGGACTCTAAATGAAATTGAGCTGACCAAAATGATAACTTACAGTAAGGTTTTACAATAACCTTTACATTGAAACAGTTCAGGCAAAGATAGACAACTCTTTTGGTTTATTCTCTCTCTCTTTCACTCCCTCCCCCTCTCTCTTTGTGTATTTGCAGGGTAGAGGTTTAGCAGTGATGGGATTCAATTTTTTTATTATCAGTTTCTGTGGGTGTGGCTTGGTGGAAGTGGCTTTGTGGGCGTGGCAGGGAAAGGACATTGTAAAATCTCCATTCTCTCCCCACTCCAGGGGAAGGTTATTGCAAAATCCCCATTTCCTTCTGATCAGCTGGGACTCAGGAGGTAGAGAATAGATGGGGTTGGGGCCAGTCAGAGGTGATATTTACCGGTTATCCAAACTACTCAAAATTTCTGCTACTGGTTCTCCAGAACTGGTCAGAACCTGCTGAATCCCACCTCTGGGATTCAGTTGGCAAAATACGAGTGGAAAGAACCTATTCCCATCTGAAGAAAATAAGTTCTGAAGAAGTTTAGCCATCACTTAAGAAGTTTAAGTTTGCAAAGTTTACAGCTTTTTATCTTTGCTCTAGTTTTCTAAATCTCAAGAACTTCAGCATTTGAATCAGCACAAATTAGCAATGGAAATACAGAAGGCAATAGAAACGAAAATAGCATCCTATAATATCTCCTCTGTTGCTTTCTTTCTTTCTTTCTTTTTTCATTTTAGTTTGTACCAACATCAGGTTGTGCCCTTTGCTGGCCCTTGTTAATGACATTTTGGTACTGTGAAAAGAACTGTTTAATTGCCTGGACATTTCAGCATGTGATCTAAGTTAAGCCTTTAGGGCAGTTTAGTTCATTCTGCTGAATTTTATGGATTTGTTTTAAATTATTACTTTTCTTGTTTATTTGTGCAGAAGGTATTTCATTGGTTCACTGTCAGAGCAGCTCTCTGAGCAATTACCAGAGATCTAATTTATGGTTAGGTGCCCAGAAGGTACCTACTGGAGTAAGAAATGAACATATGATCTCAAAGGAAGATCTGTAACAGATGGTGGGATTGTCTCTCAGAAAGATGATATCTTACATCAATAAGGTAGTATGTGGAGAACCCTTAGCCCATTATTAGACTTATGTACTGTTTTTATTTTGTATAACTCAAGACCGTGTAATAATGGTACTCCCTTCCTCCTAATCTTTCTCCACAATGATAAGTTCATGAGACCGGTTGTTCTGAGAGAGAATAACTGACCCACAGTCACCTTCCATGCTTTTAACTAATTACAGTGGTACCTCTACTTAAGAACACCTCTACTTAAGAACTTTTCTAGATAAGAACCGGGTGTTCAAGATTTTTTTTTGCCTCTTCTCAAGAACCATGTTCTACTTAAGAACCTGAGCCCGGAAAAATTTCCCAGGAAATTTGAGAGCGGCACGAAGGCCCAGCCAGTTTCCTGCCATTCCCCCTTTAATCCCATCCATCTCAAGCTTTTCTGGGCTGTCAGAGGAGCCTTTCGGTGGCACTTAAGGAGGGTTTGGCAGTCCAGAGCGAACAAAGCATTTTCCTTTCTCTGGGTGCTTGGAGAGGGAATAAACCTCTACCAGCACCCAGAGAAAAGAAATGCTCTCTTCAGTCTGGGCAGCGACTCTCCTCCTCCTCTTCTTCCTCTTCCTCCTCTCACCCAAATTCCGAGCTTTAATTTTTTTCCTAATGGGTTTGCAACGCATTATTTGCTTTTACATTGATTCCTATGGGGAAAATTGCTTCTAGCAATGTACTAGAATTTACAATTTCTTGATTTTTGTCCTGCGCCTTAACTGTTGCACCATACTGTCTCTCATTTTGCCACCATCAAAACTACACAGAAACCACACAATGACATTATGGCAGAACCCCATCCAAAAGTGACGCTACAACCATTTGAGCAAATCACCAAAAACAGAGCATAAACCTTTATTTTTGGTTCTAAGTGGGAAAAGAAAAACCCTCTCTCCAATACCTGAGGTGTCATCATTTCGATGCCTGCCCTGCTGTTTTTGAATATTTGATTAAAGTGATGCTCACCTGTGTTAAAGAGTGTGCAAAACATTTGTGTTATCAAGGACATGCACAGAGGAAAACATGGGATTCCAGTAGATATCCAGGAGATATGAGTAATTATTCAGTCATACAAAAACAGATACATTAAAGTGTATGAAATAGTGTTTACTTTAAAAATAGCACAGTCAAATTATCAGTCCGGTCATACACATTCAAATCAGTCAATATCTTTCAATACAATAATAATATTACAAGCCTTTGTCTTACATATCAGACATACAGTATATAACAGCCAGCAGTGGGCTACGAGTCGGAACGCTAAATTGCGCTCGCCGCAGCGGCTCATAAGTTCTTGCGGGACCAGCGCAATTTTGTTGCTGCACCTGTGGAGGTAACAAAATTGCGCCCGTGTTTCAGTGAGGTTTTACCTGCAGCTCCGTGTGCGATTTTGCTACTTCCATAGCTGCAGCAGCAAAATCGCACTGGTCCTGCAAGAACTTACGCACCACGGCAGCAAGCGCAATGTAGCGTTCTGGCTCGTAGCCCACCACAGATAACAGCTTACAAATACAGCAAACTATCAACAAAAACATAGAGCTTACTACATCAGTCACAGTGAATCATCAGAAAGAACACAGAGAGAGATTCATGCTTTCTGCCTCCCACTTATGGCAATTTGCAACACCACCTCTTAAAGCTATAGAACTTCAATACATACAAGCATTCATTGTTAGTTTGTTTATATATTGTAAACCCAACTGTCTTGAACATAGTACTAACAACTTTAATCTATAGCAGAGGTCTCCAAACTTAGAGCAGAGGTCTTCAAACTCAGAAACGTTAAGACTTGTGGACTTCAACTCCCAGAATTCTCCAGCCAGCTATGCTATGCTGGGATTTGAGGTCCACAAGTCTTAAAGTTGCCAAGTTTGAAGACTCCTGACCCATAGCTTATGATAATAGTTGTCATGTGGAAAATAAAATAAAAACACTGCTAAGGAGACATAGCCATTAGCAAGGTAGAGGCACTTGGTGTCAGAAATGAACTACAAATGAAAATAGCTTCCTTTCAAAAAATATATACTGCCATGATTGTTAAAATAAGTCAGCCACAACTGTTGTGGAACCAGAGCAACAAGGAAAAGAAAGGAATTCCACCAAAGAGTCAGAAGGAATTCAAGAGGCAAGCAGATGTTACAGTAACACTTAAGATAGAGAATTTACTGTGACACATCATGTACTTTACATATTTCAAAACTCAATAAAAAGGAATTGTATGCATATAGATATAGAAAGAAAAAAGATATATTCATGTTGTACTAGATCAAGTTTCCTACATATAAGGTAATTTATAATGATGTGAATATTGGCTAAGGGCACTTTTTGGTGGTACTGCATTTTTGCAGTTGTCATAATCTTGAAACAAACTCATTCTGAATTGTATGGGGTGTAGTATGGGAAGCCTTCTTCACAAGAACTAGCACTTTTGGGTCCATTCCAATGCTTGAGCTTAAGCAGAGACAAAGACTTGGAAAATAACTTACTTAGTCATTATGCTCCACTTTTAAACCTCTGTCCCAGAGAAATTTGCCTGGAACCCACCTTACCTTTTTTTGTCTGCTATTTGTCCAAAAATTAAAATGCTCTCTGTTTTATAATTATTTTACATCTCTAATCAATTTTTACTAACTTCTATGCTGAACCTCCTCTGCTTTGCATCTTTTATATGTATTTTGCAAAAAAAATACATGTTTTCTAGTTTAAAATATACATTGTATAGGGCATTTTTCTACAGCACCAATTAAAAATTACAATATGTTAAAACACAGAGATATAAATATTCTGAAAAATGTCTCCTTTATTTATGGTGGAAGAATTTACTAGGCTCCAGTTCACTTCCAGCTTGCCTCCCTATCGTGTTTTATAGTAATCCCTCATTTTTCGCGGGGATGCGTTCCAAGACCACCTGTGAAAAACGAATTTCCATGAATAAAGGAAATATATATATATTTAAGTATTTAACGAGTATTTGCACTTTTAAAACCCACACTTTTAAACAGTCATTGTATAATGTTTCTCAGCTGGAACTACATGTGGTATCCTACCAGTTTCTTTAATAGAGTACAGTAGTACTGTAGAAGAATTTTATGAATTTCTAATGGATTTAAAATTTTCAATGGATTTAATGGATTTAAGCCCCCTTTGAAAACCTGTGAAGTGTCGAATCCACAAAAGATGAACCGCAAAGTAGCTAGGGATTACTATATTTCTTTTTTAATAGTAATTTAAGAAGCTGAGAGCCAAAGCAGGATTATAGCCAAAGCAGGACTACTGGACAATGGAGAATCACAATTATTTCAACCACCCCAAATTTTGCTGAAGTACCATATTTTTCGGAATATAAGACACACCTTCCCCCTCCCCCAAAGAGGATGGAAATATTGGTGCATCTTATACCCCAAATGCAGCCATTTTTGTTGTCCCGACGTCCCCTCCTTCCCCGCCTGCAAAGAGCTCTTGGGTGCTGGGAAACGGCAAAAATACCTTTGTTTTTGCAAAAAAATGGACTCTTTTTCAGCCATTTTTTCATAAAATGGGGTGGGGAAATAGTCTGGGGAGCCTGCAGAGTGCTCCTGGAGACTGGGGGAAGGCAAAAATGCCTCCATTTTGTGAAAAACGGGATAAAATGGCCTGTTTTTTACAAAAATAGGGGCATTTTTGCCATTCCCCCCAGTACCCAAGAGCTCTCTGCAGACTTCCCAGATCCTTTGCCCACCCCATTTTTGTAAAAAGGGACCAAAAAACAGCCCATATTGGGCTGTTTTTGCCTTCTAATTATCCCATCTAGCATGACTGGAGGAGGAATTCTGGGAGTTGAAGTCCACTAGTCTTAGAGCTGTCAAGTTTGGAGACCACTGGGTTAGAGGTGCATTGGTATTCAAACAAGTTTAAGACTTGTGGACTTCAACTTCCATTCATGAACTAACATGACTAGAGGAAGAGTTCTGGGAACTAAAGTCCACATATCTTAAAGCTGTCAAGTTTGAAGTTTGTAAGAAGTGTACGTAGTTGTAAAAAATATACATGTTTGTAAAAAGTATTCTGCTGCACTGGTATTTTATTAAATAATATATTACTACACCATTTGCTCAGAATATTTTTTTTCCTTGTTTTCCACCTCTAAAATCTAGGTGCATCTTATACTCTGAAAAATACGATACATGAGAATCCCCAATAGGAAAGAGACTCAGAGAATGAGTGTCCTTTTTGGCTGAAATAATGGCATACAGTAGGCAGAAACAGAAAAATGGAATGAAGCAGACATTTTGGACACAGAAAATTATGGAGAAATGTGTGGCTGATTAGAACATGGACTAGGACAGGTTGTGTCAAAATCAAGGCCTAGAGGTGCTTAGATCTGGCCTGCGTGGTCACCCTGGAAACAGTGAAGGACCAGCCCACAATACCTCTGCCAGCAAAAACAGATCTTGTATGTGGCCCTCCAGAGCTCCATTTTCACTGGCAGAGGGCGGCAGAAAGCCGTTGCAGCTGAAATGGAGCTCAGGAACCCATTTTTGTTAGAAGAGTGCTCCCCCCCCACAGGCGACCCTGACCCGAGTGACATCAAGCTGGCCACCCCCACCCTGGCCATGCCCTCCCCCAGCCCCCCAAGCTCAAACACAACCCTGATGTGGCCCTCAATGAAACCCCTGAACTAGGAGTTCTATTTAATTCATTTTTCTCAATTCAATTGCATGGAAATATGTAAAATGTTTTTAATGTAATTGATTTGACCTTATTGAAAGTATTCTTACGCTGTTGCTTGGAGTTGTTGTTGTGTTTTTTGCTCTGGGCACTTCTGAAATCACAAAATGCTGCAGAAGCATTTATAGTAAGATCAGAATGCCTATTTAAAACTCATTGTAGGTGTTTCAAACTTGTTTCAAACTTTTTAAGTCTGTTTAGCACAGCACTACAAATAAAGAGCTTTGTCTATAAGTCCTTGTTCCTATATTTATGTTCCTTCTGTAGCCATAAAATCTGACTCAGGTCATAAGACCAGAGCATGTTCTGAACCAGAGAAATGTTGTGGAAGTGGGGGCAAGGAATGAAAAAGAAGTGTCTTAGATATCAACAGTACAGAATGTGTGAAGTGCTGATGGGGGGGGGGGAACAAGTCAAGTGTCCCAATAAAAGTTCCATGTCAGTTTGGCTCTAAATTATCTTAATGTTCTTATTTCTGCATCTTAATACAGACATGCCTTTATTTTTCCCTTATATGCTTGCAAAGCCTTTGATGCTCTGTTCTTTATTTTAGCATTTTGCCTGATTCTTACATGGACTAGCTAGTCATGAGCTGCCTTAGTTCATGATAGTTGCCAGACCCAGGTACATGTTCTCCTAAATGTTTAGTTTACCTACACTACATAACTAAATCTGTCTTGCAATAAACCAGATTATCATTGGGAGGCAGCAAAGATAGAGGAAAATCTAATACTTAATTTTTCCTAGCAACTGTCCAGATTTTTAGAGTCTGATAGTTTATCTCTTTAATTAAATTGCAACACCAACAGGTTGTGAAAGCATTGCCATATATATTAAACTAAATACATAAAAAGAGAACAGAGTAATTGAAAAGGTAATGCAGTCCTAAATCTGTTACCAATAGACCATACTAAACATAAGAAGTTAATATGTCAGTTGACCTGCGCTAAAAATGATGGCAATTTAATTCCATGCCTTCTACTTAACAAGAACTCCTGTCTCTATAGTGAGTAATTCCAGAATTCGGGGAGATGTAATGCAGGCACTGAATTGACCTTAAAGAGTTAAATTAGGCAACATAATAACTCTACTGGCTGCACTACATTCTTTGCGAGAGGTATTGCTATATTCTCCAAATGAATGTACTTCATCTTACCTTTACCCCATTTTATTCAGTCTGTTGTACAGTGAGGGCCTATTATTCTCAGTGAAGAGTTTAATTTAAGCCATATAAAAAGATATTGGGTGATGCAATAAAAGTGCACCAAACAGCAGATTCTGCAAACCGATGTCAGAGCATGGCATTTTAAATTCAGGTGGAGTAAATAACTACCCTTCAATCCTTTTTAAGGGTATTTCATTCAATTCCCTTACATCCTTATCAATTTTGAAGGCACCAAATAAGTTTAGTCTTCTCTGGGCTATTTGGAGAAGAGCTGTTTCCTTGGTTTTCCTTTATGTATTCATTAAATATATAGGCTGGCCAACTCCTCTCCTTGCTCTATTTCTGCAAATATTGAAAATTTTCCAAGAATCTTAGTATTTGCCTCTTATTTATCAATTTAATCCTCTTGGTTGCGTAATAACACTGAGCTGGAGTTCTGCATATTCCGGTGCTTAATATGTTATAAAGCTGTTCTGAAGGGTATAGTTTATTAATCTGAATTGCAAAAATCAAGATGACTACTAGATAACAACAAAGAAATTTATACATGTATGTATGTATGTATGTATGTATGTATGTATGTATGTATGTATCTATGTATCTATGTATGTATCTATGTATCTATGTATGTATCTATGTATGTGTGGAGGGGGTCAAGGCCAGAGTGTGTTATGTATGTGATTTAAGCAATAACTCAAATGCTATATTTTTATTTATTAACAATATTGTATTTATATTCTCCAAGATAGCTATGAAAATAAAACAAATAAATGGAAGTTACAAGGCACAAAAAGCACTACGGAAACAGTAAGATTAAAACTGAACCCATCAAGCTCATTTTGTCTAAAATTGAAAGGAGAATAGGCGTTGATTGCTTACCTGAACGCCTCTTCTCGTACGGTGAGCGGGTACAGCAGTCACATGGGTTGCTCATGTCCAATCCGGTGGAACTGAGCCTAGTATTAAAAAAGCTTGCCGGATCCGCCCCTTCCCCAGAATTCGCGAATCCATAGACTAGGCTCAGTTGTGAAGCTCTGTAGTGTTCAACTCTCATTGTTAGAGGAAGAAAGATATAGAAAGGTAAAGAAGACACATACAAGGGCGGGAAGTGACTGCTGTACCCGCTCACCGTACGAGAAGAGGCGTTCAGGTAAGCAATCAACGCCTATTCTCCGTACTGAAGGAGCGGGTCCAGCAGTCACATGGGACATACCCAATAGATGGTCCCTAGGGTGGGATTAGATTGCTATCGTGTGAGATAACGGATTGGAGTACCCTTCTGCCGAAGGCAGCGTCCGCTGAAGCGTAAGAATCAATCTTGTAGTGCCTGATGAAGGAATTTGGCGAGGCCCAAGTGGCTGCTTTGCAGACCTCCTCCAACGGGGCTTGAGTCGCCCAAGCGGCCGAGGTGGCTGCGCTCCTGGTGGAATGCGCTGTGATGTTCCTTGGAACTGAGAGGGAGGCCGACTCATAGGCCTTAGATATAGTCCCTCTGATCCAACGGCCTATTACTGTTGAAGACACTTTGGCCCCCATGACTCTGGGATGATAGGCTACAAAAAGTGCTTCTGACCTCCGAAAGGGTCCTGTGCGTTGGATATAGATTCTCAGCGCTCTGGTGAGATCCAGGGTGTGCCATCTAATTGCCAAGGGATGGTCTCGTTGGAGGCAGAAGGAAGGTAGGACAATATCCTGAGATCTGTGGAACATGGAACTGACCTTGGGTAAGAAGGTGGGGTCCAGTCGCAAGACTACCTTGTCCTGATGGAATTGGCAAAGGTCCTGCCTGATTGAGAGGGCAGCCAGCTCCGAAATGCGTCGAGCAGAGGTAATAGCCACCAGGAATGCTACCTTAAAGGATAGGTACCTGAGGGACGCCGATTTTAGGGGTTCGTATGGTGCCTGCGTGAGGGAATGGAGAACCCGTGGCAAATCCCATGATGGGTACCTGTGGACCTTGGAAGGTCTGAGGTTGGCTATGCCCTTGAGGAATTCCTGAACTTCAGGGAAGGATCGGAGAGGCTGTCTGCGGGGACCTCCTAGGACAGATGAAATGGCTGCCAGATGACGCCGGAGGGTGCTGGTGGAAAGTCCTTTATGGAAGCCTTGCATAAGGAAGGAAATTATTCTGTGTATGGGGATGCACAGAGGGGAGAAACCTTCCTGTAGACACCACTGGTGAAACTTGGACCACGTGTGGTCGTAGATTCGATTGGTCGAACCCCTTCTGGCCTTTAAGATGACCTCCACTGAATCGGGGTCATGACCACGCAGCTCTAAATCTCTCCTGATAACAGCCAGGCGGTGAGGTGGAACCACTCCGGGTCTGGATGGAAGGAGGCCCCCTGCCGCAGCATATCCCCCGAAACGGGGAGTCGCCAAGGGTCCTGGACGGACAGCTGTTGGAGATCCGCGAACCAGGGCCGGCGGGGCCAGTGAGGGGCGATTAGGATTACTCGGGCCCTCTCGGTGAGGACCTTGTGAATCACGTCCGGGAGGATTGGAATTGGAGGAAATGCGTAGAGTAGGCCTGGAGGCCATGGACTCCGGAGGGCATTGATTGCTTCCGCTCCCGGGGATGGAAATCTGGAATAGAAGCGAGGGAGTTGGGCGTTCGCATTGGTCGCGAAGAGATCCAGAATTGGTAGGCCGAATCTGAGGGTGATTTGATGGAACAGGTCTTGATGGAGGTTCCACTCTCCTGGGTCTATCGTTGCCCGGGATAGCCAATCCGCCTGGACGTTGAGACTCCCCGAGATGTGATCGGCTAGGAGCGACTGGAGATGTTTTTCCGCCCAAAGGCCCAGCTTGAGGGCCTCCCTCATGAGAGCCTTGGATCTCGTGCCCCCCTGTCTGCAAATGTGGCTTTTCGTGGCAATGTTGTCGGTGAGAATGAGAACGTGCCGGTTGGGAATGCGAGGAGAGAAATGCTTCAGAGCCAGGGAAACGGCTCTTAACTCTAGCCAATTGATTGGCCTGGAAGCTTCCTCCGGGGACCACGTGCCCTGGGCTATCATCCCCTGGGCGTGGGCGCCCCATCCCGATAGACTGGCATCTGTGGTGATGACAAATTGATCCGGGCACCTGAACGGGGATCCTCTGTCCATGGCCGGAGACTTCCACCACTTGAAGGATCTGCGAACACTCAGTGGGATGACAATGCGTCGATTTGAGTTGCTGTGCCCTGATCTCTGAAAAGGTAACAGGAGCCACTGGAGTTCCCTAGCATGAAGGCGAGCCCAGGGAATGATGCCTATGCATGACACCATCTTCCCCAAAAGGGAAGATAGAGTGACTATGGAAACTGAAGAATTAGATAAAATGTTAGAAATTAACTCCACTATACTGAGTTTTCTCTCGGGAGAGAGAAAAACCTGGGAGGATTCTGAATCAATAATGGATCCCAGGTGAGAAATGGATGTGGAGGGTTGGAGGTGGCTCTTATCAAAGTTGATGGAAAATCCATGGTCCTGAAGGACTGACATGGTGACAGAAAGGTCTGTTTTCACTTTCTCTAGGGAGTTCCCATGAATTAAAATATCATCAAGATAACATAAAATGTGGATGGGAAACGCCCTGATATAGGCCGCCAGGGACCCCAAGAGCTTTGTAAAGACCCGAGGGGCCGAGGAAAGGCCAAATGGCATCGCCCTATACTGGAAATGCCTGCCTTGAAAGGAAAAACGTAAAAATTTTCTGTGGCATTTGGCTATAGGAATGTGAAGGTAGGCCTCAGTGAGGTCTAAGGAGACCATGAAATCTCCCGAGTGAATGGCGGCCAAAATAGAAGACAAGGAGTGCATCTTAAACTTCCTATATTTGATGAATAAATTTAGTTTCTTTAAATCCAAAATAGCTCTCCAACCTCCGGAGGACTTTGGAACCATAAATAGGATGGAGTAAAAACCTAGGCCCTTCTGACCGGAAGGGACCGGTTGAATGGCTCTGATGGACAATAGATGAGAAATGGCCTCCTCCATACGGTTACAATCTGAGGATGACCTGGGAGAAGGACAGGAAATAAAACGTTTAGGGGGAGGAGAAATAAATTCTAAAAGAAGGCCTGTTTGAACAGTGTCAATGACCCAAGGGTCCTTGGAGGTGAGACGCCAATTAGAGGCGAAATGAGCTAGGCGCCCCCCTATGGGAATAGAGGTAGGATTACCATCTAGGTTTTTTTGAAGCCCTGTTAGAGGAAGCTCCCCTTTGGAAGCGAAACCCTCTGCCCCTGGAGTTCCTACCTTGGGAACGAAAGCGGGGGGAATACTGACCTGGAGATCTCTGGTAGGAAGCCGCTTGATCTTGCTGGCGCCCTGGGCGACGAAAGGACTGCGTTTTGGTAGCCTTTTTTGTGGTTGGACCCAAAACTTTCTTCTTGTCCGTGGTTTCCGTGAGGAGTGGATCCAGAAGATCACGGAAGAGAAGGTCGCGCTTTAAGGGACCCTGGGATAACTGCCACTTTTGGCGAACTCCCGCTTGCCAAGGGCGAATCCATAGGAGTCTTCTTGCCGTAGTAGAAGCTGCAATAGACTTAGCAGAAAATCTAGTAGATTGCAAGGTGGCATCAGCCACGTACTGGGCAGCTGCAAAAACCTTGTTGAAGTCTTGTTGACCTCTCAAGTCATCGGGAGGAATATGCTGTTGAAGTTGGCGAAGCCACAGCAGCATGGCTCTGGAGAAAAAGGAAGCCGCTGCAGAGCTTTTAGTGGCCCAGGAATCAGCGGTGAATCCTCTTTTGAGCATTTGCTCAATGCGCTTGTCCTCTGGGCGGAGGACTTCCTCCGCCTCGCCTGGCACAGCCGCTGCCGAGTGAAGAATCTTGACAGGTTCATCCGGTTTGGGAAAGGATAGAAGCTCTTCATAGGAAGAGGAAAGTTTGTACAACTTTCTGTCCTTGGTGGAGGGATTAAGGCCAGAGGCTGGAAATTCCCACTGTTTGAGTAAAGCATCTTTAAACAACTTAGGCATAGGAATTACCTCGTTATCCTCCTGTTCCTCTGTGAAGTAAGGTAAATTCTCCTCCGGGGGATCAGTGGAAGTGGAGGCTTGTTTCTCCTGGGCCGCTAATCCCGTAGAAATTCTAGCTTTGAGGAGGAGAGATTTGAATAATTGAGAAGGAAAAATAGTAATAGGAGGAGGAACCTTTATTTGGGATTCCTCATCATCTGATAGGCCTTGAAAGGCATCCTCATCATCCTCTATATCCTCATATTCATCCTGGGAGGAATCTGAATCATCCTGAATAGGAGCTCTGACCGCTGGGGGAGAACCCAAGGGGCGGGAGGAGCGAGAAGGAGGAAGAGGTAAGGGAAGCTCATTGATGGTGGAGAGTTTGGCATCAATGGCTTTGGACAACACAGCAAAAATAGACTGGAACTCAGGAGGTAAACTGGAAATGTCAGCAGAAATGGCAGAAGAATCCCTAAAGGCCTGGGAGGATCCTGGCTGGGGGGAATCTTCAATAATATCTGGTTCCTCTGGACCTATGCCCCATAGGTTAGGTTGGGGTCTGTCTAGGTTTGGCTCATCCAGAGATAACACAGGGACCCCAGAAGGAGGCAGACTAGAAGCCTCTGGGGGGTCTTGACTACTGATTACTTGGGCCTGCACTTTCAAACGTTTTGCTGATTTGTCATGGATTTTTTGTAGGGCTAGGTCCCTTCTCTTCTCGGCCCTGGTGACCTTGGTCGAGGGGCGGGCCCCTGGAGAAGAGGAGGAAGAGGCCTGGGGGATACTAGTAATCTCATCGCCTGTAGGCCTGGCCTCTCTGGGACCTTTAGTTGTGCCTCTCTTGGGAAAAGTAGCCATAGTCTGACAATTAACAGAAGACAAGGCTGAGCCAATAACTGAATAATAAGGAGAAGAATTTCAAGGACTTCCCAAGAGGAATGGATCCTGCTTCGAGGCCTCGAAGCTGCTGAAACTTGAGGACAATCTGGGCAAACCCAGAGTTCGTGCCCCCAAACCCAGCGGGGCCAGCCTCCCTAAACTTTATAATTAAGTAAACCAAGGCACTCTGGTTGGAGGCTTAGCCGGTGGAGAATTTAGCCTGGGACCCCCAAGGCCCGCTCCGGGATCCACGCGGTGGACTGAGGCCTACACGGCTGGCAGGGGGCCAACACGAGAGGCCTAGCTTTAAAAAGGGCGCGAAGGCCTTCGCGCCGAAAAAGATCGCTGCGTAAAATTTCTTAAAGGGGAAGCGATCGACTAAGTCCAGGAGACTAGAAGGCGTCTCACTCCGCAGGAGGTATTTCTTAAGCCCTTAAATATTTTTGTATACAATAAATAATCAATAATTCAATAGGTAAATACTTGCACCAGGACCTCCAGGCCAAAGGATTAGAAGAATCCACAAGCGGCCGCAGGAATCGTAACCGGCAAAACCGCCGGGGGAAAACGAAACCGCAACTTCTCCCAAGGAAAAAAGCCTAGCCGCTTTTTTTCTTTTTTTGTTTTAAAACGGCTGGCGCAATTAGTGCAAGTAAATAATTAAAGACAATAAATCTTACTACTTTTTGAAGGAAAGATCGAAGGGAAGGAGTTAGAATGTTGAACGAGCTATCACAATACAACCGCAGGATATGCGAACTGAGCGAATTCTGGGGAAGGGGCGGATCCGGCAAGCTTTTTTAATACTAGGCTCAGTTCCACCGGATTGGACATGAGCAACCCATGTGACTGCTGGACCCGCTCCTTCAGTACGGAGAAACTAAAAGGGCAAATGAATCTTTCAGATTTTTCTCAGTTTAAACCATCCCCTGAAGATCTTACAAATAGAAAAGGATATAAGAAACAGGCAAGTATTTCAAATGGCATACTGTACACCCCATTCAAGTAATTCCTTTGTCCAGAACTTTAAAAACAGTTTTGGTGGAGAGCACATAGAAGGAACTTAGCTCTGAGCTATGATAGGAACATTTCATCTGCTGAATTTTGCCAATTAAACCCTCTTAAAGAGAAAGGGAGGAGAACGTATCAGGAAAGACTTAATGAACTCAATCTGTATAGTCTGGAGGACAGAAAGAAAAGGAGGGACATGATTGAAACATTTAAATATGTTAAAGGGTTAAATAAGGCTCAGGAGAGAAGTGTTTTTAATAGGAAAGTGAACACAAGAACAAGGGGACACAATCTGAGGTTAGTTGGGGGAAAGATCAAAGGCAACATGAGAAAATATTATTTTACTGAAAGAGTAGTAGATCCTTGGAACAAACTTCCAGCAGACGTGGTTGGTAAATCCACAGTAACTGAATTTAAACATGCCTGGGATAAACATATATCCATCCTAAGATAAAATACAGGAAATAGTATAAGGGCAGACTAGATGGACCATGAGGTCTTTTTCTGCCATCAGTCTTCTATGTTTCTATATGATATTTCATTTCTATATGATATTTCATTTCAGACCAGTGGGTTACTCTGTGGCAAATAACCTTTCCTTAATTTAGTGAGAAGGGCTTCTTCCTAACCATGCTTACTTCGAAGGAAATGCTCTTTATTTTATTTTTGTAAAGACAGCATCCTGACATATGGTTCAAAAAGTACACAGCTCAAAAAAGAAATGATAAAAGGACAATGTAAACACAGAAAAATTCTAAAGGCATTAACAAAAATAAATGTTTATAATCCATCAGTTAAATGTTTCTCAGGTATAGAACATATCATTAGAACTCATCTTTATCCATTTTCATTTATCCCACAAAAATGTCCAAAGGGGAAAAAAATGGCAGTAGCTGCTTAAGATTTAAACAATAACAATAATTTCTCTAGAGGTTCCACAAATCTTTGCAAGACAGGAAGGCTTGAGGCAACATATATAAAAATAAAAGGGGGGGCAGTTAGGATTTGATTGTGAAGTCATGGCTGCCATTTTGAGTTTTTTTAAAAAACACCCTCCCTGATAGGGGAATATTTGAAATGAAGACCATCTGACTGAAAAAAAAGACTATATGAAGCGTCTTGTTTTACTGCTTCGTGGTTCTTTAGTTCTTTTTCCAAAGAAAAAAAACAGAAAACAGAATAACAAGAGTTGGAAGGGGCATTGGAGGTCTTCTAGTCCAACCCCCCACCCAGGCAGAAAGAAAACCCTACACCACCTCAGACAAATGATTGTCCAATATCTTCTTTAAAATTCCCAGTGTTGGAGCATTCACAACTTCTGAAGGCAAGTTGTTCCACTGATTAATTGTTCTAACTGACAGGAAATTTCTCCTTAGTTCCAAGTTGCTTTTCTCCTTGTTTAGTTTCTTGTCCTGCCCTCAGGTATGCTGGAGAATAGCTTGACTCCCTCTTATTTGTGGCAGCCCCTGAGATATTGGAACACTGCTATTATGTCTCCCCTGGTCCTTATTTTCATTAAACTACACAAACCCAGTTCCTGCAGCCATTCTTAATATGTTTTAGCCTCCAGTCCCCTAATAATGTTTGTTGCTCTTCTCTGTACTCTTTCTAGAGTCTCAACATCCTTTTTACATCATGGCACTATTTCAAGTGTGGCCTTACCATGGCATTATAAAATGGTATTAACGCTTCATGTAATTTTGATTCTATCCCTCTGTTAATGCAGTCTAAAACTATGTTGGCTTTTTTGGCTCATATTTGAATGGTTGTCCACTAGGACTTCAAGATCCCTCTCACAGTTACTACTGTTGAGCAATGTACCACATATACTGTACCTGTGCATTATGTTTTTCTTGCCTAAATGTAGAACCTTACTTTTTTCACCATTGAATTTCATTTTTTTAGATAATGCCCATTGTTCAAATTTGTCAAGATCCTTCTGTATTTTAAGCAAGAGTATCTTAAGGAGAGAGAGGGGAGAGGAAAAAAATGAGAGAGAAAGGAGAATTTCATTTTATTGTAGGAAGAAATCCTATCTTCAGTGCATGCAGATGTGGCCCATACTGTACAAAAGACCTCCAAATGATCTTCCAATTGTACATCTGTAAATTATATTAGCCTCTACTCCTAAGTAGGATGGGTCAATCCATTTGTACTCTCGGAGTAGAATTTCATGGCAAAAGTCCAGGGATGGGCCAATTATAAGTCTCCTTTCCATGTTAATTTTGCATGTTTCATCCATAAATCCATTCTGATCCCCATGTTAATCTGTATTTTAATACCCTCAAAACATGTACTTAAAAATATTACATGAATAGCTACCTCAATGTACAATTTGAGATTGGTGCTGAGAAGCACTGAGGTTTACAATCTGGAGAAACGCAATTCCAATTCATTCACACACAGAGAGAAATGAACAAGTACAGAAGTCTCGTTCAGAGTGACATTGTGATAAGCTGAACCTTCACTTCACCTTTCAACACACAGAGAACTTATTTTGTTTTTCTCCCAATTTGGCACTATGGAGATTCTGGGGATACATCTCCAAGAAATCTCTGATTAAGATGGAGACTCATAAACCTAACATCTCTGAAGGATGCCAGATTGGAAGAAAGAGACATAATTTGTTCTTCTGCTGATCAGTGCAATCATAAATAAAGTAGCCAAGAGTTATTATGTTTCTGTTGCAAAAATCTGGGTGACCATTAGATAGCATCAAAATATTACTTGTGTTTCCCTTTGTTGCTAATAGTTATCCTGAAGTTTGTGGCCCAGATCTGACAGCCCTAAATTAAATACATTGCTATTATTTGTTCATGCAGCATTATCATATACGTTTTCAGTGCAAAAAAAGGGGAGTTGAGCAATCCCTATCCTATCACTAAATAAACCAGACAGAGGAAAACAGGCCACAGATTGAAGGGATAGAGCTTTCCTGATTGTCTCTGGAGCCAGCAAGAATGTGGCAAACAGCTACAAAAGCTGGAGGAGATGTCTCACAGTTCTGAAACAAAATTTAACTAACAATTTCCCTTCCTGCATCTCTTCTTCCAGATATTTAATTTAATTTAATTTCTTTGGTTTATAAGCCACCCTTCTCCAAATGGACTCAGATATTCCAAGTTGGAAAGCTCCTTCTTTTCATAGAGTTCAAAATCAGGCCAGCATATAAAGCTAAAATTGAAGCTTAAATAAGCTTTATCGCGTTCTTAAACCAGAGACCTTGGAGTGCTCATATCCAACAATCTAAGTGTTACAGCCCACTGTAACAACATTGCCAAAAAAGCACTAAGAGTTATTAATCTAATCTTACGCAGCTTCTTCTCTGGCAATATTACACTACTAGCCAGAGTTTACAAAACATTTGTTAGACCAATTCTGGAATACAACTCACCTGTCTGGAATCCGCATTGCATAACAAACATAAATACAATTGAGAGTGTCCAGAAATATTTCACAAGAAGAGTCTTTCACTCCTCTGCTCACAACAAAATACCTTACTCCACCAAACTTGAAATACTGGGATTAGACAATTTACAACTACGTAGTTCATAAAATCACATACCAAAATGTCCTTCCTGTTAATGACTACTTCACCTTCAACTGCAGCAATACACGAGCACATAATATATTCAAACTAAATGTAAACCTGTTCAAACTCGACTGCAGAAAATACGACTTTAGTGTGATCAATGCCTGGAATGCAGTACTTGACTGGTTTCTTCCCCAAACCCCAAACACTTTAACCTTAGATTGTCTACAGTCAATATCTTCCTGTTTCTAGGAGGTCTGTAAGGGGCGTACATAATAGAATAGAACAGAGTAGAATTCTTTATTGGCCAAGTGTGATTGGACACACAAGGAATTTGTCTTGGTGCATATGCTCTCAATGTACATAAAAGAAAATATAGATTTGTCAAGAATCATGATGTACAACACTTAATGATTGTCATAGGGGTCAAATAAGGATGAAGAAACAATCAATATTAATAAAAATCTTAGTATACAAGCAACAAGTTACAGTCATGCAGTCCTGAGTGGGAGGAAATGGGTGATAGGAATGATGAGAAAAAAACTAGTAGAAATAGAAGTGCAGACTTAGTAAAAAGTTTGACAGTGTTGAATTATTTGTTTAGTAGAGTGATGGCATTCGGAAAAAAAACTATTCTTGTGTCTAGTTGTCTTGGTGTGCAGTGTTCTGTAGTGACGTTTTAAAGGTAGGAGTTGAAACAGTTTGTGTCCAGGATGTGAGGGGTCAGTAAATATTTTCACCGCCCTTTTTGACCATTATGCCTACAGTTCCTGTCCTACTGTCCTATTGTCCTTTTTAATCATTACTTTTTACTTATGTTTATACAAACTACTACTATCCTATACATGCTTCACAAATAAATTAAATAAATGAATAAATACCTTTGATAACTCACTTTAATTGGAACAAGCAAAGTGTTTGCATTGCAGAAGCTACACAGTCAGAGGACTTAGACACACGTATACCCAAAGTCTAATCCCAGAGGCCAATTAAGATATGCTTTATTAATTATTTTTTTCAGAGAAAATATTACTGTGCTTAGGAATGTTCAAAATCTATGCATCAAATAAGGAAGTATTTAGAAAAAAATGGCAATGTATTCAAACTTTTAAAGCAATTCAAATAACACTGGACTTTTGGTTTCTCTCTCTCTCTATCAAAGTTGATGGTGTTAAAAATTGGCCTCAGGCCCACTGAAGAAATCCACTGTCAAGCAGAACAGCCTACTCCTCCCTCTGTTCTTTCTTCCTGCTGCCTGCTGTTCAGATGCCCTCTCTCTCAAAGCTATTTAACACCCCAGCAGTAAGAAAATGCAGCAGCCTCTCTTGTGGGTAGTAGTGGCAGGCTAGATGTAAAGGAAATGAACAAGCAAGTATGAGAATGTCAAGATCCACTTGCTCTCCACAAGAAAGCAATAAAAGAGAACATTCCAGTTAAGATTTCTTAAAGAGAAAGGACTCGATCAGGGACAATATTGTAAATAAAGTGGTCTCTGTCAAAAGTCCCCTTCTGGAGTGCTGCCTTATGGCTTTCCTTGGCTCTGAAACAGAGGTCTTCAAACTTGGCAACTTTAAGACTTGTGGATTTCAACTCCCAGAATTCTCATAGCTGGCTGGAGAATTCTGGGAGTTAAAGTCCACAAGTCTTAAAGTTGCCAAGTTTGAAGACCCTGCTCTAGAATTTTTGCCTTTGTGGTTCCTTCCTACCATAAAAATAATAGTAGTACAATTATAGTTCATTATGGTTTTTCAGTATTTCATTTATTCGTTTAGTCGATTTATATGGCAGCCCACCTTAGCAAGTGATTTTAGGCAAAGAACAGAGTTAAAATGAAACAATTATAAACATTTCAAAATTTTAAAAAACAACATCAACCCTGTTCAATAGATAAGGAAAGAGAAAGCAAAGGAACAGAAATAATAGAGGTATTATTTTGTAATAATAATAATAATAATAATAATAATAATAATAATAATAAGAAGAAGAAGAAGAAGAAGAAGAAGAAGAAGAAGAAGAAGAAGAAGAAGAAGAAGTAATAAGAGCTAATTTGGTCAAGAGATTAAGGCACCAAGCTAAGAAATCAGAAGACTGTGAGTTCTAGTCCTGCCATGAAAGCTAGTTGGCTTTGGGACAGTCAATCTTTCTCAGCCCATGATGTTAGGCTTTAAAGACAAGCTGGTCAGTCAGTTCCTGTCACAATGGATTAAGACTTGGTTGATGAAAAAAATGGAGTCATAAGATACTAGAAAGAAAACAAAGATGACTAGTAACCACCTGTTTCTGATGTAATTACATCTGTTGTATTCTGAATTGCAAATTCTACTAAATTTTATGCTATCTAGATTACAAAGAAGGTTAACAGTTTGATGTTCAAGTTGTATACATTCCTTACCTATTTTTTACTAAATACTACAAAAATAAATTGTTGTTGTTATTTATTTTTTGATTTGATTTGATTTGAATGCCACCCTTCTCCGAAGACTCGGGGCGGCTCACAGGATACATACAGACACAGAAATAAACTCATTTTCATTCTTCCTGATTTTAGGCCCATTGTACCTAATGGATACATTGGTCCTCCTCTTCTAGTTTGCAGCAATGAAATTTTGGGCTACAGTTTGCCAATGGAATTTGCAGGCAAATCACTGTGGAACTTGCAACAAATGTGTGAATTTGGATTTGCTTTCTTGTAATACTTTGGGATTGAGAGGATTTTTCATTGTCCTGGCTGTTCTGACTATGATGACATCTTGGTTCTCCAAAAATTACAATAAGTAGAATTTAAAAAAAATGGCAACCATTCCTCTTGAATAATGAATTAATCAAATAATAGGTAATTAGAAGGCAATAGTTACCATTTTCAGAATTGGTTGGTTTATTAATTTTTTTGTTTGATTCATTTTTTTGTATATGGTTTCTATAAATACATAAGGATCAAAAGAGATCATATTAAATATATATTATACACGATATACTAAACAGTTGCAGTAAATTCTAAACACATTCTATTATTAAAAATCAGTTTAGCCTTCCCCGTTCTGGTGCCTTCCCTGTGTTCAAAATTCAGGATCAATTTTCCTTAAAATATATTGCAAAAGTGATTTGCAGCTTTCAAATATTAAATTGAACGTCCCCAAATGCTTTATCAGTACTATTAATACGGTAGTTCCTAATTAGGTAATATTTTCCAAATGGTTATACAATTTTACTAATAAGTTCTTTTTATTTGTTTTTGGTTTTTTTGTGATAAACTTGTTCCCAGTTTATAAAATTCTAGTTTTGGCCAGAACATATAAAAATGTGTTTTTCTCATTTCCTATTGGATTAGAAATAACCACTGGATCTGACCAATCCGTAAATCTTGGAACAGAAGGAGAGAATCAGAATAGATTTCCATTTCTTCAAGATAGAGCACATAGTTCAGAACAGATCCACCATGAGGCTTATACAAATCTACATTAATAAAGAAAACAACAAACTAGTTATGGGGATATTTATTGTTTACTTTTTCATAAAACATCCCTCACGCTAGAGGAAAAGGGGGGGAAAAGCATTCAATTTTCTGAACTATTTGAGACTCATTTATTTTACTCAGAAGATCAGCAAATTAATCTTGTCATATTTCTTTCACAAGCCCAATCATTCCATTTTACTTCACAGAGAAAGGAGGAAAAAGAGAATTTATTCCACTGCTCTTTCAAAACTCCAACATCTCTCTGAAATTCAATACAATGTTTTTGACAGACATCTGTGATGTTTAATATCACATCGAAGCACTCTAAACCTTGATTTTTTTCACACTTCTATTACATGCTAAAAATTATCCCTTGGTGGAAATGTTTTTCCACTAATTTTACTATTTTCATCCTAACTACTTAATATCTTCTTTCTTCATACAACTTTGTCCCCTGCCCCTCCTTTTTAATTATTCTCCTTTGAAGATGTCAGACCATTATAATGACTAATCTTCTGAAGAGATGCATCTCGAATCAACTGTAATCCATAACTCCCTATAACAGGGGTGTCAAGCTCTATTTCACTGAGGGCGGCATCAGGGTTGTGTTCAGGGAAGGGCTACCAAAATTTTTATTACCATACTGTGGGCGTGGCTTATGCATTTTCTTTCCAGATCTTTCAGTGCAAATTGGGTGCTCTGGGGTGGAGCTCCATTTTCGCTACCCCACTGCATTTCCCCCCCCCCACATCCGGGCAGTAGCCCACCCCTGGTTGTGTTTGACCTTAGAGGGGCCGGGATGTGTGGCCAGGGTAGGTATGGCCAGCTCAACATCACTCATATTGGGGGCACCTATGGTGGCCAAGTGCTACCGCAGGATTTCCCTCAGAGCCCCCCCTTCCCTTATTATAATCTCCTTCCTTCCTTCCTTCCCCCCTCTTCCTTTTTTTTTCTTCCTTGCTCTCTTCCCATCTTTTTCTTTGTCCTTCCTCTTCCCACTTCTCTTTTCCTATCCCTTCTTGGATGCTCAAATGCAAAAGGAGAAATATTTTAGTTTATTTTGTTAGCCCTCTGCCAGTGAAATTGGAGCCTGGGGGAATCATGCACAGCGTTTTCGGTCCTTCACTGTTTCCAGGGCCTTGAGTTTATTTATTTTTATTTATTTATTTTGTCCAATACACCATAATACACAATAAAGTTTATAGAGGATAGTAGAGAAGAAATACGAGATATAGGAGAGACTATAGGACAGGGGATGGAAGGCACTCGTGCACTTATGCACACCCCTTACTGACCTCTTAGGAATCTGGAAAAGTTAACCGTGGATAGTGTAAGGGTAAAGTGTTGGGGGTTAGGGGATGACACTTCAGAGTCCGGTAATGAGTTCCACTCTTTGACAACCCGATTACTAAAGTCGTATATTTTACAGTCAAGTTTGGAGCGGTTAATATTAAGCTTGAATCTGTTGTGTGCTCTTGTGTTGTTGTGGGTGAAGCTGAAGTAGACAGGCAGGACATTGCAGCATATGATCTTGTTTTACGCACCTGCCCTATGAGAACCACTGACTATTATTGTTGTTGTTCCTGCTGTTGTTTTGTTGGCTGTCCATTTTACCTGAGGTTATCCCCAACTCTAAGAAGAAAAGGCAAGCCATGGTAATTCAACTGTGAATATGCTATATTATTTCTGTTTTATTTAAACTTTCTCCTTTGACAGAATATCTCTGTCTGCCACAGCAATAAAGCTAAGCAGACATCAGCCAGACTATTCCCTGCTAGAAAATGATTGGAATACAATACTCAGGTATGACTAGGCTGGAGCCCCTAGTATCTATTTCACGGTTATGGTAACAATCCTATTTAGCCCTCTTTTTTAAAATATCTATGCAGGAATGATTAAGTTAGTAATAATTGCTGAAATTATTTTAATGACTATTTTAATGACATTTTCATGACTGAAAATGACTCAGAACACCCCTCAGCTGTGTTCATTAAAGTACCCAATATTTTTGTCAAGCTTCTGTACAAGGCTAAAAGGAGAGGAAGCTGCTTTAAAGAGATGAGTTCTTAGCATCAACTGCTATGACATCCTAAACAGCAAAGCTACTTTATTGAATAGCAGGAAGAAGCTGCATTCATGACAGGTCCAAAGCATGACTTTCAAATATTTTTCAAAGCCGTGTTACTGATATGAGTTAAGTCAGTGTTTCCCAACCTTGGCAAGTTGAAGATATTTGGACTTCAACTCCTAGAATTTCCCAGCCAGCAAATGCTGGCTGGGGAATTCTGGGAGTTAAGTCCAGATATCTTCAACTTGCCAAGGTTGGGAAACACTGATTTAAGGTGCTGCAAAAGATAAAAAATGCAAGATATTATTAATAATGCCATTATAAAAGGAAAACATAGATCATGCCATTAATACATCCAGTGTGACTCAAAATGATATATATTTTTTGTTATAGGGATGAACAGCACTTCATTAAATATTAAAGAAAAATAGGTGTTTTGAAAGTGCATGTATATATTGGTTTGAGGGCCACTCTGCTTGCCAATTTGCTTCTGGGGTGCTTCGGCATCCTAGTTGTAATCTATAAAGTCCTTCAAGGCATAGAGCTTGCCTCCAACAGTATCTGCCTGGGCAATTCAGTCTTGCAGGATTGGCATATTCTAGATTCCTTGATTACACAGTATCATCTGGGAGTCAACCTATTCTCCAAAGCACCTGAGGGTAGAACAAGAAGCTATGGGTGGAAACTAAATAAGGAGAGAAGTAACTTAGAACTAAGGAGAAATCTCCTGACAGAACAACTTAGAACAAAATTTCCGACAGTTAGAGCATATGAATCTAATAAACTTAAACTTAATTAACCAGTGGAACAGCTTGCCTCCAGAAGTTGTGAATGCTCCAACGTTGGAAGTTTTTAAGAAGATGTTGGATAACCATTTGTCTGAAGTAGTGTAGGGTTTCCAACTTAAGCGGGGGGTTGGACTAGAAGACCTCCAACTCTGCTGCTGCTGCTGTTTGTTTTGTTGTTGTTGTTATTATCATCATCATTATTATTATTGTGGGAGCGCCTGCCCTCTCGAGTGACATTTCCCTCCAAATCTAGATGGTTCCACATTGTCCCTCGCCAAGAACCATGAAGGCTTTTGGCAATGAGATCCTTTGCTTCATTCCATCTCATTTGTCATTCTTGCCATATTATATCTTTGTTTTCCTTTTGGTTGATTTGATTGTAATTTCTTTTATACCTTATTTTGAGAGCAGGCAATAGAATTTCATTTTTAATGTGTGCCAGTGTGCTCACAATAAAATAAAGGACAAGGTTTATCTTATTTTATCTATCTTATCTTTTCATTCTTCTGAGTTGCTCAGTGACATCAAGCATTAAATGGTGTGCATTATTTAATTAATAATAATAATAACCTCCCATGGCTGTGGGGCTCAAGTACTCTGAGGAAGATGATAGCTATATCAGAGAGTCAGCCATACTGCTTGGATCTCATCAAAGGAGTGTTTTTCCATAAACAACATGGTGAGATGTAATTTATAGAACCCCATACCAGATTGGTTGTTGCCAGGGTCAACAAGGAGTTGGAGTTCCTGAACATCTGGTGACATAGGACTCAGGACTGTTGACTGAGCAACCAGGGCCAGCAGCTGCAGGATTACTGGAAGAAAAGTTGTTTACCTATCACAATATACAAAGGTCAAAAACAAAGAAATAATGATTTGTTATTACGACTCAAGTCCAAGAAGATGAGATTATTTGGGGTGGGGGGAAGAGGACCATTCTGAAAAGAACAACATCCAGAATCAGAAATAACATAACATGGCCTAGAAGATAAACATCAATTTTATAATACAAAATAAAATATTCACTGAAGCAGAATTGGAAGATCTGCAAAGGTCTACCCAGGGCAAAGAAATCAAAGCCTTTCCAGAAGAAGCTCAGATTGTAGAGGCAAACCAAAGAGAGTCAGCAACAGTGGAAGCTACCATTGTTACTGAATTGTTTTGACTCCTAAACCAGGCATCCTTTCCTTAGAATGAACAAAAGCTTCTAACTAAAGCAGAAGACGGATTGAAAGAATAGAATAGCTGACCATGTAGAATAGTCAAAAGCAGATAAGGTTGCCTCCACTGAAGCTTGTTCCAAACAATCAGCACAAATATTAAAAGGTGTCAATTGTATAATGTCAAATATAAGCATTGGTTCACTGCAAGAAACCCATCAATTAATGTACAGCAGAGCTGCAGTTATAACTGGATGAAAAATTGACAAAAAAGAAAAGAAGTGCACCGCCACAATGGAAGATCAGGTCAGAAAATAAGATCAGAAGCTGAAGAACAAAATTAATGACTGATCATGGAGTCACCTAGAAAAATAAGGAACGATAATAAGGTGGCAAATAACAACTCTATCTAAAAAGATCCGCGGATAATGAAGCTCAAATTGCACACTAGAGGCAGAATTTCCAACTTCAGTTGATTCAGAAAGGTTTCTACCAATCCATCAATGGAGTCAACACTTGACAAAGAAGAAACAGTTCAGTTCTGGACACCAAAGAAATACAAATAGTCCTCAACTTATGACTGTAATTGAGCCCAAAATTTATGTCAAATGAGAAATTTGTTAACTGAATTTTGCCTCATTTTACAACATTTCTTAACACATTTGCTAAGTGGATCACTGCAGTTCTTAAATTAGTAACATGGTTGTTAAATGAATCTGGTTTCTCCATTGACTTTGCGGGTCAGAAGGTTGCAAGATCGCATGACCCTTGGTCAGAGCAACCGTCATGAATCACTTGGCAAGCATTTGAGTTTTATTCACGTGACCATGAGGATGTCGCAAGTTTGTGAAAAAATGGTCACTGGTCACTTTTTTCAGTGCCATTGTAACTTTGTCGCTAAACACACTGTGTAAGTCAAGGACTATCTATACAAGAATGCAGCTTGGATAACAATAAGAATAAAAAGAAACTAAAATGAAAGAACTAATAGTAACAGCAGAAATGGTGGAGGAAAAGGCAGAATATATCAAGAATTGGTAAAGATGAACTGCATGGTTTTCGATTGAAGTATCTGACTAGTCTGCACACATGGCAATAAGCACTTTAACACATATTGCAAGGAGGCATAACTGAAGATGGGATAACAATTGCCAAAATCTACCTTATAATGAAAGCTCCACCAAAAGGTGTTCCACCAGACAACTATAGACCAATCACTTGCTTTTAAATGGTACTGACTGGTATGGTACCTGATACAGTCCAACAGCGTCTATTTAAAAATAGGTTTTTTCCATGGAAAGGTAGGTTCCTCTCAGTAGCGATCCACTGGTAATGGATCACAATGAAATCACAGAACCAGATGGGTCAGTGATGGTCCATGGATGCTGCCAACTTTTTTTTTTAAAAAAAAATTGAACATTTTTTGGGGGGATTTTTTTTTAATTTTCTTCTGAGCATGCGCAGAAGCTGAATGTTCTGACCCACCTGCCGGACAAAGGAACACTGTACAAACAGCATCTGAACAAACCTTTTTTAAATAGTAATAGCTACTAATTATAATGATCTTTCTTAGCAGTTATTCTAAAGTAAAGGAAAGTATAAATCAGTCTTTTCAGTGCAAAGGCTGTTAATTAACCTTCTTAACAGCTGGCAACAGTCCAAACAAAAAGAACACAAGTCTGACAAGAGTCTTTCTGAAAACAGCAGATAATCTATACAGTCTTACTGTTGTTGGCAAAATGCCCAGGAGCAATTTGCAGGAAACTTGATGATTTTCAAACAGGAGTCGAACACGAGTTCTGAAGTCAAAGACAAGACATGGAATAAATGAAGTTATTTTCTGCAAATTCCTCACTTAAATAGGCTATGGGAGTGGTCAATTATCCCCAAGCCTTACTCCCGAGTAGACCTTCTACTGAGGAGCCATTCCTCCTTTTGGCAGCTCTGCGCATGCAGACATTGAGAACTACTTCTTCTTCTTCCTCTTCTTCTTCTTCCTCCTCCTCTTCTTCTTTTTCCTCCTCCTCTTCCTCTTCTTCTTCCTCTGCCTCTTCCTTCTCTTCCTCTTCTTCTTCTTTCATGGCACCCTATGGAGGTTCTGAAGACCCGGGCTGAATCCCTGCCTTTGACACCAAACCTTCTCCAGCCATCTCATTGTCCGACTCTTGGACCTGCTGCACAAGCCACTGGCGAATCACACTCCTAGCTGTCTGAATCAGCTACCAGCTGCACAGGCCGCTGGTGGGCCACAACACTTTCAGCACTGTGCATGCATCGTCATCCTGTTTTCAGGTGTTTTGGGGATGGGTTTTTTGGATTTTGGGGTGGAGGAAGCAAACTGGCAGCAGGGTAATTTAGAACCCACCCATTTCTACCTGAGCAGAAAATAAATCGTCCAAACTGGAAATGAACACAAGATAATTTCTTAATTGACAATATTATTCCAGAAAATTTCAAGAAAAGGAAGACCAACTTGAATGTAGTATGGATTGATTACAAGAAAGCTTTCCAGATAATTAGATAATCAAGTGCCTAGAAATAACAGGAGTCAGTAAAAACACCAGATGTTTTGTGCAAAAATCAATGGCACAATGGAAAACACAATTGAGGGACAATGGTTATAGACTGGAAGAGCAATCTCTCAAGGAGACTCACTATTAGCACAAGTGTTTGTCATTGCATTGATTCCTCTGTCAACCATACTGAACAAATCAGTATGGTTGGCTATCAAATATCAGAAACCCCTGCCACCTCTTTTATGGATAATCTGAAGCTCTATGGAAAAGCTACCTGAATCAGAATCGCTGCTCCATGCCAAGATATTACAATGGAGTTTGGACTGTAAAAATATGTCACTGTTACCATCGATGGGGAAAATATTAAAAACCGAAGGAATCCATATGCTCTGCAGAAATAACACAAAGAGTTTGGAGAAAGAACATCACTCCAAATACCTGGTCATCTTTCAAACTGACATCAAGCACATTGAAGTCAAGGAAGTTAAAAGAGAATGCATCATCAAGGTGAAAAGAAATCTTAAAATCCAAATTCAGCAGAGGAAGTATCATCAAGGCAACCAACATTTGGGCAATTCCAGTGATTGGATACATGGCTGGAATAGTGAACTAGACTTGAACAGAAATAATGTCCTGGATAAGAAGACCAGAAAAGCAATGACAATGAACCATGCCCTTCATCCAGTGATGTTGACAGACTCTATTTATCAACAAAAATAGGTGGATGTGGAATGTTTGAAACATACCAGACAGTTGACAAAGAAGAAAAGGGCATTGGAAGTATATTTGAAAGATAGTGAAGAAGATGCACCAGGAAGACTAGGAAGGGTCATTCAATCACCAGAAGGACCTAACTGGCCTACAAGAAAGAGCAAATAAAGAAAAGAAACATGGGAAGGCAAAGTTTTACTTGGTCAGTACATTAAAAAAAACTAGTAGATAACGCAAAATTCAAAAAAGAGATAAGAGGGTTAATTCTGGCTGCACAAAACCAAGTGAAAGAACAAATTCACACAAAGCCAGAATTAAGAAGACAACAAGAGACAGCAAATGCTGTTTCTGCAAAGAAGTTGCCTTCGCGACTGGCTCTCCAATGACCGACAAGCACACCCGAACCGGGAACATTTCACCCCCCTGATTTAACACCATCAAATCTGCCGATCCCAGGTGCTCGTGAAGGACTTGATAAGTGAATAAAAATGCCAAATCCAGTCTAAGCATCTGATGCTGTGATCAATCAATCATCAGCATAAGTACAGTAACAGTAGTAATAATAGCAGTAGTAATAGTCTGTGTCTCCTTAAAGCTGCCCTGCTTTTTCTGGGCTCATGCAGTATCTCTGGAAAATATGTAATGTTAATCCTCGACTTACAACAGTTCATGTAGTGACCATTCAAAATTACAAAGTCACTGACCTGGATGACTTAGATTCTCCATAGACATACCGTGTTTTCCCCAAAATAAGACCCTGTCTTATATTTTTTTGAAGCTTGAAATAAGCACTTGGCCTTATTGTCATGTACTCACAAAGCCAGATAGGGCTTGTTTTCAGGGGATGCCTTATTTTGGGGAAAACAGGATATGTCTATGGAGATTCTAAGTCATCCAGGACACAACTGCCCCAAAGCTGCTTTTTCAAGAGGCAATTTGGACTTTCTGTTTCTTCTTTGAAGATGTTTCGCTTCTCATCTAAGAAGCATCTTCAGCTGAAAGAGAGAGATGAGAGTTGAAGAAGCTGCTTGGATGAGAAGTGAAATGTTTTCAAAGAAAAAAACAAAAATCCAGATGCCTCTCGTAAAAGCACCTTTGGGATGACTTATGACTATTTTTCACTTATGACTATTTTTCACTTATGACTATTTTTCACTTATGACTATTTTTCACTTATGACTATTTTTCACACTTATGCAATCAAGCACATGGTCACTAATTCATATTTATGATGCTTGCAGAGTCCAAGCAAAGTCAATGGGGAAGCCAGATTCACCTAACAACTTTGTTTCTAGTTTGATAACTGTGGTGATTCAATTAACAACTATGGCAAGAAAAGTTGTAAAATGGGGCAAAATTCACTTAACAAATGTCTTGTTTAGCAACAGAAACTTTGTGCTCGATTGTGATAATAAGTTCAAGAACTACCAGTATTGGAAATGAAGGGACTCCAACAGGTGTGACAGGCTGCTTTGGAACGGGTGTGCCCATGCAGTTGTTGTTGTTGTTGTTGTTGTTGTTAATGGCGAGTATTCTGAGCAGAGTCAGGTTACAAGCGGTGTGCCACAAGGGTCTGTTTTGGGTCCTATTCTTTTTAATATGTTTGTGAGTGACATAGGGGAAGATTTGGTAGGGAAGGTTTGCCTATTTGCCGATGACTCTAAAGTGTGCAATAGGGTTGATATTCCTGGAGGCGTCTGTAATATGGTAAATGATTTAGCTTTACTAGATAAATGGTCAAAGCAATGGAAACTGCAGTTTAATGTTTCCAAATGTAAAATAATGCACTTGAGGAAAAGGAATCCTCAATCTGAGTATTGCATTGGCAGTTCTGTATTAGCAAAAACTTCAGAAGAGAAGGATTTAGGGGTAGTGATTTCTGACAGCCTCAAAATGGGTGAGCAGTGTGGTCGGGCAGTAGGAAAAGCAAGTAGGATGCTTGGCTGCATAGCTAGAGGTATAACAAGCAGGAAGAGGGAGACTGTGATCCCCTTATATAGAGCGCTGGTGAGACCACGTTTGGAATACTGTGTTCAGTTCTGGAGACCTCACCTACAAAAAGATATTGACAAAATTGAACGGGTCCAAAGATGGGCTATAAGAATAGTGGAAGGTCTTAAGCATAAAACATATCAGGAAAGACTTAATGAACTCAATCTGTATAGTCTGGAGGACAGAAGGAAAAGGGGGGACATGATCGAAACATTTAAATATGTTAAAGGGTTAAATAAGGTTCAGGAGGGAAGTGTTTTAATAGGAAAGTGAACACAAGAACAAGGGGACACAATCTGAAGTTAGTTGGGGGAAAGATCAAAAGCAACGTGAGAAAATATTATTTCACTGAAAGAGTAGTAGATCCTTGGAACAAACTTCCAGCAGGCGTGGTTGGTAAATCCACAGTAACTGAATTTAAACATGCCTGGGATAAACATATATCCATCCTAAGATAAAACACAGGAAATAGTATAAGGGCAGACTAGATGGACCATGAGGTCTTTTTCTGCCGTCAGTCTTCTATGTTTCTATGTTTCTATTATCATCATCATCATTATTATTATTATTATTATTATTATTATTATTATTATTATTATTAATTAGATTTGTATGCCGCCCCTCTCCGTTGGCCTCCTTGCTTCAAAAGCAGATATTCCTGGAATCACATTGCTACCAAGAGAACCCAGCTAAAAGGAGATGTTTCTTTAAGATGATATCAACAAATATAATCTATACCAGAGGTCTTCAAACTTGACAACTTTAAGACTTGTGGACTTCAGCTCCAAGAATTTTCCAGCTGGCTGAAGAATTCTGGGAGTTGAAGTCCACAATTCTTAAAGTTGCCAAGTTTGAAGACCTTCGCCTTGTGGTTCCTTCCTGTCATAAGAATAATTGTAGTATAATTATAGTTCATTATGGTTTTTCAATGTTTTATGTATTTATTTTTTTATTTTTTTATCCCGATTTATATGGCAGCCCATCTCAACAAGTGATTTTAGGCAAAGAACAGAGTTAAAATGAAACGATTATAAACATTACAAAATTTTAAAACACAACATCAATCCAGTTCAATAGAATTTAAGAGAATTCTGGGAGTTGAAGTCTACAAGTCTTAAAGTTGCCAAGTTTGGGGGCCCCTGGCCTATACATTCATACACTCTTTGAAGCATCTTTGAATCAAAAGTGTTGCTTTTCCTAGTTGGCTTACAGCCTTGCTTTTTACTTTATGCTAGCTGTTTCCAAGGACAGCATATTTCTTTTTGCATTAGAGCTTACTTTTAAATAAAACGAACAAAGCATCAACTGTACACTTCCATTATGTTAGGTAAATATATCTAAAAGCTTTTAACTGCAGCACATCAGGCCTGCTGTTAATGCTTCAAGCACAAAGATAATATCACCAGCCTTGGAATTTTAATTTCTACAGTTATCACAGGGTTACAGGGCATATTAGACAACGGCATCGGTAAAATAAATGAGTACGACAATTATCCCTCCCATAAACAGTGGATAAAAAATAATAATGTGGAAAAGATACAGAATACAGCATACGTGAACTTGGTGATATGCACTATCATGTCGGAGGAAAGCTAAAAATCTGAATTAAAAAATGTTAGGAGACAACACCAAACGTGTATTCTAGTACTGTAATACATTGTAAGATAAATTACGGTACCCAGCATCTTGGTGTCATAATTAGAGTGAAATCGTTATAAGAGATCTGAAATTCTCATCCATCCTCCATTATGCTCCTAAACCTTAACCACATTCTCAATTGTTGAGGTCACTGTGCAAACAAAAAGTAACATTCAAGCTCTGAAAAAGCAAATCCATTCCAACATAATAGTGTAGCCTATAAATTATTGTTTTAGCACTTGGTCCTCATCTAAGGGGGTCACTTAGATTTAATGGGAAACTCAGAAGTATGTGCAAGAAATGGGATTATAGAACTGCTTTTGGAGAAAGCTGGAAGTTGTAAATCCAGAACATCTGGATGGCAACAGATTACAGAAGCTGCCCTTAAACACCCCTCGGTGTCTCTTCTCACCATTAATCATCTGATACACTGGAACAATCATATTACACAAAGACCCCTACTGATAATACTTTCGGGAGATATAGATACTAAATAGCCAAGGTAATCAGTACAGGGCCTGCATTATTTGGCATACTGCTACATGTTCTGTAGCCCCTGCACTGCTTCCTAATAAATGGGGGTTGTTGGTTTTTTTGGTGCTATTGTGATTCCTAGCTCTGTGTTTGTGTATTGTTGCAAGCATTTGCTCAGTAACCATGGAATCAATCTACATCATAGTCCTAACTGAGAGGAAAATAGCTAACATCTCCATACAGGTGAAAAACAAACACGTTATGATCTTAAAAATCACTGCCCTTTAATGTGTAGCATGTGACCCCCATTTTAGATCATCCAGATGTAAAGTATCAGTAGTATCAGCTTCCTTTCTTTTTGTTATTTATGGGTGGAGCATTGGGGAGGTGAGAAGAAAAGGAATACCATATTTTTCAGAGTATAAGATGCCCCGGAATATAAGACACACCTTAGTTTTGGGGGAGGAAAATAGGGAAAAGAATCTGCTTACCAGATATTCAGCTGGTCAGCGTCCGTAGTCAGGTCAGCTTCAGCACATTATTTTATCCCCTGGTTAAGTCTTTAAAAAAATTATTCTGAGAGAATAACAATAAAGAGCTTGCAAGCCAGTAAAAGCTGGAAACATCATTAGCACCTGGAAAGAAACAGTCTGAGCAAGTAGAACAATGGAAAAAACCCTGCAAAGACATAGGGCTTGGAAAACATTCTTATTTGCAGAGAGTAACAATGAAAGAGCTTTCAAGCCTGTAAGAGCTGGAAACATCATTAGCACCTGGTTAGGGCTGGAAAGAAACATCTGGAGCAAGTAAAGCAATGAAAAAAACCCCCTACAAAGACAGGGTTTGGAATACATTCTTTGCATAGAGTAACAATGAAAGAGCTTACAAGCCAGGAAAAACTGGGAACATTGTTAGCACCTAGTTGGGGCTGGAAAGAAACATTTGGAACAAATAGACAATGAAAAAAAAATCAAAGACAGGGTTTGGAAAACATTCTTTACAGAGAGAACAAATGAAAGAGCCTTCAAGCTGGTAAGAACTGGGAACATCGTTAACACCTGGTTAGGGCTGGAGAGAAACATTTGGAACAAGTTAAACCAATGGGAGGGAAGACCCTGCAAATACTTAGGGCTTGGAAAACATTCTTTGCAGAGAGTAACAATGAAAGGGCTTGGGTAGATTAATAGCACCTGGTTAGGGCTGGAAAGAAACATCTGGAGCAAGTAAAGCAATGAAAAAAAAACCCTACAAAGACAGGGTTTGGAATACATTCTTTGCATAGAGTAACAATGAAAGAGCTTACAAGCCAGGAAAAACTGGGAACGTTGTTAGCACCTAGTTGGGGCTGGAAAGAAACATTTGGAGCAAATAGGCAATGGGGAAAAAAAATCAAAGACAGGGTTTGGAAAACATTCTTCACAGAGAGAACTAATGAAAGAGCCTTCAAGCTGGTAAGAACTGGGAACATTGTTAGCACCTGGATAGGGCTGGAAAGAAACTTATTCAGAGCAAGTTAGAGTAATGAAAAAACCCCAGCAAATACTTAGGGTTTGGAAAACATTCTTCACAGAGAGAAACAATGAAAGAACCTGCAAGGTAATAGCTGTGAAGATTGTTAGCAGTTAGTTAGGGCTGGGGGGGGGGGAAGCTACATCCAGAGTATAAGACACACCCTAATTATCAGCCTCCTTTAGGGAGGAAAATGTGCATCTTATACACCGAAAAATACGGTATTCCAATGTAAGCAGATCTAAGATATTCCTTGTCTCTCTGCCTGTCTCCCTATCCCTCTATCCATCTATCTATCATACATTTATCTATCTTACAGATTACAGGAATAGAACTTAATATGGAAATTTACTAATGAGATTCATAATATATCTTGTAGTGAAAAATGTCTCTGACTTCAAAATTTAATTATTATTTTTATTTACAAATAATTTAAGGTAGTGAATACAGTGGAACCCCGACATAAGAGCTGCTCTACTTAAGAGCAACTCGAGATAAGAGCTGGGAGGGGAGAGATATTTTTGTTCTACTTACAAGCCCAAATTCGAGATACAAGCGCCAAGGAGCTGTCTCCTGAAGCCAAACGCTAACTTCCGCGTTCGGCTTCAGGAGACAGCTGCGAAGCGGCGCACATGTTTTAAAAGGTTGCAGCCGGCCTGGGGGGCTCGGGGGGGTGCTTGCAGCTTTCTTTCTTGCTCTTTTTCTTTCTCTCTTTTACCTTCCCTTCCTCTATTTCTTCTTTTCTTTCTCCTTCCCACCTTCTTCCCTCCCTCCCTCCACTCATTCCTCTCTTACTCTCCCCTTTCATAAGTTTCCTTGCTTCCTTCCTCTGTTCCTGTCCCTTCCCCCTTTCTTTCTTTCTTTCTTTCTTTCTTTCTTGCTCTTTTTCTTTCTCTCTTTTACCTTCCCTTCCTCTATTTCTTCTTTTCTTTCTCCTTCCCACCTTCTTCCCTCCCTCCCTTCACTCATTCCTCTCTTACTCTCCCCTTTCATAAGTTTCCTTGCTTCCTTCCTCTGTTCCTGTCCCTTCCCCCTTTCTTTCTTTCTTTCTTTCTTTCTTTCTTTCTTTCTTTCTTTCTTTCTTTCTTTCTTTCTTTCTTGCTTGCTTTTTCTTTCTCTCTTTTACCTTCCATTCCTCTATTTCTTCTTTTCTTTCTCCTTCCCACCTTCTTCCCTCCCTCCCTTCACTCATTCCTCTCTTACTCTCCCCTTTCATAAGTTTCCTTGCTTCCTTCCTCTGTTCCTGTCCCTTCCCTCTTTCCTTCCTTCCTTCCCACCCTCCGTCCATTCATTCACCCATTCCTCTCTTGATCGCTTAAAGCCGGTCCCTGGTGCAAAAAGGGTTGGGGACCTCTGTCCTACAGGATTGGGTGGCAGAGAAGTTGAACATATGTAAATTTAAAAGTTTAAGAAAGTTTACAAGTTAAGTGAAAGAAACTTCATTATTCATTTATATGTACATGTACATTTCTTCATTAAAAACATGTCTTTCTGCATAATTTAGACTAACTTTGTGAGTTTTTTGAGGGCTGGAACCAATTAAAATTATTTACATTAATTCCTATGGGGAAAAGTCGTTCGAGATAAGAGCTGCTCGACTTAAGAGTCCAGGTCCGGAACGAATTAAACTCGTATCTCGAGGTACCACTGTACATCCAAAATATGTTCCTCCTATTTTCCTCAGAACAATTCTATTGTGAATTGAGTTGAGCTGAAAAGAGAGTGGCTGGCCCAAGATCACCCAGTTGACTTAAGGCTAAGATGGTAGTTGAACTCAAGGTTTCTTGCTTTCTAGCCTGGTACCTTAACAATTTTAAAACTATCTCAGATCACCTGTTACAATAAGCTTAATAAATTTGGATAACCAAAGCAGGAGCAATAACTAACCAAGTAAGAGCTGTGCTGTCACTACCAAACTAAACCCTTCCAAAAGTAGAGAACACTTATAGGTCATGGTTCAACTGTTCAATTGTTTGTGATTAGTTGTCTGGCCTGCAGATGTTTCATTCTCAAGCTAGATCATGCCATGCCGTTCTTGGTTGAGGTGCATTGATGCTGTTACCTAGGTTGGTATTGAAATGCCTATGGAACCCAAACAATACTGGGTTACTTTTAGGATGCAGAATAGACTCTGATGCCATTCTACATACAAGTTTTCCAAATTCTCCTTTAATACAGAAAAAAATAGAAATTTGTGACTGGGAAAATTCTGATCATTTGGGAATGTTAGACACCTTGAGTGCCTAGGAGAAGAGAGGTAGAATATAAGATGAAATTATACAAATAACAACGAGTCAATGACATCTCAGGTCCCCTCTCATTGTTCCAGAGCCAATCCCCCCCCCCATTGTTTCAGAGCTGTGACCTTAAAAATGTCTAACTGTGCTTTTAAATAATATTTATTCTATTTTGATTTATAAACACAATAGTTTGTTAGCAGTTTTGGGAATAATGTTATCCTAAAAAATGGGATAGAGATAATTACAATTAATAAGTAATGTTTTAAATGATCCAATCACTACATTAATCAGTAAACTAAACAAGATAAATGGACCTCAAGGCATCTCAATAGTTCTCTTTTGAACTTCCCCCATGCCTTGACACACTTATCGAAGGTTACCCAGCATCTTATTAGTTCTGCAAGATAAAGAAATGAATATATTTAAAGGATAGCAGATATCCTGCCATAGTTGACGAAGAAATAACTGGAGGTATAACAAGCAGGAAGAGGGAGATTGTGATTCTGCTGTATAGAGCACTGGTGAGACCACATTTGGAATACTCTGTTCAGTTCTGGAGACCTCACCTACAAAGGATATTGATAAAATTGAACAGGTCCAATGATGGACTACAAAAATGGTGGAAGGCCTTAAGCATAAAACCTAACAGGAAAGACTTAATGAACTCAATCTGTCCTCAATCTGGAGGAGAGAAGGGAAAGGGGGGAAATGATCGAAACATTTAAATATGTTAAAGGGTTAAATAAGGTTCAGGAGGGAAGTGTTTTTAATAGGAAAGTGAACACAAGAACAATCTGAGGTTAGTTGGGGGGAAGATCAGAAGCAACTTGAGAAAATATTATTTTACTGAAAGAGTAGCAGATGCTTGGAACAAACTTCCAGCAAACATGGTTGCTAAATCCACAGTAACTGAATTTAAACATGCCTTGGGTAAACATATATCCATCCTAAGATAAAATACAGGAAATAGTATCAGGGCAGACTAGATGGGCCATGAGGTCTTTTTCTGCCATCAATCTTCTATGTTTCTAAGAAATGGTACATGCTGCTTCCTTTTTGCCACTCAGCCCCTACAGGGGCCATTCAAGGCAGTTAAAAAAAATTGTATAGCCGACAAACTATTCATTATCAGCAAAAATATGTTACATACATACATGTGGTGGGTTTCAATTTTTTACCACTGGTTCTGTGGGCATGGCTTGGTGGGTGTGGCAGGGGAAGGATAGTGCAAAATCCCCATTTCCTCCCAATCACTGGGACACGGGAGACAGAGAATAGATGGGGGTGGAGCCAGTCAGTATTTTGCTGATTCTCCAAACTACTCAAAATTTCTGCTACCGCTTCACCAGAGCTGGTCAGAACCTGCTGAAACCCACCTCTGACAGATTCATATTCATACACACACACTCTCTGTGTAAAAATAACCCTCTTCTTAATAGGAACAAAAGGAGTAGCTGTATATTTCCACTGGTCTATCTAACTCAGCAATGTTTATATTCACTGGCAACAGCTTTACAGAATAGGATAGACCAGGGTTTGGTCCAAGATCTCACTGCATGCAGTAAAAGTGCTGCTCAAATGAACCTCAGCTCTCCTCTATAAATCCTATTGCAATAACCTTGTCAAAGAAGTGGTTACAAAGTAATACACATTTTAAACAACCCTAACATAAAAGAGGAATGAAGCAGACCTTGGAAGCTTATTAAGTATGGATTTATTTTAAAAAATTTTTTTTTTAAATTATTTGAAATTATTGCATGAAATATCCCTGTAAAATCCATGTAACAATCCCAATATATACATATAATTCCAAGTACTGTATATATCTATGTATTGACTGGATTAAAATCATGTCTATTTGGATTTTAACATAAAATGGATGACAATGTAAATACAAGCTAATATTTGTCTAAGTATGCTTTATATATGGAATGTAGCTGTTCAGTTTGTCTACTGGGGAGGGGAGGGGTGAGAAAGACCTGTTTCATAGATATAATCACAAGCAGGATATGCAGTACATCACTTTCAAAGGTTAAAAAGGAATCATTATGGCCAGCCAGCATAATTATCTGCCAAGGAAGGCAGTATCAGAAATGGAGTAAAATATCTTAAATGTCACTAGCTTCTTTAAAATTATTCACATATATTGCATTTCAACATTTGTTGACACCATTTATTTCTTCAGCTGGCTTTAACACATTGGTCTAGTGCTGAATACACAGATTAGAAATATCTGATTTATGTTTTGTTTTTTTCCTTTCAAGAAATCAAAAAGCTACTGTCAGGAAATCATAATTATAATTTATTTCAATTACAGACCTGAATACGCAGTCATTGTTTCTCTTTCAAGACCTGGAAATGGTAGCTGTGTTATGGATTTTAATAGACGATTGTGGTAATAATATACAGTGTTGAACCCTTCCTTTTGCCCACTATTAAGAGCAATTTTAATTACTCTCATGATTTCTTCAAAACCAGTTCATTATACAGTATTTGCTTTGCTCTCTGCTGCTTTTTGATTAACATTGGTGAGCACTTGCTAAAGATTAATTCATATACTATAGTTGTATATGCTTTTTTTAAGAATACAACAACAAATATAACACATGAAAATGTTATACAGCTCAGTTTTTACATCTTGATGAGCTAGGATTGTTTGTAATTCCTTGCTGAATAGAGATCAGCCCCGGGTTTTACACTGCACATCCCATAAAGCAGCTTCATTGCCTTATATCTATATTGTCACACATCACAGAACAATTACACTGAATTACAAGGCTGTTTCTTATCCACTCCCTGGTCAGATGGACACTTTTAGCAAGGTGGCTGCAGCACATGACTTCAGCCATGTGATGGTTAAAGGCCTCTCAACAAAGCAATGTTTTTTTTGGCTTCTATGAAGTGCTTCCTTCATCATTATCTGTTCTGCAGTTGATTTCTAAAGACCGAGACATAAACGTAAACTGAAGCAGCAAGTCATTTTGTAAAAAGCAAAACTCCTGCAAGCGTCAGTTTTTTAATGCTTCATGTGAAATGAAAACCTGAGCAGATAAACCTAAGCAAATATATTTGTTATTTCACATTCAGATCTGCTGTACCTGCAAAAGCAAACTGAAAGCATTTCTTTAAGTTTGTGGACTTTCACCTCCCCCAAATAGTGATCCTTTGCCATCTAGACACTTGAACTCTAGGAAGTATTACTGCATGGCTTATTTAAGTGTGTTTTCTTTTTCCTTTGAGCCTTTGATATATTTTTTTATTGATATTTTGGTCCCGACAAACAGAGAGCACAAACTTTATAATCAATCCATTTAAAAACAAGAGTTACCTAGTTATGTGAATGGGGAAAGCCTTAGCTTCAAATCTTGGCAAAGTCATTCTCGGTATGCTAAGAGAACAGAATAACCCAAATTTATTTCACAAGTCTGAATTTTTAGTTGCAGCTTCCTGAGAATCTATATTAATGATCCAGAACCCAAGTATGACCTCACCCAGCATCATCTGTTTTCTTCTAAATGCTCCTGAAACACTTTGAAGCAATAAATCAGTGCTTGGTAATATCCTTCTCATTGGAACTTTATTGAAAAAATTCACTTCTTTGCAAGTGGCCTTGGAAAGCTACTGTGGTCATGGAAGAACAATAGACGAATGTTGAGCAGCCAAATTCAGTCTTTCTCTGATCACATCATCCTCATCCTCATTATCCTCTTCCCAAATCCTTGGGAAGCACTCAATAAGTAGATAAAAATGCCAAATCCAGTCTAAACATCTGGTTGACTGTGTAGGGAACTACAAAAATAATATGCTGTGTAATATTATGATGTTATAAAGTCACTCGTGGGATGGTTCCAAGCAAAATATTACTAATGCTACCAATCAAAAGATGTTATCCTGCCTGTCTGTATTTTCTCTTTGGTGATTTGTGTGTGTGTGTGTGTGTGTGTGTGTGCTAAGAACAAAAGATGGAAGAAGCTATTAAAAAAGAGGTTCTAGATAGAAGTTACCATTGTCTGGAGCACCCACCCAAAGATAAATAGGCAGTGCGTGACCAATAGCGTCATATCTTATTAGTCTTGGGCTCAGTCCCCTATTATAAAATAGGAATAGTGATGACCTGGAAAAGGATTTTTAAATATGATAAAATGTTTGTGCATCAGATGTGGCATACACATAATTAATCACACCAATAATGACTTCTAGAGGATTCTAATGAATATATTTTAGTTCAGGATTTTGCACATGCACTAAAGAATGAGTTTTATTCTGCTACCTTTTTAACATTCTGAAAGTTCAAGAAATCAGAATTTGTGCACTCATAACAGTTTGAATGCTTGCTGATTTTCATCTGACCCCAAAATATACTCTTCAAATATGGGTTCAATAAAATGCATCTACCCAATAGAAAAATAGTTCTCAAAAATTGGGATCAAAATTGCACTTACTCAATTCTTTTACCACTGAATTTATCTCTGGCCTTTAATAAATTTTGAACAGATATACACATTTTATATAATACAAAGAATTACTTTAAAAAACAAACAGGAATGACATCAGAGGCTTATCGCCTTCCCAATTCTTATAGCAGTCTTCAAGAACTTTATTTTTAACAGCCACTGTTAATAGCTTTCTATTAAATATTATGTTTTATTACATCCAATTCTATTTGTGTTCTTCTGTTCATCCACCCTACCAAAATTTCTCCTTCCCTATCCTTAACATTGTATGTTGAAATTCGCCCCAAACTATGTTCATTTTGGCTAAATGCAAAAAATAAAAAATATAAACCCCACACATCATGATCTAATCTGTATTCATCCTCTTTCCCAGATCAATAGAGTGCAAACGTCCTCCTCCAATTAGTGTCTCTCACTCTGTACTAGCAGTTGTGATGGACAAAAGCCATTCCATCCCTGCTCTCCGAAAAATGGAATAAAATAACTGTTAGCACCCCCTCCTCTTATTTATATTTTTCAGTGCATTTACTTATAAGCATCTGTCCAGTTCTTTAACAGAGTATTTGGACAGCATGAAGGAAGATCGATTGTAAACAAATGTGAACAGAAGCATTGAAATATTTCAAAGGCTTCCCAATTACCTTGTCACCAATCCTCTATTATACTCAGCATCCTGGTGAATTGTGAAAGTGAAATGCAACCAGTCTGTCCTCCCCATTAGTCTTGACCATAGTTGCACCTTGCTATGGTAGAGGAGATAAGTTTTAAACGTTTTGTACAGGAAGAGAAGCTCTGGGAACTGGACCCCTGGTACGTGTAGAATTTCCCTTAAGATTGGGCATTTTTAACAAATTGGAAACAATTATACGAAAATGGACAAAGTAATATTGTTGAGACTGTTATATTTGAAAAGGATGCCAAGATGGTGCAAAGCAGTACTGTGGAACTGTCCATAGTTATGCTGTGTAATCCTTGCAAATATCACCTAGAACATGTTGTGCCTGCCTGTTGAAACTGTTACTTCATCTCTATAAGATCCTAGCGCTTTCTCTACTCCACACACAGCACATATAGGGATATGTGTAGAGGGATGCGAAGACCTATGCTGATCTCCCAGTTCATTTGTTACTCTCTACCCAAAGCCAGGATAATAAACAAATGAGACATACACGCTCAAGTCTTTTTAGTGAGGTCACCCTATGTAGAATCTCTGCAGCAAATGGACCTGTTCAAAGCTCAGCCTGAAATAAGATCATAACGAAATGACTCCTCTGGATTCATATCTAAAGCTAGTGTTCATGTAACCATCAGTCAGTCCCACCCTGCTATGTGGTGCTCGATAAAGTTTGTCACCCTGACCCTGTTGCATCACGACTTCCTGAAAAGCTAAACAAACGTGTGTTGACTGAGCCTGAATTAGAAAGCTTTCAAACAGTCAGAACTGGTCCATCCTGATGGCTGAAAACAAAGCAGATGAAGATGATATCTAAGAACCCAAGAATCGTATCTAAGAATTCTGGGGTTCCTGTTTTTCTTTCCTGATTAGGAACACACACTGAGCACAAAGGGCACAAACACACAGAAGGAACCTCCAGAACCGCGATTTTACCACCCAGCACTTAAAAGAGCTGAGCTGGGCTGCAATGGCAAATGTCCCCCCCAACCCCAACCCCCCCCCCCCAAAATCTCAGTTTTGGGAAGCAAAATGGGCAAATGTGACATCAGAAGATCCTAGGTTTGGTTGGGGGGAGTGGACATATTTATTACTGGATATTTTGTTTATTCTGCGGTTTAGAGTCACATTATGAATGTAAGTTTGTTAATTGCCAGGAGCCCTAGCAGTTTACAATGAGTTAGAAGCTGAAGGAACAAAGGGTCAAAATAAACAAACGGGAACAAACCCTAAGCATGCAGTAGAGAAATAAGAATACAGTATTCAGCTAGATGTCTTTTGGGTTACAGTATTTAAGTCAGTGGCGGAGCTGAGGACCCTAAATCCTAACTATCAAGTATCAGACTAACATTGCCTTTTCCTTTAAAAAGGAGAAAATAATAGGCTCATCTTCCTTTTCCCAAGGCACATTTGAGACCCTACATCTCCTATGTGCTCCCAAGCACCTTCCAGCCACCTGCTTGAGCCCTCCCGTCCAAGCGAGTGTGGCTGGGATGCATCTGTCAAACAGAAGGGGTAACCTTCCATCCAGTTTGAAGCCCCAAAGCAACCAACGCCAAAGCCCCCACTCTGGAGCACTCACCCAGTCCTCGAAGTGCCGGCTCCCGTTCTGCAGCAAGTCCTCAAACTGGATGGTACAGTTGGCCACGAAATCGTCGTAGCCGATGGGGGCATCGTGGAAAACGGCCACCTCGATCTTCCTGCCGTTGCTGACCTCGGCGACAAACTCGTCGTTCCAGGCCGGGCTGTTGGTCTTCTGCTTGGTGGAGGTCTGCCCGATCCTGAAGTCGTCCACGTTGAGGGCAATGTAGGGGTCCAGCAGGAAAGTCTGCGGCCTGGGACCCACCGCATGCCTGAGCGACCAAGGGGTGGGCTTGAGATTCACCGCCTCGCAGATCTTGATCTTCAGCATGCCATTAAAAACCACCATGGTTTAGATGGCTGGGACTTCTTCTTTTCCGCCCCTCTCTCTTCGCGATCAAGCACGCTCCGGAGCCAGGAGATGTCTCAATAAATAAGGCGGCAGGTTTGAGTGAAGCGGGGGGCGGGGGGGCGCAGGGGGCTCCTTTCGGTGACTGGGGCTAGTTTTTCCTCTCGCGACACCCAGTGAATGCATACAGGCACACGTTCACGTATACACCCATGCGTGTATATAAATATATATCTAGATGGTGTACACCTATAGGCGTGCACACACACACAGGCGCCTCGATTTAAAGAGAGGTTGGCCTCCGGGTACGTTTTTTTTGGGGAAACCGAAGGCGGGGGTGGGGGGCGCAGAAGGGAAGGGGGAGAGATGGGGGGATCGCTCGTCCCCGCTTGCAGAAATCCGACAGGCGATCGCAGAGCACATTCAATAGAATCCTCCGGGAGGGGGGCGGGAGGGAGAGATACAAGATCTCTGTGTGTACACGCGTATATACTATTGTTGTTATTATTATTCTTTTCCTCTTATGCTTTCCCGCCGCCGACGTCTTCCTTCCCGTTAGAGCGTTTTAATCCTCCAGCCAGTCCTCCGCCGAAAGCAATCCGGCGCTCACGCTCCGCTGCTGACTTGCCTTTGCGGCGGCGGCAGGAACAACAGGGGAGGGGAGGGAGGGGAGAGGAGGGGAGGGAGAGAAGGGGGTCGGAAAGCAAAGCAAACACCCAGGAACGCCGAGCCTTGAACGCGCAGCCCTGCCCACTTCGCAGCCTTTCCGACTCGGAAAAAAAAGGAGGGGGGGGGGAGATCCGCACAGTCCGAGGAGCCCTTACATCCGCCCCGGCTGCTGCTGCTGCGGGAGCTTCCTCGCCTCCTCCGCCACCGCCTCCTCCTCCTCCAAGGCCAAGGATCGGGCCCAATGCATGAGGAGAAACTGCGCCCGCTCGACCCGGCTCGGGAAAGGAGGGCGGCTCTCTTCCCCCCCCCCCCCCCCCGATTATTTTCAGAGGATCGGGGGTTTTTTTAAAGGGAAAGAGGAGAGGGGGGAGAAAAATATCACGCCGGCAAACCGAGGTTCCCGCCTTTCCCCTCCCCCACCCCCACCCTCAAGGCCGCCGGTCGGGCTCGCGCCGCGGGGCTCGGCTTGCCTGTTGCCTGGGCGAGGATTGGCTCCCCCAGCTGGCCCTCTCGCCTCGCCTCGCTCGCTCGGCGTGCCTGTCTCCCCAATGCAGGAAATGCGCAAAAGACGTCAGTGTGTGTGTGTTTGTGTGTGGAACTGTGTGCGAATAGAAAGTTTTGCCTGTTGGGGGAGCAATCCGCTTGCAAACGGATCGCCGGAGAGAACCGACTAGCAGCGACGCGGGAACAGAGACGCCGCTCCTCGGGTTTGGGACTTTGCATAGAAACACTTCACACGTAGACACAATACACGCACAGAGAGAGAGAGAGAGAGAGAGAGAGAGAGATAAAACACAACACATACAGAGAGAGAGAGAGTCAACACACACACACACACACACACACCCACACTCCCGGTTGCCCCTTCCCTCCCGGCTCAAGGACTCCGGCTGGAGCGCTTCCTCTAGCGCCTCCCTCAGCAGCGCGCCCAAAGCTCTTCGGGGCGTTTGTGAGGAAAAGTCGCGGAGGGGGGGGGGGCAGATGCCGGCCAGTTGGTGACACTGCTGTCCCTCTTCCGCCGCCTCCTTCGTTGCCCCCCCGTCCCGTCCCGTCCTGCGCGAGGAAGTGATTTTTAAAAGGAGAAGCCTGCCACGCTGCTTTATTTTGGCTCCGTTTTGCGCCTCATCCGGGGGCATCGGAGCGGGTGCTTCAAAGCGGGCGCAGGCCGCCTCAGGGACGCGGTGAGTCCCGAGCAATATACTACAGGGATGGGCTACTGCCCGGACGGGAGAGGGGGGACGCAGTGGGGTAGTAAAAAAATGGAGCTCCACCCCAGAGCACCCAATTTGCATTGAAAGATGTTGAAAGAAAATGCATAAGCCACGCCCACAGCCAGTACATTCAAAGTCTCCTTCCCGGCACCAACTGAGCCGGTGCTGCTCGGATGAGTTGGCTTTTCAACTCCCGGAGACTTTGATGACACCTCGCTCAATAATGGCGACTGTGAGGGGGACCTTGGGAGCCCTAGTGGACAACCATTTAAATATGAGCCAGCAGTGTGCAGAAAATGCCAAAAAAGCCAACACAGTTCTAGGATGCATTAACAGAGTGAAGATCACCTGAAGTGTGAATACCACTTTATAAGGCCTTGGTAAGGCCACACTTGGAATACTGCATACAGTTTTGGTTGCCACTATGTAAAAAAAAAGATGTGGAGAGAAGAGCAAAAAGATGATTAGAGGGCTGGAGGCTAAAGCATATGAAGAACAGTTGCAGAAGGCTATAGAAACATAGAAGATTGACCCATGGGAGTTGAAGACAACCCTCCTGAAATAAAGAACCCAGACAAATATTTATCAATTGCAGAAATGAGTGAAAGTCTGCTTTACTAATATCTATTACATTAGCAACATGGGGCTACACTTCAGATCGTGCAGAATGCAGCTATGAGAGCAATCATGGGCTTCCCTAGGTATGCCCATATTACACCAACACTCCGCAGTCTGCATTGGTTGCCGATCAGTTTCTGGTCACAATTCAAAGTGTTGGTCATGACCTATAAAGCCCTTCATGGCATCAGGCCAGAATATCTCCGAGACCGCCTTCTGCCGCACAAATCCCAGTGACCGATTAGATCCCACAGAGTTGGCCTTCTCCAGGACTAAACAATGTTGTCTGGCAGGACCCAGGGGAAGAGCCTTCTCTGTGGCGGCCCTGACCCTCTGGAAGCAGCTCCCCCCCGGAGATTAGAACTTCCCCCACCCTCGTCTTTTGGAAACTTCTTAAAACCCATGTCTGCCATCAGGCATGGGGGAACTGAGACATCTCCCCAGGGCCTATACAGTTTATGTATGGTATGTTTGTGTGTATGTTTCTTTTTAATAAGGGGTTTTTAGTGACTTTTAATTATTAGATTTGTTATATATTGTACTATTACTGTTGTGAGCCGCCCCAAGTCTACGGAGAGGGGCGGCATACAAATCTAAACAACAACAACAACAACAACAATAATAATAATAATAATAATAATAATAATAACTGAAATATATAATTTGTTCACAGAAACCAAAGCAATAGAAAGGGGGGGTGTATGTTAAATTACCTACCTCTACCCCAAAATTAAAGTAGGTGCAAGAAAGCAACTGGGTAAAATAGAGGAATGAATAAAAGCTGTAACTGATATTAGCTTGTTGCTCAACAAAAAGAAGATGTAGAGCCTTCTCTGTGGGGGCCCTGGCCCTCTGGAATCAGCTCCCCCCAGAGATTCACACTGCCCCCACTTTTCTCACCTTCTGCAAGAGTCTTAAGACTCATTTATGCCATCAGGCTTGGTCTGATTAGATGTTGCCCCCTGGCCAACGAATGTCTGTATGGCTGTTGTCTGAATGTGTATGATTGCTGCCCCAAGTCCTGGGAGAGGCGTAGCATATAAATCAATCAATCAATCAAACAAACAAACAAACAAACAAACAAATAAATAAATATTGACTTACCTCTTTGTATCCAGTTTCAGCAGTCCAACATTGCCTGCAGTCCACCTCCCAGCAATTTGCCTCCTTGCAGCTAATTTCACTTTAAGTTTAGCACTTGGCCAGCCTGCCTGCAGCTTCAAATCAGCTGAGGGTTGGAAAGTTGACAATGAGTTGCTCTGTACTGTTTGCTGCAAGGAGATAAATTGCTGGGAGGCAGAGGCCAAAGGGTGGGGGTGGCTGGATGGGGCTACATTTGGTGAATCCAAGCTTTCACCCTCTTTTGGGGAGGGGGGGGTGTAAAAAGGCGTATCTTATACTCCAAAAAATACGGTATATTAAAAATACCTTTAAAAGAGAGAAATTCTTTATGCCAGCATTTTTCTTCACAAGGGCTTATTGTATGTATTTTTCCCATATATGTATCCACCCTGTCTTATTTCTCATGACTCAGTGCAGTTTTCATAGTCCAAGTAAAACAATGGACATAAAAAATGACAATGCAAATGTGTATGAACATTGTTAAAAGCTGGGTTGCAGAATGCTAAGGAAAATAAGATAATGTGTTGGGATTTCGATGCTTCAGATCTGACTCTCAGCTACTAGATTATTAGAAGGGGAAGAGCTTTGGCTTGACTGCCACTGAAATCATTTCCTCAGCTCCCCCTGCCCCAATGCCTGGGAAGTAGACAGGAAACAAGGAAAACTGAACTCCTCATCTGGATCCAAGACAAGGATTGTGAACCACTCTCTCCTGGGAGAGATGATGAAGGGAGGAGAAGACAATGGTAGTCCATGAAACAATTCAACAGGATGACCTGGGTTTTCCATTATGTCCCCCCCTCCACCCATTTGTTCAGTTGTGACACTGGTGAGGAAGCATTGTTCTAGTCAGAAGATACAGTACTTAGACATTGTAATATCATATTACTTTCATGTCACATTATTTTAATTGATTGGTTAGATAAATTCAGAGGTTTTTAACTTATTTTTCTTACTTTCCCGTGGATGCTGAAAAACTGTTAGGCATCAGAGCAGATCACATAACGATTTTTTTTAAGGCAAAACAAAAACTTTTTATGTATTTCAGTAGCATTTACTCCCTTGGTGCCAAAGTCATTGTTAAAACCAGCATCTTGTATGGAAGTGACTAATTCCAGGCAAAGCCACTGCGAAGGGCCTCTTTAACTGAGACATTTTCTGCCCAACCCCTGATGAATTGAAAACTTGCATTAGGAGCAGATAGAGGAAATTGATTTCACGGTGGGGGAAAGAGAGAGAGAGAGTTTAAAGATGAAAATATGGTCCACTGAAATGGCATCGTATTATGAAAATTAATCCTTTAGTCAGTGGTTTTGTTTGTCCTTTTGACATTCCAGCATCACATTGTGAAAACTTGCCCCCTCCTCTGGAATATATTATATTATATTATAATATAATAATATTATAATAATATTATATTATAATAATATAAATAATTATATTATTTTTCAATATCAGAAAAATAAAACAAAACCAAATAAAACATTCCCATATTCCCAGCATTGTTTCTATGAACCACCCACGAGAATCTTTGATTAAATTATAATGTAATGATGTAATTTTTAAAAAAAAACATTTAGTACACACTGTAAAACCTATCTTAGAAGTATACTGTACTACGTTTTACTATGTAGGTTAGTACTTACTGTGTGATAGGTGTATTGTTTATATTTACCAATCTTCCTTAAGGTGGTATTTGCATATATTAGACAGGACTTCAGAAAATTATGTTATTTTCAATTATCTCAGCCTCTGACTGATAGCTTCTATTTATTACATTTGAAGGCCAACTCCAGTTGAGGAACTAGGCTGGGGAAATCATATCCCATTATAGTAGATTTTTGGTGCCAATTCTTGACAATTACTGTGTAACTAAAACGTAGCTGCTGAGAAGGAAACAATATTACCACGTTCTGGAATGCCCAAGAAAATAGAAACAAAATGTGGGATGCTAAGTGGGAGTAGCATCTACTACAATGTGTTTCCTTTTGGGATGGAGAACAGCAGGGGAGGGAATAATAATGTAAAGAATAATAGGCATTGTTGGGTTGAACATTGAAGCACCCAAACTGTTAAGATTTTGTTGCAGGTCACAATGGACTAAACAAAGAACACATGCCTTGTTCATAGTTATTGTATTTACCCACATGACATGCATATTTGATAAATGCAGGTGAGTCACAGTTTAACATTTCCCTTTTTATATTTCTAATGGTATAATATTTCCCTGCTGCAAGTCATATTATTGAAACATGCCAATCTGTGCTTCAGATACCAATCAATCTACACTGATAATCTCTTAAATATGCTACTGTTAGGATATTTGCAGCTCAGTGTTAAATTGTGGGGTCCTTGGTGCTCTCTAGGTTTAGTGGTTTTCTTACAGACATTTCATTACCAAACTAGGTAACATAGTCAGTGGACAGTAGAGTTGGTCTCACTTTATATACTAGTGGCTTAACCTGTTAGTATTGATGGGAGTGGACTTGGTGCTTTCTTGATTAGTCTATTACTTACTGTTAATTTGTTAATCTAAGTTGCTAGTTCCTTGATTGGGTATTGTATACTTCTTGATTGTTGCTTTAATTGAACTCCCCCCCCCCATATCCATACTGCTCCCACCTTGCTGGCCTTTCGCAAAGCTACGAAGATCTGGCTTTGCCATAAATTTACAGCTGAGGCCATAAATTCACAGCTGATGGCCAACTGTAAAAATGGGGTGTATGTATATGAGTGTGATTTTCTTTTTATAATAACTTTTTATGAGGTTTTTTTAGTTTGTTATGTTTTAACCTCAGTTAACTGTTGGACTCCTTTTACTGTTTTGTATTTATTCTTATTGTATTTGTAAAGCTGTTGTAAGCCACCCCGAGTCCTTTGGGATTGGGCGGCATAGAAGTCAAATAAATGAATGAATGAATGAATGAATGAATAAATAAATAAATAAAATAATAAAATAATCTTGTGCATGCGTGATATCATGAGCGCACGTGCTTTTGGTACCTGAGGGGAAAAAAGGTTCACCATCACTGCCTTACATTGTATATATGTGGAGGTGGGAGGCAAACAAATTTAATAAATAATCAAAATAATGTTTCAAATTATTCCTGTTTTTTCTGCTGGGGCTGTTCCTCCTCAACTGGTTATCAAGACCTGGATGGGCAGAGGTGACAAAAGCTTTACCTAATTTCTGTGTAATCAACAAGAAGACCTTTAAAAATAATTTTAGTCGAAGGACTTTATTTTAATGGTGTCTTGTCTAGACATGCTTCAGCTTCAGTTCCTAAAACTTTTGTTAAAAATTACTAAGTTAGACAAAAGAATATATCAAGCATGTAAAACTCACGGCCTGCAGGCCAGATGCATCACAGATTGGTCACACCCACACCTGGTTTAACAAGGGGGGGAAAGTTGTAATAGGTCACATGACAATACACGTTTGACACCCCTGGAATAAACAGATTACCTTAGGAAAGTTGGCTTCACACATCCATTCACCATGGAGGCAAGAAAATGAAACCTGCTAACCCTCTGTGATTATTTTATTTCTTGAGAAAATTATGCTATTTCTTTTTACTTTTTTAGTAAATTAGTATGCACCCGCTCCTAGAAGAATGAGCCGGGGTGGCACAGCAGGTAGAGTGCTGTACTGCAGGCCACTGAAGCTGACTGTAGATATGGAGGTCAGCAGTTCAAATCTCATCACTGGCTCAAGGCTGAGTCAGCCTTCCATCCTTCTGAGGTGGGTAAAATGAGGACCAGGATTGTGGGGGCAATAGGCTGGCTCTGTTAAAAAGTGCTATTGCTATCATGTTGTAAGCCGCCGTAAGTCTAAGGAGAAGGGTGGCATAAAAATTGAATAAATAAAACAAATAAAATAAATGAAATACAGTGATCCCTCGATTTTCGCGATCTCGTTCTTCGCGAAACGCTATATCGTGATTTTTCCACCCGATGACGTCACTCTCTTCCTTTCTCATCTTTCTTTCTCTCTCTCTTTATCTTGCTTCTTCCTCTCTCACACTCTCTTCCTCCCTCTCTCATCTCTTTCTTTCCTTCTCTTTCTTTATCTCTCCCCCTCTTGCTGGCGGGTGGTGGGCGGGCGGCGGGAGGGTGGGCGGGCGGGCGAGTGGGGGCATCAGCGAGGAAGACCCAGGGAAGGTTCCTTCGGCCGCCCAGCAGCTGATCTGCTCGGCAGCGCAGCGAGGAGCCGAATCGGGGTTTCCCCTTTGCGTGGGCGGCGGGGAAACCCCGATCTTCGTCTGCTCGCTGCTGCTGCGCTGCCGAGCAGATCAGCTGCTGGGTGGCCAAAGGAACCTTCCCTGGGTCTTCCCCGCCGCCCACACAAACTCCACCATCTGCGCATGCGCGGCCATGAAAAAAGGGCGCGCATGCGCAGATGGTGTTTTTACTTCCGCAACCCTACATCGCGAAAAATCGATTATCGCGAGGGGTCTTGGAACGGAACCCTCGCGATAATCGAGGGATCACTGTATTCTAGGAAATGTTAAAAAGGCACAATATTATAACTCCCTGGATGAGAAAAGGAGAAACATACTCTTGGAAAGCAGACCTTTGTTTACGGCCCCAGAAACACTGGGCCATCTTATCTGCAAGACAAAAGGCCTTTGGCTCCAGGGTGATAGGATTAGCCCTCACTCAAGATCCTAACCTGGACATTATGGCCCTTGAGCCATAACAGGAATTGCCCATCACCCCCTTTCAGAACATAAGTATCTTCATTACATCACCACCTAGCAAGATTCAACCAAGCCTGGGACAAAGACAGCCCACAAGGTTAGCTGGACCCCTGAATAGCCCCATAGTCTGACAACCAACAGGATACATTTCTTGCAAGGCACCAAGAGAGGGTATAAATAGATCTTACTCTCCACTCCATGTGGTCTTTGACCCAGAAACACAAGTGCTTGGTGGTTCAGCTTCCCCATTAAACCATCCTTCCAAACAACCTCCATGTTTCCAGTGTTTTTCTCTCCACTTGGAACTGAACCCAGATGGACAGTTCTTTCAACACCTTTAATGCAGAAATTTGCAATCTCAATTAAATCATTACAGGTTTGCAAAAATTCAGGTAGGAACAGGCAACTGTATTTAAACTGTAATTTAGAAAGATGGGTTTTTATGGCTTGTCTTTTCACATTTAATGCTGGGCTTGCAATGTTCTATATTTTCTGTATAGCCAAGGACAGAGAGTTACAGCAGAAGGTAGAGCTACCTTGTGCCAGCTCCTGACCTTTGCATGGCCTGAAAATCCAAACCAGCTGTGTGTGGAGAAACAGCATCCCCTAGTGGAGGAAGTATGCAAATATCCAACCTCACTCCAGTGTTGTGGATCATTTTCCTTATTCATGGCCTAAGGGCATCATCATACTTAGTGCCTTCCAATTACTGATTGCAAGTGATTATTCAGACACACCCACAAAAGTCTTTCATTAAATCATTTTAAAGCTATTTCAAAGGCAAACTTTAAAAGATGTGTCACAATGGTTTTTCTTTTTCTCTAAAGGACTAGAAAATGCAAAGAAGTCAAAATTTTAAGTAGAACAAATTTTGCAGATTTGAAGAGAACTCATAAACAGGCAACTGAGCTTTTTGCAAGTCTTTTCTGATGTCTCCACGGCCATTAACAATGTGATTAATAAATTGTTTTTGTAGGAAAGGTCACCGCAAATAAGACTCAGTTCCTAAATATGAGAACGGACTCTCTATTAGCGGGTAGCTTCTCCACCTTTATTGAGCCTCTCCTTTGCAGAAGAGACCCAATGTGCATGAACCATCTCATCACTAACATGGAAAGTTCATGAAGAAAATGCTGGAAGTCATCTCAAAACAAATGAGATATAGGTGATGCTTAATATTTACACAATTATTACAATTAGATATAATTGGCTGAACCCTTATTTATAGATTTGCAATTTCATTGTATCATCATTTTCTACTATAGAATTGCACATTGACAGGTTGATGTTCTACTGATTTGTTGTCCTCTTTAACACCACAGAGACCCCATCCCTGAAATGGTATCTGTTAGATATTTGCCTGGGTGACCTACCCAGACAGGGTAAAAGTCAAAAGTTCAGATTTGTTTATTGCATGTTGATTGGTTGCCTTCTTTTGGTGCTTAAAATGTATCTTTGTAAAACTGCCCTGTTGCTGGGCTAGATTGTATAAATAGGAGAACTGTCATTGTATAGAGCTCTCAATACTCCATTGCTTCCTGACTGAATTGACTTCCTTGTCCTATTAGCGAAATAAACCTTGCTTGATTCAACCTTGCTTTGAGAGTTATTACAGTATCTTTCTGTAGAGTCCTCTACTTAGTGGGTTGCAGGAATCATTCAATGGCAAGACGTCTATCCATCTTTTTCCTATCCCCACAGTTTTAATTTTTTAAAGATAAAAGGAGCTAAAGGAATAGTAGACAAAAAGCAGGTCCATAATATGAAGATACTTCAGGGTAGGGCTTTTCTTTTGTTTTTGCTCTCATAATCAACTTTACCACTGATAACATCACATGAAAATGCTGCCACATGTAGATTTTAATTAATAAGCAAACTCTATTTAAGGTCAGTATTCCCAGTATCAAAAACAAAACAAAAAAATACTGGGTCTTGAAATATTTATTTCTTAAATAAATCATAATCAGTTTGCAATCTAACATTTCCAGTTGCAACCTGCACATTTTAGGAATTTCTTTGTTTTCTACTTTATACTGTTCTACCACACAATTTAACTATTGAATAATTTTTAAGATCAGTGTTAGTGATTATCACATTCCTAAATCAGCCTAGATATTAAGCCTTCCATTATATTCTCAGGGTTGTCAGCAATTGGGAAGGGATATACAACCCTGTCTTGGGATCCTACCCAAATACAGTACTAATTATTATATACCTTGAAATAAGACTTGCTCATCTTAATGTGATCTACAATACGCTCTGCTGCTCAATATTTATTCCCTGCAGACATTGTACAATATTCAGGACATTGTACAAATCTGACTTTTGCTATGGGACACGCCCATAGCATGGACAATAGGTGTACAAATGATTTATTTGCACATGCTTTCACACAGAACTCAGTCCCTAGGCCATAATGTATTCTCTTCTTCTGCTCTCTCATCCATGTCCAGTTATTGCTAAATGTTGGCCTAATCTATTTCATAAAGAAGAAAGATAGGAACAAGGCATGAGCAGATATAGAATTTCATTTCTCATGGAAGCAATGATAGAAGAAAAAGCAACTTATATGATACAGTAAGTAAGAATTTGATTTTCTTATATACAGTATTCATGCCACATTTAAACCCTGACCTTCTTTCTCTAGTTCCTTTGTAACAATTCCATTTATCACATTGACCAAGACATTTTACTTGGTCCATGCTTACAAAATAATCTTTGTTCCATACCTCATTAACTCTAACCTCTATAGGTGCTTTGAGAAATTGCCAATTACAATATCTTTTTGCTCTAAATCAAAAGAGTTATTAAACTATATGTAGTCTAATAACAATAAAAATAATAAATAATATTAAAATAATAAACTAATAAAATCTTATAACTATAATAATACTACTGTCCTATTGCCCTCATTTATCTATACTTACCTTGCTTATGTTTATATTTATACCTATACCTGCTACTTCGTACAAGTTTGACAACCAACCAACCAACAAATAAATAAACTTTCATCCTAAACCATTCACAGCCTTGAAAATCATCAACCGTTTTGAATTGCTGCTGGGAAGCAACTGAACGGCAGAACAACAGAGCAAGTAGCAGTTCTCTTAATAATCCTGCTGTATTCTGGACATCTTAAAATCAATTGCATGCAGAATGAACTCCAAAAATCAAGATGATATAATTAACACATATCACTTTTGCCAGAATTGCATTCACTCGTATTAAATAAGACTTTTTGTTGCCGTCTTGAGTGCACTACATTAATCCCAGTACAAGTGTTTATTGATTGGGCCCTCAGATACACATAACACTACTATATTCTACATTTAATAACTCAAACAGACTTGCTGGCTCAATCTCAATTTCAACAAGGAATAAAAGAGTTTTTGCATAATATTAAAACAGATTTCTACTGCAAAGCTCTGCCGGAAGGTGGTGACGCAGATAGCTATTTTGGAGGTGTACACAACCATCCATAATACATTTTAACAAAATATATAAATAGTTATACCATTTATATTTACAACTTAGGTTATTTATATCCATGCCCTGTATTTGCATACTCACAGAAAGATCATGGATATATTTTTGTTCAAAGATTATATTGGGATATTTTTACAGTTGCTCTTGTAATCTTTAGATTTGCCTACTGCTAAAACTTTACAGCAGATGCTTCATTTTAATAAATCTATGGTTATGCACTGATATTTGTTCACAGCAATGACAATATGAAAATATTTTTAGATTACTTATTAAGAACACAAGTAGAGAATCCAATAAAAACAATCTTGCCAACCATATCAGTGGTCTCCATATGATAAATTGCTGAGCTTATATACTATGTCAGTGGCCCATGATCTTTGGGGCACCAAGGACCGATTCCGTGGAAAGAGGGTTTTCCCTGGACCATAGGAGGCATGGATTCGTGTGCTGCCTGATAATGGGGTTTCACTTCTTTGCACAGCCTGGTTTTTGGCATTCTGTGGCCCAATGCAGGGCCACAGACCAGGGATTGCTTAATGACCAGGGATTGCTTAATGATGTAATTGCTTAATGATTAGGCTGTGGTTGGTATTTATCAATGGCTTCTGGAACACTCCAACACAATTGATACTTACGTCTTAGGACCTTTCTCCAGTTCCAATAGTCATTTTTTAAAATATTTAATATTTTTATTGATTTTTAAAAAAATATGAACATACACACAATATAAAACAGGTGCTCTGTGAGTAGTGCCCACCTCCAGACAAGCATTCACACCCCACCACCAAGTCGGGGGTGTTTCTTGTATGTACCATTTTAACTCAAGAGCAAAATATCTATTTATATATTATAGTGATTCCAATTTAATCCTTGTAGCTTGGTCTCGGATTCTACTCGCCATATATCGTCTTACCTTGTCCCATCGTCCCATCAGTTGTCGCAAGTCAGTTTCATTAACTGAATTCATCCTTTTATCCATAATCTTAAATTGAATATGGTCCAATAGTCATTATGCAAACGTGACTTCACAACATGAAATCCATAGCCTTCTTCCATGGCTTTCTAGGCTTCATCTTATATCTAATCCTTGAATAAGACAACCAAGTTATTCAAAGCTGAACAGGTGATTTAAAAAAAAGTTTCTTCCCCACTACTTCCCCCTTGCTGGACTGTTTTATGGTCTTGGCAGCAATAATGTTGTTTTGGATGATAGATCCCTCGGGTACTCAGAAATGTACTGAGGAAGGGCTAAAGATCTTTTGGGGTACTAATGATGTGCATGGCATAGGCAGAGGTGGGCTGCTAAGGTGGAATGGTGACATGTGCTCGCCCCCATGGCTCAGAGTACTAGCGGAGTCCAGCGCAATTCTGCTACTGCATCTGGCCAGGTAGCGAAATCACACAGGGGTATCTGTGGTGCCCCTGCGTGTCCATGCATGATTTTACTGCCTGCCCAGGTGCAGTAGCAGAATTGTGCTGGACTCCACTAGCGGTCATAGCCACGGGGGTGAGCACACGTCACCGTTCCACCTTAGCAGACCACCTCTGGGCATAGGTAGTTAAAGATTTTGAGTATCTAGTTCCAAACAGCCAGTCTGGTTTAGTAGTTGAGCTTCCAGGCTAGAAATCAGGAGACTGTGAGTTCAAATCCTTCTTGACCATGAAAACCAGTTGGGTGAGTTTGAACGAGTCTCTCTCTCTAACCCCAACCTCCCTCACAGGGTTATTGTTATGTGGAAAACATGAAGAAGATGTATCACAGTAAAGCTCAACACAGTGAAAGATGAAGCAACTATAAATTGACATCATTTCCATCAAAGGATCAAACAGTTTACTACTTTGGACATGATAAATAAAGAACACTGAATGATTTTTATATTTAGGAATGATGCAGGCTACCATTCAATCAATGACCAAATGCCAATTATACCTTATAGATAACCTTTAATATGATGATTATCCATGTTTATATACTAATTCATGAAAGAGGCTGGTGGAGTTTTATGATTAAGCTCAATTTAAAATTAACAGAACATGAAAACAGGGTTGGCTGATTTTGATTGGAGAGTGGAATGCCAAAGTTGGAAATACTAAAGTATAGTTGCATTACAGTATATGGCTTTGGAAGCCAAAATAAGGCAGAAGAAATTACTAATTTATTCCATTACAATGATTTCTTCTTAGCTAACATTGTCTTTAAGCAATAGAACAATGCTTCTATACATGGATTTTACCAGAGGGAATTTATCGGAACCAAGTTGGCTAGGAGGTAGATGAGCTCAATTATAGCAGTGTTTCCCAACCTTGGCCACTTGAAGATATTTGGAATTCAACTCCCAGAATTCCCCAGCCAGGTTGGGAAATACCGAATTATAGCATCAGAGACAGGTGTTGACTGCAAGAATATCACAAACTTCTCATGTAAAAATAAACTAAACTTGGAAACTAAACTACTTTAAACTAAAGTAGAACAAAAAAACCCACAATTTCCAGATTATGATCCTGAACATAATGTCAATTTTTAATGAGAACTTCAGGAATTGATTTGAAGTCCTGGACCTCATTGAAAGACAGCCAGAGGAACTTGGAATAAGTTTAAGGAGGATTAAGGATAAATATTGAAAAAGACTGCCAGAGATTTTTTTAAAAACCTAAAGGGAATGTCAGGGCAAATGGTAGAAACTATCAAGAGAAGACTCACCAAAGACAAAAAGAGACAAAAACCTCAGGAAAGAACAAAGAATTTCAGAGTTAGTGGAAGAAACATGCCGAATTACAAACCTATTTTGAAAGATATTGAAGATTAAAACAAAGAAAAACAGGACAGGAAAGTCCTCCCCACCCAAAAAAATCTCTGAAGGAGATTCATACCTTGAATTGTTATGCCAAAGAACACCAATTGACAGAATGTAATTGATTCAAAGGAGATCAAAAGAAGATGGAAGGCATATATTGAAATACTGTAGCAAGATCAGTATCAAAGATACTAGAAGATGAAGTAAGATTACTGTCCAATTATTACCAATTCAAAAGGCTATTGGAACTGATGGAATACAGAAATAAAGCAAGCAGAATAATAATAAATAATGTTCAGTAAAGGTTCTAAACAAACTATACCAGTGACCAATAGCTATACTTCTGAGATGCACCCACATTGTCGTTCCACCTGCCAGGGCTACAAGCCCATTTTAAAGTTTCTCTCCTCTCCCCTCCCCTAGGACAAAACCTGCAACAACAACAACAAAACCCATGCTTCTGAGGACCCACAAGATGGCAATATTTAAGGAAAGTGACCTAGGCACACAGGTATCTTATCCAACTCTGCTGGGATGGACAGATGTCTTCAGGGAGAGACTTAACAAAAGACCTTAAGAGCATCTGCAAGCTATTACACAATATCCTCAATTTCACATGCTACCAAAATAATTTAGGATTGTTGAAGGCAATTAAAGCCAGCCTGATATGGAAAAGGAGAGGGCAGATGTTTCAAGCTTAGCTTTTGAAAAAGCCAAAGAATATGAGATACTGTATTTTATTTTATTTTATTTATTTATTCATTCGTTCATTCATTCATTCAAGTAATTGGTAGTATGCAAAGAAATAACACTGTTAATATACATGATATTAGTACTAATAAGAGAAAAACCTCTGACAGGAACGGTAGGCATGCTGGTGCACTTACGCACGCCCCTTGTATGTATATGTATGCATGTATGTATGTATGTATGTATGGATGGATGGATGGATGGATTGATTAACTGGATTTTTATCCTGCCCCTCTCCGTGGACTCAGGGTGGCTTACAACATGTGAAAAAATACAGTTCTGAAATCCAATAAAACTAAAAACAAACAGTCTAAAACTCCAATTTAATCTAAAAACAGTCATATTCAATCCACCAACATACTTTCCTTTCAACATACAGTACATTCATCCACAGGCAGGAGCTGACGATTAGTGTTCCCAGGCTTGTCGGCACAGGTGGGTCTTCAAATTCTTAGGAAATAATATTTTTGAAGCGCACACCGTATAATTGAGGAAGCCAAAAGAATACAAAAGAAAAAGTCATTATGTGCTTTGATGACAGAAAAGCCTCGTGAGTCACGTCAAGCTGTGGAATGTGCTTAGAAAAATGGGAATTCCAAAACACCGCCTCCTATTGCCTAGCAATAACATTAACATAGACACGGATGCACAACGCTTGGAAGAACACGTGCACACCCATTGCAGGTAAATAAACAAGGAACTGATGCTCCAGAGTGCAATGCCTGGCAAAACAAGGACACCTAGTGGCCAAAAGGGGAAACAGCAAAAAAAAAAGTGTTGAAAGTTAGCTTTTTTCTCGCGAGTCTTCCAAGACACGCTTATTAGCTTAGTAAACCAGACCCAAACGAGCATAGAGAGGAAGAGTCTTCCCATCAGCATCTCATTAAAGACTCCGCTTCGCTGGAGCGTCGGCGGAAACTCAGCGCGCCGTTCCCGCCGCAACCTCCATGGTCACACGCTGATTGGGGATTTCTGGGAGTTGAAGTCCAAACGGGCTAATCCGAAGAGAAAGCGATTCTCGGGGATTTCATGGTCTCTGACGGCTGCGATTCGACGCGTACTTCCTGCTCCTCCCCTCGGCCGGATCGCCGCTTCCTCCGCTTTGAAAGCCTGGATTTTGCTGCAGTCGCTGCAGTCGCTGGCTTTAAATGCTGGACGCAGGCTGATCAAAGGGAAGGCGAAACAAGCGGCGGCGTTGCGTATCCTCCCGTAGCCAAAGCTGGAAAAAGGTGAATTGGGGAGGTTGCGGCGTTCAGGGAGGTGCCGCACGTGGGAACCTCGAGAGCTGCTTAGGTTCATGAGAGTTGCTACCCTTCTGTTATGATTTTTTTAAAAGGTTTATTTTCCTTATTTTTGCAGTTCAAAGTTTCAGGGCTTTTGCAGGTTTATGAGGTAGCAATAGCATTTACATTTATATACCGCTTCGCAGTGCTTTTACAGCCCCTCTCTAAGCGGGAAATATCAGGGAATTCGTGGGAAAAAATGGGATATATCAGGAAAAAACCCCCAAACTGTATTAATGTTTAAAAGTCAGGGCAAAATCATGTAAAAAACAAACAAATGGATCGTGCTGCCTGGCAGAGTCAAGAAAAATGAGCACAACTGAGGCAACAACTTGTTTCCTCAGCTACTGATATTTCTCCACAGCTTAGCCATTTGGTATGACGTCATCTACAACTGTGCCTTAACTAGACCGCAAGTTACAGGGAAATGTCAGGAAAATATCAGGGAATTTCAAAATGCTTTCCCCCTGGACACCCTGATAGTAATAAAGTACATGTATTAATACAACATTTATTTCATAAGCTACAGAGGTTTTTTTCCTTACATGTGCAAAAATATGCAAAGTTCCTGTCTAAATGATGACAAAAGCCCATCTGGTTAGTAGTATGTTGTAGCAATAGTCTTTAGACTTATATGCCGCCTCATAATGCTTTTACGGCCCTCTCTAAGCTGTTTTACAGAATCAGCATATTTCCCTCAACATTCTGGGTCCTCATTTTATCCACCTCAGAAGGATGGAAGGCTGAGTCAATCTTGACACTCCTGTATTAGAGCAGTTCTCAAAGTATAGTTTGGAGATCCCTGGGGTTTCCATGACCCTTTCAGTGGATCTGTGAAGTCAAAAACAGTGGTACCTCTACTTAAGAACTTAATTCGTTCCATGACCAGGTTCTTAAGTAGAAAAGTTTGTAAGTAGAAGCATTTTTTCCCACAGGAATCAATGTAAAAGCAAATAATGTGTGCAAACCCATTAGGAAAGAAATAAAAGCTAGGCATTTGGGTGGGAGGAGGAAGACAGTCGCTTCCCAAGGAAGAAGGTGAGGTGAGGGGAATCAAAAAAATCCAAAATTTAAGGCTTTTTTTAAAAAAAAATTTTTTAAAGAGGGACTCTGAGGCGGTGAGGAGGAGCACGCGCTTCCCACACATCCGGCACAAGGCTGCCTCCCATACACTGCACCAGAGAGAGAAATCCAGGGGGATGACAGGAAACTGGCTGGACCTTTGTGCCGCTCTCAAATTTCCTGGGATTTTTTTCTGGGCTCGGGTTCTTAAGTAGAAAATGGTTCTTAACAAGAGGCAAAAAATTTTTTTGAACACCCGGTTCTTATCTAGAAAAGTTCTTAAGTAGAGGCGTTCTTAGGTAGAGGTACCACTGTATTTTTAATTTATAATAGAGTAAATTGTTGTTTTAATTTATAATAGAGTAAATATTGATATTTAAAACCCACATAAACCAAAGCTTTTTGGGATCCTCTATCATTTTTTTAAATGTAAGGGTCTTGAGACAGCTTTCTGTCACATGAATTGACCGGTCAGGTCCCCCAGTGACCGGTCAGGCCCCACAGAATCGGCCTTCTCCAGGTTCTGTCAACTAGACAATGTCGCTTGGCGGGGCCTAGGGGGAGAGTGTTCTTTGTGTGGGGCCTGGCCCTCTGGAATCAGTTCCCACATTTATACTGCTTCCACCCTCCTTGCCTTCCATTTATTTATTAGATCTTTGCCCCCGGCCAATAAATGTGTTGAGAGAATGTTGAGTGAATGGAATGATTGGGGTTTTTTTTTAGATTTTTTGACTAATTAATTGGATTTAAGATTTTGTATACTGTATATTATCTGTTGTGAGCTGCCCCGAGTCCTTGGAGAAGGGCGGCATAGAAATCCAAGAAAGAAAGAAAGAAAGAAAGAAAGAAAGAAAGAAAGAAAGAAAGAAAGAAAGAAAGAAAGAAAGTGCTTGACAATTGTTTTGTAATAATGCAAAATCACAATTGCTCCAACCTTGTTTTCCTCACATCTTATTCATTAAATACTTTCCTACAATGAAATTTAGGTAGTCCCCAAATTATGACCACAGTTCAGCCCAAAATATATAGAATAGAATAGAATTCTTTATTGGCCAAGTGTGACTGGACACACAAGGAATTTGTCTTTGGTGCAGATCCTCTCAGTACACACAAACAAAAAGATACACTTGTCAAGAATCATGAGGTACAACACTTAATGATCTTCATAGAGGTCAAATAAGCAATCAGGAACCAATATTGTAAATTGTAAGGATATGTTGCTAAATGAAACATTTGTTAAGTGAGTTTGCCCCATTTTATGACTTCTCCCAATTGTTAAGTGAATTATTGCATTTGTTAAATTAGTAACATGGTTGTTAAATGAATCTGGATTCCACATTGACTTTGTCGCCGGATCACTAAAGGTGACTACATGACCCCCTGACACTGCAACCCTTATAAATATGAATCACTATCCAAACATCTAAATGTTGATCATGTGACCATGAGAATGATTGCAAATGTGAAAAATGGTCATAAGTCACTTTTTGCAGTATGAACAGTCACTAAATGAACTGTTGTAAATTGAGGACTACCTATAATGGGCATTTCCATCTTGGTGTCTTAAGCTTTCAGGGGCTGGAAACTGCTTGAAAAACAATCTGAATTTGATTATTAATATGTTAATATATTCATGGATTAATATGGATCTAGTAGTCTATGTATGACCAACAAAAAATAAATAAAAATGCAAAATGCACCTTCATTTTCCTTTCTTCTGGGTCTTTTCCTTCATGATCTACATTTCATGACCACTTGTCATTTTCCATCTTTATTGTGTTGTGTTGTTTTGTTATCTGTCCCTTTACACACACACACACACCAAGCTTTGCAATTTCTTAATTTATTTCTTATTTCATTTAAGAGATAAGCTATTTCATGTCACCTTCCCCAAAATCCAGTGAAATCTGTTAAGCTGACTTGATGAGTGGATATTTGAATTTCTCACATTCTCCATCTAAGACTTTAGACATGGCCTCAGAGCGATTTTTCCTTGCTTACAGCTACTTCTCCCTTGTACATTGATGGTACTAGTGATTACTTAAAAGATCCATACACAGATAACATAAAAGATAATTTATTTATTAATTTATTATTTAGATTTGTATGCCGCCCCTCTCCGCAGACTCGGGGCGGCTCACAGCACGACACAGCAATACATAACAAATCCAAATATAATTTAAAATATTTTAAAAAGAACCCCATTTTACTAACAAACACACACACAAACATACCATGCATAAATTGTACATGCCCGGGGGAGGTGTTTCAGTTCCCCCATGCCTGACAAATGAAAGACAAGAGGACATTGTTTATATATATAGGCCGAAATAGTGCTATCCTAGTCTCCCTTAATTTTAAAATATATATATATATCTCCTCCCTGGTACAGAGCTGGAAGGGATCAGGTCTGATAGCTCAACTGCTAATTCTCTGCCTTACAAGGCAGAGTCCACCAGATCAAATCCCAGTAAGGAAGGGTGTGGCTAGCTGATGAGGCCAGAACAAGGCCGAAATGGGACCATCCTAGTCTCCCTTAATTTTAAAATTCCAGCTAAAAAAACATTTGACATACATATATATATATATATATATATATATATATATATATATATATATATATATATATATATATCTTTCAGATGTCTATAAAATCAGAGCAGATTTTTAAAAATTCTTTGACAAAACTGTTGTTGATGTATGTAAAATCAGCAGATTTTTCAATTCCATGCATCGAATCTGTTGTTAATATAAATATTCAAGGATGCCTGTTCAAAAATATCAGATTTGCAATTGGCAACGTCCACCTGTATTTTGGCAGTCTTAAGAATGGGGAAAAACTCACATATAAAACTATTTTCTTTTCTCAGATGTCAGAATACTCTAAACGAAAAAGAACTGCAACAAAACTTGACATTTCAAATGATGAACTACCTTCCTTCTTTACATCGTGAGTTAAAATTTATGATCAGTATGTTCTAATTTCTATTCAATCTTTGTACCTGGATTTGGTACTAGGACAACATCTAGTGATATTTGTAGCATTTGGGGATTGACTGAAGTTAGCATTAGTGTGTACATACCCTGGTAATACCTATTTACCTGGCTTGTTTGGCTTGTTAAGAAAGCCTAACAAAATTAATAAGTTTGAAAGAAGAGTGAGGGTATCAGATAAATGAACAGGATGATGTGCATACTGCTTCACTAGATTCAGTTTCTGGATTTGGCTTCTATGAGCTCACAATGTGAAAACAATAAAAGAGAAAAAAATGGATAAACACAAATATGAAATTTATCCATGCAAATTATAATGTCTGCTATATCCTAGATATGGGATCACAAGAATTGTTATTTTTATGCACTTTATTTTTGTCCAGCCATATTAAATGCTGTCGCTGGTTTTGTTATGTTTTTTATTCTTCTAGTTTGGGAAAGCTATGCAGAGAAAGTTTGCTAAGGGCTGACTGCAAAAATGTTTGAATCTGTGGATAGATTGCAAGCTCAAAAATACAAAGCCAGGCTATGAGTAATTGTTTGAAATTGTATAACTTTGGGCAACACTGGAGTGCTTCTTCAGCAAAATTGCTAGTGGCAGTAACTAACTGCCTACTATTTTATCCACAATGCATTGTAGTATAGTACAGTGTTCCCTCGATTTTCGCGCGGGATGCGTTCCGAGACCGCCCGCGAAAGTTGAATTTCCGCGAAGTAGAGATGAGGAAGCAAATACACTATTTTTGGCTATGAACAGTATCACAAACCCTCCCTTAACACTTTAAACCTCTGAATTGCAATTTCCCATTCCCTTAGCAACCATTTAGATTATTACTCACCATGTTTATTTATTAAAGTTTATTTAAAAAAATATTTATTAAAGGCAGATGAAAGTTTGGCGATGACATATGACGTCATTGGGCGAGAAAAACCGTGGTATAGGGAAAAAACCCGCAAAGTATTTTTTAATTAATATTTTTGAAAAACCGTGGTATAGACTTTTTGCGAAGTTCGAACCCGCAAAAATCGAGGGAACACTGTACACTATAGTAGTACTATTTTACAATTTTGTGGATCCTGGGAGGCAGACACCTAGTCCCATTGCTGAAGACCAAAAGTAGGGAAAAGATATAGAGAAGTAGGGAAAAACCTAAAAACAACGAGGACAGTAAATCGAAGAGGTGATCCTGAGCGAAGAGACATAATTCCATTTATTATAAACTTTCCCATATCTTATGCAGATCTTCAGAATCAGAAGATGAACAACCTGAAGAGGAATGGGAGCCAAAAAAGAAAGTACCATGTAAGGCCAAAGTGCCAAAACCCAAAGTGCCCAAAGCTGAAAAAAATCAATTGACCAAGAAGAAAGCTACTGTAGCTAAGAAAAGGACTAAGAAGCTAGTGATAAAAGAGGAACCTGTAAGTAATTGAAGCTAGGAAGCCATTTAGTTTTCCAACTATTTGAGAGAGAGTAAGAAAGCAAAGATTATATTGTGGAGATTTAACGGTGTTCGTCACTATTCCAAATTCCCCTGATTTGGTTCCGTTCTTTAGCATAGATCCAACAACCTGATTTACCTACTGTAACTTCTAAATTATCTGATTAATTGGAATAGAAAAATGGAAACTCCAGATGCATGTACGTTATGCTACATGCAAGCAAGATCTGCCTGTTTTTTTCCTTGAGTCACTTTAATTTATCCAGCATAACTGATGTGAAGTTATTTGAAACATGCATTTATATTTGCATGTCAGAAAACACAATAACGTGAGCATGGGGGTTCGGTGATGGCCAGAACTCCAACGACCCATCGTATCCCCTCTGTTCAGCATCATCACAACTTTGCACAGTCACTGAACAAATGGTCATAAGTGAAGAGGGGCATGTGTACAGAAACAAGGAACATGGACCACTATTGTCTTCCCTTTTTCTGAGTAAGGACCAAAATGGAGCCTTCTCTTCCAGATTTTACTAGATAGGGAAAAAATCCTATCCAAAAGTCCCAAATAATGTTGCTGGAATTACACATGTGGCGCATAACACTCTTAACTGCAATCTGTTACCCTAGAAAGCAAAATCTTATTAGGGCTAATCATTTTTGTTCTAACTTTGTGACCGAAAATTCATTCACATTTGATCTTGAACCTTGGATTAAAGGAGAAAATAGGTTGGCTTTAAGAGCAGTAGCTCAGTGGCTATGATGCTGAGCTTGTCAATCAGAAAGATTGGCAGTTCGGTGGTTCTAATCCCCTGTTCCCAAAGTGGGGCCCACACCCCACAGGGGGGCAATTTCATTTTTAATGGGGGCAATTGGAACCTTGTTTAAACCTAGTTAATGGCCTTTTAGGATTCCTCTGTGTGAGTAGTTCACTTTTTGAATAATTAGAATTATATGTCATGGAGGGCGGGGGAGGCCTCAGGATTTTAGAGATGCTTGGGTGGGGCATGGCCAAAAAAAGGTTGGGAACTGCTGTTCTAATCCCTAGTGCTGTGTAATGGAGTGAGTTCCCATTACTTGCCCCAGCTTCTGCCAACCTAGCAGAGTTGAAAGCATGTAAAAATGCAAGTGGAAAAATAGAGACCACCTTGGTGGGAAGGTAACAGCATTCCATGCTCCTTTGGCATTTAATCATGGTGGCCACATGACCACAGAATCGTCATCAGACAGTGCTGGCTCTTCAGTGTAGAAATGGAGATGAGCACTGCCCCCTAGAGGTAAGAATGACTAGCACGTATGTGTGAGGTGAAGTTTTACCTTTACCTAAGGTCAGTTATCTTCCGGTGCTTTTAATGTTGACCTGTAGGCAGTGACAGTAACAATGGACTTTCCTGAGGCACTCACATTTTCTGTACTTACGTTTTGCTAAGCAGAACACTGATATCTGTAGTAGCTTTTCCCCTACTCAATGACATTAGTTCCATTCCCCCACCATCCTAAAGGATATGATGGTACGTAATAAGATATTGATGCTGTTTATGTTCAGACTGGCTGTGGTCAATACTAATCTTAATGTGTTTTGGTGGTTTGAGTAGGACTTACTGCCTATTGCTATACCTGGAGGGACAGAAAAAATGACAGAGGAAGGTATCAATGTGAGCTGTTCAACCAAAAAACCCACAGTGAAAAAAGTTGGCAACATTAAAAGTGAACCTGGCTTGGTAAATGCAGATAAACCATCCACAAGTGCTACAGTGTCTAAAAAGCCAATTAAGGTGGAAGAGTCTGAAGAAGATTTTACATTTGGTGAACCTCCCTTAAAAAAAACTAAAACAGGATGTCCTCAGGAGAAATGTATAAAGTTTGTGGCAGGTGACAAACTGAATGGGGGCCATAAAATGAACTGGGACATTGTAGAGGTATGTAATGCTTTGCTTTTTACAACAAAACTAACATGTCTATACTGCTGGAGGAAACTCTCTAAAGTGACGTTATACATCCATTTTATTTCTGGTGTATATAATACCTCATCCGGATATATTCCAAAAAGTCAAAATACTTTTTGGAATATATCCAGATGAGGTTTTATATTTTTATAAAACAAAGCACATTGCTTTATCTCTTTATAATAAGAATTTATACTGAAAATTAACTATGAAACAGGAAGGTTACATTTCACAAGAAAATATCAAAAATGTTATTTTGTTATTTGTAAGTAAAAGAAAATTATGGAAGACCTTTTTTTTAAATGTTGACTTCACCTTTTGCTGGTCAAAGATTAGAAAATATTCCAGGATAGAAAAAGTTGTAAAAGAAAACATGTCACGTCAATTTAGTTTGGTATATGCTGTACTAAAATATATTCCAGCTTCAAGGAAATATTTTTTATCACACTGAAATGAGAGGCATGCTTCAGTTTTCTGAGTGTTTCGGGGAACATATACAGTGTCTTAATATCAGGGAAGGAAGGATTTACCATGGTTTTATCAAATGAATGAAGGTTCCTTATATTTCTTTTTTGTCTTGCAATTTAAAAGCAAAAAAAATACTAATCCTTGTAGAGCAGTGGTTCTCAACCTGGGGGTCGGGACCCCTTTGGGGGTCAAATGACCATTTCACAGGGGTCGCCTAAGACCATGGGAAAAGACAAATTTTCCATGGTGTTAGGAACTAAAGCTTCTATTCTGGTGCCTTGGGACATATTTTTGCAATTCGACCAATCAGGCGCTTACAGTGGAGGTATCCCTCTGACCTTTCTGCCAATCAGTTAAAAGCTCTGTTGAGAGAATTGACATTAGACTTATGGTTGGGGGATCACCAAAACATGAGGAACTTTATTAAGAGGTCACAGTATAAGAATGGTTGAGAACCACTGTTGTAGAGGGTAATACAGTGATCCCTCGATTTTCGCGATCTCGTTCTTCGTGAAACGCTATATCGCGATTTTTCCCACCCGATGACGTCACTCTCTTCCTTCCTTTCTCATCTTTCTTTCTCTCTCTCTTCCTCTATCTTGCTTCTTCCTCTCTCACACTCTCTTCCTCCCTCTCTCATCTCTTTCTTTCCTTCTCTCTCTTTCTCTATCTCTCCCCCTCTTGCTGGCGGGCGGCGGGCGGGCGGCGGGCGGGTGAGCGGGGGCATCAGCGAGGAAGACCCAGCAGCTGATCTGCTCGGCAGCGCAGCGAGGAGCTGAATCGGGGTTTCCCCTTTGCGTGGGCGGCGAGGAAACCCCGATCTTCGTCTGCTCGCTGCTGCTGCGCTGCTGAGCAGATCAGCTGCTGGGCGGCCGAAGGAACCTTCCCTGGGTCTTCCCCGCCGCCCACGCAAACTCCACCATCTGCGCATGCGCGGCCATGAAAAAAAGGGCGCGCATGCGCAGATGGTGTTTTTACTTCCGCAACCCTACATCGCGAAAAATCGATTATCGCGAGGGGTCTTGGAACGGAACCCTCGCGATAATCGAGGGATCACTGTAGAGCTTTTTGTTCAGCATTTTACATCTTTCCTAGAGCATGGTAGGCTTGATGCTATTTATTATATTATATAATTTATAAATTATATAATAAACATTTTTTCTCAGCTGCTGAAACTTTTTAACTTTATCTTTTAAAGGTAATAATAAACATCGTCGTTAATGATTTTATTTATTTCTACAAAGCTTAAATCCCCCTTCCCGCCGATTTTAGCAAACATCTGCGTCAATTATTTTATTTATTTCTGAGAAGCTTCTAATCCTCTTCTCTCCCCCACCCCCTATTTACAGTAGGCCAAAGTTGTGGGAAATGAGAAAGGTAAGTGGAAACTGAAATGTAGAGAGTATATAGAACTATTCCTCTAGTAAAATAGATGGATGCTTGCCCATGATCACCCAAACTATAACAGACATTTGGATTGTGGCTTTCAATTCAAAAGTCTTGCGTTTGAAACTGGATTGACAATACCAGGGGTTCTATTAGAACCCCCAGAAATGCAATTAAAATACTGTATTAAAAGAATCACCTCTCAGGTGAGTAGCAACCACAAGGATTTTTTCCCATTCTTTTTTTTTTTTAATTAACTAATGGAAGGGTCCCCAAACTTGACAACTTTTAGACTTGTGGACTTTAACGCCCAGAATTCACCAGCTAGCTATGCTGAGGTTGAAGTCCACAAGTTTTAAAGTTGCCAAGTTTGAAGACATGAATTAATGATTCAGGCCTAGTTTTCATTTAAATCATTTTGGGGATATGGTTTTAAGAATGAAAAATGAGTAAAGTTTGTAAACAAATATAGATATTCTTATGTGTTTGCCTTATTAAGTAATTGCTCTAAATTTGACAGCAGCAACCATTTCTTCTCCAAGTTTAACATTCTCAGAATTTTTTGTGAGAAATTCATACTTGGGCCTTTTTACTGTGGGTTTGCAGGTTTTGTCGCAAAGGACTGATATTGAAGCATGGGTGTGTGCCAATATAATCAAGCTTTTTAATGATGACAATACAATCCCTTTTATTGTTCGGTATCGGAAGGAACTTATCAATAATATGGAAGCTGATGTACTGCGTGAGGTGCAACAAATAATGGAAGAACTACAGTATGTATTAAAACATTGGGATGGGAGAGTAAGCAGTACCGTAAATAACTACTGCAGTCTTGCAAGCGTTAACAGAGGAGTTCTTGGAGGAATGCTTACAGATCTCATAACATGCCTGAATTCCAATCATGGGGAACCTTTTTAAAATTCCCGGATTGATATAAGAGATTACAATATAAGCAGCTAGCTGCAAACTTTGTGGTTATCAGTGAAAATATTGAAACTCTATAGCAGGGAAGCCAATTGAGAAAAAAAAAAGTTTTGAAAGTGGAATGGAGATCTGCCTTTAACAAAAAGTTTGGAAGCTTCCTAGCAATTCTGCAATTCTTGGGACAGAGGTGTCACCCAATAGTATCTCTCAGCAATCCCATCTCTACCTTCAGTTACTTGCATGGCCAGTATTATCATGAGTGGAGTAAATGCAATAGAGGAAGAAAAACTAGCTTTGGTTTTAGTTTGCTTTAAAATTCAAGGAAACTAAAATAAATTTGTTTAAAACTTGATCATATAAATGATCCAAAATTTGGGCATAACGTGAAACTGTGAGTAATCATCAGAATACAAATCTTCCATTTTCTTCTTTGTGTCTACACTGAAGAAATGGACAGTTTTAAGTATGTGAGTCTGTGGCTCAACTAATCTTCCCATTGTGACTTTTAATAGCTCTTCATTGTGTCTCTTAGGTAAATTTAAATAAGAGTGTATGTTATCATTTACTGTAAGTGATTGACTTGAAAACTCTTTCTCAGTGAAAACTGATTACCTTAACTGTGTTTCTACAAGAAGAAGCTACTCAGCCATGACTTTCACTTGAGAAAAGGCCTTTTCTATTGTGCCAATGGAACTGTTCAGTCTGAAAGTCGTATGAACAATATATATAGAAGGTTTAATAGTGAGGTGATAAATAATAATAATAATAATAATAATAATAATAATAATAATAATAATAATAATAATTTATTAGATTTGTATGCCGCCTCTCTCCAAGGACTGTATATTGAAAAACAATATACAGTGATACTTCTATCTAAGCATGCCTATATTTAAGAACTTTTCTAGATAAGAACCGGGTGTTCAAGATTTTTTTGCATCTACTTAAGAACCTTTTCTACTTAAGAACCCAAGGCCGGAAAAATTTCCCAGGAAATTTGAGAGCTGCAAGAACGCTTGGCCAGCTTCCTGCCATTCCCCCTTTAATCCTGGCCATCTCGGGCTTTTCTGGGCTTCCAGAGGAGCCTTTTGGTGGCGCTTTAGGAGGCTTTGGCAGCCCAGAGCGAACAAAGCATTTTCCTTTCTCTGGGCACTTGGAGAGGGAATAAACCACTTTGCTGTGGTGACTCTCTTGTGCTGCCTCCCATACACCCAGTGAGAGGTTGCCTCCCAGAGCGTCTGGGCATGGAAAGGCAAAAGGGGGTGCTTCACCCCAGCTGGATCAACTCGGCTTCAGTCAAACCGAGGAGTCACCACAGTGAAGGAAAGGCGCCAGCTACAAAGCGAGCGAGCGAGAAGGGAGGGGAGTCCTTCAGCATGGGAAGTAAGAGGAAGCAGGTAGCAGCAGCAGCTGCCTTCAATCAAAGGAGCGGGAGGTCTCCCCCTCTTGCCCGCCTAGGTTTCTCTGGCGCAGTGTATGAAAGGCAGCCACGCGCCAGATATATGGGAGGCGCGTGTTCCTCCTCGCCGCCTCAGAGTCCCTCTCTTTTTTTTTAAGCCTTAAAGTTTTGGATATTTTTGATTCCCCTCACCTTACCTTGTTTCTTCGGCAGTGACTGTCCTCCTCCTCTTCTTCCTCCACTTTCTCCGACCCAAATTCTGAGCTTTTATTTCTTTCCTAATGGGTTTGCATGCATTATTTGCTTTTACATTGATTCCTATGGGAAAAATTGCTTTTACTTACAAACTTTTCTACTTAAGAACCTGGTCACAGAACGAATTAAGTTCTTAAGTAGAGGTACCACTGTACATATAAATATCTAAAAATCTAATTAATTTACCTAGGTATTTTAAAACCCTAATAAAAATCACTCATTCCCATTCAAACAGCAGACATACCTACACTCGTTGGCCAGGGAGCTAGAATCTAATAGCTCCAAGCCTTGTGGCATAAGTGAGTCTTTAGACCAATGATGGCGAACCTGTGGCACAGGTGCCATAGGTGGCATATGGAGCCATATCTGCTGGCATGCGAGCCGTTGCCCTAGCTCAGCTCCAATGTGCATGTCCGTGCCAGCTAATTTTTGCCTTGCACAGAGGCTCTGGGAGGGCATTTTTGGCTTCCAGAGAGCCTCCAGGGGGATGGGGGAGGGCATTTTTACCCTCTTTCGGCTCCAGGGAAGCCTTTGGAGCCCGGGAAGGGCAAAACACAAGCCTATTGGGCCCACCAGAAGTTCGGAAACAGGCTGTTTTTGGCTCTAGAGGACCTCCAGGAGGCGGGGGAAGCTGTTTTCTCCCTCCCCAGGCATTGAATTAAGGATGTGGGCACTCGTGCATGTGCGATAACACACACACATGCTCTTTCAGCACCTGAGGGGAAAACAGTTCATCACTGCTTTAGATTCTTACGGAAGGCGAGGAGGGTAGGGGCAGTATGAATCTCTGAGGGGAACTGATTCCAGAGGGCCGGGGCCCCCACAGAGAAGGCACTTCTCCTAGGTCCCACCAAATGACATTGTCTAGTTGACCTGGAGAATGCCTAACTGGTCTCTGGGATTTATGCGCAGAAGGTGGTCCCGCAAGTAATCTGGTCTGATGCCAATATATACATGTTTTATTACATACAAATTTTTAATTCTACTAATTATGTTTGGTTTTAGGACTTTAGCAAAAAAGGTGTATGCCACAATACACAAACTTGAAAAAGAAGGAAAGCTGTCACAAAGTGTTTTAACTGCATTATTGAACTGTAAAACTTCGGAGGAGCTGGATCATGTGGTTAGTATAATAACTTCATGCAAATTTTCATAAACTTTATTGTATATTGGATTTCCTCCCCAAACATTGCTAAACCCTTTTATGAAAATTATGGCCATAACCTCCTAGAAGCCATTTTATACTAAGTTAGATCATTACTATATTATCTAATAACAGTAATACTGTACACAATTTAAAGTTTTAATTTTCCCAGTCTTACTTGGAAATGCAAACTGGGATGTCTTAATGCAGCACATGTACTGAGCCACTGAAATATGGCTCGATCCTGGTTCATGCATTATACAGTAACCCCTCGCTACTTCACGGTTCATCTTTCACGGATTCGCTATTTCACGGGTTTTCAAAGGGGGATTAAATCCATTGAAAATTTTAAATCCATTAAAAATTCATAAAATTCTTCTACAGTACTACTGTACTCTATTAAATAAACTGGTAGGATATCACATGTAGTTCCAGCTGAGAAACATTTAGAATGACTGTTTAATGCAAAAGGTGGGTTTTAAAAGTCCAAATACTTGTTAAATACATAAAAAAATATCTTTCCTCTACTTCACGGAAATTCATTTTTCATGGGTGGTCTTGGAACACATCCCCTACAAAAAATGAGGGATCACTTTACATGCTATTTTCTCAGGCAAGAAAGAGTTATAAAGGCAGATTACCAAAAGCATAAAAAGGATGGAAGAGGCAAGACTCGTGGTTCCTGGAACTTTTTTTAATGGACTAATTTTGGAAAGGAAGTATCTGTTGTTCAGCAATGAATAACTCTGAGAACTTATATACTAGATCAGTGATGGCGAACCTTTTTTTTCTCAGGTGCCGAAAGAGTGCACGCGCATGCTATCGCACATGTGTGAGTGCCCACACCCATAATTCAATGCTAGGGGAGAGCAAAAACAGCTCCCTCCCCACCAAGGCCCTGTGGAGGCCAAAAACAGACTGATTCCCAACTTTTGGTGGGCCCAGTAGGCTTGTGTTTCGCCCTCCCCAGGCTCCAAAAGCTTCCCTGGAACTGGGGGAGGGTAAAAATGCCCTCCCCCACCCCCCCCGGAGGCTTTCTGGAAGCCAAAAACACCCTCCCAGAGCCTCTGTGCAGCCAAAAATCAGCTGGCCGGCACACACGTGCACATTGGAGCTGAGCTAGGGTAACAGCTCGCGTGCCAGCAGATATGGCTTCGCGTGGCACCTGTGGCACCCTTGCCATGGGTTCGCCATCACTGTACTAGATTTATGTACCTTGCGTTAATCCTGTAGAGATAAAGCATAAAAATTTGAAAATTTGTGACAATAAAATTATACACCCACGCACATACACACACACACATATCCCTTATGCTTAGATTTATATAATATTATCTATTATAGTATGTACCCTATAAAACTGGAAGCAAAGGAACTAAAGCACAAAGAGCTAAACAGTTGGGCTTGGAACAGGCAGCCAATTTGCTCCTTGAGAATCCGAAGGAACTCAACTTACTCTCTTATGTCAAGTCCAACGTCGAAGGTAAGCATGTATCTTTTAGAAGCATTAGAGTATATAAACAGAAATACTTTACTGAGTAAGAGTGGCTGTGTGAATACGGTTCCACAGGAAACTTGTAGCCAGGGAACATTATTTGAACTGGTGTAAGGTTTCATACCTAAGCAGGGGGTTGGACTAGAAGACCTCCAAGGTCCCTTCATTCCATTCCAGTCTTCATTCCACTAGCCCCTTTGAGAACAGCAAAGATCTTCGTTTGCAGCAGATCCCACCTTTTCCTGAATTATATATTGTCTTGGTTAGAAACTCTGGAGGCCTGGTGATAATCAATAGAGACAGTACTGGGTAGATTAACTTGGCTTGAGATAATATTCTTTCTATGTCTTTTCTTCAGAGGCTTCCTGAATATGAACAGAAACTAATTAAGTGGATGGAGAACTCTTCCCTCCACCCCAATTCACTGAGGTTCCCTTTGTCATTTTAAAATATTGTACACTGTTGGCTCTACAGTATGAAAGCTACTTGTTCATGTATAACATTTCCATTCCTCACCAGTAATTCTCAGGCTTATTCATGCATACAAAAGTTTTTAAATATGCTTAACACTCTTGAATAAAATGACTGAGATACACTTTGACAAAGAAGTTGCGATAAAGCAACATGTTTTCTAGCAGGCTGGTTAAAAAATAATAAATCATGTGCTCTTTTCTACATCTTTAGAGAGTTCTAGGGTGGAAAGGCTTAGGTAAATCAAGAATGCCTAAATGTCTTTGATCCCAAATGAACCTCAACAACATCAACATTTCCTGATTAGTGAAAATACTTAGAAGATAATGAAGTCTATATCCCTGTTTTAGTAAGCTGCAGTGTGTAGATTAAAATTACAAGAGTTTCAACACATTGTAATGTGCTTCAAAAAGATAAAAAGAGGCAAATCCACTTAATCAGTAAGGAGATGACCGAAGGAGGGAAATGTCAGCTTTTTGAGAAAGTTCAAGGTTAGGCAATAAGCATTGTAAAAATTGCTGAAATTCTAGTCCAGGGGCCTCCAACCTTGGTAACTTTAAGCCTGGAGGACTTCAATTCCCAGAATTCCCCAGTCAGCAAAGCTGGCTGGGGAATTTTGAGAGTTAAAGTCCTCCAGGCTTAAAGTTACCAAGGTTAGAGGCCCCTGCTCTAGTCTATTGTTTTAAAAACAGAATCATAAATCCTTCACAATTTTCCTCTGCCCCGTCTTCTACCATATAAAACCAAAGTGGTTTTTAAAATTTCATTTTCACACTCGGTTATTGTCTCTCTTTTTTTCTTCTGCTAATGGTGCTTGTATATCTTTGCTTCATCTCTGTTTTCTTCTATAATAGGACAGGATGGTTTGGGAAGGAGTTAAGGAAAGTGCGTCTGTAATTCATTCCATAACGCCATTCCTAGATGTTTTTTTGCATGCAGGAGGGGAGATTGAGTCTAATGGAGCACAGATATGACCTTGGGTTAAAGTATTCAGCGACTACTAGAAAAACATTAATTTAGATCAGGGAAACAAATAACACTTTGTGGTAAATTGGGAAAAAGTGTTATCATAGATGTAAGGGCCAATAGTATGTTTAAGCTCATAAAAGTCAAAAATGAAACTTAAACAGAGACTTGAGAAAGAAAGTGTTTATTCTATGATCATAGGTTAGTCACTTCAAACACACACGAGAGGATGTGCAAGAAAGAGCTACCAACTTCGGAAATGATCTAACTCTTTATATATTGTTTAGAAACATTATGAACCCTCAGTTAAACTTTCAGTTCTGGCATCTTTGATTTGTGTATCCCCTGGGACCGGATAGAGCCTCTTAATTAGTATAGTTAGTGTGATCTCTTCCTGAGCATCTTCTTTGTGTTCACAATTTGCCATTTAGTCCCCCTGGTGTTGCCAGGAAGGGAATTCTCACAGATCAAAGGTGAGGGTTTTACAACTCCATTCTAAGATACCTTCTACGCTCATAGATTGCAGGAAGGAGATTGATAAGAGTTCAGAGGCAAGGAACATACCCTGTTTTCCCCAAAATAAGACATCCCCTGATAATAAGCCCAATCAAAATTTTGAGTGTATGGCAATAAGGCCAAGTGCTTATTTCAGGGTTTTAAAAAAATAAGCCAGGGTCTTGTTTTCGGAAAAACATGGTATGTTTTAATAAACACCAGTTATTGCAGGAGGTTAGTTGCAGGAAATAAAATTCTGATGTAGCATATTTGTGCTACAAATCCAAAGGCATAATATATCTATGTTACAAATAAAGAAGGCACAATATAAATACAAAAGGTATAATAAATCACATATGTGTGTTACACGAAACAAATGTTTTACAGAATGACAAATTCCTACTAATTCTATTACGCCAATACATTATATTCTGGTATTATTTAGTATATCCCTACAGTAGACAAGACAATCTCTGCATCTGCTTTCTCTTAAACCAGATTGTCCAAGCCTGAGGCCCTGAAGGAGTCATGGACTGTAATAATCATATTATTTACTACTTTCCCCACAGAACAGTTTGCTTATTAATCATTTGTCGTTAAGATTTTTGTTAATTTATAATAAAGCTGATGCGTAAGGATTGTAATTCACTGCTTCTGTGAGACAAAGAAAATTAATTTTTAAAGATTATTTTTTATTGTTGTTAAGAGTATAATGTTTATACATACCATGTAATTATAGATAAATCTGTAGGGGGCAATCTTAGATAAGAAAATGCACTGTTTTCTTTTTTTAAAAAATATGGTTCTTACAGAGAATGACCTAAACAGTATTTCCAGTTCATCTTTAACAAGATTTTTTTCTTTTTTTAGGAAAAATGCTAATATTTACCATGCTTCCCCAAAAATGAGACCCTGTCTTATATATATTTTTGTCTGATTTTTTTAAAATCCTAAAATAAGTGCTTGGCCTTATTGCCAAGCACTTAAAAGCCCGATTGGGCTTACTATCAAGGGATGTCTTATTTTGGGTGAAACAGAGTACTAACATTTTGTTTAAACAAATTCTATAGCTGGGAGGTACTGTTAACTGAACTTTATGATAGTTTCCACAAGACGTCCTTGTTGATTTTAGCAACAGGAACATTATTGGTTCACACTTTTTGTATAACTCTCTCAGTGCCTTGTCATCAGGCTAGGTCTGACACTCATCAAAAAGACAACCCAAAGTGTCTATTCTGAGTGTATTTTAATGGGCAGAAAGTAGGTTTGAAGCCATCAGTTGTTGTTACACATAGGCTGACTGTGAAAGGGGAATTATATGGTTGAGTTAGCTGTGAAATGTTTCAGTTCAGGTGCAGCATGGAAGACAAATGTGCAACATTGTTTTTTGTGGCTGGGAAAAGGATGTGAAGTGCCTGGAACATTTAGGCCTGGTGTAAGTGGAAGTGTGACCTTCTCTTGCTTGACATCAGAACAATTCTTGCTGCATGAGTTGTATAACCTCCATCTTCAGTTGATTTGTGGATTTTGTAAGCTTTCCTTAAACCATTGGTCCTCAACCTCCCTAATGCCGTGACCCTCTTAATACAGTTTCTCGTGTTGTGGTGACCTCCAACCATAAAATAATAAAATTATTAGGAAACCCAGGGGTGGGTTCTAACTTACCTCGCTGCTGGCTTGCTTCCTCCTGTGTTGTGTGGACGCATCTCATGGGTGCGCATATACTTTACATGCACAGGCATACACAATGCCAGATTTTTTTTTAAACAAAGTCCCCCCCCCCCAAAGCCACAAACAAGATAGCGATGCATGAGCTGTGCTGGAAATTTAGCTTCTGCGCATGCTCAGAAGTTCCCATGGTAGAGGGTTGGGGTTTTTTTTGCAGTACAGTGGTCCCTCGATTTTCGCGGGTTCAAATTTCACAAAAAGTGTATACCACGGTTTTTCAAAAATATTAATTAAAAAATACTTTGCGGTTTTTTCCTTATACCACGGTTTTCCCCGCCCCATGATGTCATACGTCATCGCCAAACTTTTGTCCACGTTTAATAATTTTTTTTTAATAAACTTTAATAAATAAACCTGGTGAGTAATGGTTGCTAAGGGAATGAGAAATTGCAGTTTATGGGTTTAAAGTGTTAAGGGAAGGCTTGTGATACTGTTCATAGCCAAAAATAGTGTATTTACTTCCGCATCTCTACTTCGCGGAAATTCGACTTTCGCGGACAGTCTCGGAACGCATCCCCCACGAAAATCGAGGGAACACTGTAGTCTCTTTGCATGTGGGTGGACCCACTTGGAGACGGATAGAGGAGCGGTGTCTCGGCTCATAAGACCATCCAAAATATGTGTGTTTCGATGGTCTTAGGCGACCCCTGTGAAAGGGTCATTCCACTCCCAAAGGCGTCCTTACCCTCTGCCTTAAAGTTTCTTATCACCATGTTTGCAGGGCATTCTATTTGGTAAATAACCAAATATTTTCCTTTAGGACTTTCCACCGTTGAGGAAGTAAAATCTGGGGTGCAGCATATCCTGGCTGACATGATTGCTAAAGATAAAGAAACACTGGATTTTATCAGAAATTTGTGAGTAACTTTGTCATAGACAAATCCTTAGAGGGTTAGAGATGGGTAACATTTACATTTTGCCAGTCCTATAGATTTGCTGAAACTCTTTGGTTTCTGGCTTGAATATATACTTCCATATGATGAAGTTTTATGAGGAAGGAAGACTTCTGATATTTATTGCCACAAGGAAATTCAGTAGGGAAGCCGACAGGGAGTTGGAAGTTGTTCCCATTCCCACTAATTTTTTGCATGCCTGTGGTCATTCTGTTTCTCTACTTAGGAAAAGAAGGAAGAAAGGGATCAAAGAAGTGGATGGGAGCGAGCAAGGAAGGGGGAGGGAGGGAGGGAGGGAGGAAAGAAGGAAGGATGGTAGGTAGGTTGGTTCGTTTCTAGTCTCCCTGGAGGCTTTTTTTTTCTGAAGCTCCGTTCCAGAAGCTTTTTTTCAGCCTTGAAAACTCTGTTTGAGAAGCTGGGTTGGGCTACATTTGGAGTAAAAGATGCACCCAGATTTTCACCCTTTTTTGGTGGGGGAGGGAAAGATGTGTCTTATACTCCAAAAAATACAGAATATAATTTGACTTTGGCTTACTATACTATTAAAAACTATTTAGCTTGATTTGTATTATTTTTTTCTTGGAGAGAGTTTAAGCTAAGACAAAAGCAACAATCCGCAAGATCACTTCGTACAGGGGACTTTTTCTGAATGAAGATAGTCCTTCAATTATAAGGGCCATATCAAAAGGGTCTATTCCAAAGACTAATATGTAGGATCAGGATGAAAACAATTAAAATCAATTTCTTTCATTTATATCTAATTAAAGTTAAGTGTAATAGTCATTAAATAAAGCCACACATTTAATAATGGATCTTGTTACGGCATTAACATTTCTATTTAGATATCAAATGTCTATAGAGATTCTCAATCATCCAGGGCATGGTTGTCCTAAAGGCAACTGGACTTTCTTGTTTTTTTCTTTGGAAATGTTTCACTGCTCATCCTGTAAGCTTCTTCAGTTCTGACTGAATGTTGAGAAATGGAAGGAGTTAACTTGGCATTATGAGTAAACCATACCAAATTAAGTTTGTAAAATACAAGTTTGTTTTAATATACTATGACATCTAGGACATAAAGTCTTTTTTATTAATGTTGCTATCATTCAGATGAAATTCTCTTGACTAAAGGATTTTTTTTGGTTGGTTTTAAAAATACAGATGTCAAAGGAGATTTGTATGCATTCAGTCATCTCTAGCAAAAGTGACTTCTAAAAACGCCAATGAAAAAAATGTGAACAAATTTCATTTGTACCAAAAATTTTCTTGCAACATAAAAAGCATCCACCATCACCAGGTATGTTGTCTAAATAAATACCTCTTAAATAAGAAAATCAAAATATATGTTTCTTGTAAGAAATTTGTTATGTGCTATAGTAGTTAAAGTGTTGACTACTAGTGGGGAAACCTGGGGTCAAGTCCATTCTTAGCCATGGAAACGTAGTGAATCACTTTGAGCTAGTCACCCACTGGCATCCCAGGCTACTTCATAGAGTTACTGTCATGGCAAAAAGGAGCAGGAAGAGTATTGCTCCTGGAAACTTGTGGTCCTGAATGAAAGGCCTTATATACAGTAGATAAATTAAAAAATCTAAAATTCTTGAACTATTTCCCTCTTGCCTCGGTAATCTTGTTCATGGAAAGGAAAACATGTTTTGTTTCAAACCTAAAGCAAGCCAATTGTGACTTAGAAGTTTCCCTGTACAGTATTCTTCTGCTGCAATCCCAGCTGGCCAAACCAATATGATGCATTTGGATTCTTCCAGGTTTTAACTGTAACAAATTGTGGACAGGTCTTAAGGAGGGAGTAGAGATGAGTTGGTGTGCCTTGCCCCTCTCTCCTTCTTGTCAACCTGCTCTTTGTTTCTGCTAATGCCCTCTTTTCCTGCTTCCTTGGCCTCCATGCATCCATGCCTGGTATGTTCCTAGAGAAGAGTGTTAGATCCTGTTGCTATAGGTAGAGAGGGATTCCCCTTATTTAGTGATTTACTGTCTTTTTTCTCTTAGACTGCAGTGCAGCCCAACCATACAGTAGGTACCAGACATATAGCTGTTTGACAGGAATCAGAAGTAAATGGCAAAAAGTAGAAGTAAAGTTCTACTTAGGCCTAGCCATCAGGAGAGGGGCGGCATACAAATCCAATAAATATTATTATTATTATTATTATTATTATTATTATTATTATTATTATTATTATTATTATTATTATTATCTGGAACAGCCAATGCCAACCAAGAGGCTCTTGTGGCTTCACGATGAATGGATAAATTGAATCTATCATTCAAAGAATTTCCAAACTCGCTACCTCCCCTCAGCTGGGTTCCTGAATGAGGGATAGAAATGGAGGGGACTGACTTCATAGAATCTCTCTGGGAGGGAATTGGGGTTTGGGTAGAAGGATGGATAGAGTGAAGTTCTCCTTTCTTACTCAAGTATATTTTTCTGCAATCTGAATGAATGGTTTAAAGCAACTCTCTCCACAGGAATTGAACCATTACTCTTATCTTCACAGCTGCACTCTCTAATCCAGTGATGATGATCCTATGGTACGTGTGCCACGTGTGGCATGTGGAGCCATATCTGAGGGAACGTGAGGCGTTGCCTTATGTCAGTTCCAGAGCGCATGCGTGCGCTGGCCAATTGATTTTTGGCCTTGTTTTCAGTTGTTTTCGCTCTCTCCAGGCTTCAGGAAAGTCTGCTCAATCCTGGGAATGCCCAAAAAACTATTCAACGGGCCAACTGGAAGTTTGTTTCTGAACTTCCGGTTGGCCCGTTTGACCATTTTTTGCTCTCGTCAGACTTCAGGAGTCTTTCCTGAATCCTGGGAGAGCGAAAAACAGCCCAACTGGCCTAACGGATGTCTGGAGGCTTCAGTAAGGCCTGTGCGATGCGCTGGGGGCAGTATGGAAGGATTGTGCGCATGTGTGTGGGAGAGCATGTGGGCTGTGTGCATGCATGGAGGGAGGGCATTGCATTATGGGTGTGGTCATGTGCACACACTAAAGCACATGCGCTCACTCTTTTGGCATCTGAGCCAAAAAGGGTTCGCCATTATTGCTCTAATCTCCAGTCCTCATTATAGATATTGTAAATAAGCTCTTTACAAAAATACGCCCTTGCTATTCACCATGATAGATATTTTTCCCCCCAAAAAATAGAAGTAGGTTATCATCAAAATGCTTTCAGAAAAATATGGGAACTTTGCTGCTGAACTTAGTTTGAACTCCTATTGTACAGATAGATATAATGTAGCATGCATACCTTGTATCCTGTTGAGAAGATGTAGGATCAGAGATATAGTAACCATATCTCCATTTTCCACCTCTAAAATGGCCATAAATACCAGTTTCTTTGTTGAGATTTGTGACTGAAGGAATATAGCTTCTCCAAGCCCAAATTGTAAACCTCATTGGATTTTTCAAATCTGCTGTCTGATCTTTGTCAGCCCCTACAGGAGTTGCTCCTAAAATCAGCCTGTGCTGTCTAAGGACCTTGGAAACTGACCTCTTTTTTAGTGAGTCATTTGACAATTTTGATACATATTTAGTCTACGGACATCAAACAATGAAGGAGAAAATGCGGCCATGGTCTAAAAGGGGCAGATTTTCCTGTTAAAGAGTTATGGCCATTAGCCAAGTGAAAAGAGTTGCATTAAGCCTTTTCAAAAAGGGAAAATGTTTTCTCCAGAGATAAAAGTGAGCTTGTACCTTTTATTCTAGGATAATGGCTGAGGTAGATGGAAACATTGTACATTTCCCCTTGGGACGCACAAGAGTTCAAAATGTTTTCTTTGCTCTTTCTGCCCTTGTTTTGAATTGTGCCATGAATCCCATACAAAGTTCACAGTTGTTTCACTCTTTTCTATGTGCGACCATATGGAATCATATTATTTGGTCTTGCCTCCCTTCGAGGTTTTATGGCAGTGTTTCCCAACCTTGGCAACTTGAAGATATCTGGACTTCAACTTTTTTACTTAAGGGGATGTCTGTGGGGAATCGGGTAGTTGTACCCTCCAAACTAAGAAACAGGGTCTTGGAGATTTTACATAAGGGACACCCAGGTATTGTACGGATGAACCAGTTTCTTTTGGGAGTAGGAAATGTCGGGGACAATGAAGTGGCTCCAATCCTTCTTCTATGGCTTTTTATGTAGCCCCAATCTTTCTTCTTTGGCAGTGGTTCCCAAACTCGTTTCCCAAACTTCACACCTGCCAATGCCAATTGGTATAAGCCAGTGTTTTTCAACCAGTGTGCCGTGGCACACTAGTGTGCCGCGAGACAGGGTCAGGTGTGCCGCGAAGAAGGAAGCTCAGGTTCCGGTCTCGCAACCTTTTTTGCTGAGAGAGTGAGAGTAAGAAAGAGAGAAAGAAAAGAGAGAGAGAGAAAGAGAGTGAGTGAGAGAGAGAAAGCAAGAGAGAAAGAAAAGAGAAAGCAAGAGAGAAAGAAGGCAAGAGAGATAAAAAAGGAGAGGAAGGGAGAGAGAGAGAGAAATGAGCAAAAAGGGGAGGAAAAAAGAAATGAGAAAATGATTGAGGCAGAAAATGACACAAAAGAGAGGGAGAAGTGACTCTTGATTTAAAGCATATGATAAAAAGCACCCAAAGAATAAGAGAGAGAACCCCCCAGCCCTCATCTGTTTTTGGAAATGGTTCAAGAGTGTGTATACACACACAAGGGTGAGGAGGAGACAGGGATGGAAAAAGAGAGGAGAGTGTCTTAGGGTGTCATTTTGGTTGGTGGTGTGCCCCAGGATTTTGTAAATGTAAAAAATGTGCCGCGGCTCAAAAAAGGTTGAAAATCACTGGTATAAGCCATAGAACAAGGGTTCCCAAACTTGGCAACTTAAAGACTTGCGGACTCCAACGCCCAGAATTCTCCAGCCAGCTATGCTATGTTATGTATAGCTATGCTATGCTGGCTGGAGAATTCTGGGAGTTGGAGTCCGCAAGTCTTAAAGTTGCCAAGTTTGGGAACCCCTGTTCTATGGCTTATACCAATTGGCATTGGCAGGTGTGAAGTTTGGGAACCAAGTTTGGGAACCACTGCCAAAGAAGAAGGATTGGAGCTACATAAAAAGCCATAGAAGAAGGATTGGAGCCACTTCATTGTCCCCAACATTTCCTACTCCCAAAAGAATTTGGTTCATAGTACTGAAGGCCTCTAAGAGATCAAAGGACACTAGGATGGATACACTACCTCTATACTGACTTCTCCAAGGTCTTCAACAGCTGCAACCAAAGGCAATCTCAATATCAAAATCCATCTGAATTGGGTCTAATAATCTACTCCAGGATTCCTTGTAACTGCAGACTGACAGTCTTCTTAATGACACTCTCCCAAAAGGGAAGATTAGAGACAAGACAATAGTTGTCTAACATAGTTGTCTAAAATCTAAAACAGGAGAGGATTCACTTTTGCCTCCGAGATTGAAGGCTCCACCTTTTCTCTCAGCGAAGCCAACACTATGTCTTTAACCTCAACTGCCTTTGAAAAACTAGTTCACAAAATAATAATATCTAACCAATAATGAATTATGGATAGAAAGCTCCTGTGACTACATGTATCAAGAATCTTCCACATTTATTGTAGCTCCAGCATATAAATGATGAGGGTGAACCTTTTATAAATAGAAACATAGAAGATTGACGGCAGAAAAAGACCTCATGGTCCATCTAGTCTGCCCTTGTACTATTTCCTGTATTTTATCTTAGGATGGATATATGTTTACCCCAGGCATGTTTAAATTCTGCTACTGCGGATTTACCAACCACATCTGGAAGTTTGTTCCAAGGATCTATTACTATTTCAGTAAAATAATATTTTCTCATGTTGCTTCTGATCTTTCTCCCAACTAACCTGAGATTGTGCCCCCTTGTTCTTGTGTTCACTTTCCTATTAAAAATACTTCCCTCCCGAACCTTATTTAACCTTTAACATATTTAAATGTTTCGATCATGTCCCCCCCCACTTTCCCTTCTGTCCTCCAGATTATTCAGATTGAGTTCATTAAGTCTTTCCTGACAAGTTTAATGCTTAAGACCTTCCACCATTTTTGCAGCCTGTCTTTGGACCTGTTCAATTTTATCAATATCCTTTTGTAGGTGAGGTCTCCAGAAGTGAACATAGTATGCTCTCTGAGGGATTCTGAACACTAGAAAATATTTTTCTTGCTGAGCTAGCTAGTTTTAAATTATATAAGACAGATATACAGTATTATTCTTTAAAACTGAAACCAAGGTAGCAGAAGATACTCCAAATCTGTATTTCAAATGTTATTGTTGTATGTTGTTCATATTTATTTTTGATGGTTTTTTTTTTTTTTTTAAAACATTTCGAATAAAACATTGCTAATGTTACTAGAGGCTTTCTCCAGCCATCTTAATGTCTCTGAAATTTCAAAGGCTGGTGATGTCCATGAATTGCGTCTGATGATCTATTTTGTCTTAAAATGCAACTTTGTCACTTGAGGGAGGTATTTTAGTTTTCATCCCCTTTGTCACAATGGAATAAACCTGGAAGCTCTTTGCTTGTGAACGTGCCTCCTCTTCTAATATTTGCCCTTTGTTTTGGCAGTCTGGGTACCTGATGTTAAAATATTTCACATGCAATTTTTATTGTTTGCTGTGCTGTTCAGTGATATGTCAAGCCTGGTATGTCAGCAAGCACCAGAAAAGCTGAAGAATATAAATTGGTGTGATGTCTTCAGGTCACTTTTAGACCATTGTGTTTAACATATGTGACATGTCTGAGTTAGCTAGTGATTGAATTAATGCTCGTGATGGACAGGGAATGCTTGCTTGTGACAGCCAGAGGCCTATAGCATCCATCAATGTGTGCAATGACATGGGTATGTCAACTTTTAACAGCTTTTTAATGGTTTTTGCAAGTCTAATGTATTAAAAATGCATGGTATTGTTAGCATTTAGGCGCACATGGACAGCAAGTGTACATAGCAATCATCTGCTTTCTCTCTCATGGCAGTTTAAATGCATGTTTGTTTTATTTAATGGAAATCTTCCATCAAGTGAATCAGAAAGTGAACATAGGGAGCAACCTTATACAATTTTACACATTCTAAATGTTTTGGACAGCAGTTCTCATTATCACCAGTCAGCATAGCCATTGGGATGATGTTAGTTGCAGTCTGACATATCTGGAGGATACTGGTTAGGGAATACATGTGGAATAGTGGTTAGCCTGTTAAACAATGTCTAGACAGGCTTTTTCTCAAAGCAACCAGGTGGAGGTGTACTTTGTGACAGTCATACTATCTCAGCTGGAACCAACAATTTATGATTCTTCTGAGGGAAAACAGGAAAATAAACTTGACAGAATTACTAAAAATAACGACTACATTTTAGTCTATGCAGATTCTCAGTAATATTACATTTTACCAATTTCTTTGAGCATGCAATGTTGTAGAGGATATCATGTGCAAAATTTAAGAAGAAAATTAATGATAAATTCTTTATCAGCCAAATATCTGGAAAAGAACCAAAATATATTTAAAGAATCACTATACAGTTTTTGGGAATATGATTGATCTTTCTTGTACAAGTATCTGTCAAACATGAGATATGAATATTTGAATATTAAGGCTAGAAAACTATAAGAGGAAAATTCATGTTGAAAGTCAATGAATGCACAATTTAGAGATTTCTTTTTTAAAATTGTGTGATTGGGAAAGATCTGCTGAGCAGTAATGTTGCAATGTTATAGAAATGGATTAATTATTTAAATATATGAATTCTATGCTGAACTAACTTTGGAATCCTTTGTAACCTGGGATAAATTTTTGCTATTCTAGTATTTAACTATTTAAAGATAATTCTTTATCTTTTATATTCTATATTATTTATAATCCCAAGATGACATATGTCCCCAGAATTTAGCAGTGTGCGTAGCTGCTTAATTGCATCTGATTATTCAGTGCCTCAGTTAAAGCAGATACATACAAAGGAATATGTCTTTTTAAATATTACTAATCACTGTCTTTCTCACATACTGAGTTAAAGGCTAATTTTCTGCATGAAATCAGTCTGATATTAATTTTTTAAAAATGTGATGTATCTTTATCTCCAATAGAAAGGATTCCTAAGCATTTTAGAGATAATAAGTTTAATAAAATATTAATAAACATTAAATTACAATAATAAGTCATAATAAGGAATCTTTGATACTCTCTGAGCCTGGGTGTTTGCTGGCAGATGTTTCATCATCCAGCTGTTACTTAATCAGATGATGAAGCAACAAGTTCAGACAGCACAAAGGAGTTCACAGTTCAACTTTGGATTACACATATTCTCTTCAATAGATACTTCAACACAAACTAATAAATGAGTTCCTTCCAACAGCCTCCTGATGTTAATTGATAGAAGAAAAATTCAAGCCTTGAGTCATCCCATAATAGGGTGCTTCTTGGCATATTCTCTTATCCCTTGAACAATTGCTAATGGGACTTGCCATTCAAAATGGTACCTCCAATCCCTAATCCAAGCAAGGAGTCCATAACAATACTATGGTTGATAATATCAAAGGTTGCTTAGAATTCTAGGAGGAAATGTTCCTTCTTTCCAAGTTCCATCATAGGTCATTCATGAGAGTGACCAATACAGTTTCCATACTATGGCCAAAACCAGATTGCCAGAGGTATAAATTCCATATTTTTCAGAGGTGTAATTGCCACCTCTTCCGCAATCCCCTAAATGGACTGGAGGATAATTGTATAGTGCCCTTGGATCAAGGATTAACAGCTGCAATTACACTCTCAAGACTCCCTTATGTCACCAGGTTTGGGGCAATTAGGTCTTGGCCCCCCTGGCCAATAAATGTGATGTATGGCTGTGATGTGAATCTGTTTGTTTGATTTTAATATATTGGGATTTTAGGTTATGTAGTTTTAATTAATTAGATTTGTCTTCGTACTTATTGTTTTATACTATATGCTGGGAGCCACCCTGAGTCCTCAGAGAGGGGCGGCATACAAATCTAATAAACCAACAAACCAACAAACCAACAAATATGCTATGGATATATGTCCATATAAAGCCTGCAATCTAAGTCTGACAGAGTTTACTCATAATACAGATTTATAGGATTTGGAATTCAGAAATATTGATTGGCTGATACTTTTAATCTTTTGACTATTAATCTATCAGCGTATAATCTCTGTATGTCTTAAATTCTTGTTGTTCATATTTGGGATTTAGATTCTGGCTATTAACCGAGGAGAGAATCTGAAAATCTTGAAAGTGAAGGTCAATGTTCCTGATGGAGTGAAGGATGAATTTTCTAGGTGGTGTGTAAATGAAAGGTTTGTATAGGATTATAAGTATGTCCGTGTTCAATGTTCTGTTGTTCTCATTAATGAAGCATACTGAATGCATGCATTTTAAAAACTTTCATCTGAATTTGAGGATTTCTGGCTTCACACCATAGTTCCCTCTAAGCTGAGCAGTGAGCAATCGCTCACTTAAAAATCATCATCAACTCAGAGTTTTCCAAACCTGCCCAGAAGCCGAGAGGGAAAGAGTGAGAGGGAAGGAGAAAGAGAGGAAGAGAGGAAGAGAGAGAAACAGATAGAAAAAAGAGAGGAAGGAAAAGAGAAAGAAAACGAATGGGAGTAAGGAAGAGAAAAAGAAAATCTAGTTTGAAACTAGCTCAACTATTTAAGTGGCATTTTGATATTGATAGAGTTGCCCTATTATGAGCTCACTGTTATAGACACACAGTACAGTATTTTATTTTGAAATTCTCTGAGGCAAAACAGGGTGGGTTTTTTATTTATTTGTTTGTTTGTTTATTTATTTATTTATTTATTTATTTATTATTTCTGTGCCGCCCAGTCTCGAAGGGACTGCCGCTCAGACACTATACTTTTCCGCCCCCCCCCCCCCCCAAAAAAAAATTAGAGGGAACACTGCTTCACACATGGAATAGGGAGTAGCCTGTATACACTGAGTGTAATTGAGGCTGAAATTACAGTTGTACCTTGTGGTGGTTGTAAATCAAGGCATCATGTGACCAGACCTGATTTTGGGGGGACATTTTGGGGGCAGTCATTAAGCAAATGCTTAATAATTTCCACCAATAGGCTTTTTTTTTGCCACAAGTCAAGTAAACATCAGAAATTGACAAAAAAGACATCATATATTGCAATCATATGACTGTGGGATGCTGCAAAGAGCTGTAAAAGTAGCTAGATTGCCAGGCACCGAAAATATCATTATGTGACTATTGGGCAAGATACACGTTTTCTGTGTAAGATTCCGTATATACTTGATTCTAGATATATTAAAATATTAGAGTGCCAAAAATTAGATCCTTTTTTAATGTCACATGGATGTTCTTAAAACATTATTTCAGAATTTTAAATTATACGGTCTAATTTTATAAATGCTGGGGTGTACAGTTTTGACTGTAAACTCATAGATTTGGTTTTTTTTAAGGGAAGAAGTTCCACTAATTACATAGGAGTTTTGAGTCTTATGTTCTTAATCTTTAATTATTTATTAGATCTTCCATGAATGTTTACATATTTTAGTTCTTGAATCATTGGCTTGTATGTGATATATCATTAATAGACAAATTATTTCCCTCACTCCGGTTTACTATTTATGTATGGTTTTTTTTATTCTTTAAGGTTGAGCCAATGAAAAATAAGTGTAAAACAATTTCTCAAATGTAGTAAAAAAAAAATTCTAACGAATGCTTGAATTGGCAGAAATTAGAACTAGATTTCACAGCCACATTCATGTTTAATGCTAAAAGTGTGCTATCAATATCAAATCAAATAAGGAAGAAGAATAGTACTAGGGCTGATAATGGAATGGGATAGGGACAGGGATAACAATAGGGATAGAAGATATTCTCAATTGTGCCTATAGAGAGGTTGGCTGAGATTTGAAGTGGCAACTGCTAGCTCACAAATGCTACCCACGCTGCTCTTGTATTATATCAGCAGAAGTTATCTGGATTGATTTTGAATTTGTAATCTAAGAAAAGACTTGGCAGTTCTATAGGAATTCATGATTGGCAGTTGTCATAGACATTATACAGATTAGGTCCCACAGAGTTGGCCTTCTCCATGTCGCGTCAACAAAACAATTTCGTCTGGCGGGACCTAGGGGAAGGGCCTTCTCTGTGGCGGCCCCGACCCTCTAGAATCAACTCCCCCCCGGACATCAGGACTGCCCCCACCCTCCTTGCCTTTCGCAAACTCCTTAAAATCCACCTCTGCCGTCAGGCATGGGGAAATTGATTCCCCCGGGCCATTCCGTTTTATGTATAGTTTGTCTGGGATGTATGACTGTTTTTATATTAAGGGTTTTAAACTGTTTTTAATTATACAAATATAATAAATAATAATAATAACAACAACAACAACAATAATAATAATGAAAAAAGCACTTCTTTAGTTTACTTAGTGGGTTTAGTTATTTATAGCAACGTCTTATTGCTATGTTTGACATGATTTGCTTTAAAAGATTGACAGAGGGACTATAGTTTTTTTTTAAAATCTGATTTACAGATGGAGACCAAAGGCCTTTGCCATCCCTGAATTAATGGAACTACTGCGCTATTCAATAGAAGATTCATATAAACGTCTTATTTATCCCCTGCTCTGCAGAGAGTACAGGTAAAGCAATATATCTTCATTATTAAAAGGTTAAGTAAAAACTTGGTAGTTCTTAATAGTCAGACTACAAACCTAACAAATCTACCATCATGTTTTTCCCAGAGGCTAAACCAAAAAGTTATGAAATACTCACAAGCAGGAAATAGAATATAATAAAATTCTTTATTGGCCAAGTGTGATTGGACCCACAAGGAATTTGTCTTTTATGCATATGCTCTCAGCGTACATAAAAGTAAAGATACATTTGTCAAGAATCATGAGGTATACAGTGATCCCTCGATTTTCGCGGGTTCAAACTTCGTGAAACGGCTATACCACAGTTTTTCAAAAAATATTAATTAAAAAATACTCTGCGGGTTTTTTTCTATACCACGGGTTTTCCCACCCGATGACGTCATATGTCATCACCAAGAGTCACTTCTCTCTCTCTTTCTCTTTCTTTCCTGTCATTCTCTGCTTCAATCATTTTCTCATTTCTCTTTTTTTCTCCCTTTTTCTATAATTTTTTTCTCTCTCTCTACCTTCCACTCTCCCCCCTCTTGCTCTCTCTCTCTTTCTCCCTCTCTCTCTCCCTCTCTGTGAGAACGCCTGCCCCCATCTCTCCTGCAGCCCCCTCGCTGATAGCTTGGATGAAAGCGCTCTCAGCTAAGGGACTGTGAGAGGGGCGGGGCGGGCATTCTCAAAGCGCTCAGAGCGGCTACCGGCCGAATGAGGAGGATGAGAAGCCGTAGCCGCCAGCGCTGCTGCAGGAGAACCCGTGTCCCAAGAAAGCCGGTGAAAGGGGTGGATTGGGTGGATTGGGTGGGCGGTAGCGACGAAGGGGCCGGAAGCGCTGGGGGGGCAGGGGTGTCACGCTGAGAAGTGCCAGCCAACAGAGACTTTCCTTAGTTGAAGAGTTAATGTGTTCTTTTTCAAAATGTGATCACACCCCCTCTTACATCACTCCCACAATCCTTATCCTTTTCTACAATCTTTGCCGGCCTCCGCACTTTCATCGCTCCCTGCCCTAATTTCAAGCCCGGCTTCTTGCGCTGCCTTGAAAAAGGGTGTGTGGGGGTAGTTTTTGGCTGTCCATAGCCAAAAATGGTGTTTTTACTTCCGCACCGCTACTTCGCGGAAAATCGACTTTCGCGGGAGGTTTTGGAACGTAACCCCCGCAAAAATCGAGGGAACACTGTATCACCTAATGATTGTCAAAGGATATAGGAGACCTCTCTTGTCTTCCAAAATTGATGTTCAGTGACATACTGCCTCTTGACCTGGGAATTTTTAGATGGCCATCTTGGCTAGGAACTTTGGATAACATATGAATTTCTCTAATTTTAAATTTATTATTTATTTATTTATTGGATTTGTATGCCGCCCCTCTCCGAGGACTTGGGATGGCTCACAACATATCAGAACAACATAACAGTACATCTAAAAATCCAATTAATATAGTTAAAATGACTTAAAAAGCTCTAATATAATTAAAACATTCACCATTCACTCAACCAAACATACTATTAATTGAATACGAATTAATTGAAGCTGAATAGTTTTGACTGAAATATGTATGCATTCTCATTAAAGTGACACCCTATCTATTACTGGTGGTCCATGCAACCATGCAAAGGCGTATTGCCTGTTTCACTTCAATTTAGGAGGCTTGAGCTAGATGCCAAGAGACACTAAACCAAAGCCCCATGTGTCTTTTGATCAATCATTTAATCTAGATTTTGCTACAATACTGTATTCTCACCAATGGCCAATTGAGATATGTTAGACTTTCCCCAAGTTCCCCCAAAATTACATGTTAATGTTCACTAAAATCCATAGGATGTATTTCCAAGAAGGTTTATCTAGGACTGAAATAGCAAAAGGTTTTTTGGACACATGTTGTTTTTTCAGGAACAATTCTTAGCTTGCTCTTCAAACACTAAGAATTGCAAGCATTGGCAAGTTGAAGACATTTTTTTCTTGGTAGCGCAAAGGGTTAAAGAGGAAAGTGGAAATGGAAAATGCATTTTAAATTTGGGGAAAGTTGACAGTTTGCATATCCAAACTGCAATTTGCTTATGTTTTTAATGATCATGCCATACTGTGTATTTTTTTTTCTCCTTCGCTATCATTGAGTAAGATTGTTCTAATGGTCTTGATGCAGACTGCTGAGCTGCTAAAATTGTTTTCATTATATCCATTTCATAATCGCTGTTTCAGTAGTGCTCTCCATCATGTCGATCTAATCCCATTTGTCATACTTCTTTTAAGAGAAGTGGGAGACTAATTGCGCATGCTATAAATATCTTTGTGTCTGTCATTTTTCATTCTTAGATTAACAATCTAATTGGCATAATATTGGGCTCAACTTTGCTATGTAATGACTCCAGAGAAGGAAGCCATTCTGTTTTATCAGTGACAATATAATGGCTTCTTTTACTAGCTGAAATTGCAATTGTTGATATTGTAGGAATAAATTGTGATTTCAGGTTCAAACATGTAAATTCAAAATACATTCAATGGGCCCAGGTGTTTTTGTGAGTCCTTCTCCCAGATACAGTGATCCCCCGCTCGTTGCGAGGGTTCCATTCCAGGAGCCCCCGCAACGAGCGGGTTTTCGCGAAGTAGCGATGCGGAAGTAAAAACACCATCTGCGCATGTGCAGATGGTGTTTTTACTCCCACAGCGCTAGCGAGGAGCCGAAGATTGGGGGCGGCGCGGCTGTTTGCCGCCGGCATGGGGGGCTTCCTAGCAGCCCCCCAAACCCGGGTTGGGGGTCCGGGGGGCGCTGTCTCTCGGCGCTTTCGAGCTGAGTCCGGGAGCGAATTCGCTCCCGGACTCAGCTCGAAAGCGCCGAGAGACAGCGTGGACAGGCCCGTTCCTTGGCGCTGTCTCTCGGCGCTTTCGTGCTGAGTCCGGGAGCGAACTCGCTCCCGGACTCAGCTGGAAAGCGCCGAGAGACAGCGTGGACAGGCCCGTTCCTTGGCGCTGTCTCTCGGCGCTTTCGTGCTGAGTCCGGGAGCGAACTCGCTCCCGGACTCAGCTGGAAAGCGCCGAGAGACAGCGTGGACAGGCCCGTTCCTTGGCGCTGTCTCTTGGCGCTTTCGTGCTGAGTCCGGGAGCGAACTCGCTCCCGGACTCAGCTGGAAAGCGCCGAGAGACAGCGTGGACAGGCCCGTTCCTTGGCGCTGTCTCTCGGCGCTTTCGTGCTGAGTCCGGGAGCGAACTCGCTCCCGGACTCAGCTGGAAAGCGCCGAGAGACAGCGTGGACAGGCCCGTTCCTTGGCGCTGTCTCTCGGCGCTTTCGTGCTGAGTCCGGGAGCGAACTCGCTCCCGGACTCAGCTCGAAAGCGCCGAGAGACAGCGTGGACAGGCCCGTTCCTTGGCGCTGTCTCTCGGCGCTTTCGTGCTGAGTCCGGGAGCGAACTCGCTCCCGGACTCAGCTCGAAAGCGCCGAGAGACAGCGTGGACAGGCCCGTGCGGCGAGAATGAACGGCGTGGGCGGGCGAAGGGCGGGCGGCAGCGAGGAGTTTGCGTGGGCGGTGGGGAAACTCCTCGCTGACGCCAGCAAGAGGAGGAAGACCCAGGAAAGCCACCCAGCAGCTGATCTCCCGGTTGCCATCTACGCATGCGTGCCCATAGAAAAAACGCACGCATGCGTAGATGGTATTTTGACTTCCGGGTTGAAAAATCGCGAAGTACCCTGTTCGCAATGGTTGGGGACGCAATAAACGGGGGATCACTGTAGTTGGGAATTAAAATGAAACTTCATTTGAGTCAAGTTCAAGAATCAAATGTCTCTCATATGAATGTGTCTGTGTGTATTTCTTTATGAAATAAACAAAGAGAAGAAATCAGAGAAAAGGAACTTTTCAGTGAAAATAAAAAATATATAATTTTGCGTATTTGTGAGAAACTGGACTTTTTTGTTCCCTTATCAGGTCAAAGCTAACTTCAGATGCTGAAAAGGAATCAGTAATGATGTTTGGAAGGAATCTTCGTCAGTTGCTTCTAACAAGCCCTGTGAGAGGGAGAACATTGATGGGAGTTGATCCTGGTTATAAACATGGCTGCAAGCTAGCAATTATTTCACCAACCAGTAAGTATTCTGTCCTAGATGAAAAGTGCTACTTTTCATCTAGGATATAAAACCTCTTTCTTCAACTGATATTCTCCAGATTTATTTGAACTTGGCAGCTGCCATTCACACATAGAATTTTATATTTTTGATATGGAAAACTAAATATAATACACTAAGGCAGAGGTCTTCAAACTTGTCAACTTTAAGACTTATGGTCTTCAATTCCCAGAATTCTCCAGCCAGCTATGCTGGCTGGAGAATGCTGGGAGTTGAAGTCCACAAGTCTTAAAGTTGACAAGTTTGAGGACCCCTGCACTAAGGCTATCCATATTAAAGCTATCACCACATGTTAAAGAGATGTATTAAATGATACTCAGTAAATGTGGCTACACTGAAATTCTTGAGAGTAAAAAAGTTTGATAACAATGAAGATTTATCCCTCTCCTCACCTCCCCCCACCTTTTTTTTTGATAATGAAATTGCCAATACAAAAGCTTTGCTCATGAGTCTACCATCAAATAGCAGCTTGAGTCAGAAGGCATCTCTCATTGTTACTGGGAGAAGGTCTGTGCTCCCTCTTAATTCATTCTGTAGCAGAAGCCAATGAATAATCATAATTAGTACTTGCTCATAGCATTTTTACCAGCTGAGCTGCCTTCCTGGAACAGAATGAAAGCACATGCAATATATTTGAAAAAATGCATATGAGTGTGACTTAGGCAACAATTGATTCCAATGGTATTTCTTCATACTTACTTTTCCAAATGCGAAATTTCAAAGTTGTTAAGCATATTAGAATTTGTGGGATGCGATAGGAGTTTTCGCCCCACTAACCTTAAAGAAGGCATTAGAAGCCTTGCTTCCCCCCCCCCCCCCCGCTCCCTTTGGCATTTCTGTGTGGATATTAACTCTGCCCATCTTGGGAGATAGTATGAAGTGCTTGACAGCCAGAATACATATTTGTTTTTATTTCTATTGGTGTTGTTAGCGTTTCAGGTTAGCTGCCTAGAATTGCTTTAGTGAATTAGGTAAACACATAAATTAAATAAATCAATATTTTTAAAAAACTTGAATAATATCAACAAAAGTGTGATGGACAATTCTTAAAACATGTAGTGTCACCAAAAAAAAATCAAATATGTTTGGCCTTATCACCTCAATATCACAAATTCAGGACTCATCTCTAAATAATAACATTTAACTAAATTTGCCATGCCTGAGAAATGGCATGAAGTTCAAATGAGAGACTGATAAACAGCATCTTTGCACATAAAGCTGGATAGCATTTCTTAAAAATAAAGGGTTAGAAAAATGTTCCCGTTGCTTTTCTCAGAGAACTGAAGAGGTAAGAAAAATAGTTTGATACCCAATGGATATAGATGGTAAAGCATGAGAAGTATGTCTTCTTTATTTAACTCCTCCCTTTTCTAATATCGCTGGCATTGTAAGCAATCATAATTAAAACAATTTAAAATATTTTATTAGTTGATCCTAATGAAAATAAATTTACATTTCTCTTATTCTCTTAGGTCAGATACTCCACACAGATATTGTCTATTTGCATTCTGGTAAAGGAATCTATGAAGCTGAGAAGATCCGGAAACTTCTGTTGGCTCACAAGTATGTTCTTAATATTGCTTTTCCCTATACACCAGAGGTCTCCAAACTTGACAACTTTAAGACTTGTGGACTTCAACTCCCAGAATTCTCTAGGCAGCTTAGCTGGCTGGAGAATTCTGGGAGTTGAAGTCCACAAGTCTTAAAGTTGCCTAGTTTGGGGACCCCTGCTATACACTATGTTTTACTGCTGATCAGCAGCACAGAAGACACATTAGATTGCTCTCGATATTTTAGAATATTTGGAAGAATATAGATGTGTTAATGAGGTAGATGTGAGGTAATGAGGACTACTATTCTGTGACAGACTCTGCTAATTTCCCAGAGAAACAAAATAGTAAAGTTTAGGTAGAACCTTCTGTATATAGTTCAGGAATGCCGCAAATGAAAGAGAGACGGAATTATAGATGAAGGCAAAAGGCCTGTTTATATTTCATTTGAACCAGAATAGTGATTGGTCCTTTGTAAAGGAGGTACTACATTTCCTCCTTACATCAAAGCAGAAAAGTTTTCAAATTGTCCATTAATTTGGGGCCTAGCCAGGTAGAATCTATTTGGTAACTCTGTGGTTACAAGAGTAGCAGGTCTCATATTCCATCTCTCTTCTCTAATGTAAATTCCCCATCTCTTCCCATATTAACAAAGCAGCTTCTAGTTGCAAGAGTTTACTTGCAACTTGTATTAAGTTTGTGGTCAGTTACTAGCTACCTTATCTTTAATGTGATGTGTCAAGAATAGATGTAAGTGCCTTTGGTTTTCATTCCCATTGCATGCTCATGCATAAATGTCTCATATATTTCTCATTTGTGTATTAGTTCTATCAGTAATTTGATGGGGAAAAGAAAAAGTACATAATACGCTTTTTGAAAGAATACAATCCCTCCATATTTTTTAAGGCAAGCAGATTTCCTTTTCCATATTGTTCTGGACTCTGGTTGGAACCTTGGTTAATTGGAAATAACGCTTACTGAATGCAGAGATTTATAAGTAAAAACTCTATTTCTCCTCTCCTCTGTATTCAAAATGCATTACAGGCAGTCGAATTCTTTCATCTCATTTCTTCACGATAAGAGCCCAAACGCATTTCTCCAGCACTCCTCCCTTATCTTAAGATTTATGGCTAGGCCGTGTTAGTTCAAAGCAATAAAAAAACAGCTGTTAAATAACAGAAAAGACTAGCTTACTTTGTAGCCGCATCGTAGCACGTCCATGATGGATTTACAACATTGAAAAACTCCGCCATTCTTCTCCACTGGATGTGATGAATAAATCACTAAAGTAATTAACCCATTCCTCCCCTTAATATTTCTTCCCTAACACTTGTTCTCTGCGTCTCTGCACCCGCCTGAAATGCGGATTTAACCATCTATTATCTGTCTCTTCTTCACTGGAGTCTGGGCTCATAGCAACGTCCTGTGGCTGGCCTCCCATCTGTTCTGGCACCTGTAACCCAGGACCTGCCACTAATTTATAAACACTATCTATATCAGAATCTGCAAAATCTTCAACATCTTCCAACTGACCAGGAGTATATTTTTTAAATCTATTTATTTAATAGATTTGTATGCCGCCCCTCTCCGTAGACTCAGGGCGGCTCACAACAACAATAAAACAATTCAAGACAAATCTAATAATTTAAAAACATTTTAAAAAACCATTATTAAAGCAGACATACACACAAACATACCATACATGAATGGTATAGGCCCGGGGGAGATGTCTCAATTCCCCCATGCCTGATGGCAGAGGTGGGTTTTAAGGAGTTTACGAAAGGCAAGGAGGGTGGGGGCAGTTCTAATCTCAGGGGAGCTGGTTCCAGAGGGTCGGGGCCGCGGCCGCCACAGAGAAGGCTCTTCCCCTGGGACCCGCCAAATGACATTGTTTAGTCGACGGGACCCAGAGAAGGCAACTGTGTGGGACCTAATCGGTCGCTGGGATTCGTGCGGCAGAAGGCGGTCCTGGAGATATTCTGGTCCGATGCCATGAAGGGCTTTACACATATGAGGTTGGAAGAGGTTTTGTGGGAAGGGAAGCAAAAATGAAAGATGGAGAATATGACGGCCTTAGATTATCTTAATTTGAAATGCTATTTCTTTCTCTCCTTCCCTCCCTCTTTCTCCTAAAAGCTGTGTCAACATTGTAATTGGCAATGGAACAGCTTGTAGGGAAACTGAAGCATACTTTGCTGACTTAATTATGAAGAAATACTTTGCACCTTTGGACGTCACTTACTGGTAAGAAAATATATAAAATTGTATTTCATCATTTTCATTGGAGTCCAGTTGAATTCGTTTTTATAGAAATTCATTTTTTAGAAATGTTTTACATATCATATTGCCATCCACTCCACTGGGCTGTTTTCAGATCTAACCTTAGTCCCAGGTAAATAAAAAACCATTCTTGTGCTCATATAATATGCCATAACTAGACAATTGCACCAAAATAAGACATCTCCTAATAGCTTGATTTACACAACAGTTCCTATAACATACTGAACGCAAACAATTCTGGAAAATGTATGGACACAGTCTTAATGTTCAAAGATAAGTGTATGTCTAAATAATGCCAAATCAGGCTGTTTTCTTTCCTTTTCTCATGCTTCTTGAAAATTCTTTTTATTAAAAGACTTTGAAAAAAAAGTATATTTCTTGTGACTTTTGAAATAGCCAGATAGAGAAATTGTTTGTACAAAATTCATAAAGTTAAATATAAAGTCCATTTTTGTTTGCTTTTAGGATGTACTGTATTACATAGACAGTGTAGGATGGCACAAAGGCTATATTTGGTTATGCTATGTGGTGGATGTCCTTAGATTTTGGGAGAGATTAAAGCAGCCCTACCAACTATTGTCAGCATTTCTCTCTTATTCCAGAGTAAGACATGGCAGAATTTAGTTTCTCTTCCAAGAAGAATCAGACCGGGAGGTGGGGGGTAGCAGCTATCACAGGCATTAATTGATGATTATTGTGTTTTCTACAGAGTGTCTAGTGTTGGTGGTAGCTCTGCTAGAATATTTGACAAACCATCCCCACCCAAAACAATTCCTGATGTTACCATAGAAACATAGAAACATAGAAGTCTGACGGCAGAAAAAGACCTCCTGGTCCATCTAGTCTGCCCTTATACTGTTTTCTGTATTTTATCTTAGGGTGGATATATGTTTGTCCCAGGCATGTTTAAATTCAGTTACTGTGGATTTATCTACCACGTCTGCTGGAAGTTTGTTCCAAGGATCTACTACTCTTTCAGTAAAATAATATTTTCTCACGTTGCTTTTGATCTTTCCCCCAACTAACTTCAGATTGTGTCCCCTTGTTCTTGTGTTCACTTTCCTATTAAAAACACTTCCCTCCTGGACCTTATTTAACCCTTTAATATATTTAAATGTTTTGATCATGTCCCCCCTTTTCCTTCTGTCCTCCAGACTATACAGATTGAGTTCATTAAGTCTTTCCTGATACGTTTTATGCTTAAGACCTTCCACCATTCTTGTAGCCCATCTTTGGACCCGTTCAATTTTATCAATATCTTTTTGTAGGTGAGGTCTCTAGAAATGAACACAGTATTCCAAATGTGGTCTCACCAGCACTCTATATAGCGGGATCATAATCTCCCTCTTCCTGCTTGTTATATCTCTAGCTATGCAGCCAAGCATCCTACTTGCTTTCCCTACCGCCTGACTGCACTGTTCACCCATTTTGAGACTGTCAGAAATCACTACCCCTAAATCCTTTTCTTCTGAAGTATTTGCTAACACAGAACTGCCAATACAATACTCAGATTGAGGATTCCTTTTCCCCAAGTGCATTATTTTACATTTGGAAACATTAAACTGCAGTTTCGATTGCTTTGACCATTTATCTAGTAAAGCTAAATCATTTACCATATTACAGATGCCTCCAGGAATATCAACCCTATTGCACACTTTAGAGTCATCGGCAAATCATGTTGTATTAGACCTAGTGCTGGAACCCAAAAAGGGAGAAGACTTGCATACTGGATTGTTGGCACGTAAGGGATGTCTCAGCCCATAGAAGGAAAGGGAGTATAGGAAGCATCACAATTTTCCAGAGAGTAAAAGAGGAAGAGGGAGAGTTAATTTGGTGTAACGGTTAAAGCACCAGGCTAGGAATTGGGAGACTCTGAGTTGTGGTCCTGTCTTGAAATCAACTGGATGACTGTGGACCAGTGATTCATTCTCGGTCCTAGAAAAAAGGAAATGGTGCAAACCATTTCTGAAAAACTTATCCAGGCAGTTGTCAGGAGTCAGAGTTGACTTGAAGACCCAACACAAAAGGAAAGGAGAGGAGAAATATTTTCACTCGCAAGATTCCGTTAATGTAAGCTTAAAGACTCGCCCTGAGTCTATGGAGAAGGTCGGCCTAGAAATCATGATGATGATGATGATGATGATGATGATGATGATGATGATGATGATGATGATAAGAGATAGTATTCGTTGTTGTGGTTCTTGCCCTGTTCTCGAAGGGCAAGAAATAACATTGATGCTAGCAGAGAAAAAACGACGTAGAAACTGTCTTGCTTTCATTTCTTTCGTTTGTTTTTGAGATAAGCTAAATTATTAGTTTATCAATCTGGTTTTCATAATTGTTAATAGTTTTAAAGTTCTGAGCATAACAGTAAAGTATGTGTCACTAAAAAATAGATGTAAAGCTTTTGACACCGTAGTGAAGAAAAAGATTAGGGGGAAGCAAGCAAGGTTACTGTGAAGATGAAATGCAATTTTTAAAAAAATAGAAAGTTGAATGTTTAAGATGGCGTTCTGTGCTTTCAAGATATCTTGAATTATTAATCCCATAATCCTTGTTGTGTATACTGAAATTTGTGGCGGAGGCAGTAGATGTCACAAACATCCACCTCCCCTTCTGCATATATGTTCTGAATTAGCTTCTATTGATCTCAGTGGGCATTCTTAGATAGAGGAGTCTAGATTACAGTCTAAAATAAATAATTCTGTATGAATATTTATTTTAAATAACAATGAATCATATATAACATGGCTTAGAAGATATTAAGCTTCTTCCTAGATACAATCAATGGTTTCTACGGTCCCTTTTTAAAAGTATTTTTCTTGCCTTGTAATTGAATAAAACAATGCTGAACTTTATTTATTTATTCAATTTGTATGTTGCATGATTCTGGGCAGCTCACAATAATAACTAATGTAAAAACAGCAGAGTAGAAAAAATAATTCAAATACAAAGATAATTCACAAAGCAAATATAAGAAAAATTACTAAACAGGGGTGTCCCAGCTCCCTGTTATAGGCTTATATGCCAGACCCTGAGTGACTATTTACAAAAATAAAAATTAAATTATGTAAGGTTAAAAATTGCAGAACTTAAAAATACAATATTTATATATTTATTTAGAAGATAACTCTTCTACTCTGGACAGCATACCAAATTAAATATTAAAACACGAAAAGAATAGTATACAATCAGATGAACCATCTAGCTAGCTGTTAAATCCTATGGGACCGTGGTGCCCATCAAAACCTAAGGCCTAGGGAAAGACTTGGTAGCTGATATTCCTGTCCCCTTTTCATATTTGAGATTATTTTTGTTGTGCTATTAATTTTAACATTTGATCAAACCTCCTTTTCCTCCCAATCCCCCACTTCTCTAGAAATGGGCAGCTATTGATCATCTTCGGAGAGGGGCAGCATACAAATCTAATAAATTATTATTATTATTATTTTATGTTGTCAAAATTAAGCAAACTGCACCTGAGTTTTAATTTCCAATAAACTGAATTCAAATGCTGAAGCAACTGGAATATCAATAATCAGTGCTTTAGGCTTTCCTAACGGGGCTGACAGGCCAAAGCCATTTTAGTGGGGTCTTTGGCCTGCCACACTTTATGCTGTTTTAAAATGTATTCTTAGCTGTAGGAATTTGGGAGGGGTAATTGCATGAGGGATTTGTTATGGTATGTAGCCAGGGGTGGGCAGCAGGCAGAACAAGGTGGAACGCAGTTCCACCGGTGGAAATAAAGCTACATGCGCAGCTCCACCTGATCAGTGGCTGTCATTTCCTGGATTACCGGTCTTAACTCTCCTTTTTTCCCCTGTTGCTGCTGCTGCATCTGCGCTCCTTGCTTTTTTCCTCTTTCCTCCTTCCTGGCCTCGGACGAGCTTCCCTCTCTCCTGCCCGACACCCCTCCAGCCTCATGCGGCCACCTCCCACCTGAGGTGCAAGCAGAAGGCATGGGTGGAAGCGGTGCTGGCAGCATTTATGGTTCTGGCAGCACCCATTCGCCTAGCTACCCAGCCTGAGGTTGGGGGGGGCAACCCATGAAAGAGAGCATGGGAAACGCGAAGCAAATTGTTACTCGAGCGACACTAGTAAGGTTGTAAATCGAGGACTTAACAATTCACTTGAATGATGATGATCGTTTAAGCCATTCCCACCTGGTCACATGGCTGGCAAGCCACTCCTGCCCAGTCACATGACCATTAAGCCATACCCACAAAATAAGCCACGCCCACAGTGTGGCAGTAAAAAATTTGGCTGCCCATTACTGCATGTAGCCATAACAAATTCCTTCTAGATTGTCAAGCTTATCCCTTGCCTCTACACATATACACCTGCGCAGAAGTAGATGGGAGTTGCTTCTAAATTGGCAGATGAAGATTAGTCATGGTGATGGACTTGAGGATCTGGGGACAAGGGCTTGCACTTTCAACTGGGTGGAGAAACTCCTAGGATTTCAAATTCGGGTTTCTCCCGGATTTGCCAACATGGCTCTGCTAATAAATTGGAAGTTTGAGAAATTCTTTGCCTTGGATTCTGATATAGTTTCCAATGCTATTTGGAACCCTGACATTTAGCTTTCATGTGTGGCTTTTCATTTGCAAACATTTTTGTTTAATGTTCTAATTCTCCAACATTTCATAGTTTCCTGTGTAAATCTTTATGCACCCATTTTGACTCTGACGTATGCTATATTGCTGAAGGTCTGCCTTATTCTCTCTGGATTTTTTTTAAAGAAATGCCACTTTTGAGTCCTCTTGCTTCCTCTATATAATATATCTAGTATTTCACCTCGCCTAATTACCTTTACTTTTCTGCTTCACAGCACTCTCTCCATTTGAAGGGCAACTTAACATTTAGGTTCACATTATGATAATTATATTTCAAGACCATGGTGGGAGGGATTAAGAGGTCTTTGCTCTGGTTGCAGATAAAAAGGTTCAGATCCACTTGTAAAACTAGATTGGTTAACAGCCCATAGTTTTCATTATGTTTGCTACTCATGCGGCATTAATTCTTAATTCATCAGGTACCCAGGGTGCTGTAACTCTAGAGGTGACCTTGGGACTTGATTTACCTCCGCTCAGTTTTCTTTGTTAATGTACCATGAAAGAAATACATGAAAGATAGCCAACTTCAAAGCTCCTTTTAAAGTAAAATGGCTGATACAAATCCCCTGGCGTTTAATGATGTCTGTCAAATATTTCAGCTGTCTTATATTCTTTTACAAGCTTTTTCTTGCTACAACTAAATCAGTTTGTTTCATGTTTAGTTAGAAGTATAAAAGGATCGAAGGGTGGAGGGTGGTTTTTTTTGACATTTTCAAAATTATACTGAAAATTTATTAAGAGTGCAGTCTCTTTATTGTTGCCTAGAAATGAACTCCACTGAATTTAATGGGGCTTACTTGCAAGTAAGTGTGTATGAGATTGCAGCCTAAGATTTACTTCCCAGTAAATATCCAGTAGGTGTGGCAGTCAACATTATTTGTCCTTTTGTATGAAACTATGTTAAAATTAGATGTACAAAAATGGCAATTAAATAAATGTATTAGTATGATTTTTAAACTGGAAATAGATTGTCATAAATCAGTGGTCCCCAAGGACCACTGGCACCAGGATTCAATTTCATGGGAGGAATGTTTTTGGTTTCACTAGCTCACCTGCCGCTCACTTCCAGCTATGCAGCCCAGTTCCTAACAGGTTGTGGACTGGTACCACTCTGTGGCCCAGGTGTCAGATTCCCCTGCTATAAATGTCAGCAAAAGTTAAATACAAATTTTGCTTACTACTATTTAGGATATTTTGCAATATTTTTCAACCTTGCATGATGAGGTCCACCTCTACCCCACCCCCCAAATTCTCTGTTTAGAGTTAGATTTATTAAAAAGAGCATTCACCATTCTTTTCAGCCTGATTATTTAAAAGTATATCTGAGGAAAGCAGTTCCAACAAAGTATATATAGAAATGAAATAAAAACAAATTAAAGCTGGCACAAGGTTAAAAAAAAAACCCTGGGCTTCAACCCTGTTAACTGCTGTGTGTTTTGGGTCCCAGAATTGATTAACAACTACTTGATATTCAAGGTGGGAGCTAAGGCCACAGGGTCCTTTGTACAATTTAGTATGCCAATTGTGCCCCTTTTGGGATTTGTTTGCCTGCTCTTAGTCACTACCACTTTAGTCACCTCCCAATTGGATCACTGTAGTATGTTCTATATGGGGCTGCCTTTAAAGACATCCAGAAGCTACAATTTATTTATTTATTTATTTATTTATTGGATTTGTATGCCGCCCCTCTCCAGAGACTCGGGGCGGCTAACAGCGACAATAAAACAGTGTACAATAGTAATTTGGTATTGATGATTAAAAATCAATTAATATAAAAACCAAACATACATACATATATACCATGCATAGAATTGTAAAGGCCTAGGGGGAAAGAGGATCTCAATTCCCTCATGCCTGGCGGCAGAGGTGGGTTTTAAGTTGTTTACGAAAGGCAAGGAGGGTGGGGGCAGTTCTAATCTCTGGGGGGAGTTGGTTCCAGAGGGCCGGGGCCGCCACAGAGAAGGCTCTTCCCCTGGGTCCCGCCAGGCGACATTGCTTAGTTGACGGGACCCGGAGAAGATCCACTCTGTGGGACCTAACTGGTCGCTGGGATTCGTGCAGCAGAAGGCGGTCCCTGAGGTAATCTGGTCCGGTGCCATGAAGGGCTTTATAGGTCATAACCAACACTTTGAATTGTGACCGGAAACTGATCGGCAACCAATGCAGATTGCGGAGTGTTGGTGTAACATGGGCATATTTGGGAAAGCCCATGATTGCTCTCGCAGCTGCATTCTGCACGATCTGAAGTTTCCGAACATTTTTCAAAGGTAGCCCCATGTAGAGAGCGTTACAGTAGTCAAGCCTCGAGGTGATGAGGGCATGAGTGACCGTGAGCAGTGACTCCCGGTCCAAGTAGGGTCGCAACTGGTGCACCAGGCGAACCTGGGCAAACGTCCCCCTCGCCACAGCTGAAAGATGTTTCTCTAATGTGAGCTGTGGATCGAGGAGGACGCCCAAGTTGCGAACCTTCTCTGAGGGGGCCAGTGATTCTCCCCCCAGGGTAATGGATGGACAGATGGAGTTGTCCTTGGGAGGTAAGATCCACAGCCACTCCGTCTTGTCTGGGTTGAGTTTGAGCTTGTTGACACTCATCCAGGCCCTAACATCCTCCAGGCACCGGCCCATCACTTCCACTGCTTCGTTGGCTGGACATGGGGTGGAGATGTATAACTGGGTATTGTATAACAATTGTTGTAGAAGCTATAATTGTTGTTTTATTGCGGCATACAAATCCAATAAACAAACAAACAAACAAACAAACAAACAAATAAATAAATAAATAAATAACTGTTTTTATAAATTCATATACTGTGGTTTTGTTGTTTTTTATTAGGTTTTATTCAATTTTTTTGGCAAACTGTTTAAGTCACTTTGCTGGAGTTGGGTAATCCAAAATGTTTTAAATAGTTGACCTATTACAGTGATGGCGAACCTATGGCACGGGTGCTACATATCTGCTGGCATGTGAGCTGTTGCCCTAACTCACCTCTAAAGTGCATGTGTGTGCCGGCCAGCTGATTTTTGGCTCACAGAGAGGCTCTCAGAGTGCATTTTTGGCTTCCAGAGAGCCTCCAGGGGGATGCCTCAGCTCCAGGGAAGCCCTTGGAGCCTGGGGAGGGCAAAACACGAGTATACTGGGCCCACCAGAAGTTGGGAAATGGACCATTTCTCAAGAGGGACTCCGGGGGGGGAAGCTGTTTTCTCCCCCCCAGGCATTGAGTTATGGGTGTGGGCACTCACACATGCATGATAGCACAAACACATGCTCTTTCAGCACCCAAGAGAAAAAAGGTTCGCCATCACTGACCTACTACAAAGAACTTTCTATAAAATGGATACCATCAGTGAAAAGTCACTGTGTACTAAATGTCTTACAATAGTAAGACAAAAAATAGATGAGGAAGAATGTGGGTATTTTACTTGAGTGTTGAATTTGAGATAAGGGCCCAAATGATTATTATAATTATAGCAACATCAATATCGTAAGAGCCACAGTCGCACAGTGGTTAGAATGCAGTACTGCAAGCTACTTCTACAGACTGCCAGCTGCCTGCAATTTGGCAGTTTCAATCTCACCAGACTGAAGGTTGACTCAACATTCCATCCTTCCAAAGTTGGTAAAATGAGGACCCAGATTGTTGGAAGCAATATGCTGACTCTGTAAACCTCTTAGAGATCACTTAGAGAGCACTATGAAGCCATATATTAGTCTTAAGTGCTTTATAAGTTATGACCTATAAAGCCCTTCATGGCACCGGACCAGATTATCTCAGGGACTGCCTTCTGCACGAATCCCAGCGACCAGTTAGGTCCCACAGAGTGGGTCTTCTCCGGGTCCCATCAACTAAACAATGTCACTTGGCAGGACCCAGGGGAAGAGCCTTCTATGTGGTGGCCCCTGCCCTCTCGAACCAACTCCCCCCAGAGATTAGAATTGCCCCCACCCTCCTTGCCTTTCGTAACCTCTGCCACCAAGCATGGGGGAACTGAGATACTCTTTCCCCCTAGGCCTTTACAATTTTATGCATGGTATGTCTGTATGTATGTTTGGTTTTATAATAAGGTTTTTTTAACTGTTTTAATATTGGATTGTTATATGCTGTTTTTATTACTCCCGAGAGGGGCGGCATATAAATAAATAAATAAATAAATAAATAAATAAATAAATAAATAAATAAATAAATAAATATAAAATCAAATATATATATATAGATAGATAGATAGATAGATAGATAGATATGTGTATATATATATATATATTTGTTTTCGTAGATTTTCACGGGTACAGGTATGACGGTCTTGGTATATTCGGGTTTCTTCCCGTGTAGGAAATTTCCAAATCCTACACGGGAAGAAACCCGAATATACCAAGACCGTCATATATATATATATATATATATATATATATATACATATATACATATATACATATATACATATATACATATATACATATATACATATATACATATATACATATATACATATATACATATATACATATATACATATATACATATATACATATATACATATATACATATATATATATATATATATATATATATATATATATATATATAGTGAGTATCCTGTCTGATATGTTATGTACTGTTTTGGTCATAAGTTGTTGTGGAGGGCTGGGTTTCTGCTGTACCTCTAGTATTTGGAGTTACAGCAGAAACCCAGCCCTCCACAACAACTTATGACCAAAACAGTACATAACATATCAGACAGGATACTCACCATTACAGAAACCAATATTCTTTCAAAAGGATTTAATTTTGCAATAACTCCAAAACGCATACCAACTGAAAACATCATATGTGGAATTGAAACAACTTTAAATAAAATCAACCCAGATACTGCTAACAAAATCAGACTTAAAGTCACTAATATTCTCTGCTCTAGTAAACCTCCTAAAAGCAACATACAACAGGAAGAAAGAGATGCACTTATCAATCTGAAGAAAAACCAGGAAATAATAATCCTCCCAGCCGATAAAGAAAACTCCACAATAGTGATGAATACATCAGACTACAAAGAAAAAATGACAACTCTACTACAAAACCCGGCCTACAAACTCCTAAGCACAGATCCTACCACCTACCTAGAAAAAACCACCAAATCCAAAATCAAGGCCTCTCCCATCAGCGAAGAAATCCAGCAAAAAATCATCCCCAGAGAAAAATCTTCCATATGTCCAAAACTCTATGGCCTTCCAAAAATACACAAGGAAGGAATACCTCTCAGGCCAATAGTCAGTTCTATAGGCTCCCCTCTACAAAACCTTGCCAAATTTTTAGCCAAATACCTTCAACCATATACAGAAACTATTACCTCATATGTTCAAAATTCATTCCACTTTATACAAATAATTAAAAAACAAAACCTACAACCCGATGACCTACTTGTAAGTTTTGATGTCGTGTCCCTGTTCACACAAATACCTATTAAAGAAGCCTTGACAGCTATCCAGGACAAACACAAACCCCCCAAATATATCCTAGACCTTACCAACCACTGCCTGACCAATACATACTTCATCTATAATGAACAAAGATATAAACAGATAGAGGGAGCCCCCATGGGATCACCTCTCTCACCTGTCATCGCCAACATCTATATGGAATATTTCGAAAATAATGCTTTAGAGCAATCCAAATACAAACCTAAACTTTGGCTGAGATATGTTGATGATACCTTTGTAATTTGGCCACATGGTAAAGAAAAACTAGACAATTTCCTCACACATCTCAACAGCCTACACCCCAAAATACAGTTTACTATGGAAACAGAAATCAATGATCAACTTCCCTTTCTAGATGTACTGGTCTATAAAAAACCCAATGGCAGCCTAGGACATACTATCTACCAAAAGAAAACCCATAGCAACCGTTATCTAAATGCACACTCACACCACCACCCCGCACAAATCACCTCAGTGGCCAAAACTCTCATCACCAGAACCAAACGCTTAGCTGACCATGAGCACTTAAAAACTGAATTGAACAAACTCAAAGATGTATTAATTTCTAATGGATTCAAAGAGAAAACAATAACAAACCTAATCAAAAAAGAGACACCCCCCAAAAAACAAGATCAAGAACAGGACAATGGCACCACCATCCTTCCTTACATCAAAGGCACCACGGATAAAATTAGTAAAATTCTGCACAAACATAACATCAAAACTTCATTTTGCACCAACCAAAAAATATCTAATATCCTAAGGAGCCCCAAAGATAAAATCCAATTGGAATACCAAGGAATCTATGAAATCCCTTGCAAAACATGTGCAGCCACATACATTGGACAAACTAACCGAAGAGTGAGCCAACGCATAGCAGAACATGTGAATGCAGTCAAAAAAGAAGAAAAGACCTCCTCCCTTGTCCAGCACATTAAAAAAACAGGGCACGAAATTGACTTTGAAAAAACTAAATTACTCCACAAAACAGAGAATTTATACAAAAGAATTGCTCTAGAAGCTATAGAGATTGAGAGGAGACCCCTTTGCATAAATAAAAGAGATGACACGTCCCGACTACCAGAAATTTGGAAACCAGCCTTAAACAAAAAAACACTTCATAATAATCAGCATGTCAATCCTTCTAATAATTATGATTTTAGAAATTTGATATTTGGAAATCAGCCTTAAACAAAACACTTCATAAAAATCTCCATGTCATTCCTTCTAATAATTATGATTACACCAACCAATCAGATCACTGAAACATAATCACCCAATCTATTTGCTACATTCAAAACAAATCTCCACCCCCACACTATATACTAGGAAGAAATGACAGTTGCTAACATTCCATTTTACAACAACACAAAGATTGGAACTTTAGCCTGATGATGGTGAATGTGATTTCGCCGAAACGTCGCATAAACATGCAAAATATTACACAGGGCAAAACCCGAACTCAGAACAATCTACATACATATACCCGTGAAAATTTACGAAAACAAATATATATATATATATATATATATATATGTCACATGTTTAAGCTGAATTTGAAAATTAAGGGAGACTAGGATAGATCTTCGTGCTGTTGTAAATATTTACAACAGCACGAAGCTTAAAACTTCAGCCTGATGATGGTGAATGTGATTTCACCGAAACATCGCATAGACACTCAAAATATTACATGGGGCAAAACCCGAACTCAGAACAATCTACATACATATACTATATATATATATATATATATGTATGTATGTATGTATGTATATATACATACATACATACACACACACACACACACACACACACACACACACACACATATATGACCGTCTTGGTATACAGTGAACCCTCGAGTTTCGCGTCCTCGAGCATCGCGAAAGGGCTATTTCGCGAGTTTTCAACCCGGAAGTAAACTCCACCATCTGCGCATGCGTGCCTTTTTTCTATGGCCACGCATGCGTAGATGGTGGAGTTCCCCAGCTGGGAAGCTGGGCGGCTTCCCTGGGTCTTCCCCCTCTTGCCCCGGTAAGACCCCAGCGGCAGCGCGAGCAACGGCGTGGGCGGGTGGGCGGCACGCGCGGGGACACCCCAGCTCCGCTCCCCAGCTGGGAAGCGGCCCCAGCAACAGCGTGGGCGGGCGGTGCGTGCGCGCTTGGGGACACCCCAGCTCCGCTCCCCAGCTGGGAAGCGGCCCCAGTAACACGCGCGCGCTTGGGGAAACCCCAGCTCCGCTCCCCAGCTGGGAAGCGGCCCCAGCAACAGCGTGGGCGGGCGGGCGGTGCGCGCGCGCTTGGGGACACCCCAGCTCCGCTCCCCAGCTGGGAAGCGGCCCCAGCAACGCGCGCGCGCTTGGGGAAACCCCAGCTCCGCTCCCCAGCTGGGAAGCGGCCCCAGCAACAGCGTGGGCGGGCGGGCGGTGCGCGCGCGCTTGGGGACACCCCAGCTCCGCTCCCCAGCTGGGAAGCGGCCCCAGCAACGCACGCGCGCTTGGGGAAACCCCAGCTCCGCTCCCCAGCTGGGAAGCGGCCCCAGCAACGCGCGCGCGCTTGGGGAAACCCCAGCTCCGCTCCCCAGCTGGGAAGCGGCCCCAGCAACAGCGTGGGCGGGCGGTGCGCGCGCGCTTGGGGACACCCCAGCTCCGCTCCCCAGCTGGGAAGCGGCCCCAGCAACAGCGTGGGCGGGCGGGCGGCACGCGCGCGGGGAAACCCCAGGCGCGAGCAACGGGGTGGGCGGGCGAAGGGCGGGCGGCGGTGGAAGTAAAAACACCATCTGCGCATGCGCAGATGGTGTTTTTACTTCCGCACCGCTACTTCGCGAAAAATCGATCATCGCTTGGGGTCCTGGAACGGAACCCTCGCGATGATCGAGCGAGGGACCACTGTATTCGGGTTTCTTCCCGTGTAGAATTTGGAAATTTCTGGCGACGTTTCGACGAGGTCTCACTCGTCATCTTCAGGCTGGTGTTTCTGTCCTTGTTCTCAGGCGAACACTGCGAGACCTGAGTGTTCGCCTGAGAACAAGGACAGAAACACCAGCCTGAAGATGACGAGTGAGACCGGGTTGGGCCAAGAGGAGCTGTGATGTTCCTTCGATACACCAGGGTGATTCGACACAAAATATGTAACCATTACCTGGTGCAGAGCTGAAGGGATTGGATACTGTAGCCTAGAGGATAATTCTCTGCCTTACAAGACAAAGGTTGCAGGTTCAAGTCCCAGTGGGTATGGCTAGCTGATGAGGCCAAAATAAGGCCGAAATAGATGTATCCTAGTCTCCCTTAATTTTCAAATTTGTATGTATGTATGTATGTATGTACCCTGTTTCCCCGATAGTAAGACACCCCCGATTGTAAGACGTATCGGGAGTTTCAGGGGGGCCGCCTCCCTCTCATCTATCTGCGCGCCGCTAATCTGCGCGCCGCTAATCTTCGTGCCGTTAATCTGCAATTAACCCAAATTGATGCCGTCGATTTCCTGATAACCAGCTTGGAAATCTCCATTGTAATCCATGGAAGTGGCAGCAGAAGCCGCAGCTGGAGCCATCCCGCAGGTCAGAAACATGTTTAAAATAAAAGGGAGGTAGGGAGGTCGCCAGTGGGGAGTTTTCCAATATAAGACATACCCCGAAAGTAAGACATAGTGGGGCTTTTGGGGATAAAAAGAAAGTAAGACACTGTCTTACTTTCGGGGAAACACGGTATGTATGTATGTATGTATGTATGTATGTATGTATGTATGTATGTTTTCATATATATATATTGTTTGCTAATAGCCTTGAGCTGGTCAGAATCAAACTCTTGGCGGTGAGTAGAAACTTAGCTCCAATACTGCATTCTAGCTAATCTGCCACCACACAGTGATGCTGATAGATTGTAGCCATATTATACAATTAGGCAAGGCTAGGATTTTCTGTTCTGCCATGTTTCTTAGAATGGAGGGGGGCTGATGTTCATCAATAGATTTCTGATGAAATGATGAAAATTGGTACCGGTACATGGTGGACCACATTCAATTTGAGATTATGGATAAAAGGATGAATTTGGTTAATGAAACTGATTTGCGACAACTGATGGGGTGATGGGACAAGGTAAGACGATATATGGCGAGTAGAATCCAAGACCAAGCTACAAGAAACAAATTGGAAATCACTTTATAATATGGTTTATATAAGAAACACCCCCGATTTGGTGGTGGGGGTATAAATGTTTGTCTGGTGGTGGGCACAATTCACAAAAAACTTTTTTTATGTTGTGTGTCTCTTTATATTGTAAAAAATCAATAAAAATAACAATACTTTAAAAAAATGAAATGATGAAAATGCATCAATCCCATGCACTTGGACCATCACTGATTTCTACATATGGTTGAAGAAGTGCTTTGGGCACGCTTTGAGCTGATTGATTAATATCAAATTCATTTTGGCTAACAGCCCATCAGAAGCAATCAGACCTTTGCAAATTGAGTCTCTTTTTCTTATTTTCATTTGTTACAAGTACAAATAAACATTTTATGTGTGATCCAGATTTTTAATAAGCATCATCTTTTACTTCTCATCCAAGGAGTCTCTTCAGTTCTGACTCTCCAGCCATTCTGGAGAGCCAGGATGTTAGAGATCATGTGGATCTCGGGGAGGAAGTTGATTCCTCAGAGGCAGAGCTGCTAACCCACGCAGTCCTGCCAGCCGATACTGTCTAGCTCAGAGGTAGACAAAGTTGGCTCTTCTATGACTTGTGGCTTCAACTCCCAGAATTCCTGAGCCAATCATGTTAGCTCAGGAATTCTGAGAGTTGAAGTCCACACGTGATAGGAGAGCTAAGTTTGCCTACCCCTGGTCTAGCTGAAGGAACCCTGAGAAGGCTAACTGTGGGCCATAACCGGCCACTGAGAGGTATGTGCCAGGATGCGGTCCTGTACATAATATGGTCCTAAGCCATATAAGGCTTTAAAGGTGATAACCAACACCTTGAATTGTATCTGGAGAATTTTTAAAATTAGTATTTCCGTGTAATTTTTAAAAAACTCTGAAAAAATAGCTAATTACAGCTTGCCTCAGGTTTAAAAGATTCTCAAAAGTGATTCTCCATGATGTCTGGTCATCATTATAAATTTCTTACAGTTCTCCAAGTAATGACATGATGTAGGGCAATTTAGTCATGTGGGAAATTTTTAAATGGTGGGTGGATAAGTGTCACCCTCAGTAATGTGTCTGTCTGGAATTCATGGTCCCTGGCTGATGTTGGCTGATGTGTTGTGATGTGATGTGATGTTGGACTATGTTGGGTATTAATTTTTATCCCCCAATCCAGTTCTCTAGTCTGAATCTCTTGCAGTGTTGCTATTTCCTATAAGTAAAGCAATAGAGAAAAGATACTTTAATTTGAGAGGGCCTGGGAAAAAAATAATCAAACTACCTACCTAGAATCAATTCTGCTTGACCGCAGGACAGTAAATAAAAAAATAAATAAACAGAAAGATGGGGCTCTTAATTATGGATTTTACATGTCATGCTTTGGTGGCGGTGGAGTGGCTGATCTAGGTCAATATGGCATTGTTCTATTCCCAGGCATATCTGCTTATGCCTCGTGTATGTCATTTCCTAAGCTGCCTTAAAAGAATGTCTGAAGATCTACCCGATTACAGTAAATGTATGATGTCATTGAAACACCCTGGGCTAATTTCACATTGCTTTAAGATGAATCCCCCAAAACAAGGCTATATCTCTGCTGTTGTGTCTTGGAAATCAGGGCAGTAAGAATTCTCAGATTACCTGATATTCAAATCTGGATCTATTATGACAGATGCTAAACATATGTAACAAATATTTGGTATTGTGACAATGATACAATAATGAGAGATAGCAGAGAAGATAAGGAGAGATGCTGCATGTTTTCAGAGCTTTTCATAAGATCCATGTATCTAAAATTTGGGTGATGGAGAGATGGTGACAATAAGTTGTCTATCAGGTGGATGAGAAATGCTTCAAGTTGTGCTTAGAGGTTGGCTGTCCATCAGTTAGCTGCCTATTGATGAAAGCTTCAATGTTATTTTCTTTTTCTTCAGCTTTACAGTGATATATTTTAGCTGAAGATGCAATTTGAATTTTGAGCCTGGTATTCAATTGCTGTTCTGCTGACTGTTAAATATATTAACTGGATATACTCAGTCCCATTACTGCGTACAACTAAACAGCAATATTTTTATGCGACAGAGGTTTTTTTTAAAAAAAGAAAATCAGTGGTATACATATGCTGTAAGCAATAAAAGAGCTATTATATTGTATTATATACAGTGATCCCTCGTTTTACGCGGGGGATGCGTTCCAAGACCAACAAATCTCCATGAAGTAAAAGATATTTTTTTATGTATTTAATGAGTATTTGGACTTTTAAAACCCACCCTTTGCATTTAACAGTCATTCTATAATGTTTCTCAGCTGGAACTACATGTGATATCCTACCAGCTTTAATAGAATACAGTAGTACTGTAGAAGAATTTCATGGATTTTTAATGGATTTAAAATTTTCAATGGATTTAAGCCCCCTTTGAAAAACCCGTGAAGTAGTGAATCCGCAAAAGATGAAGCGCGAATTAGCGAGGGATTACTGTATATATATACGGTAACTGTATATTCATAGATTTTCACTGGTTTAGGTATGACATACAGTGATACCTTGTCTTACAAACTTAATTGGTTCTGGGATGAGGTTCTTAAGGTGAAAAGTTTGTAAGACGAAACAATGTTTCCCATAGGAATCAATGGAAAAGCAATTAATATGTGCAAGCCCAAAATTCACCCCTTTTGCCAGCCGAAGCGCCCGTTTTTGCGCTGCTGGGATTTCCCTGAGGCTCCCCTCCATGGGAAACCCCACCTCCGGACTTCTGTGTTTTTGCAATGCTGCGATTTCACTGAGGCTCCCCTTGCTGGGAAACTCCATCTCCGGACTTCCGTTGCCAGCGAAGCGCCCGTTTTTGTGCTGCTGGGATTCCCCTGCAGCATCACAACAACACGGAAGTCTGGAGGTGGGTTTTCCCATGGAGGGGAGCCTCAGAGGAATCCCAACAGTGCAAAAACGGGTGCTTCGTGGCAACGGAAGTCCGGAGGTGGGGTATCCCAGCAGTGGCGGTGGGTTTGTAAGGTGACAATAGTTTGTAAGAAGAGGCAAAAAAATCTTAAACCCCGGGTTTGTATCTCAAAAAGTTTGTATGATAAGGCGTTTGTAAGACGAGGTATCACTATATTTGTGATTCTTCCCATTTAAGGTTCAGAGAATCCTGACCATGTTTTGATGAAGTCCCACTTGTCATCTTTAGGCTGGTGCTTTCAGCTTTGTGCTCGGGCAAATGCCGAAATTATTAAAACAATGGTACTTTTTCCAGGCTGGTGTGGTTTCTTAGGAAATGGTCCCTATGTGTATAAGCAGAGCCACTTAGCTTTGCTGATAAAAATGTGCAAGCAGAGATAGCCAGGAGCAACTTTCTAACTAGTTGTGTGAGCCTGAAAATAGGACATTTCTTCACATTACAGGTTTTCATAGACCTACTAAACATTACTTTTTAAAGTTATAACACCAGAACTTTACTTCTCAGATTATTTGGGAAGAAGCATTGCCCGAACCAGCTTTGTTATGATAACAGCATCTGGCCTCAACTGATTTAACAGATTCTGAGATTTGCTCTTTTCAGATATGTATTTGTACAGCAGCCAGTGTGCCATTCTGACATGGCCACATACTGCTGGTGGTTTTTCTGCCTCTGAGCACCACATGTGAAGCTAATGCTCTGTGACACCTGCCATTTGCACCCCTTTCTTACAAGATGAAGACAGATATATGACAGTTCTTCTCTTTACAAATACATGCTGAGGGCATGGTTCATAGATGAATGGATAAAGGATTCCAGTGTCATAGTTGCACAGTTTGTTTTTATGTGGTAGAGCTGAAGAACTTATGGAAGAAGTTTGGTTTGATGATAGTAATAAAATTGTTCTGCTGTTTCCACTTATTTGTCTGAGTAAATAATTAACAATGTGGAAACTGTTGCTTTATTCTTAAAAGAAGAATGGAGTCAATGAAATCCTGTAATGTTTTTGTAATAGTCATGTTACAATTTAATAAGCTGAATATTATGAATGAACTTTTTATTAGACCTTGCAGTTCCTTTCCTCTTTTCTCCAAAGAGAGGCCAGAAATAAAACCAAATAGCTTCTATCATGGTTTGAAATTAAAATATCGTGGCTGACCAATTTTTGAGGAAGAGAAAAATTATGGTTAACTAAACCTTCAATTTCATTTTTAATAATGACTCACATGAAAAGAGTAGCTATGAATTTGGAGACTTGGAGACATTGATTAATATCTGTTTCTTAAGGTAAAATATTATTTTTTGGAACTGAAAATTATCTGTCATAATATAAAGTGCTCATTGTGCTTTCTCCCATGCCTGGAAGAGATGAAAAATTGATTTCACTCCGGCTGCAGTCTCACATGAATATCCCACGTGGAGCATGACTGTTACTGGTTAACAATCAGTGAACTATTAAAACAAAAACATACAATGTCAGTATCATGTACCTATGGCACATTTGGAATACTGTGTTCAGTTCTGGAGACCTCACCTACAAAAAGATATTGACAAAATTGAACAGGTCCAAAGACGGGCTACAAGAATGGTGGAAGGTCTTAAGCATAAAACGTATCAGGAAAGACTTAATGAACTCAATCTGTATAATCTGGAGGACAGAAGGAAAAGGGGGGACATGATCGAAACATTTAAATATGTCAAAGGGTTAAATAAGGTTCAGGAGGGAAGTGTTTTTAATAGGAAAGTGAACACAAGAACAAGGGGACACAATCTGAAGTTAGTTGGGGGAAAGATCAAAAGCAACATGAGAAAATATTATTTTACTGAAAGAGTAGTAGATCCTTGGAACAAACTTCCAGCAGACGTGGTTGGTAAATCCACAGTAACTGAATTTAAACATACCTGGGATAAACATAGATCCATCCTAAGATAAAATACAAAAAAGAGTATAAGGGCAGACTAGATGGATCATGAGGTCTTTTTCTGCCGTCAGTCTTCTATGTTTCTATGTTTCTATCATTCATTCTGTTAAATTATGCTTTGTACATAACAAGAATTTGAAAACTGCTTGACAGTTGCTATAGCTTCTTTAACACTTAAAAGCAACACATCAATTATGCAGGGCATATTTTAGACCTGCAGAGCAAGCTTGCTGTCCCTTTTAGTGCAATGAAGAGAGACAATGCAAATCCTTGTGAAGGACTGCAGCTTGTTTATTGCTTTTTTTAAGCCAATGATGGTTCAAATATTTATATTTTGTTTTTGTTATTTGTTCTGATTTTTTTTACATTGTTAATTGCTGTTTCATTTTCAGAAAACTTGTTCAATGTTATATTGATAATTGTTCAATGTTATATTGGAAGATGCTTTGCTTATGATACATTATTGAATCATTGAATCATAGGGATAGAAAGTCTTCTAGCCCTGTCCGGAGCATTTGTCCTAGACAAATGTCTATAAAACCTTTGTTTAAAAATTTCTATGATTAAGCATCCAATATTCCAGGAGGCAAGTGTTTTGCTGCAAAATAGTTTATTTTGATTAATTATTACTTACTTTAAATTAATTGCTTGTTTAGCATTCAGATCTTTCTTTGAAAAGCTTCCCAGAAATTGGTTCTTGCCCTAGGCCAGTGATGGTGAACCTATGGCACAGGTACCACAGGTGGCACGCGGAGCCATATCTGCTGGCATGCGAGCCGTTGCCTTAGCTCAGCTCCAGTGTGCATGTGTATTCTGGCCAATTGATTTTTGGCTCACACAGAGGCTCTGGGAGAGCATTTTTGGCTTCCAGAGAGCTTCTGGGGGGATGGGGGAGGGTGTTTTTACCTTCCCCTAGCTCCAGGGAGCTTGGGGAGGGCGAAACACGAGCCTACTGGGCCCACCAGAAGTTGGGAAAAAGTCTGTTTCCAGCATCCAGAGGGCCTCTGAGCGGCAGAGGAAGCTGGTTTTGCCCTCTCCCTCCCCCAGGCATTGAATTATGGGTTTGGGCACTCGCACATGCACACTAGCGCATGCACAAGCTCTTTCGGCACCTGAGGAAAAAAAGGTTTGCCATCACTGCCCTAGGCTGAGGCATCTCAGGGACCGCCTTCTGCTGCACGAATCCCAGCAACCAGTTAGGTCCCACAGAGTGGATCTTCTCCAGGTCCCGTCAACTAAACAATGTCGCTTAGCAGGACCCAGGGGAAGAGCCTTCTCTGTGGCGGCCCCGGCCCTCTGGAACCAACTCCCCCCAGAGATTAGAATTGCCCCCACCCTCCTTGCCTTTCATAAGCTACTTAAAACCCACCTCTGCCGTCAGGCATAGGGGAATTGAGATCCTCTTTCCCCCTAGGCCTTTACAATTCTATGCATGGTATGTATGTATGTATGTATGTCTGGTTTTTATATTAATGGGTTTTTAATTATTTTTAGTATTAGATTACTATTGTACACTGTTTTATTGTTGCTGTTAGCCACTCCGAGTCTCCGGAGGGGGGCGGCATACAAATCCAATAAATAAATAAATAAATTACAGAGAATGAATCCATATCTTCTCTGTGAGACGCACTAGCAGATTGCGATCATATCTGTCCTTAGACTTCTGGGTTTTTTGACTAAACATGTCCTGTTCCTTTGACTATTTTTCACAAGATTTTACCTCCAAGCTGTTTACCATGTCTTTGCTCTTCTTTTTCCTTGTTGCAACCAAAACTACATACAGTATTCCAGGTATAATCTGACCGATGTAGTATAGACTGAGATCATCCGAGGACATGGGCTTAGTTGTCATCAGTACGCTGATGACACCCAGTTATACATCTCCACCTGGTGTCCACTCAGTGAAGCAGTGGAAGTGATGTGCCAGTGTCTGGAGGCTGTTAGGGTCTGCATGGGTGCCAACAGGCTCAAATTTATGGGTACTGCTTCCCAAGGACAATTCCATCTGTCCATCCATCACCTGGGGGGGACTTTTAACCCTCTCAGACAGGGTCCTCAACTTGGGCGTCCTCCTCGATCCACAGCTGACCTTAGAACATCATCTTTTGACTGTGGCGAGGGGGAACCAGTCAGTTTAGCCCCGGGCCCATCGATTCTCTGGGTGCCTCCCTCAGCAACATTCACTTCTCTGATGTTGAGGATAACTAGCAACAACTTCCAGCAGAGGTGCAGGATATGATTAATGTCCGGGGATGCCTGGGCCTTTCCGAGGGCGGCGGAAGGCCATTTTTGCCCTCCCCAGGTTTCAGGAAAGTTCATTTCCAAACTTCTGTTTTTCTCCATCCACAGTCTCTGGAGTCTTTCCTGAAACCTGGAGAGGGCGAAAAATGGCTCAATTTATAAATGTATTGCTTTAAGTGGCTTATTTATTTATTTAATTTATTTATTTTATTTATTGGATTTGTATGCCGCCCCTCTCCGTAGACTCGGGGCGGCTTACTTAGACTGAGAATCCAAATGTTAACTGCAATTTAGATCAACCTCAATCATCATCATGACCAATGAGCAGAGATAATAAGAATTAAAGATTAAAACTTTTTGCAAGCTAAATGTGGTAAAGCTTGCTTTGGAGATTCATTGCTTCAAAGATGGTACCTAAGGAAGTATTGCCTTAAATCTTTTGTTCCTCCATAGCAAGCTGATCCCTACATCAACTTTGAACAATTACCCTTCTTTGATCTCCAAGTAGAACGAGTTTATTTCAAAGTTAGCATCAAATATTGATGTTTTTCTCCCATGATGAAAATAAAGGCATATTTTTTGTTGTTGGGCTTCTTTCAAGGAATGAAATGGGTCCATCATCACCATGGGCAGAAAGGTTCAGAAAAAGCAAGAAAGTTATCAAAGATTTTGATAGCTGGGTGGAAAGTGGGAAAGAGAAGAAATTGAACGATTGGATGGCCAGTAGGGTGTGCCACTTTGAAGCATTGACAATGGCTGGGGGGCGACACTGGGGGAAATATCGGGAACCAATAGGCCCAGTGAATGCAGAAAAGTTGTGCTACGTCTTATTTTCGGGGAAACAGGGTACAGTAGTCCCTCACCTATCACTGGTGTTACGTTCCAGACCTGGCCGCGATAGGTGAAATCCGCGATGGGGAATTTATCGACTGATAGTACTTATTTAAGTATTTATATTGTAATTGTTTGGTAAGTTTTCATTGTTTTAAGTGTTTATAAACCCTTCCCACACTGTATTTATTTTAGATACAGTATTTAAATACAGTATTTACAATTTTAGATTTATTTATTTTTTTGAAAAACCTGCCGATCGAGTTCGGCGGGCTGTTTAAATCTGCCGGTCGACTTCCTCAGAAACCCGCGATGAAGTGAAGCCGCAGTAGGTGAAGCGCGGTATAGCGAGGGACTACTGTAGTAGCATTGCGAAGTTTAAACAAATGGTTATTTTCTTTTCCAGTCACCTTGCAGAATCCCAGTTGAGAAAGACTATGCCAGAAAATCCCGGTTCTGGAGAAAGAAAAGATGTCCCAGGGGTCAGGGGTCAGTCATTCCTTTCTCCCTGTGTCTGGCTCTATGGGTACAATGGCTTTCTGAGTCACTTTGGCTCAGGCTCCTTACACGAATAAGCCATCTGAAAGGACCATGACATTAATAGGTCAGCTTGTTGAAATTGACATTTATCATGATGTTCAGATGTGTGTTGGGCTGCTATGTTTTTTTTTAATCCAATGCATTTTGAATTCTGATTGCATCTGATGGATTTTACCATACACACACTATGTTTTAATTTATGGTGAAAGCTTTATCATCTTCTGTGCTTTGTGAGAATTGCTCACGATGGCAAGCAGCCGCATTAGAAATAAGCTCTACGTTATTGCAGTACTGAAAATCTGCCCTCTTTTTGTGTATGCATGGCGATACATAGTTGCAAATGTGTGTTCTTTTCACTCACCTGCACAACGTTTACAGGGCACAATCTTGAAAACATGATTTTTGCAAAGCGTTTGTATTGCTTTATGGAAGAATAATGAAAAGTGATGAGTGAGCTCAAGTAGGGATTTAAATCCAGTTGAGCACTACATGGGAATGCATTTGTTTCATAAGAGGGATTTTTTTTTTTTAATTTAAAGCTTTGAGAATCCACTCAAAGGAAAAAGATGAATGAGATGCAGTGATATTTTGGCATGTGCACCGAATATGGTTCTAAAATGGAGGGTGATTTTTGACCCAGCAAATGTGCTTATTTCCGGTAGCTGAAATAGATTGAAACAAGAAGTGCTATAGCAAAATGCAGTAAATGAATAAGTAGTTGGAGCACTAAAGGGATATCAAAATTCAATATATGTGGTGTTTAATTTACCTTGTGTATAAAAAGGGTGTTGTTTCCCAATGATGACAATACAGTGGTACTCTACTTAAGAACGCCTCTGCTTAAGAACTTTTCTAGATAAGAACCGGGTGTTCAAGATTTTTTTGCCTCTTCTTAAGAACCATTTTCTACTTAAGAACCTGAGCCTGAAAAAATTTCCCAGGAAATTTGCGAGCGGCACACAAGGCCCGGCCAGCAGTTTCCTGCCATTCCCCTGTTAATCCCGGCCATCTCGGGCTTTTCTGGGCCAGAGGAGCCTTTCAGTTTATGGGAGGCGAATGCTCCTTCTCGCCGCCTCAGAGTCCCTCTTTTTTTTTTTTAAGCCTTAAAGTTTTGGATTTTTTTTGTTTCACCTCACCTCACCTTCTTCCTTTGGCAGCGACTGTCCTCCTCCTCCTTCCTCCTCCCACCCAAATTCCGAGTTTTTTATTTCTTAATGGGTTTGCATGCATTATTTGCTTCTACATTGATTCCTATGGGAAAAATTGCTTCTACTTAAAAACTTTTCTACTTAAGAACCTGGTCACAGAACGAATTAAGTTCTTAAGTAGAGGTACCATTGTCAATGGAACTGACTGCCCTATTAGGACTGTGTTTAAAAATGAGCTGGAAACTAAATTAATGCCGAATGCTGTAACCTGCTTGCTAGCGGCCAGCATTCTGCAGGACAGTATATATACTGCAGGCTCTGAATGTAGTGCCAATTGGGAGGGTGTGTGAGAGTTTATTGGCTTTGTCTTAATTTATTTATTTATTTATTTATTTATTTATTTATTTATTTATTTATTTATTTATTTATTTATTTATTTATTTATTTATTTATTTATTTATTTATTTATTTATTTATTTATTTATTTATTTATTTATTTATTTAAAAAATCAATTAATATAAAAACCAAACATACATACATACCATGCATAGAATTGTAAAGGCCTAGGGGGAAAGAGGATCTCAATTCCCCCATGCCTGGTGGCAGAGGTGGGTTTTAAGTTGTTTACGAAAGGCAAGGAGGGTGGGGGCCGTTCTAATCTCTGGGGGGAGTTGGTTCCAGAGGGCTGGGGCCGCCACAGAGAAGGCTCTTCCCCTGGGTCCCGCCAGGCAATTGGCTGGACAAATCTTTGCAGTTTTCTTGACAAGGTTTTTGGAAAATGCCATTGACTTCTTCCTAGGGTTGAGAGAGAAAGAGAGCGCGCAACTAGCTTAAAGTCTTAAAGTGCCTAAAGGAGAACTATAATTCACAGTCTTCTGGTTTCTGCCCAGTGAACTCTTAAACCAGAGTTTGTTTATTTATTAATTGGATTTGTATGCCGCCCCTCTCCGTGGACTCGGGGCGGCTCCCCAATCTTTCCAGCTTTACGAACTGGCAGGGTGCGGGGGTACAGGGGATATCCACTGCTTGTGCAATAATGGGCTGTGGCCTTGTAGTTGGAGACCCCTGCCTTAAAATGATAATCCCAAACTGTCTCTCTGTTTACTGAGTATAATTTACATTATTGGCATTACCTTTTGTAACACTTTATGGGCAAGTTCCTTGTTATCTGAATGGTTCTCTTTTCCAACCAATGCTCTGTACTTGTCCTGTAAAAGATACTTTAGATTTAATCTCCATGGGATGGTAGGAGAGGGGGAGCCTCATAGTGCTTTCTTGGTAGTAGCAGTTTTGGAGAAGGGCTTGCTTCTTGGGCTGGTGATGAGATATTAATTAATTAATTAATTAATTAATTAATTCATTCATTAATTAATTAATTCATTCATTTATTCATTCCAATACACAATGAGGGTTTTAGTGGGTATATATCTATATACACAGTAAAATACATGTTGAAGGTTATAGAGGAAATACTCATAGTAAAATATATCTAAGAAATAATAGAAAAGAAGATATAGTAATAGAACATATCAATGAAAGAATAGAAGAAGAGATATAGGAATAGCAATATAAAATCCATTGCTGTCTTTTAGGAAGGTTATGAAGATGATGCTTCTTTGCGGAGTATTCTGAACTTTCTGAACTAATTAATTAATTAATTAATTGATTGATTAATTGATTGATTGATTGATTGATTAATTAATTAATTAATTGGATTTGTATGCCGCCCCTCTCCAAAGGATTATGGGTTTATCGGTTTCATGAGGTTGTTATTTTGGTTCACTGCCCTGTGAGCCAGATGTATAGACTGGATTTGGCATCCGTCTGTTGAGTAATAATAATGTACTAATAATGCTTTGCCTTTCCATGTCTCTTTTCTATCCTTCATTTGATCTTTCTTGTACACTACTTTGGTTTCTCCATTATTCAGTTATCCTTCATGGTATGCTAGCTGCAGTGCATCTTTTTCACTGTCCTTCATATATTCTTCCAATGTCCTTTTTTCTTCTTGAGATATCTGGTTCATTTGCAAAATGCCAACTTATTTTCTTTACTGAGTTTGGACTTTAAAATTTTCTTCACTCATGACATATTTACTTCTAATTTTCTACCACAGCCAGGAGTTTGATCATAAGTGCAAAAGTGCACTAGTGTGCCTTCTGTCCCCTGTCCAATTGCCCCTCCTATATTATATATATATTTTCTTCCATTCATATATCTTCCTCAGTTGGCGGGTCGCAAGGGAAGAGCCTTCTCTGTGGCGGCCCCGGCCCTGTGGAATCAACTCCCTCCAGAGATTCGAACAGCCCCCACCCTCCTCGCCTTTCATTCAGATATCTTCCTCAGCTGGCGGGTCGCAAGGGAAGAGCCTTCTCTGTGGCAGCCCCGGCCTTCTGGAATCAACTCCCTCCAGAGATTCGAACAGCCCCCACCCTCCTCACCTTCCATAAAATCCTGAAGACTCACCTCTGTCACCAGGCGTGGGGATGATTACCTCCCCCCTTCTTTCTGTTTTTTGACCTCTGTTGTATGATGAACTGGGTTGAATGTCTACGATTGTGTAGTTGGTGATTTTATGACACTGGTTATGCTATATTAATGTTTTTTTTTAATTGACTTTAAAATTTTATTATTAGATTTGTAATGTATTGTATTATTGCTATGTTGTGAGCCGCCCTGAGTCTTTGGAGAGGGGCGGTATACAAATCTAATATATTATTATTATTATTATTATTATTATTATTATTATTTCCTCTATTCTTCATTGATGTATTCTATTCTCATATCTTTTCTTCTATCCTTTCCCTGATATTTATTACTACATGTTTATATTCTCTTTAACGTTCAATTTGTATTGGACAAAATAAATAAAACATAAATAAATAAATAAAGATTAACTCAGCCTTCCATCTTTCGGAGGTTGGTGAAATGTAGACCCAGATTGTTGGGGGCAATGTGCTAACTCTGTAAAATGCTTAGGAAAAAACACTAAAGCACTATGAAGTGGTATATAGGTCTAACCTATATACCTATAAGCTATTGCTATTATTATTATTTTTGATTTCTGTGTTTTTTATGCTGTTCTACAGACTCAGGTGGTATTTCCATAGGACCATGATGGCAAAACTATGGCACGCGTGCCACAGGTGGCATGAAGAGTCACATCGGAGCGCATGCAAGGCATTGCCCTATGTCAGCTCCACCTCCAGCGCACATATGATTTTTGGCTTTCCGAGGGCGGCGGGAGGCCATTTTTGCCCTCCCCAGGTTTCAGGAAAGTTCATTTCCAAGCTTCTGTTTTTCTCCATCCACAGGCTCTGGAGTCTTTCCTGAAACCTGGGGAGGGCGAAAAATGGCTCAATGGGCCTACCTTAAATTTAGAGGCTTTAGTGGGGCCTGTGCAAATGCGTGAGTGTAGGAGGGCATTGCATTATGTGTGTGGGCACACACACAGAGAGTGTTGCGCTTCCTTTCGCACCCAAGCAAAAAAAGGTTCGCCCATCACTGCCATAGGATATCTTGTTTCCTTTCAGTTTTCACTGTTTTTCCCTGGTTGATGGCAAGGATGGCCCATTTTTTTTTAGTCCAAACTCCTTTGAATATTTTGTCTGCATGTCCAGTTTTGAGCAGCAACTCTCCCACAGGTGATATTTTTCCATAAAGCTATAGATCTTCCATGTAAAGGATGTGACATAGCCTGCCAGGTGTTTTAATGTTTAATAGCTAAGGCCTGACCTTTCAGTATTGTTGATAGAGGAATCAGTGCAATGGTGGCCAGTAACAGTGAGAGTGAGTACAAGTTTATGTACATTAATTAATTAAATTATGGTTTCATAAAAAGTATTCAGCCTTTGGATGAGTGCAAACTAGGATGGTTGTGCAAGTTAATCTGAAATAGGATATCCATATTTTAGCAAAACACTATAAAAATACATCAGTTGCTAGAAGTAAGATTTACACAAATGATGATAAAACATAGTATTTTGCTTAACCATACAAATATGGACATTGTGATCTGCATTCTTTATAGAATATAAAATTGTATTTATAAAATAAAAGGTTGTTTTGATACCATTCCTGTATATGGCAAAGATTTTTTAAAGCAATGAAGGTGATATCAAAGGATGATTTTGATTAATAAATTTAGCTTTAAAGCACTTTTATGGAGGGTTGACTACATTAGTCTATATTTCATGTATTTATAAGCCAATTTGTCCAATGTCCAAATACTGAAGCAGTTCATATTTTTGCAGTATTTTAGATAGTCACCAGATGGTGCCAAAACAACACTTTTAGACATCTAAACTGTGACATAACCACTTACTATTCTTTGGTTCATACCAGTGTTCTTTGATTTACATTCTTTATGCATTATTCAAAAGGCAATTCTGTGTCGGTATTTGAATGAAATTTGGTGGTACAACGTGAAAATACGATTTTCAAGTCTTGTGTAGGTAACCTCAAATGATGCAGAGGATACTAAGGATATGAAGTATTTCGAGTAAAGTTATCTTGCATTGTGTAGCTTTAATTGAATTATATTTGTGATTGCATCCATATTATCAGAAAATTATTTAGGTTAGAAAGAATGTTTATCCTTTTCATTGCTTCAGTTTTCTGTACTTGTCAAAACACCTGTATTTGTGGATAACAAACTAAATGCTTATTTAAAAAAAAAAAAATACAAAGGCTCCAATATTGTTGTATGGGTGTAATAATTTTGTATCTTTGGAATATATTTTAACAAGAGAACAAGAAGAACAAATTGCCTTAAAATACACTGAATGAAATCCAATATCACATTAGAGTTCTGGACATGGTTTTTTTATTCTCACGACTTTCCTTAAATCCTGGCCTTTTGCTTTGAAGGATTCATAGAGAAAGTAGACGGTATAGTTACAATGATGTGTAATAACTTTTTATTTTGTGCTTATGTAGTCCAGTTACTATATCACCCAGATGTGTGGTGATCTTTATAGAGAACATATATATTACATATTTCTCACTACTGTTACAAAATATATCTCACACAGGAAAGTTACAACTAACAAATACAGTAGCTTTTTGTTTTCTCCCCCCCCCCTTTCTTTATCTTGTGGATTTCTAGATCTATAGGAAACTTTTTTTTTTGTAAAATATTTTTTCAGAAGTTATTTTAATTCCTTAGGTCAATTTTTAATGCCATATATATTGTCATTTGAGGACACGTCTTAGAGAGCAAACCCAGCAAAAATATGCATAAGTTGTTATCCAAACTTTTCAGTGGAACACTAGTTTAGACTTTGTTTACAAAATTCTCAACTAGCATGGCCTTCGAATAATAATTTTGAATAACTTTTATGTAATACAAAACTTATTTATTCCATACAGTGGAACTGGTTCCAATAAATATTTTCTACTTCACCTGTTTTATATATTTTTTCACTTTGTTTAACTATGAGTAAGATATACAAAGAATGCCAAAATATATCCTCAATTTTTTGCCATTTTTAAACAGATTAAAATCCAGATGATGTATATTTTTTTCTTGTATTCCTAAAATTTTATTTAAAATCATTGTCTTCTGCTGACTGAACTTTAAAGTTAAAATATATGGATTGCATTAATTCTAGAAACCTGAAGATGTTTATCTTTTCCAAATTTGTTTTTAAAAATTATCTTAAATGTCTAAGCTGTTTATTATTGTTTATCACTTGTATCGATCTGTTAATAAGTGAAGTGCTTTACTTTTACCTCATTCTAAAGAGCTGCAGTAATCTTTATTAGTATTTCTTTGCTGGGGGTGAGCCATATTCCAAATACAATTTGAAATTTTTCAGACCAGATATATTGATAGCTCAGTACAGAAAATCATCCTTTGCTTCCAAAAGTTTAATGCCTTGAACACAAAATCAGTGTTACCTTTATCTCCTCTTCCCAGTGGAGAAGGAGAGCTTTCTACAGGGATTACAATAATTTAGCACAGATTCATCCTACTCTTCCTCCAAAGAGCTCTGATTATAAATTTGAGTTCTCCACGCCCTGCTTCCAATTAATCCCACTGTCAAGTAGAACTGGATCAGGATGACCTAAAAGATGTTCAGTTTGGATGAGGATTTGAACTAGGACGTTGTTATCCTAGTTCAAAACTATTCAGCATAATTATTCCCTAACTGGAAGTTCTCCAGATGCTAGAACCGAAATTATCGAAATTCTTAGCCTATTTAGCAAGTGGCATGTTTATTAAGAATTGGAAGAATGATAATCCCAATAAACGTGAAGGGATACAAGCTGAAGAAGATTGCTTTCTCCAAAGGCAACTGGACTTTCTTGGGTTGAAAACATTTCACTTATCATACAAACAAACAAACATGGGATAACTATGACCGGAATGATTGAGAATCTCCAGAGACATTTCATTCTGGAGACTGCTGCTTACTAATATTATTTTTTATAACGGCATTCCATGAGTTTAATGTTCTGCAAAGTTTGTCATTTTATGACGAGGAATCAAAAATATGTACACACTTTTAAAATACAGCAGCAATGTACTCTTATAATTTATCATAAGAATATATCTGCTCGTGGATACAGTCACTTCCACTTACAGGCCTGATCCTTCTTTTTTAAAATTCAATTCAGTTCAATGTTTCTAATAACTTAGAAACACAATATTTTGTTTAGAAGAGGTGGTATAATTTCCAGTTAAATGTAGTAGTATCCATTTAAAAAAGACCAAAATGTCTTTAAGTCCCAAGTTTTGTCCTTTCCATGCTTTATTCCACTTTAAGCATTACCCAGGATCAAAAGATTGCCATCTGTGATTGCTGGTATGTTGCTGGAAACATGTGTAATTGATAACTATAATCAAGAATAGTTAGACCCTCCTTCTCTCTCCTACCCTCATCCCTGCCTCAGTTCTCATAGGCAGGCTTGCCTACGCGGTTTGGAAATAAATCGTGGTAAGCCAGTAAAATCTTGGTTAAGAGGAGATGAAATTAATACATATAATTTTTATAAACATGCCTGTTCACAGTATTGTCCAGTTTCATATGAATTTTTTCAATTTTTTTCAGTAATAAATGTAATTATTTTGGGGTGTGGCATGATTTTCATCAAAAATTATGAAAGTTCCTGCTAGTGTGGTAATTGGGTGAAATAAGTAACATTTCTAGGTTGTATTTTGCTACAGTGCATTTTGATATACCAGTTGCATGTTACGAATGTTTTGCAGAATACAATAAAAATTGCATTTATAAATTAGAGTATTTAAAAATAATTAACATTCTTTGCTTGAAAGTATGCTCCATTTGCATCTTGGATTGTTCTGATGTTTCACCTCTGAAAAATTGGAAGATTCAATATGATGCAATTAGGAAACTTAATGCAAGTTTTATAAAGATACATAGTGGAAATATAAATAATGTGTATTTCCATTTAAACAGTCCCCCATTCTTCTATTTTCTAATTCTATTAATATTCATTATGACATTTAATTAATTTTCCATAAATAATAAAATAACATCTTTAGAGTGAATAACTTCATTATTGATTACTGAGTATTACAAAGACAACTTCATTATTTAGGTTTAGAATAACACGTCATCTTTATAAAGTAAAGTGGCCTTAGCTTTTGTTTATTGGTTTTGTTTTGAATGTAAAGCATTCACAACTAAGCACATTGGTAGCAATAGTGATTTGAGGATAAAAGGACCTTCTTATTGTGAGGAATCGTGATTTGATTATTTTTTTGCTACTGCGACGTAAAATGTATTAATCTGTGGATGCTCTTTATGTACGCTTTATTTAAAAGAAAGAATGCCCTTTTGAAAGCATTATCAGTTGTTCAGAAATAATTGACAATACGCTGGGAGAAATTACTTGAAAGGTAATTCCTTTTAGACTTCCTAAAGAAAATATTAGAACAAATTTTCTGTGCAATGGTTTTAATACTGCCGTGTGGGCTCAATTAAAGCCCTCTTTATTCGTCACAATTCAGCAAAAGTAATCTGGGGTTTTAGCAGTCTAGAGTGATTTTAAACGTGATCCTGGAAACTGCTTTTTTGTAAATTGTAGCACAGCATAGCTTGTAGCAAAAGGATTTTCTGAAACTTAGTAAATGGTTTCATCAATGCTGATTTCATATTTTAATTAGCAATGGCAAAAGCAAAACAGGCAATGCAAATTAATTAAATTAATGACAAATGATTTGTAAAAGTTAATTTTTCATGACATTTTTTTTACAAGGATAAAATGCAAGGTAGCTGGGTCATATTCCTTGGGTATCTTCTTAAGCAATCTTTGTTATTCAGAACAGTTTCATGCACACACAAATACATGCAAATTCTTTTTAAACAACAACAACAACAATATTTTAGTTTTTCTTCATGCCTTACCTCTGTGATTTTTATATCATCCATACACTTGTTTGGAGGCAGGATAATCTTTTAATATTTATCCCTAAAATACTTTACAATAAATGCTTCTTTATCAATAGAAGCAATTATATGCGGGTTGCATTTTCAGTAAATGGATAACATTGAATCCAATTGCCCCTGACCCATAGATCTTGAAGGGGCTGGTTCTTTTCTATGAACAGAAATGGCATTGTTTTCTTTCCCGTGCATTCAGCCTGAACGTTTGCACTAGTAGGTGAAGAGGAATTCATTTCCTCCGAGCCAATCCCCTCTTCTGAACTTCTGTGTTAATCTTTTAAAACAAGATTCTGTTCTGATCCTTATTTCAGTTCCCCTTTGCCTCTGCCTCTGTCTAAAGCTTTAGAGGCATTTGTAGGCATCTCAGCAGTGGATAACTGATACTCCTGCCATGTAAGTTTGCATTTTGTGTTTGTAACTTCAGCTTTTAAAGCTGGCCTTCAGTGATGCTGTGATTCGGATAGCTTTCAAAGACGCACAGTTAGCTTTTGAAGGAGATACTGGTTTGGATTATTGCAGATACTACGAAGAAGTAATTGGTTTTATCCTAATTTTGGAAAGTCACGTTTAATTTTATATTGGGGAATGCTGTAACATAAATATAAGATATATTTGCATATTGCTTTTTTGGAGTGACAGGCATGTTATTGCTGCAGATGAACAGCTGCTGTTAACATTAGAGTTACAGTACTTACAATTTCTGAACTATAGTTCAGAATTCAAAATGTATCAAATGAGAAACTCGCTCATTAAATGTCCTAATGAAAAGGGACAATCGCAATCGTGTCACAATCGTGTCATACTGGCTTTTATACAATGGCCTAAATCAGTAAAATAATACAACTTGAATTTTGTTAATGATTGTCTGCTGCTGTTTTGTTTTTTTCATCTAAATATTGATATTTCTTTGGTCTCTTTTACTTCAACTACAAATGCACATTATGTGTTCCAAATAAAATGCTCACTTACAAATAGTTAATAGTTATGCAGTCCAAGCTACAGTGAACCCTCGATCATCGCGAGGGTTCCGTTCCAGGACCCCAAGCGATGATCGATTTTTCGCGAAGTAGCGGTGCGGAAGTAAAAACACCATCTGCGCATGTGCAGATGGTGTTTTTACTTCCACCGCCGCAGCGCGTTGCTGGGGAGCGCGCGCGCGTTGCTGGGGCCGCTCCCCAGCTGGGGAGCGGATCTGGGGTTTCCCCAAGCGCGCGCGAGTTGCTGGGGCCGCTTCCCAGCTGGGGAGCGGATCTGGGGTTTCCCCAAGCGCGCGCGCGTTGCCGGCTCCGCTTCCCAGCTGGGAAGCAAAGCTAGGCTGCCCCAAGCTCGCGCGCGTTGCTGGGGCTGCTCCCCAGCTGGGGAGCGGATCTGGGGTTTCCCCAAGCACGCGCGCGTTGCCGGCTCCGCTTCCCAGCTGGGAAGCGAAGCCAGGCTGCCCCAAGCTCGCGCGCGCCGCCCGCCCGCCCACGCTGTTGCCGGCTCCGCTTCCCAGCTGGGAAGCGAAGCCAGGCTGCCCCAAGCTCGCGCGCGCCGCCCGCCCGCCCACGCTGTTGCCGGCTCCGCTTCCCAGCTGGGAAGCGAAGCCAGGCTGCCCCAAGCTCGCGCGCGCCGCCCGCCCGCCCACGCTGTTGCCGGCTCCGCTTCCCAGCTGGGAAGTGGAGCTAGGCTGCCCCAAGCTCGCGCTCCAGCCCACCGCCGCTGGGGTCTTACCGGGGCAAGAGGGGGAAGACCCAGGGAAGCCTCTGCCCGGCGGGGAAACTCCACCATCTACGCATGCGTGGAAGGGCACGCATGCGCAGATGGTGGAGTTTACTTCCGGGTTGAAAACTAGCGAAATAGCCCTTTCGCGATCCTTGAGGACGCGAAACTCGAGGGTTCACTGTATTCCAAAGCAGGATGTAGTGTTGTCAGGTTTATTTACAAATCTTACTGGAATAAGGCCATCTGCACAAGTGAAAGTATTCTAAACAGGTGGCCTTCATATGACTTTAGTGTTTAGTGTTCAGATTGTGAAAAAATGGAAATATATCACATATATTTAAATTTGAGAATACACACAATCTTACCCAATTTCTCTTCTAGATAACGGTAGATGCATTTTTGTCTCTACAAGCACTCTGGTTTCTTTTTAATCAACCTCCGGCTTTTTCATAATTTTTATTAAAATATAAGATATGTTCTATGCTTTTTATTTTTCAGCATTACCAATGAAGCAGGAGCCTCCATATACAGTGTTAGTCCAGAAGCCTGTAAAGAGATGCCCGATTTAGATCCTAACCTACGAAGTGCAGGTACCCATTGCTTATATTCTTACTCCTAATATAATATACAATATGTGTCTTATAATCATTAAAAGAGTGACTTGAGCTTTAGACAGAGAGATGTTCTCCTTTTGTGAGTTTTTACTCAATATGAAATTCTGAACAGTTTCATAAAGCCATACAAACAAACTATAGGGAATTATATATAATTTCTTTTGTTTACAGATCTTGAGTACATTTGTTGCCTAATCCAACATAGGCTTGAGAGAAAAAACTACTCATTATTTACATGCTTTTACCTGCCATTTACAAATAGAAAAATGTATCTAATCCTATTATACATAGTGTAGTATACCTTCTGTCTCCCATTGTACAGGACTTAAGTATACAATATTTTTGTCTTTATTTTATTATACCTGTTTCTTAAATGAGAATAACTAGAACAGGGAAATTAATAGAGAAAAGATGAATGGTGAGAGATACAAACTTCTTTCTGTTTTAACAAAGACATTTGAGACCCAGCTACTTTTATAATGATATAAATTTTCAATCTTCCATTATTTTTTCTAATCTGCTTCTCTTGAAATTTCAGCAGATTTACATCAGAATAAATGGACAGTACAGAATGAGTTGAGGCATAAATGAGCTGTAGGTTTTGTAAATCAAGTTCAGCTTGAATAAAGAAAATTTCATAGGACTCTTTCCTTTACAAAAACGCTGTCACCCGTTCTTAGTATTTCCATTGGCAGTCAGTAATATATGCCAGCTTACATAATGTTATTGAAAATGTGGTTGCAACTCTATATTGTTGAAGTTTTGCAATTTGCTTCTACATTTTTCATGATCTGTCTCTAGACCTATTGCTTTAAATAGTTTTCTAAACTGGAAATTAATATATAAATATCATTTTAAGCCACATTTTTCTTTCTCAAATTGATTGAAAATTCCCATCCCACTCCATCTAAAGAGCATCAAGTTGGAGAAAAATACTTATTCTCTTATTGGCAGTTACTTTGTTACTCTTGAACCACTTGTTAACTCTGTTTATTCCTCATTTTTTTCTTATTATTTCTTATTATCTTCTTATTTCTTATTAATTCATACCTATAAAATATTTTCAGTAAAAAAGTTTAAAAAATACCCTTTTAAGAAGCTGTTTAATTCCCTTCTAAATCAAGGTGCTACCAATCTTTTGGTTTTGGTTCAAGTAACTTCTCTTCTGGTCTACTATATTACTTTTCTTTGATAAGAAAAAAAAGAAAGGCTTCCAGGCCTGACATGTTTTTTTAAATGTTTAAATTTTAAACAACCCAGTATTGATCATCCTTGATTTAGTGATTCTTTGATTCATTGAATGAATGAGCAAATGAATGAATGAGGCATTACTTCATAACAGAGACCAAAATGGAACATACCTGCTATGACTTCTGTTAACAGATTGGAAAGAAGTCCAAAAGTTATGTTTAGCACGCTTTTCCTACCTTATATATTGAGCTGTAATGAATATGCATGCCTGACTTGAATTAGCTTGCGGACGTGTGAATAATTTAATCACAAATATAGCATTTGCCATGTTTTTTAATTAAAACTGAATGAATATAGAATATATTAGAATATACGAGTTGTTTAGTTCTATTGATTTATCTCTCTTCAGGAAGATTTAATAAATGGAGCTTAGTGGGTTTAAAGTCAAAATATTTCTCCTGCCTGATAATCTGATACACATATTCAAATGCTTTGTATTATTACTGAATCAAAAGGTCCTGTTTTGGTCTCCATTTCTTCTGTTTCAGTAGTTCTAATCTGATAGGTGGCTTGGAATCCAGGTAACAGCTGAAAGGTGCTGTGCCTCTATCTATATCATGAATATTAGAGTCTGAATGCTTCTTGTAACAATTAGGGATATGCAAGTATGGTGGAAGAATGCTCCTTCCCCAAGCCTTATCCCATGCCTTATCTAGACAGAGCTGAATGCTGATCAAAGATAAAGAAATAAATTCTATGATCTAAAGAGCCCAGAGACCCTATTTTAATGTTGGTAGACTTGTGAGAAGACATAGGGGGAAAAAAAGATGAATAATAGTTGTAGAAAACCAGCTTGGAAATTATTATTTTAGTAAAGTGTACAGCACATCTCAAATGTTTTTGTTCACAGATTTGTAAATTTCCGAAAGAGAATGAAATGTGCACTAATTTGCAACCTTATAGATGACTGTGCTATAATACCAAACAGCTGTTGTTTGAAAGTAGCAAATATGGGAATTTCTTCCTATATCATTTCTGAAATCTTAATCAGCATCTTTCTTCCAGATGCTGGTGACTGCTCTTACCTGAAAATAAAATAATAATTTTTATCTGAAAGTAGTTAATAAGTAGGTATGAACAAAGACATTCCCAAGGGACTGTTTTAATTTAGTTGGTTTAATTACCTTGAACCACTTTCCTTCCTTCCTTCCTTCCTTCCTTCCTTCCTTCCTTCCTTCCTTCCTTCTTTCCTTCCTTCCTTCCTTCCTCAGAACCAGTGGAAAGAATAGATAGAATAGATGTAAACCACATTCTTAAAATATCAGCGTAATTCAGAAAGGTAAACAGTACTCAGAAAAATCATAGTCTTGGCCCTTCTTTGTCCAGTCTCCTGCATTCCCCAATTTTTTCTTTAAAGATAAAGAGAAGTTCACTTTCTTGATAGGAGTTTAGGTCTGTTTTCAAATTGCCGTGATCAAGATCCTAACGTTTCAACCAAGATCTTTCCTCATTTGATTTATATATTTGTTCATTTTTTTATGCTGTCCTTCTCCTTCGACTCAGGGCGACTTACAACATGTTAGCAATAGCCCTTTTTAACAGAGCCAGCATATTGCCCCCACAATCCGGGTCCTCATTTTACCCACCTTGGAAGGATGGAAGGCTGAGTCAACCTTGAGCTGGTGATGACATTTGAACCGCTGACCTCCTGATATAGCAGTCAGCGTTAGTGGCCTGCAGTACAGCACAGCACTTTACCCACTGCGCCACCTCGGCTCTATAATTAATATCATTAGTTGTAGTTCTGCTTTTTAAACAATGAGATATATCTACTCAGATTCTGGAAGTGAAGAAAAAAATAATGGCTAAGTCTTCAGCTACATGATGAATGCTGTTGTGTCTGTTTTCAGGGTTCCTCTTCTCCTGAAAAACATAGCTGGTGCCTTCAGCCTGTCCTACAGGATTTGTTTTCCTTACCCCAGACTATATTAAATTCTATCTTCTGTCTATATTCTATGGTATGTCGCCTATGCCAGTTTTCAGTATAAGAAAATGAAAACATTTTCATTGTTTAAAATGTCATGTTTTCACTTACAACTGTCTAAAATTACATTAAACCAATACAATGAAATTCACACAATGCTCAAAGACCAGGCCCAGCACACATAACAATCCCCAAAACATCCCCCCTCCACAAATTTCACACCTTGAACCAATCAAACATCTACACAACAGACCAAGTAGTACTGTTCAACAGCTCACTGATGATGATTTAATAAATTGTTAAGTGCAATTATAGCTCTGGGATGAAAACTATTCAGAAAACGTGTGATCTGATTTTTAAGTGTTCTGTATCTTCTGCCAGGAGGCAACAATCAAAAATGAAAAATAAGTCAGCATCATAAATGCATACACACTACCATCATCTTCTGTAATTCATTCTCCATACTAACAGGTCAAATGAGACAGCTAATGCTAAACAGTCAATTTGTGTACAATAATAATTTGATGTCAACTCTTGTCCTGATCCACATGTGTGCTAGAACAACATACAACTTCTTAAAAATACATTTTCAATATTAGTACATTTATATGACTGTGTTTGAAAAATTGGAATTGCTCCCAAGTTTTATTTTAAAAGTTCCATGATTGCTTCTCTTGTGAAAAATCTAATATATTTGCAAGTACTATATACGATGGTGTGTGTTTGGTTCTATAAGACAGAGAACAGAAATATAGTGAAGTGACTTCTCTGCTTGCATAATTTCAGCAGCAACTTATTAAGTGGTGCATTTGTTTTCTTAGCTACTGAATAGAGGAGAGAACTTTTTTTTAAAAAATTACTCTTTTATTTTTCCACCATAATAACCTGAAGCAGTTGTACCGCTGCCAAAACATGGATATGAGCTGCCTTAAAACTGAATGTGGTAATGGTGGTTATGAATTAGTAAAATTATTGAAAAAATGCCCTGTGTGTTTTGATTGGCAGTTTCTGCATTGGTTTAATAATTCTTGCTATTCGAAGGATATTTCAGCAGAGTTTTCAATTTTGTTTCACAGAATAACAAATGCCTCCCTTTCCCACAAATTTCTGCATGTGCTTCTTTTAATATAAACTGCTAAAAAAATAAATAAAGGGAACATTCAAATAACACATCCTAGATCTGAATGGATGAAATATTCTCATTGAATACTTTGTTCTGTAAAAGTTGAATGTGCACAACAGCATGTGAAATTGATTGTCAATCGGTGTTGCTTCCTAAGTGGACAGTTTGATTTCACAGAAGTTTGATTTACTTGGAATTATATTGTGTTAAGTGTTCCCTTTATTTTTTTGAGCAGTGTTTTGTGTGTGTGTGTGTGTGTGTATGTGTGTGTCTGTATAAACCAAGCTAGCAACTCTGTGCTTCATTGCGCTAAATCATAGAAAATAACATGGACAAGCCACAGTACAAAATTCTATTCATACTTGGATAAGAAAGGACATTTCCACTTAGTGACATTGACATTTATGCTAGCCTGTCTCAAAAATAAACTCCTTGGTAAAGCTTGTCTATTTAACTTGTATAAGTCGGTGCAATGAAGCACAGGGGAATACTTTCATTTTAATTTCTATTTCACTAGTTACATCAGATATTGTACTGTACACTTTTCTCCCTTTGTTTCTCAGCTGTAATGCCTGCAAGATGAACTATTTTAAAAAGCTAATAACTAGAACTGAGAAGTTTAGGTCAGGTATTAACATAGTGTATTGTCTTACCATGTCTGTTTGCTGAGACACCTTATTTTCTGATAAGTAACACTCTTCCAGTTGTCTTGGAACTGTGTCCAAGATTTACCCAGCATGCTTTTTAGTAAGAAAATATGTATCTTGTTTAAAAGAATTATGCATGGATGCAGTATGTAATGTCCAAGATGTGGTAGTTATAACAGCAACAATAACAATGCATTGCTGCTAAATGCAAATTTGAAACTTGTTCTCCCTGATCCTTATTTTGTATGTTTTAACTGATTTGCATGTGCATTTGGAAGCAACATGTGAACATATGACAGAAACAGTTTGATAAAAGCATGGGTTCTCTTCTAGTCAAGCTTCTTGCTCAACTGGGTTTTGCAATGCAATTTGTTTTGTCTAGGGCACTTTCAGATATGTGGGCTCCCAGAACTTTCCATCCTATATTTGGGGCAGATAAAAACTACCCAGATGGAGGGCACCCATGGTTGATAAGGGTGAGCTTCTTCTTTCTGATATTATCCCTTCATTGTCCCCCTGTAAATAGCCCATAAAGAAGAGCTCTCTGCCTCCCATGTTAATTTGTAGGGAGTGACTCATAAAGATTCTGCAAAATCTCTTTTCTTCTTCCTACGAATTATCGCAGAACAAAACTGCCCCTCTTCTTAATACTAACTCTCAGATATATGACAGTATTTGTCTTGTCCCTCCTTAATTTTTCTTTGTAGGTAGCAGTATCTGAAAGCATCACTGCAAATGATGAGAGCCAGTTTTGATCTAGTGGCTAAGGGACCAGGCTAGAAAGTAGGAGACTGTGAGTTCAAGTCCTGCCTTAGGCATAGAAACATAGAAGACTGATGGCAGAAAAAGACCTCATGGTCCATCTAGTCTGCCCTTATACTATTTCCTGTATTTTATCTTACAATGGATATATGTTTATCCCAGGCATGTTTAAATTCAGTTACTGTGGATTTACCAACCACGCCTGCTGGACGTTTGTTCCAAGAATCTACTACTCTTTCAGTAAAATAATATTTTCTCATGTTGCCTTTGATCGTTCCCCCAACTAACTTCAGAAGGTGGGAAATTTGTGGAGTGGGGGACTAGTCATTCTCTCTCAGCCCAATCCACCTCACAGGGTTGTTGTGGGGAAAATAGGAGTAGGAAGGTGTGTTGGAAAAGTTTTGCCACTTTGAGTTACTGCATTTTTGGAGTATAAGGCGTACCTTTATCTCCCCTAAAAGAGACTGAAAATTTAGGTGCATGTTATACTCCGAATGTAGCTTTTTCAAAGCTTTTTCCCCACCCCAGCCACAACAATCTTCCTGGCTCTTCCTAGCTTGTGCTCTGCCGGCTCTCTGCACGAGCCTCTAATTAAATGCAAAGGTAGCCAAAACAGGCACACACACATGTGAAAAGTCAAGAATACTTTCTTTATCCACAGAAAAATAGAAGCAAAACCCCATTTTTGTAGTCAAAGGACTCACTTTCAAAGCAACCAGACTTGAATGCAGTGAAATAACAAAACAAAAAAAAACAACTCAAAGCAATTAACAAGTAGCTATGAAGTCGTCACAGCTACTCCCCTTCAGACGTTGTCCAACTCACACGTTTAACTATGATTTATGTTCAGAGTCCTGATATCAAAGCACATAGTCCTTGGAGAATCCAGAGAGTCAAGCCACATCCACTATCACAAAGAAATAATCTTCCACACTGAGAGGCCAGCACGCTGCCCATTTAACAGCAGCCCTAATTAGTTGAACCACACCCAACCACAGGTGAACTCTCTTATCTCTTGTAATACCTAGGTAGCTGCTCGCTTCTATTCATGGCCCTTCGCATGTGTGCGTCTATAACTGCTTCTTCATCAGAGTCCAGTGAAGATAAGGAGGAGGATGAATTGCTTCCTAATCGACTGTCTGCCATGACCCCCTCTAAGGGTCCCATTTCACAGTCACTCCCTGCTTCCCACGATACTTCGCTGTCCGAAGCAGTCAGCAGTAAAACAGGCCTTTGACACTGGGAGGATTCACCCACATCCACCCCCACAGTCCTTGGGGCAGGAGCTGGCCCAGAGCCAACCACAACAGCTTGCAGGCTTGTTTTCATTGTTACTTTCTCTGAAAAAGTTTGTTTCACACCCAATGAGGTGCTAACAATCTTCCCAGCTTGCAGGAGGTTTTCATTCCTATTCCCTCCAAAGTTTTTTTTCTAGCCCTAAGTCTTTGCAGGCTTGTTTTCATTGCTACTCTCTCTGAAGATATTTTTCAGACCTAAGCAGGGGATAAAATAATGTGCTGAAGCTGACCAGACTAAGGATGCTAGCCAGATAAATATCTGATAGGTAGATCCCACCCACCTCTATTTTCGTCCTCCAAAACTAAAGTGTGTCTTACACTCTGAAAAATACAGTACAGTGATACCTCGTCTTACAAACGCCTCATCATACAAACTTTTCGAGATACAAACCCGGGGTTTAAGATTTTTTTGCCTCTTCTTACAAACTATTTTCACCTTACAAACCCACTGCCACCGCTGGGATGCCCCACCTCTGGACTTCCGTTGCCAGCGAAGCACCTGTTTTTGCACTGCTGGGATTTCCCTGCTGGGATTCCCCTGCAGCATTGCAAAAACACAGAAGTCTGGAGGTGGGGTTTCCCATGGAGGGGACCCTCAGGGGAATCCCAGCAGTGCAAAAACGGGCGCTTCGGCTGACAAAAGGGGTGAATTTTGGGCTTGCACGCATTAATAGCTTTTCCATTGATTCCTATGGGAAACATTGTTTCATCTTACAAACTTTTCACCTTAAGAACCTCGTCCCGGAACCAATTAAGTTTGTAAGACAAGGTATCACTGTACTAATAAAAATAATATAAATGGGATATAAACGAACAAACAAATACATAGCAGTTTGCCCAATAATTGTTTCATGAATATACTCTAGCACATAGAATTACATGATGTTAGCTGGAGACAATTTTACTAATCTGCCTTTTCCTGCACTTTGGGCAAATGTTTCTCAGCAAGTTTCCTTACCCCACCCCCCACCCCCACCCACTATTTTTTAACAATCTAGCAATTCTGATTAAGAGACATTTTTATTTTAGTTCTTCTGGTAGGGTGTGTTCCTTTTATTCTAACCATATAGAGTTGCAGTTACCAGGCAACTTAAAGTTTTCATTCATGTAAGGTTTTGTTTTTGTTTTGCTATGCCACCTTAAATGTTAGGATGTAACATTTCTTTTTCTGTTTCTCTTTCTACACTTGTGTGTACAATGTTGTTAGGATTGACTGTGCATATTCAGTTGCAGTGTTTTACAACTGGAGAGAAATGTGGGTCAAGAATAAGTAAAAAATACACCCAAAATTTTATGAATTAGAAATATTTGAAAAGTGAGAGAAGCAAAGTGAGGAACAGTATAATGTGCATAATCTGTAGATTTCTTTCCTATGAGACATAGTGATGGCCATTAACCTCAATAGTTTTAAGAGGAGATTGGATAAATAATACTGAGGTCATGTTTATCTGGGGTTATTAATCTTGAAAACGAAAAGCAACTTTCAGATTGAGTACAAAATTTCATTTGCAAGGGAACTATGGTACATCTCCATATTTTGCTTTTGAGCAACCTGGATGCATCTAGTTGACCATTATGAGGTGGGAAAATGTTGTACTGAGATGACCTTTGGCCTTATGTGACTAAACAAGGCTATGTATGTATTCTTATATAAACCTTGGCATAGTATCAGAAGTCAAATGGTAGGGCAGAGCTATCTGAAGTTTATCTGATATTAGAAATGTTAATTTTTTTGAGTGCAAAAAAGTAGAGGCATTTGTCATACACCACTGTATAGTCTATTGAAGAGGAGGATTAAGGAGGCCATGATAACTTCCAGTACTTGCGGGGCTATTACAAAAAAGAGGAAATTATACTTATTCCCTAACAAACTAGAAGGCAAGGACAAGAAGTAATTAGTGGGTGGAAGCTTGTTAAAGTGAAATCCAGCCTAGAAATAAGGATAAATTTTGCTGATGGTGAGAACAATTAATCAATGGGATAGATTGAATTTTAGACTGAACAATTATTTGACCAGGATGGTATGAGTCTCCTGCATAGTACAAGTTCCCTTCCAGTTCTACGATTCTTTGGTAACATCATATAGCTGGAGAGTTTGGGTGAGAGTTGCCGCATTTTAAGAAGCAGCTTTTGAGTGAAATAAGAAAAGAAAGGAGAGCAAAAGGTCACACAAGACAGCTTTGCTTAAGATTGTCAAGTCCCATCTGCTTGTCTTCTCTCCACAGGGCAGAATTCATTGGATTATTGTACACTCAAAAGTTCAGCAAACCACTTGTACTTTTCATTGCAAGAAAATGCCTTTTAGGTATTTGGGGCTTGTTGGGACTTTGAGACTGTCATGCTACAGGGGGCTTATACCCTTGGGTGCTTCTATGGATGGAGACATACTGTTCAGAGCTGTCACAATGCCCCCAAAATGGAAGGAAAAGATGGGAGACAATATAATTTCTTCTGACTATCTCAGATAAAGTAAAATTGTTTGATGATTAGATGTGTGGAACATAGTGCCTTTCTGTCTACTTGAGCTAATTTCTTTATCTTCTTTCAAAGATCATTGCTCCCCTTTGGCTGCTCCAAAGCAAAGGTTACTTTTAGAAACTTTATCACTGGAAAAGCCAAAGACTTAACATCAAACTGGAGAGGGGTTGTTATAAGTGGATAAAACTTGTAGGTAACCGTAGAGTGCCAGTGTGAATTAATGCAGGATTAGAAATACATTACCAGGATTTAAAAATATTATTAGGCAAAAAAAGCCATGAATAACTTGCTGTCAGGTGCTGTCAAGCATTTTCAGCAGGAGTGCAAAGTTAGTAGTTTCTTTGAAGACAACAAGAATAGATGTAGCCATTTTAATACAGAAACAGAAAAACCAAATTGCAGGCACCAATGAATATTCGCATCATATTTTGAATAGACACAGTTCCTTAGCTTAAAATATCATCTATTTATCATTACCTTTGAGAATCTAATTATTTACTTATCGGGTTTATATGTTCATTCATGACCGGACATCTAATAATACTAAAAAATAATAAATCCGTAATAATATGCAAAAACATATAGCAGCCAAATAGGAATCACACATTTCAGCACAACTAAGAAACAAGATCCATTACAGACTCTGGCGTTGTGGGCTTCAGCATAGAGCCAGGTTTGCAAAGCCTTGCAGAAATCCAGCAGAGTTCAGGCCCAAACAGATCTCCAAACAAATGATATTCCAAGGCAGGGTGCCACAACAGAAAAGGCTCTCCTCCAAGGCCTTGCAAACAATATTTATAGGAGATAGGATAGGGTAGATAGAGATGACCATTCCCGTGAATAATTCAGCCCAAGACACAAAGGGCTTTAAAGGTAAATACCAACACCCTGAATTGTACCCAGAAGCATACTGATAGCCAACACAATTTATAGAGAAGAGTGTCACATACGCCAAATGACAGGCACCCCAATTGCCTGTGAAGAGGCATTCTGCACTGGATGAATTTTCTGGATGCCTTTTAAGGATATCCCCATGTACAGTGCATTGCAGTATTTGAATCGGGACAATGATTGCAGAGCTTCCCCATCCAGAAACTGGCACAATTGATGCACAACCCATAACTGTGCAAGAGCTCCCCTAGCCAAGGCTGCTCCTTAAGCATGATCACAAGACCAGGAAGACCTCCAGATTGTGCACTAGTTCTGTCTGAGGCAATGCAACACCATTCAGAACCAAAGATGGAAAGTCTTGTCAGCTTTTGCATGTAGAGTAGATGGCAAACAGATCAGAGGAGCTAATTCTCATCTACATTAGCAATCTTGAAAGTCTGAAAATACTAATCACCCACCATTTTACAGCTGTTGTCCTCCACTTATGGCCACAATTGAGCCCAAAATTTAGGTTGCTAAGTGAGATCTTTGTTCTGTGAGTTTTGCCTCAATTTACAACTTTTTTTTGCCACATTCCTTAAGTGAAGCAATGTAGTTGTTAAATTACTAACACTGTTGTTAAGTGAATCTGGCTTTCCTGTCAGAGGATCACAAAAGCTGGTTTTGATGTGATCCCAGAACACTGCAACCGTTATAACTGTGAGTCAGTTCTCAAGCTAATTACGTGACCATGGGGATGCTGCAATGTTAATTACGTGACCATGGGGATGCTGCAATGGTCATAAGTGTGAAAAATGGTCATAAGTAACTTTTTCAGTGCCATTGTAACTTCTAATAGTCACTAAGTGAATTGTTGTAAATACTATGTACTACCTGTACCGTGAATCTTAGACTAATAATAATGTCTTAATATCCCTTAAAGTATACTTTGGAATAAATGGGGTATTTTGAAGATATGGGTATTTGAAAATATAGCGTAGCACCTCTGGTGTAGGGGCATGTGGCAGCTCATTTAGGGCAACTTTTAGGGCTGCTCGTTCACCTTTGCTTCCCACCTGTCACTCAGCTCTCACCCATGGTTCTAAGTAACTGTAGCATGCGCAGCGGCCACACCCCGGGCAACAGCTTCAACAGGCTAGTCAAACCAGGTTGAGAGTAGCCAATGGGTCATTGACCTTCGGAGAGACAGGGTCTTTTCTATCCTGAAGACAGATTCCGGTGAACTAAGTGGATGAAACCTACTAGAATGGGTCAACGGTCATGAAGGAGGTCTCTGTAAGCGATGTGGTATACTAAGAGCATGGCAAGACATGAAAAATGTTCTGGTCAACTACTAGAAGAAGGGAAACTCTGACTGCAAATCTCCACTGCCTTGTGGCTATATCCATCATTGGAAAAGGCTTCAGGAGTAAAACCTTGAGGCAAAATCCAGAGCTGGAGTCCCAGAAACAGTTTATGACTGTTTACAGCCATGTTCTGATAACTCCTGAGGACGTAGCTGGAACCAATTGTATTGGCTTTTGCAGGCCTTTCCATTGGATTATTTCAATCGTGGTGAGTGAGGATCTGCTACTTGGGTAACAGTCTATCCTCCATACTAACCTATCCAGGCTTCGTGTTCTTTGGAGAATGAAGGATGCCAATGCAATGGATAGTTAGCCCATTGTTGCTGGACTATATGTTTACTCCAGCCTGGCATCCCTCAACTATGCTAGAATTTCAATTCCCAGAATTCTCACTCTGCTTACCCAGAACTCTGTGGGCTGACTATAATAGGAATTCCAGGTTGGAGAAAGATTAAGTATTCTGAAATATTATCAGATATTAACTACAGTGGTACCTCTACCTAAGGACGCCTCTACTTACGAACTTTTCTAGATAAGAACTGGGTGTTCAAGATTTTTTTGCCTCTTCTCAAGAACCATTGTCCACTTACAAACCCGATCCTCTGAAACTGTAACAGGAAAAGGCAGGGAGAAGCCTCCATTGGGCCTCTCTAGGAATTCCCTGGGAGGAAACAGGGCTGGAAAAGGTAGGAAGAAGCCTCTGTGGGGCCTCTCTAGGAATCTCCTGGTAGGAAACAGGGCCTCCACCCTCCCCGTGGTTTCCCCAATCGCACACATTATTTGCTTTTACATTGATTCCTATGGGAAAAATTGCTTCTTCTTATAAACTTTTCTCCTTAAGAACCTGGTCACAGAACGAATTAAGTTCATAAGTAGAGGTATAACTGTATTTAAAGTCCTTGAGTCTGTGGTGGTAGATAAATTGCATAAATCAAGCTAGCCAGTTCATCTTGAGCAAATTCTGTTAGCATAATACAGCTTCTTTGTTACTCTTGCAGCCCTACAATCCTGCTTTCAGGATAGCTCGTGGTGCAGTGCCTTTAATTAAACCTTGGCAGCAGCCGTTGGAATTCTGTTGCTCCGTCCATTGCACAAACAAGAATGTACCCTGCTTTTTAAAGGATCTTTCTGGATCCGAGCCATTGTATATATTCAATAAGCTGCAGTGTAAAGACATTCTTACTTGAGTGAGACTAGTATCATCCAAACAAGCATCTGGTTTCTGCCATGCTGTATCTATTGGACACGAATGCAGAGCTTTATACCCTTCAGCCAGCACTGGAGGTTATCAAGACTAATTGGCATATTGCAGTGTATTAACATTAGTTGTGGTACATTTGTATATAACTAAGCGAATGAGGTTGATTTTAAACTGAATGCTCCCTTCAGACAAATTAAATGGGAAATCGTTGTGTGTCCTGAAGCAAAAGCTTAATCCAAATCATATGAGGCAGCTCTCATTCTGAAAATAGAGTTTTGAATCAAAGTCTGTTGTGATTAAATTTGCATTTCCTTGGAATTCATCGGAGGTTTTTTTCCTATGGTTTCGTTGGGTAGCGCCTGTTCTGCATAATTATTAGAAAACCTCAGAGGCAGTCAAAATATTGGGTATAATTTACACATGGTGGGAAGAAATAAGGCAAGAAACTCTGACAAAATAAAATTAAATGATCTGTCCTGGTAATAGGATAAGTAATTTGCATATACTGTACTACTATTCCCAGTATTGGAGTCTGCCACAAACACAGTAAACTTTGTAAAAGGATGCTCAGTTTTCAGATTAATTTTACTGGTAATTTGGTCCTGAGTTAACAAAACATACCTAATTTGAACTTAACGTTGGATGTATTTCATGCTTGTGATATTTAGATGGTTACCAAGAACAACAAATATCACCAGTATGCTGCAAAATGTCGAAAACTCGGCTCTATCAGCTCTATTGCTGCTAACTGCAGAAAGGCTGACTGGTACTCTAGGTTTCAAGGCTGAACATTAGTCTCAATCAGCTCACAAAATTCCAGAAAAAGTAACAATTGGCTCTTGCAAGCTGGCTCCAGCTGGCTCCAGCACCCTACTGACCAATATTATATGCTTATGTTCTTCCGCTTCCATTTATTCTGCCAAAATATCATGCTAGAAAATTATAATTATCTCCATTTAATTGGGGTGAGCAATATGCAGTCCTTCAAATGTTGAACTTAAGTTCATGTCAGCATTTGCCAATATGTCCATTAGTGAAAGATAATGCCAGCTGCAATCCCTACCAGACAATATTCATAATAATTCTCAGTCAATATGGGGCATATACAGGTCCAGATGTCATTGATTTATAACTCCAGCATTTTTGATAGCATTAATATTGCTTGGATTGCCATTTAACAACATTTGAAGGACCATACTTCTCCATTCTTGTATTATGTTTGAAGACACTTGCATATTGACAGGAAAAATGACCCCTAAATATAATAATTAATTATGATTAATTACCGTATTTTTCAGAGTATAAGACACACTGGAGTATAAGACGCATCTTAGTTTTGGGGGAGAAAAACAAGGGAAAAGACCTCTGTCTCCCAGCAATTTGCCAAACAGCACAGATGATATACACCGTTTGCTGTGTATTTCTGTGCATGTGTGCCTGACCCATAGAAATAACAAAGAGTTGGAGAAATGTACATTATGGCAGTATATTAAGCTCAGAAAGTTTTTTTTAATGTAATCACACTAACTCCTCCCAGTTATTTAAATAGAACTACTCCAGACATGACAGTCAAGGTTTAACTCAGCTGCCTGATTTTAATATTAATACTTAATACTAATACTTAATATTAAAACAGGACATTTCAGATTATACTTTTACAGATCTTTAAAAACTGATGTGGCTTCCTGGAAGTATAGTTATTCTCTGCTATTTAAAAGAAGATACAATAGCACTGGGCCTCTTCTGATCAAGCATTTATTTTAAAAAGCTTCTTCATTTTGTTAAATTGTCTAGAACAATAATAAATCTGTCTTTAAAAAATAAATATAATAATTTGAATATTCTATAGTCATTTATAGTTATTGACTTACCTCTTTGCATTAAAAACAAACAACCAGTTTCAGCCTCTGCCTCTCCCTGCAGCAATTTGCCTCTGTGCAGCTTTAGTTTCACTTTCATTTTAGCACCTGGGCTTGCTGGCAACTTCAATCAATCAGCTGAGTGTCAGGAAGCAGATAATCAATGGCTTGTGCTAAGCAGGCTCTGCTGCTGTTTGCTGCAAGGAGGTAAATTGCTGGCAGGCAGAGACCAAACAGTGGGGTTGGCTAGGTGGGCTATGTTCGGTCTATAAGATGCACCCAGGTTTTCACCCTCTGTCGGGGGGTAAAAAGGTGTGTCTTATACTACGAAAAATACAGTATTTTGGAATCAAAATGAAAATGGTACATTAGCAATGTGCTAAAAATTAATTAAGATGGATCAATATTATCTATGAAAGAATCTGCTAAAAAAAACCTATTACCAAACCATGTACATATTTACTTGAAAATCCAATGTTTCCAGTAGGAGTTATTCACCATTATTTCCTGAAAATAAACAATAAGGAGAAATAACATTTTAGTTGGCACAAGTCAGAGGTGTTGCTAAATTTAAATTTTCCACTATAATTCATCTTTAAAAATCCATTGTGATCACTCTTTTGAGAATGCTTAAATGTCAATGCTTCATTTTTAAACCAATTAAAAACACACATTTTATAGAGGTTTGCTTTAAAAACATATGGTTTACATTTGTGCAAAAAAGTTTCAAAGTTTACATAATAGTTTTGTGTATTCTGTTTTTATTTGTGGCTGTTTGTATTTTATTAGTTCACTTATTTTTTTCTCTAGTCCACATCAAGAAAAGACTATTTGCTTAAAACATAGTCATATATGTTATTAATTTTATCATTTCAGGGATCATCCAGATGTTTAATCTTTTCACAATAGAAACTTAACATTTACTATAGAATTTTGGACAAGCTATAGCTGTTGGGCAGCTGCTTAAATTAAGTGGTATTTGGTACACTAATTCAGATTGGTTTCTATAAATCTTATTATACATAGAAAAAAGTTCTTAAGATGAAAACTACTATATTCTACTATATAATAGTATGTTGAAATTCGGGTCTACAGGAATTGAGCATTCTGATCCACAAGACATTTGAACAATAAATAGTACATATATAACATTGTGTGCTAGCAAAAATTTCTCTGAAAATTGACAAATGAGAGGAGACACTGTAATGTCATCATTCTGGTCCATATCATATCAGCTTTCAGATCCCATTGGAAAGCTACATATTTGTTGTCTTTCTTTTCACAGAGTCCCACCAGCCTTGCATATTTTTTTCTCTCTCAAACATATGTTTATTTTATCTCTGGGAATGAATGGCAGCTATTCATTTATGTGAAGAGAGAAAGAGAGAGATAAAATCAAAGTTTGCGACTCTAGTATTGTATCCCATTTTGGGTGTTGTCCTTTAAGATGACTATAAATGCATTAGAATGTTTATATCGTATAAGCACAAGTTTAAGGAATTACATGGAAGAGAGGTTTAGCCAGGAGGACTGGAGAGACTCTAAAAACATAGGGACATATTTTACACGAAAGAAGGCAAGCACCTGTTTTGTCTTGCTATATATAAATAGCAAAACTAAATCTCCCCTTTAAGAACACATGTTGCATAAGCATTAAAAGAAATTATCAATAAGAACCCATCTTATTTTGATACCAATAACCAAAAGGTTTGAGTTCATTGTTTGTCATTGCTTGTAATGTTCCTGAAACCTTTAGCCTGCCAATGAATATACTTGCTAATTTATTTATGGATGGATTTGAGATGAATTCTTGATTTAAGGAATAGTGGTACCTCTGCTTAAGAACTTAAGTAGAATCAATGTAAAAGCAAATAAAGTGTGCAAACCCATTGGGAAAGAAATAAAAGCTCAGAATTTGGGTGGGAGGTGGAGAAGAAAGAAGAGAAGGAGGAGAGTCGCTGCTGAAGGAAGAAGGTGAGGTGAGTGGAATCAAAAAAATCCAAAACTTTAATGCTTAAAAAAAATAGAGGGACTCTGAGGCAGCGCCCAGAGAAAGGAAAATGCTCCGTTCACTCTGGACTGCCCAGAGCGAAGGGAGCATTTCTTTTCTCTGGGCGCTGGCAGAGGTTTATTCCCTCTCCAAGCACCCAGAGAAAGGAAAACGCTCCATTCACTCTGGACTGCCAAAGCCTCCTTAAGCGCCACCGAAAGGCTCCTCTGGCAGCTCAGAAAAGCCCAAGATGGCCGGGATTAAAGGGGAAATGGCAGGAAACCTTCGTGCCACTCTCAAATTTCCTGGGAAATTTTTCCAGGCTCAGATTCTTAAGTAGAAAATGGTTCTTAAGAAGAGGCAAAAAAATATTGAACACCCAGTTATTATCTAGAAAGGTTCTTAAGTAGAGGCGTTCTTAAGTAGAGGTACCACTGTACTGTGGTATCAGGGTCAGACTGAAGAACCCCCACCCCAAAATGACAGCCCTTTCATTACAGGTAAGTGCAGAGTTTCATTGGTAGGGAATTTCTGGTAAAGTTCAGGAAAATGAATATAATTGTCCTAGATGTTGAGAACCACTTGGAATACAATCTGCTCTGTCATGCTGGAATAAAGAGATGGCATAATAACAAAATGAGATGGAATGCTGGGTTCATGTCTCTCCTTATGGCCTGACATTCATTTCAGTCCAAGTAGTACTATCTAAAATTATACAGAATTAAAATATATTCTGCAAAATTTATTTACCTCTTTTAAAATTTTCTTGGTGTGCCCAGCTCTGAAGACGTTGGTCAACATATATCATGTAGATAATAATTCATTTTTCTATCCGTTCTTTGTATATATAGAGTTATTTAAAAATTATTTTAATGGCACCTTTTTAAAATATCAAGCTAGGTTTTTAAAATCAAGGAAGTACAATCTAAGGCAGTGAAAATATATTCTATACTGGAATACTTCAGCATAAAAAATTTAACACTTAAAAAATACATAATATTCTTCTTTAGGGGAAGATTGAGTTTGAACTAATTATATCCTAATAGCTTGTGGTTAACATATATTTGTTTATGTGCTCATTTGTAAAGTTATGCCCATTCTGCTAGCATCTGGAAAGATCATGATATTTAAAATTCATAGTTATTGTTCGGTTAAACTGTTGAATCCATTTTGATGTTGCTTGGAAAATAAAGTAATTATGTTTAGAGCATTTGGTTTATGAAAAAGCACAAATCAGGAAGATGCCTGATTGTGAACATTTTATCTACTGGTGTTCAACTTCTTGAATTCTGGGCAGCTTATGATATTAGGGGGGAAATCCATTAAAAATGACTAAAACGTAAAATTAGACAGCCCATACTAAAATGATCTAAGAATTTTTTTAAAAAAATGGGATAATGTTTATTTTTTTAAAAAGGTATAATCTTTATAACGGCTGTAAAGGTATAGATCTTATGAGACAAAAAATTAATTAAGCTATTATTAAGTCTTCGGATAGGGGCGGCATACAAATCTAATAAATAAATAAAATAAATAAATATAGGGATATTTTTCCTGTTTCTGCTGCCATTATTAAGCTATCATTACCATGAATTCCAGGTCTCACGGAAAAGATATGTGAAACAAATCAAATGAATGTATTGCCTACTTAATATAATTGAAAATTACCTTTTAATGCTTATTTATGTATTTGGTTTCTTAGCATTTTAGATAAATCAAATCCATGCTATGATAATAAAAATGTTCTCCATTCTTCCTCCCCCTAGATATTTGCAGTTACTCTTTAAGTTACATCAATATTTCATATATTGTTTGGGGGGGATTTGTCTATCTCTTTTGTACCTCATAAAATGACGTATAGGTTTTTAAAATATCATGCATGTTAGAATCTGTGTTGTCCCCCCCCCTCTGTGTGTGTGTGTGTGTGCTATTTGGTATCATTTGGCTTGATTTTCTTGGTGGTCCGGACTGTTTCAATGAAATAGCAGCTTTGCTGTTGACATAGAGTGCTTTAAACAGCTTGGAACCAGAGTATATGATATCTGGTTACATTAGAGGGAAAAAACCACAGCAATTTTCAGGAACCCTTTCTTTTTGCAGCACCCATACTTTGGAATTTGCTCCTCCTTGAAATAAATTATGGACCTACAATCGCCTCTTTCAGTCATCTGTTGACTATTGGATGAATGTGTCCCTTCAGTCTTTGTCTCTGCCAACATTTTTAACCAGCATGTTTTTACATTGTTTTATTATTTTTATTTTTATATTTCAAATTATTTTATTGAAAACTCTTTTGAATGGTAATGTGTATAAATGGCCAAATAAATGGGTAACTTTCTCTCCTTCAATTCCCCAGTGCTGTCCAGATGTGCAGGGTTTCAATTCCCAGAATTCTAGTACACAACAACTGCAAGAATCTTAACAAGCAGCCATCCCCAATTTAAATCTCCAGCACCTACATTGATGTAATTAAAATTCTTCTTGAACAAAATACACTGGATGTGCTGAACCAATTTTTCCTAATTACTAGAAAACTATTGAAATAGAAAATAAAATTGGTATGGCTTCCCCTTCTCACTCCAAAAATGTCAGAAATGCAGTCCATCTAAAAATAATGTATAACACAAATGAATAATGAAAGTATCTGCTTTGATGCCTCAAATGATAGGCTAGAGCAGTGTTTCCCAACTTTGGCAACTTGGAGATATTTGGACTTCAACTCCCAGAATTCCCCAGCCAGCGAATGCTGGCTGGGGAATTCTGGGAGTTGAAGTCCACATATCTTCAAGTTGCCAAGGTTGGGAAACACTGGGCTAGAGGAACTGCTACAGCTGCCACTGGATAGCTCAGGTAAATGACCCTGTCTCACAACAGGATGCCAGGGAGTGCTGAAGATGCCAACGTCTAAAAATTCATGGAGAAACCATGTATATACCACATGCACATTGGATATGCAATATTGGCAATATTTATTTTTTTTTTCTCTTTTACCATCAGCAGCATCATAACTGTCTAAAAACAGACGTACTGCAAAACTAGGTAGTAAGATTAACATAGACAAAGCCTTGCCTGCAGCTAAACCATTTGATCGAATGTATAATGGAAAGGAAGGAAGGGGGAATGCTGATAAAGCAAGGTGGTGAAGCAATTCTTCCATTAATAATTAAAAGTTGGCAGCCAGAAATTTAGAGTTATTAATTATTGCTACGAGAGCTACGGCAACATTTGCTGTTGTGGTGATGGCTTTTGTATTCCTGATGGTAAAGATATTTTGTTGGAGCCATTACTGTTATTGTTTTTTTAAAAGTTTAAATGCTAATCTGTATTGTTCTGGTTAAGTAGCACTTTGGGAAAGAAGAATTTAAGTTAATTTGACTGTAAAAAATATGACTTTAGCAATCGAGTTGTCGAAGCATGGAACTCATTACCGGACTCAGTAGTGTCAACCCCAACATTTCTCCCTTAGACTATCCACGATAGACCTCTCCAGAGGTCAGTAAGGGGAGTACATAAGTGCACTAGTGTGTCTTTCGTCCCCTGTCCAATTGTCTCTCCTTATCTCATATATCATATATCTTTTCTTCCTTTCATATATCTTCTCCTCTATTTTTATATCTTTTCTTCTATCCTTTTATTTATATATAATACTACATTTCTATTCTCTTCAATATGTATTGTGTATTGGACTAACTAACTAAATAAATAAATAAATAAAAATTTGGTAGCTGTCATAATAGACATAAACAGCCAATACTGTTTGGCTTGGTTTGGGTTTAATGGTGGGTTGTTGTTTTTTGCTTTTTACATAAAAGAGCTTCTTCCCCTACCGACTTCTTCCTATTTCCTAGAGCAGTGTCATTGTGCTTTACTGTTTATTGGCAAAAGCATTATGTTAGATAGTGGCTTTGTCATATCAGATTTGTAGCAGGAAGTGGGCTGAGACCACCATGCTGATAGTCAATTGCTTATTTGAAAGGTGCCCCAAGCATACCAAGTGATAAGAGAGGATCCTTGCTGAAAATCTGCATCATGTGCCAGAGATGCCAAGGGGAAAAGTGTGTGCACGAAATTAGCTTTGCCACTTGATTCCTCCCCTTTCTTCCAGCTACAAAGATGTAAAAGGACTTCCTGCCTGACAGGACAATATGTTGTTGTCATACCAGATGCTGCAGTTGTTCTCTATTCCTAATTGATGACCTAAAAGATTTTGTCTCATTTTGATAGGAAAGGTCTTCAGGTGATCTTTCCTAAATAAACTGAATTAACCTTGCATAAAAGTCAAAACATCGGTCTTGGTTTGTGTGTTTTTAAAAAAAAATAGTGGATAAAATCTTCTTTGAGCTGTAATTTTTCTTTTTGTTTTTAATCCCATTAGTTGAACAATAGTATTTTTTTTTTTAAAAATGAATAATCCTAAATGTTTGACCTACATTTAAAAGAACATCAAAAATCCTGAAACATACATACTTAATTCTTATTTGTACCCTGTACGAAGAAAAATGAAGTATTTGAAAATATATTCCAGAATATTATTAAAAAATTAAAAATGTGTGTGAGAGAGAGAGACTATCATAAAGTTATTGTAGAGTGTGTTTTATTTCATCCCATTTTATTTATGTACTTACATATTTTAAAACTTTTAATATTTATTGTACTTTTTATTAATTTATTTGTATGTTTACAGTGACAAATAATGTTATGTTCTCCAAAAGGAAGGAACTTCGTTGTATATTCCAGAAGCATAAGGATCTTATTCCTTAAGAAATAGTAATGAAAAATTATATGTTTCCTAGTATGGTATGATATTAATGATATTAGGTGTTAAAATATTGCTTCCAACTCTTAGCAACCTCACTAAATATATACATATATATAGTACATGAATATTATCCAGGTATTCCCACTCATGATGCAGTCTTTTAGTCAGTTTTGTCAGCTTTGTGTTTAAAAATACAGTGATCCTCAACTGAAAGCAACAATTAGGACTGAACCTTGTTGTTAAGCAGTGCAATAGTTAAGAGAGGCATGTTTGAAACATATTTTATGACCTTTTTTGCTACAGTTGTTAAGGAAGTCGCCACAGTTCTTAAGTGCAAGCCAGATGGAAAGCTCACAAACCGCAATCATGTGACCACAGGACCAACATAAATGTGGGCCAGTTGCAAGGGTGAAATGGTCCTGGTTCGGTCGTGTCTGCTGATGTTCAGAGAGCAGGTAGCAACCGCAGCCGCAAGGCTTCGCCCACCCGCCCAGATGCTGCTATTTGGGTTCTTTTACTCTCTGCGCATGCACAGAATAAAAGCAAATTCCATGCTTGGCATGATTAGGAAGGAAATCGAAAATAAGTTGGATAGTGTTGTATTTCCTCTGTACAAATCGATGGTGAGACCACACTTGGAGTATTGTGTACAGTTCTGGTCACTGTACCTCAAAAAGGATATAATGGAACTGGAAAAGGTGCAAAAATGGGCAATAAGTATGATCAAGGAAATGGAGCCCCTCCCTTATGAAACCAGGTTGCAATGCCTTGGTCTCTTCAGTCTTGAAAGACGGCGTTTAAGGGGTGATTAATCAAAGTGTATAAAATCATGCATGGGATAGAAAACGTGGATAGAGAAAAATTATTTTCTCTATCCCACAATACTAGGATGAGGGGGCACTCCCTAAAGCTCGTAGGTAGGAAAGTGAGAACAAATAAAGGGAAATATTTCTTCACCCAGAGGGTTGTTGGTTTATGGAATTCACTTCCAGAAGAGGTCGTGATAGCTGTCAGCCTGGATAGCTTCAAGGCAGGATTAGACAGATTCATCGATGCCAAGTGGTTATTGAAATGGATGTCCATGTTCCGCCTCTATGTTGGTTGAGGCAGGCAGGATTCCCTTGAGTACCATTTGTTGGGGGGTCAAGGGAAAGGGAGGGTCTTGCCTTCTCTTTGTGCTCAAGATCCCCATGGACAATTGGTGGGCCACTGTGTGACACAGAATGCTGGACTCAATGGGCTTTGGCCTGATTCAGCATGGCTCTTCTTATGTTCTTATGTTCTAGAATGCTTTGCGCATGAGCAGAGGGTAACAGAACCCAAATGGCAGCGTCCGGCAGGTGGGCAAAGTCTCGCACTGCCGTCGCTACTGGCTCTTCGACCACTGCTAGGCACACCCGAGCCGGGAGCATTTCAACCCTGGCTAGTTGCCAAGTGCTAGAATCACATCTATGTGAATTTGGAAGTGACGCAATAGTCTTAATTTTGAGAATGAGTCACCAGTCACTCAACGCACCAAAGTATTCATGTTACCTTAGTTTGGTGTGTCTTGTTTGAGGACTTCCTTATGTTTGAGCTTGCATGTGCTCATGCTCAGAAGATCAGCAAAGGTTTTTAAGTTGTACCTTTGAGGACCAGGGCTAATTCAGCACTGCAAAGATTAAGAATTATGGTTTGCACAGCCATACTTTATATAGAATTCCAACTTTGTATGCATATCTTGTCTACTAGAATTATGCTTTGTGTCCTGATTCTTTGTGCTATTTTATTCCTTTTGGGGAGGTTTTTCCCTGCATATTCTTCTGAGTATAGTCATGGAATTTGGCACTAATATTTAGATCAGTCTTCCCAACCTGGTGTTTTCCAGATATGTTGAGCTTCAATTTATCATGGGATTTAAAATCTAATCTACCTGAGGGGATGATACATTGGGGAAGGTTGCTTTAGATAGTAAATACTTCGTTTTGTACGCTCAAGTAAATTCATTTTGCAACTCTGCTTTTTCTTCTATTGTATATGTTATTCATTTCTTCATCTTATTGTTAACTTCACCTGTCATTCTTTTCCTCTTTTCTTTCTTAGTAAAACAATACTATCTTTTAAAAGTTGTCCTTGATCCATACCATCAGAGTTCCAATTGGTAATTATAAGAGAGTTTATTATAGGAAAGCATTTCTTTTGTAGGCTATACTACACGCACTGATTAAGCTTTTGTGATTTTGACAAGAAATGCATATGTGAAGTCTTTGAATTCACAAGTTCTCTGTTATAAAAGCCGACAGATCAGATGTCACTGGCATAGTTGTTTCTAAGTCAGGATGGAAGCTGCCATTGTTCATGTATGTTAAAACTTGTATTAAAGGATGTGAAACCTTGTGTGTGACCGAGCCATGAACTTTCAATTTTAGTATATAACTTTTTCTTTTACAAAGGAAGAATATGCAGACCTTTGGAATAAGAGATAGGTCATGGCATGTATTAGTTGTATCAGAATGTACAGCCTATGTTCTGGGATGTGAAGTATTTCACATAAACAACTATTATGTCTTGTATTGTATCTGGTAAAGCATCTGTGAACCACTCTAAGAAATAAATCAATAATAGTAGGTATTCTTCAGGTACTATAAATTTATATTGTCAACATAATAGAATGACAGCATGTAACTTTCCCCTGGTTCTTTGTTTTCCATCATCATTTGTCCCATCATCCCACTTCTGAGATTTATGAGGCGTAGAATGAGGATTTTTGTGGAGGTGGATGTCATATTTATCAAACTTTTAAAACTACCCATTTCCCTCACAAAGGGACTCTGAGCAATATATAATAGTCCCATAGCGGGATGATGAGAACAGGAATGTGAGACAACTAGCATACTCATTTTATCTCTCTTCTTTCTCCTCTCCTCCTTCACACATAATTTGCGTGTTTTCTGTAGTTAGGTTTGAATGATGGGCAACTAAATATAAACAGACTGACATCTTGTCATTTTTTAAAATTGTTTTATAGTTTATAATTAGGAATTTAGAAGTTGATATTATTGGAATATTTTTTCCTTCAGAAATCTGCTTCTTTCTTTTGGCTGCTGGGAATTGTTAACACTAAACTAGAAACTTTCGGTTACGGCTATAGATTGTAAGGGGTGATACTGGTCAGGCAGGGATGTGTGATTCTCACACCTTAGAAAACTTGTTTTGTAAACAAGTGATGGATAGCATAAACCTTCAAGGCCAGGAAACAAATAGACATAAACAAGTAAAATCAAAAATGGAGAAGGAGGTCCATAGTTCATGTTTTGATACCAGCATATGGATATAGGACAACATTTCTTGGTGTTGTTAAATAGAGAGCATCTTATAAGTATGACTTTATTTTATTTTTTTGGCAATCTATTCATTCTGAGTCTTTTTGGAATTGTAGGATCTAATTGCTCTACCTGGTATGAAATCTTGATATAGATGTTCCATACTATGAGTATAGAACATGATTTTGGTTGTATAGTGCTTAGATTCTTGGCTGACCCTTGTAATTCAAGCTGGCCACTGAATTTTCTTTGTCAGAAAGTATTATTCATGGATTCCTATTTGGTCCTGGAATAATTGTGATATGCTATATTCTTTCTCAGGCTCTGTAAGTTAAAATGATATCTAAATCAGTGTTTCCCAACCTTGGCAACTTGAAGATATCTGGACTTCAACTCCCAGAATTCCCCAGCCAGCGTTCGCTAGCTGGGAATTCTGGGAGTTGAAGTCCAAATATCTTCAAGTTGCCAAGGTTGGGAAACAGTGATCTAAATGACCTCTCCAAACATTGTTTTGATAATCTTATCAAGATGCATCCAAGTACAGCCTAGATCAAAGTGAATGTGACAGATTTTATCAATAGGATACTTAGCGGACATCTCTCATTGGCCTGTTGCCAGATCTTATCAATAGGATACTTAGCGGACATCTCTCATTGGCCTGTTGCCAGATCATCCTACCTGCCCCTCCCCAACAACAAACAGGCTGTCCTAATTACTGATGCCAGACAGTGTGTGGAAAATTGCAAACTTTTGCTGTTCTTATTGCTCATGGTGCAGGCCTGAACATGAGCAATAAGAACATGAGCTTACCAGTATTTGTTCACATTCATTCCTTGTCTTTCTCCACAGAAGCCCTAGGTTTCAGTTCTGTGGCATTATCTATTTCAGTCCTTTAGTAAAACAAGCAACTCCATGGGATAGACAGACAAAGAGAAGCTATTTGAAAATCATTACCGAGTAATGTATGGAATAGTCAAAATCCCCCAAAACCACTATCTCTCCAACACAAGTTAGAACAATAGGCATCCAAGGCCAGATTTGTCAGACCACTGAGTCCCCAAATAAACTCTTCCCCTCCCCCAGGTGAAATTACAGAAAAAGAGACTTTGTAAGATTGATGAGTAGATGTTTAAGGCTACATTTGTTTGTTTGTTTGTTTGTTTGTTCGTTCATTCATTCAATTTTTATGTCACCCAACTATCTAGGGATTCTAGGTGGCTCACAACCAAAAATATAAAACATCCCAATAATACTAAAAACAGTTTAAAAACAATTTAAATACAATAGTTAAACCCATGCATACCATTTATGGTCGGAACTTGATGGTTACTAGCATCAAATCAATGGCCCCCGGCCTGCCAGAAAACCCAGGTCTTTTTCTGGAAGGCCAGTAGGGTGGGGGAAGTCTGGATCTCAGGAGGTAACTGGTTCCAGAGAGTTGGAGCAGCCACAGAGAAAGCCCTCCCCCATGGATCCGCCAGCTGACATTGTTTAGCAGATGGGACCTGGAGAAGACCAAGTCTGTGGGCCCTTACCAGTCACTGGGAGCTTTGTGGTAGAAGGTGGTCTCGAAGATAGTCTGGCCCTAAGCCATGTAGGCCTTTAAAGGTAATGATGACATCTTAAATTACATCTGGAGACCAATTGGAAACCAGTGCAGTCCGCGGAGGATTGGTGTAATGTACACTCACAACAGGTGCACTCACAACAGCTTGCACGTCTGCATTCTGTACCAACTGTAGTCTCTGAACACTCTTCAGGGGTAGCCCCATGTAGAGCGCATTGCAGCAATCTAGCTGTGAGGTGACAAGGTCATGAGTGACCGTGAGAAGAGCCTCCTGATTCAAGTAGGATCGCAATTGGTGCTCTAGGTGAACCTGTGCAACATCTGTGTCAGATGTTGGTCCAATTCTAGCTGTGAGTCTAGGAGGATACCCAAATTGTGAATCCGTTCTGAGGGTAGTAATCCACCCCCCCCCCCTTAGAACCAAGGATGGACAGTCGATATAGTCTTTCAGAGGCAATACCCACAGCCACTCAGTCTTGTCAGGGTTAGGTCTTAGCCTGTTTACTCCCATCCAGACCCTCACTGCCTCTAGGCACCAGCACATCATATCCACTGCTGCACTGGACTGACACAGGGTGGAGATACATCAGCATATTGCTGATACCTCACCCCGTGTCATCAGATGATCTGAACTACTTTCAGTCTTTCAAAAGCACAATTATTGTATACTTTGTGTTGCTTAAAATAAAAACTGGAGCAGTCTTTCTCAATCTAGTACCCTTCAAATATTTCAGAATCAAAGATTTGATGTACTAATATTAAGAAACCTGGACATGTTTGTAGTATTTCTATAATTCAACCTGAAAGTCAAATTTGTAATTAACATTGAATATGAAAGGAGTTAGTTTTTTAGAATTCATCCATCCATCCATCCATCCATCCATCCATCCATCCATCCATCCATCCATCCATTCAATAACTATATCTGACTCCCAACAACCCTTTGTACTGACTGAAACATTTAAAAAAAAATCTAATAATCTACCATTATGTTGTATGGCCCTATAGCATAGATTTTTCAACACTGTTTTTATTTAAAGATTACTTTTCATAAAAATCTGGCCTCTGCCTTTGTGGCATTTATGTTGGTATTTTGTAAGCTGTTTTGAGTTGAGGAAACAGGGAGTGATAGAAACTATGTGGAAATAGAGGTAATAAGAAAACACAGAAATCCCAACTGTTTATATAATTTGTCTAAACTAATTAATGTTAATACTTGATTACTGTGGCATGTGGTCCCCTTAATGTGTTGTTTGCATTCTTGCAGTATAATCACTCTATTTTTCACTGTACATGCCTGGCAAGATTTTTTTCAAGTTAAATTAATGAAAACATGCTGCTCACGTTCACCACAATATGTATTTTCTCATTTGAGACTTAATTTTAACTTACACTACAGCTTTATTTTCTGTGCAGTTAAAAAAACAGAATGAAAATTCATTCCACTAAGTAAACCTAATGAAAAGTACAGTAATTTTATTTGTCTTGCATTTCATATAATACTATTTTTTTGCTTTGTTTTTCTCCCCCAGTTTCCATTGCAAGACGTGTACAAGATCCCTTAGCTGAGTTAGTGAAAATTGAGCCCAAACATATTGGAATTGGAATGTATCAGGTAAGGCAATGTAAAGTATTTTAGTCTAAAGACTGTTGGACTAGTTTTTAGTCCAATATGATATGAAAAAGTGTTTGGCAATGATCAGCAAATTTATATGTCTGTTTTATAAGTTTCATGGAATAGTAATGCATATTTTTTCTAGGATTAAATATAAACGTTTAGGATTGAAGCCAGATTTATTGCCTATGAAAAATCAGGCTCAAATCAAATCAGGCTTCTAACTTGATCTGCAAGTCTTCCTCTCATTTACATAAGTACAATGGTCATTTTGAATTTTTAATGTCATTTTATAAAATGCTGTAAAATACACAGCTCAGACAATTGGCCTCTGCACTTTTTTTTGCAGTTTTTTAAATCTAATATTTGTAGAAGCACTTACTATACTTTGTTAGTTTTTTTAATTAAATGGCAAATTAATTCATTGTTTAAATTTTATTAATTAAACTGATTTTTTTCAGATTTTATATCTAAAAGATATAGATATCTGACTGACTGCATGGCTGATCTGTGTGTACATACACACAGAGAGATTAGATAGATAGATGATGGATGGATCAGTAAGTAGGTAGATACCCCATGATTTTTAAAATTGGATGTTGAAAGATCTTGTTTGCTCACTTGCTGTTTTCTAAACAAAAAGAATACCAGGTTGACTTTGACTTTTTCAGCATTATATTAAGTTTACTTGTGAGGCTGAGAGAACAGAGCTTGCATCAATATGCTCTTTAATATGACATTGAATGTTGTTCTGAAATGACAAAAAACATGGTAATCATTCAAAGAAAGGGAATTACGGTACATACTCAGTTATTACAATCATTGACCAGAATTGCAAACAAAAACACGTTAAAAATAAAGTAAAAGCCAGACAAAATATTACAATTAGCAATGGGTTTATCAGTAGATAACAAAAGTCTGCCTAGTTGTTCTTGACCTTTAGCTGAGTATAATTTTGATGCTGGTGGGATATGCTCTGTTATTCTGGTGAAATCCAAAGATTGAATTGCAGCTGCTGTTTTTTTGAGCAATTTGTATAACAATAATTTTAGTGTATACTCTGTTCCATTCAGCTATGGAAACCAATACCCAAATATTTAAAAGATTTTACTTGGTCCATTTATTCTTCAGGCATGCAGTTTAGGTCTCTTTACAAAGATCAGGATCTTAGTTTTACTACAGTTTTACTCTGTTCCAAAACTGTAGTAGATTTGGTTTCCACAAAGCCATAGTTGAATGCTTTTATAACTAATACCATGTTTCTCCGAAAATAGGACCCTGTCTTATATTTTTTGAACCTTGAAATGAGTGCTTGACCTTATTGCCTTCCACTCAAAAGCCCGATTGGGCTTATTATCAGGGGATGTCTTATTTTGGGGAAAACAGGGTATTGGGAAAATGATCAGTACCAAGTTGATTGTCTAGATGAAATTTATATACAAGCGTAATTAAATTCCATTGAAATTAAAGTGTAATCAATCAGGGAAGACCTTGAGCCAACCCACTGGGAAAATTCACCAGGGAAATCACTATTAACAGATCTATTCAATAGATATAAAGTTTTGTAATTTCATTTATTGGATTTATATGCCGCCCCTCTCTGAAAACTCGGGGCGGTAATGAACACTGCCCCTTCTAATCCCCTTTTGAATTTTTAGATTGCTGGCTTTGTAGGGGGGGAATGCAACTATTTCTGAAGTATTGATGGGATTGAGTAAAAAAAACCCCATCATTTGCTCTGCCATTGCATTTAGATAGCCAGAAACGATTACATTTTGTAAGTAGAGGAATTATTAATCATAAGGATACTAATCTATGTTTCCGATTTGGTGCACAAGTAATAGAGCATTATTAAATTTTAGCAGCACAGACATTGCATAGCAATCTCATTGCGTTTAACTATATAATTTTAATTGTAGTTTACTTGAAATTTGTATACTTAAGCCACCATACAAGAGCTACTAAAAGTGAGAACGACTTCCCTCCCTGCTTGTAAATCATCTGTTTTCTAGCCAGGTGTCTTGTGTGTCAAATTCAGCAACATAATTCATGAAAAACAGAGATTTTTCATTTAGCTTTCCTGCAGTATTCCATTAAATAATTTTTAGGGTTTTAGAACTGAAATGTAAGTCTGAGTTGCCAGTAGTGGCCATTGTAAGAAGCAGATCACAAAGAAAGATGGGAATATACTGCATTTTTCGGAGAATAAGACCCTACAGTGTATAAGACTCACATTAGATTTTGGGGAGGAAAACAAGGGAAAAAATCCTGGTGGCCATGAATGGGGCACATGGAGGCTGTAAACATGACGCATGGAGGCCAAAAATGCGGTGTGGAGGCAGCGATCAGTGGCTATGTGCTGTGGCCTGGAATGGGTCTAAAACAGTGTGCAGAGGCTAAAAACATGATGCTCAGAGGTGGCAATTGCAAGCGCTTGGCGGCCATGGGCTATGGTGGTTCCCGCAGCCTGGAACGGTTCTAAAATGGAGTATGCGGAGTCAGAAAACATATCATGTGAAAATGGCTGACTGGTTCCTTCCATTGTGGGTCGTCTGGCTTTGTTTGCCATACGATTGGAGGAGATCACCACCAACAAGTGGGTTCGAGAGATATGGTCATCTGGTCTCTCTCTCTCTCGACTTCCTCTCCACCACCACCCTGAGGTTCTTTATACGATGCCTCCCCCCATGAGGGCCATCCAGCACCTGCTGGACATTCAAGCCATCCAGCAGGTGCCCAAGGGTCAATGGGACAGAGGTTCTATTCCATTCTGTTCATTGTACCAAAAGCCTCTGGTGGGTGGAGGGCTATCCTCAACCTGAAGCACCTCAATAGATATGTTGAACAAAAAGTTTAAGATGCATAGCCTGCAATGCATTCTGGCAGGGATTAGGCAAGGAGATCTGCTTACTTCCATCGATCTCTAGGAGGCTTATCAGGTAGGCATATCCGGTAGGTCCAAAGCCCATTCCAGGGAGAGCATGAGGCCCAAAGCCAGACTTCTCTCTGTAAGTAATTGCTAATAACTGGGATAATAGTTATTCTCCTTTGCCAGTTTCATCTTCAGCATATTCATCTAGCCGCCTTAATAATTTATTTATGTATGTATTTATTCAATTTTTATGCCCCCACTCCTTCTCCTTAGACGCAGGGCGGCTTACAACATGTTAGCAGTAGCACTTTTTAACAGAGCCAGCATATTGCCCCCACAATCCGGGTCCTCATTTTACCCACCTGGGAAGGATGGGAGGCTGAGTCAACCTTGAACCAGTGATGAGATTTGAACCACTGACCTACAGATCTACAGTCAGCTTCACTGGTCTGCAGTACAGAAATTTAAAAGTAATTTCAGTGGAATACAATTGGGGAGCTACACTATGGGAGGTATTGGTGTTAAAAAAGCATGTCTGGATCCAGTGAAGGCAAGAAATTAGCTTTTTTTTTTCATTGCCTGTATAGATTCTGTCATTGATGTAGCATTTTGTCAAGCTGCAGATTGTTAGGATTTGACATTAAAAGTTCTCCATTGGTGGTCAGTGTACTCAGCCTGGTTGTGGCAGCATTAGCAATTTGTTGATTGACAGTCCTGAATACATGATAGGATAAAATTAATTAATGGTTTTGCTATAGAGACTATTGTCACTAGAACTATTGTCTGTTAATTTATCCAATCTCTGTATGATGTCTGCTTCCTCTGAATCTGGCAGTCTACCAAATGAGCCAATCAACCTTTATTACAGTGAGTTCTTGCCAGGCTCTCTAGCTGTAGATCAGTGTTTCCCAACCTTGGTAATTTGAAGATATCTGGACTGAAACTCCCAGAATTCCGCAGCCAGCATTCGCTGGCTGGGGAATTCTGGGAGTTGAGGTCCAAATATCTTCAAGTTGCCAAGGTTGGGAAACACTGCTGTAGATAATGCAGTTTGTTGATTAGAGCTCTTCTTTAATAAGGCCACTGCTAGTGAAAGATACCTGAAATTATACAGATTCAAATTGTTAGATTTAAAGTGGCAATATCCTTCTGGGAAAACTGATCCAAAAGTGGCCTAGCTTTCTCTGAACAGAAAACATTTGATGGATCAGAAAGATCAATATTTGGTCTCTGTTCAACATCAGCATTACCACCTATGTTAGTTAGTAGATACTGATTTTGTGTTAGGAGATTCAAAATCTTACAAGAATAGTTGAATCAAAAAATGATGATAAGAATCTTTCTACTCCTGGTGGTTGCTCTAAAGTTGATGAGAAACTCGTCAGAGCATTTTGCCTTGTGATAAAGGTTATATAGGGTCTTTTTTGAGAGAATAATATGTTGAAATAAATTTTCTGATGTAGGCATGATGACAAGTGTGCCTTGTGGTTTATCTTTAATCCTCCAGTGACAAAAAGGAATAAATAATAGCTTTAGGTAACCCAAATCGCTTGCTTGTCAGAAGTTTTTAAATAAAGCATCACCCTAGAAGAAGTGTAAGAGGCATGTTCAGTGATGGAAAGGAATTGGAACCAGCAGAGCATTCAGCACAACTTTCAGAGACAAATTGTTGAACTTGTATGTCAAAGGAGTGATTGTCCTTGGGCACAGAACAAATCTAAAAAGAAAAAAGGATTAAGTGATTGTGACCTTTCTTCCTTTAAATATACTTAGGCATTTGTTTTCAACTGAAAAGTTTGAGGACTAATAAAGAAGGAAGACTTGTATAAGTTTGGGGTAGAAGCAAAAATGCTCTGTGATAGTTGCTGCTTGGTCCCAAACTTTTTCTTTCCAATTTTGATGAGAATTACAGAAAATTCGCTTTATTTATTTATTTATTTATTTATTTATTTATTTATTTATTTATTTATTTATTTATTTATTTATTTATTTATTTATTTATTTATTTATTTATTTATTATTTAGATTTGTATGCCGCCCCTCTCCGCAGACTCGGGGCGGCTCACAGCAGGACACAACAACTCATGACAAGTCTAAATATAATTTAAAATATTTAAAATATTTTAAAAAACCCATATTTCTAAATAAACATACACACAAACATACCATGCATAAATTGAACATGCCCGGGGGAGGTGATTCAGTTCCCCCATGCCTGACGACAGAGGTGGGTTTTAAGGAGTTTACGAAAGGCAGGGAGAGTAGGGGCAGTTCTAATCTCTGGGGGGAGTTGATTCCAGAGAGCCGGGGCAGCCACAGAGAAGGCTCTACCCCTGGGGCCCACCAACCGACATTGTTTAGTTGACAGGACCCGGAGAAGGCCCACTCTGTGGGACCTAATCGGTCGCTGTGATTCGTGCGGCAGAAGGCGGTCTCGGAGATATTCTGGTCCAGTGCCATGAAGGGCTTTAAAGGTCATAACCAACACTTTGAATTGTGACCGGAAATTGATCGGCAGCCAATGCAGACTGCGGAGTGTTGGTGAAACATGGGCATACCTTGGGAAGCCCATGACTGCTCTCGCAGCTGCATTCTGCACGATCTGAAGTTTCCGAACACTTTTCAAAGGTAGCCAACATAAGGAGACTCGTGGAGTAGGAGACTGGATATTCATGGTGATCTAAAAAAAGGCCAGTAATGTATGTGGCACAGAGTTTATTTATTATAATAAAACTACTTAATTGAAATGGAAAGGAGAAGCATTACAGTGCTTTGTATACCATCTATGTAACATGAGTAAGAATATTCACTATTTTAGATTTTATTGTCGGGCCATGTATAAACAAAATATACATTCTTTTAGCAATACATTCCTCTGTGTTCTCTATACTGACATTTTTTCTCCTTGGCGGATTTGGGAAATTGGCATCTTTTAAATATATGAGAGATAAAATTCATAGGTTTTTTTGAACACTAGAAAGGAAACATAGCTCATTCCAGATGTAACTACAGCATTTTGTGTCAAATAAAATATGTGAATAATGCTTCAAAACATAGACTTCTTTAAAGGAAACAGTTAAACACACACATAACTTCCTGGTCCCATGTATTGCTTCAAGACCCTGATTAAATAAGAATGTTATGGTGTATAACAGCAATGCTTAACATAAATACAAGGTTTATAGGAGGTTTTGCTATACCTTCCCCTCTTGATTTTTCTTTTGCCTTTCTTGGTGGTTTAAAGTGTATGATATTTTTACCCTTCTTTTTCTATTTAATTTTAAATGTCTTTAATTTTAGACATTTTGTTCCACAACAATAACTATTGTAAAATAAAACGGGATATTATATAGAAATGCTTTTGAAACGTTTGGATCGATGGGTAGGTAGGTAAGCCAAGAACACGAGGACAGCCAAAACTATAAATGGATCATTGAATGAATGAATCATGTATTCTCACTCAAGGCACAAATGACCAGGCTCAGATTGTCCTATTTTGGCCATATTATGTGAAGACCTAGCTCTCTGGATGATCTAATGTTTTCAAAAGTAAGATCTAATGTTGGCAAAAGTAAGAAGAAAGAGAATCTACCTATGTGGTCACTTAAGAGTTGACACTGACTTGAATGGATCAATCAGAGAGAACAAATATGAATGAAAAGGGGTCAGAAAGCTATTAAAATTTAAAGACATACCATTTTTCCTTTAACTGACTTTTGGGAGATTTAATTGCCTCTAATTCTTTACATATTTCATGACCATAAATGGGGTGATTAAAGTGGCATAAGATCACATTGAGAAGCCTTGAATTTTTCATTCCTGAGCAACAGAAGTTTTCTAACACCCAATATAAAATGAAGTGCTAATGAGAAAGCCAGGAATAGACAGTTAGGATTTGCATGACATTCCTCCCATGTAACAACATTTTTCCTTATTTTATACAAGTCTTTCTTTTATTGAATAAACATTCTCAATAAAAAATTATAAAAAACAAATTGCTACATTCCTCTTTTCGTAATTATTAGCCATCACAACCATTGTCAATGTTCCAAATAGCATCCAAGAAATAAATCAAAGTCCAAGGCTTCGCCTTCTTCAAAGTTCAGATTTATTAACAGGGCCACGTTAGCACAATTGGAGAAATCTGAATCTAAAGTTGCAATGGGAATCTCCCCTTGGGTTAGAGTTCATTTCCTTTCATGTCCTCCCACAAGCCCATCATATGAACCATACATCTTCTGACAGCATATCCTGCTACTCCCACAGCTTCCGGCCAGATGCTGAACAAAAGCTGACCTTGAGAAGCTAAAAGGAATGTATCATGGCATGCAACTACCCCCTCGCCCCCCCCGGTTCCCACAGCAAGAAACATTCCAGAAGAACATTGCATAATGTGGCAGGCCAAAACTTCCAAGCATTCTGGCTTCAGCCTGACACCCAGATCTTTATAGAGTTGACAATCATTATTTCATATCCTTCATTTAAGTCGATACAGAAGCTGAAGAACTGAGGACCCAAGAGTTATCCTCCATCTCTTCTAAATTTGCTAAGGAATATTCTTGGAATGTGATTTTTTTGCACTTATCTGGATTGCTAATCAAAATATCTTTTCATGAAGTAGTATAGAGTCCGAACCGAAATAACCCACCTCTGGTTAGACTGCACCAACCATGCTTTCATCAATTCTCCCACTTACTGCTCTAATGTAGATGCATCACAATGTTTACTTAAGGACAAAATTCACAAAATTAGAGTTGTGAAAGGGATATAAGGCTTAAGTGGCAAATATTTGGTGGTCCAATTTTCTGTTAAGATAAAATAACTTTTTTCAACAGTTTCTCCATTAGATATTAATGGATGATAACTTGGATATGACAAAACAACTTATTTTACTAGATCCATGTAAAAGCATGTTGAAAATGCTGTTATATAGGTTCATTTAAGTTTGACTTTATTTATTTATTTATTTTATTTATTATTTAGATTTGTATGCCGCCCCTCTCCGCGAACTCGGGGCGGCTCACAACAAAGCATAAACAAATCGTACAAATCCAAATAGATTCAAATAAATTTAAATATTTAAAAAAGTTTTTAAAAAGAACCCCAATATACTAACAAGCACACACACAAACATACCAAAACATAAATTGTACATGCCCGGGGGAGATGTTTCAGTTCCCCCATGCCTGACAGCAAAGGTGGGTTTTAAGAACTTTACGGAAGGCAGGGAGAGTAGGGGCAGTTCTAATCTCTGGGGGGAGTTGGTTCCAGAGAGTCGGGGCCGCCACAGAGAAGGCTCTTCCCCTGGGGCCCGCCAACCGACATTGTTTAATTGACGGGACCCGGAGAAGGCCCACTCTGTGGGACCTACTCGGTCGCTGGGATTTGTGCGGCAGGAGGCGGTCTCGGAGGTATTCTGGTCCAATGCCATGAAGGGCTTTAAAGGTCATAACCAACACTTTGAATTGTGACCGGAAATTGATCGGCAACCAATGCAGACTGCGGAGTGATGGCGAAACATGGGCATACCTAGGTAAGCCCATGACTGCTCTCGCAGCTGCATTCTGCACGATCTGAAGTTTCCGAACACTTTTCAAAGGTAGCCCCATGTAGAGAGCGTTACAGTAGTCGAACCTCGAGGTGATGAGGGCATGAGTGACTGTGAGCAATGAGTCCCGGTCCAGATAGGGCCGCAACTGGTGCACCAGGCGAACCTGGGCAAACGCCCCCCTCGCCACAGCTGAAAGGTGGTTTTCTAATGTGAGCTGTGGATCGAGGAGGACGCCCAAGTTGCGGACCCTCTCCGAGGGGGTCAATAGTTCTCCCCCCAGGGTGAATGACGGACAGATGGAATTGTCCTTGGGAGGCAGGACCCACAGCCACTCCGTCTTATCCGGGTTGAGTTTGAGTCTGTTGACACCCATCCAGGCCCCAACAGCCTCCAGACACCGGCACATCACTTCCACTGCTTCGTTGACTTGGCCTGGATATTGGAAAAAGTCTTGGTTGTTTATTTCAATTTATTATTCAGATTTCATAATTATGATGTACACTTTTAAGTGAAAATTATATGCATTACAAGAATAACAACTGGAATGGAATAATGTGTCATATTATTTGTGCCACACTAATTTTTTAGAACAACATACAAGTCTTAGAGTATCACTTAACAAGACACGGGTTTAGAAGTACCAGATTTGGGGGATTTGATGTGGCTTTATCCAGGCAGTCATGTTTCTTTAATTGTGCATTTTAAATATTGTAAGCTGCCCAGAATCATTTTGGATTTGGATGGCCTCAAAAATCCAACAAATTAAATTAAACTAATTATAGCTTAAGGCTCGTGTTAGATATCATGTGTGATAAATTTCCTCACTGATAAGACTTTTTAGAGCCAATGTAAAACTTTTCAGAACTGAGAATACCTCCCAGACTGAATCTTTGAGAAAACTATTCATATATAAGGACTTCCCCCCCCCTTTACCCACTGCTCAGCTTTCTAAATCTTTTTCATTTATTTTACCTCCGCTACTTGTTTAGGAAAGTCTTCATTATTGAAACATCTGTCTCTTATATTCCTATATTCCATCTGAATCAGTCTCCAGTATAATTTATATTGCATTATCTGCAATTTGGTCTCGCCAGCTGTTCTTAATGTTCTGCCATGGTGTTATCTCCATAATAAAGTAATTATTTTTAGATGATGTAATTCTGGCAACAGGCTTTCTCCCTATGCATAATATCCCACACAATCATATATAATGTGGGCACCACTCTTCCTACAGACACTTCCTTCGGTGCCTACCAGTCTCTGTGGCTCATCTAACTTTAATTTGTTTTTAAATTCTTCTAATTATTTTTTTAATATTACAAAATAATAAAAAGTTGTTATGCTAGCCAAAGTAATAACCAAATATCAGTTAAAGAACTTACAGCTGATGGTGAAGAAATTATGGGGCTAGTTTATTTTTTTTATAAAGATGATAATGTGTTGGAAAAGTAAATAAAAGATTAATAGGGAGGAAGGCAATGACAGAATTATGCAGCACCATGAAGGATAAAAATACTTTTATAAAAGCAAACCAGAACAAAAAAAATGTGTTTTTGCAATAGAAATGTATAGCTGTGCTAGCTAAACACTGAAAAAAGCAAGATAAAGAAAATAAGGCACTGTACCCTTAGTACAGTGGTACCTCTACCTACAAACGCCTCTACTTACGAATTTTTCTAGATAAGAACCGGGTATTCAAGATTTTTTTGCTCCTTCTCAAGAACCATTTTCCACTTACAAATCTGAGCCTCCGAAACTGTAGCAGAAAAGGCAGGGAGAAGCTCTCTAGGTTCAGGAGGGAAGTGTTTTTAATAGGAAAGTGAACACAAGAACAAGGGGACACAATCTGAAGTTAGTTGGGGGAAAGATCAAAAGCAACGTGAGAAAATATTATTTTACTGAAAGAGTAGTAGTTCCTTGGAACAAACTTCCAGCAGACGTGGTTGGTAAATCCACAGTAACTGAATTTAAACATGCTTGGGATAAACATATATCCATCCTAAGATAAAATACAAAAAATAGTATAATGGCAGACTAGATGTATCATGAGGTCTTTTTCTGCCGTCAGTCTTCTATGTGTCTATGTTTCTACATGGCTTAGGACCAGATTATCTACAGGACCGTCCGCTGCCTCATATATCCCAGTGGCCAGTCAGCTCCCACTGAGTTGATCTTCTCAGGAGAAGATACTTCTCTGTGGCGGCTCCCTCCGGAGTGCGTACCACCCCCATCCTCTTGGCCTTTTGCAAGGTTTTAAAAACTCACATTTGTCTGCAGGCTTGGGGCTATTGAGTGCTAACGCCTTACTCCGCCCGATGATGTGAATGTATATTATGATGAGATGAATGCGGATGATTGCTTGTAAGTACCAGGGTTTTAGATTCATTTTAGGTTTGGATTTCTAAACATGCTCTATTTTCATATTTATCATGTTGTGAGCTGCCCTGAGTCTATGGACAAGGGTGGCATAGAATCCAAATAAATAAATAAGTCAGTAAGTAAGAAAGTAAGTCTAAGTGATATAACTATTGATATTCTGAACCACTCTTCTGAACAAGTATGGCCTTATGTATTGATATCTTCAAGTTCAAACTGGGGCAGTACATTGTATATAGGGCAATCCTTGAGAATTCTTTCCAAGTTCTAAGTAGTGCAGAATGTAATACTTAGGCTGAGTAAGAACTCTTTACCACACATTAGAATGTCTACTCTAAAAGACCAACACTGCCTGCCAAAAAGTGTCATTTTGGTTTATAAGGTTATAAATGACTCAGAATTAGATTATTGAAGAACTTACTTTTTCCATATGGTTTTGCCTAGTCTTTATAGACTACGGAATATGTCATGCTGATTGGACACAGTTTGTTCTTACTTCTTTAGTAATTGGTGCACCCATTATGTAAAATTGTCTCTAAAGTATTATTATAAAGGTCCCCAATGTGATGTGCTTCCTCTAGCAATGTTTGGGCCTTCCCCTGAAATCTCACTGCAATAATTCATAGTACTTAATTCTTTACATTTTATTTTGATACAATATATTATACTTTTGCTGAATTAATTGCAACTCTTTGTAGTAATGTTATTAAATATTACAATGTCGAACAATTAAAGAACTAATACAAAGTAAGAAAAAAGAATTAAAAATAGTATAGAAATGGAAAAAAAACAGAAAAAGAAAAATGGAAAAATAAGTATAGCATAGTAAAGAAAAATAGATACATAAAGTCTCATGTTGTAAGTCTTGTTGATCTAAATGTTCCTGTTAGCTGAGAAGCAGTTGAACAATTTTCAAAAATGCTAAGAAAAGGAAGTATATGGCACTGAGGCAGTGGTGGGCTCCTAGCTGGTACACCTAATTGGGTGTATTACGTCTCTGTGTGTGATTTTGCTACCTGCACAGGTGCAGAAGTATAATTCCACTCGAACTCACGGTACCTCCACAGCTGCGGAGATGAGCCCAATTAGGCGTACCGGCTAGCAACCCACCACTGCACTGAGCCACTGAGTGTGTGAGTGGCAGAGGCAGTCTGTATGACAGACTGCCTCTGTATGTCGCCAGGCATGGGATAACTAGTGTATCCCCCCCCCTCTGACCATTGAAACACATATTATTATGTGTGGTTATGATTGTGTAGTATCAACTGTTTTTAAGATAATGGGTTTTAGTTACAGTTTTTAATTATTAGATTTGTATCTGTATTGTTCCATTGTTGTTGTGAGCCACCCGAAGTCTTCAGAGAGGGGCAGCATGCAAGTCTAATAAATTATTATTATTATTATTATTATTATTATTATTATTATTGTTGTTGTTGTTGTTGTTGTTGTTATTATGTCAATACAACACAGCAAACGAGATCACTATGTCACTATGCTGGATTTCGTATTTCATCACCAGTCGGGTGCTTCCCAAGCACCTAGGACTGCGTGATGTAGCAGCAAACTATGTTTACTGATCCCAGTAAAGCGGGATTTGCAATTGACAGATGGAGATTTTGTTAATTCCGATGGTTTTCAAATGTCCGCCGAGATCCTTTGGTACTGCACCCAGCGTGCCAAGTACCACTGGGACCACTTTCACTGGCTTATGCCAGAGTCATTGCAGCTCGATTTTTAGATCTTCGTATTTCCCTAATTTCTCTAGCTGCTTCTCCTCAATTCTGCTGTCTCCTGGGATTGCGATGTCGATGATCCATACTTTCTTTTTCTCCACAATCAGGATGTCTGGTGTGTTATGCTTCAGAATTTGGTCAGTCTGAAGTCGGAAGTCCCACAGTAGTTTTGCTTGCTCATTTTCGGCCACTTTTTCGGGCTTATGATCCCACCAGTTCTTTGTCACTGGCAAATGGTAGTTCCAGCACAAGTTCCAGTTATTATTATAGTTATATCCAGTTATATTATTATTCAAGTTGTTGTTGTTGTTGTTGTTGTTGTTGTTGTTGTTGTTATTATTATTATTATTATTATTATTATTATTATTATGAGTGCAGTTTCAGTCTTACAGAGCTCTAAACTGCCAGGGATCATTGTCTTCTTGTATCTTTAGAGGAGTAACTGTATGGAGCATTTGTGGGTAATCTCAAATTCTTCTCTTGTCCAGAAGTGAATTATTTAGAGTTGGTTTACTTATCATCTCTCCCTCCCTCCCTCCCCCCCTCCCCCTCTGTTTTGTGTGTGTTTCTGTCGAATCACCAAGGTATACCCAAATATGGGAGGGACCATGCAGCTTCCTTTTTGCCTCTCGGCCCCTCCAGGGAACATCCAGGCGGTTAATTTTATAGCCGACAAACTATATTCTATATGTGTAACTTATTTTTGCTAATAATAAAAATGAAGGGAGACTAGTATAGATCTATTTCATGCTATCTAGCTCTCGTCAGGTTCAAATCCTGGGAAGGGTATGGCTAGCTGATGAGAGCTAAATAGCTTGAGGGGGGGAAACTAGCCCACAGGTTCTCCTCCTGTCTCAGCTTGTACCAGGGAAAAGTTATATGTTTTTTTCTGTCGAGAGGAGAACCTGTGGCCTTGAGGTTAAAAGCTACTGCCATGTGTGTGTGTGTGTGCTTGTGTGTGTGTAAATCACAATCGGCAAATCACCCGAATATAAACTTTCATAGGTTTTTTGACATTCAGCTTTAAATAAAATATCTCTGTATTAAGAACACAGCATATCAATAAAGCTTATAGAGGGTTCCAAATGCATTTGTAAAAGCTTCCTACACAGAAGTTATATGTAAATAATTATGTACTTTTAAAAAATTGTAATATTACAATGGCTTTTTTTCATATCCTCCACTGAATAAAAGACATGACTATGATTACTAATTTATTCATTCATGCAAATACAACACTATTTCTCAAAGGCACATTTGTAAAATAAGCAGTGGCTTGTTTGAATTGTAACATTGTTGCCACTGGAGTTTCGCCTTGGTGACTTAACTATAAATAAACTAAAGTAATAAGGGTGATATGTTTTTAGAGCTGTATGAACCTGGGGGGAAAAATCTTCTCCAGGCTAATAACTTTTTGGCAAGTGAAAAGAAGAACAAAATAATAATTTTGAGTTCCCTAGCAGCCAAACAAAGGCAAAAGGCAAAACTAAAGTCCTGGCATTTGTAATATTTTATGTCAATTAACCATGCTATTATATCAGAATAAGGGATACAGATTTGTGTTGAAGACACATGTAGACTAGAGTGATCAGTATGAAATGAAATGAGGCTAGCAGATTAACAATCACAGGGAGCTTAGAGAAACATCCCTCCCTCCCTCCCTCCCTTCTTTCTATTCAGAGGTGGGAAAATCATATCTGGGAGATGGTTTTTATAGTACCTGTTCCAAACAAGGGAATAATTTCAGTAAGTCCAAATCACTAAAACATGGTGTGTACTGTATATTAATAATAGGTGTATTAGATGCTTCCTTCTGAACCAACAGGCATTCACATGTTCCATATATTTGGAAGGCATCAAGTTGGGGGAAACTAGCATGGCCCTAACTTTAAATGTCAAAATCTTTCCAAGAAAATTTCTGCATTTTATGACTGTCTTACAATATACTATTGTTAGTGCAAAATATTAATTATATATTTACTGGCATTTTTAAAACAATCTTTAAAAATGAAGGCTGTGTATTCGCCGATTTAAAGAAGAGGCCTTTTACTTCTGTGTTACATCAGTTCTCACTTTTTATGCAACTTCATTTTTGCATCTTTTTTAAAAAATGCATTAAAGATTGCTTTTAGCAATGAAATTGAACTCATGCATAATTCAAATGCTTTACGGTAGTTTACATAGAAACATAGAAGTCTGACGGCAGAAAAAGACCCCATGGTCCATCTAGTCTGCCCTTATACTATTTTCTGTATTTTATCTTAGGATGGATATATGTTTATCCCAGGCATGTTTAAATTCAGTTACTGTGGATTTATCTACCACGTCTGCTGGAAGTTTGTTCCAAGGATCTACTACTCTTTCAGTAAAATAATATTTTCTCATGTTGCTTTTGATCTTTCCCCCAACTAACCTCAGATTGTGTCCCCTTGTTCTTGTGTTCACTTTCCTATTAAAAACACTTCCTTCCTGGACCTTATTTAACCCTTTAATATATTTAAATGTTTCGATCATGTCCCCCCTTTTCCTTCTGTCTTCCAGACTATACAGATTGAGTTCATTAAGTCTTTCCTGATACGTTTTATACTTAAGACCTTCCACCATTCTTGTAGCCCGTCTTTGGACCCGTTCAATTTTGTCAATATCTTTTTGTAGGTGAGGTCTCCAGAACTGAACACAGTATTCCAAATGTGGTCTCACCAGCATTCTATATAGCGGGATCATAATCTCCCTCTTCCTGCTTGTTATACCTCTAGCTATGCAGCCAAGCATCCTACTTGCTTTCCCTACTGCCTGACTGCACTGTTCACCCATTTTGAGACTGTCAGAAATCACTACGCCTAAATCCTTTTCTTTTGAAGTATTTGCTAACACAGAACTGCCAATACAATAGTCAGATTGAGGATTCCTTTTCCCCAAGTGCATTATTTTACATTTGGAAACATTAAACTGCAGTTTCCATTGCTTTGACCATTTATCTAGTAAAGCTAAATCATTTACCATATTGCCGACGCCTCCAGGAATATCAACCCTATTGCACACTTTAGAGTTATCGGCAAATAGGCAAACCTTCCCTACCAGACCTTCCCCTATGTCACTCACAAACATATTAAAAAGAATAGGACCCAGAACAGACCCTTGTGGCACACCGCTTGTAACCTGACTCTGCTCAGAATACTCGCCATTCACAACAACCCTCTGGTGTCTACGCTTCAGCCAGCTGCAAATCCATTGAACTATCCAGGGATTAAGTCCAATCTTCACTAATTTATCTATCAGCTCTTTATGTGGAACCGTATCAAAGGCTTTGCTGAAGTCCAGGTAGGCAATATCCACGGCACCACCTTCATCCAACACCTTTGTGACATAGTCAAAGAAATCAATGAGATTAGTCTGACATGATTTGCCTTCAGTAAAGCCATGCTGATTTGGGTCCAATAATTTATTGTTTTTTAGGTGCTGATTTATCCTTTTTTTCAGTAGAGTCTCCATCATTTTAACGACAACTGATGTCAAGCTAACTGGCCTGTAGTTACCAGCTTCTTCTCTACTTATTTTTGTTACTTGAATAATGGCCCTAACTTTAAATGCCCCTAACTTTAAATGTCAAAACCTTTACAAGAAAATTTCTGCATTTTATGACTGTCTTACAATATACTATTGTTAGTGCAAAATATTAATTATATATTTACTGGCATTTTTTAAACAATCTTTAAAAATGAAGGCTTTGAATTCGCCAATTTGAAGAAGAGGCCTTTTACTTCTGTGCCACATCAGTTCTCACTTTTTATGCAGCTTCATTTTTGCATCTTTTAAAAAAATGCATTCATGATTGCATTTAGCAATGAAATTGAACTCACGCATAATTCAAATGCTTTAGGGTAGTTTACTTATTTTTGTTACTTGAATCATGCGAAGAAAAAAAGAAAAGGTATTACACTAGATAAAATTAGGGTTGGGGGTTAACAATGGCTTGCATTTGCAAATCAAAGGCTGTTCGAGATGGCATGACTGCACTGGTGATCGCTTTTGAAATAAACACAGGAGATATAAACTCTGATGGAAGGAAAACATAGAGGAAAAATGAACAAATAACGTACAGTGTCTCTTGAATGCCTCTGCACAGGCCACCAAGAAGCCTGAAGTGATTGACAGCCATCCTGGTTGAGTATTTTTTTTTCCTGGGGCAGCACTGAAGTTAGTTAAAATCTATAGACAAAGCGAAGTGAATACCAGTTTCCCCAGTACAAGAGCTATTTTTTTAAAAAAAGAAATCTAAATGAAACCAGATGTTTTGCCTAGACTTAGAGGTTGTTTCTGCCAAGCTTCTCATCAGAGGTCAGAGTTCTGGACTCAGGGCTCTGCTAGAATTCTTTCACAAGTTGCTATTTGGTGATGTTTTAATCCTAATGGAAAGAATAATGCCCTTGTAAAATATGCAGTTATTACAAACACAATATACATATTGTGGACTTCAAATGAGTACATATTTCATTCCCATAAACAGGGAATGCAGATGAATGCTAAGTATAACAACTAAGTTTATACCTCTCTTACCCATTTATTTTTAACACTAAAATAGTATGGTGATACCTAAAAACACTTTCTGTGTTCAATCTTGTATAAAATATTTTGAAGTATATATTGTTTAATTTTTTTAAAAAAATGGAAATTTGCTATTAGGTTGACATGAAGCAAGACAGGGCTCAGTAAGTCAGCTGAGTATTTTGTTACATCATGTTTGCTCTGTTAGAATACACACTTAAAACTTGCAGCAGTTGAGAATATGTCAGAAACAGTTGATAGCATTTTAAGAAAAAAAGATTCTTGGGGAGGAAAAGGAACAACACAATAATTATGAGTGCCAACCAAAAATACTTTGCTCCCTTTGCAGGCTTCAGTCAAGTGAAGCCAGATATTATCCGAAGTCAGATAAGTTATATTGATACATGTGTCAGAATATCCAGAAACTCTTGCAGCTCTGTCATGTCTCGCAGCCAGTCTGTGCAGGCAAATATCTTGAACAGTGAAGAAAAACTTTTCATGAATGCAAGAAGTTGTTAATTGCTTGCACTTGTCAGAAGTTTTTCTTTACCGTAGAAGGTGTTTCCCTACACAGACTGGGTGAGCTGCCAGACTCCAGTAAAATGCATGGCCTGCCCACCCCATCCACCACCTGTCTCGCTTCTCTGCTGTGTCTTATCTGACTTCAAGCTCCTGCCATTCCTGGTGAGAGAGGGAGAAGAGATGGCAAGGGGAGCCCTGTCTTGCTCCATGCTTCTCATTTCTCTGCTGCCCCTCCTCTCCCCACCTGCCACTCCCCTTCGCTGGCCAAGATCAGCAGGACCAGATTCAGGGAGCTGAACACGTTGTTGCTGTAGGAAGATAAGGCTCTTTCGCAGCGCCTCCTCCTCTCTCTCTTCCTGAGTGGCAGTGGTGCATCTGGCTCACTGAATTTGACCTGCTGATCTCGAGTGGCAGCAGCTCTGAGCCAATCCTCATCACCAATGCTGCAGGGATGCCGATCTCGCTTCATGGTTGCATAGACAGCCCGCATCGGCCCCTGCTGGAAGCTCCGACACCCTTTCCCCCAGTCCCAGGTTGACAGGGCTAGGCTGGCAAGAGTATTTTTGCGGCTGCTCTTTTTGCAGCCGCCACTAAGAGGAGGGGCGCACGTCTTAAGTATTGGGGGTATTATTTTAGCGCATGTACCTTGAAAGCCCAATTGGACTCCTGGGTTCTAGCTTGGTGCCTTAATTGTTAGACCAATTAACATCCACAAAAACTAGCCAAGAAACAAAAGTGAAGTGTCTGGGCTTTTAAATGAAAAATTGTGATTGATATTTAGGGAGCAATTCATATATTCATCTTCTCATCTTTAATTTGAAATGCTATTTTATTTTATTTACTATACATTTGTTATGGTCACACATTGGCAGCTTACCAATACACCCACAAACCCAGTAAAAACAATGAACAAAGTTAAAAGCCACATAAACTGACAGCCCTGACTAAAAACAGTACAAAAATACAAGAACCCTGCCACTTTATAACCACAATTAAGCCCAGGCCTAGAAAGAGAATCAAGGCTTAAGGACTTTCAGGAATCCGAAGACACTGGGCACCATTTGTATCTCTGGAGGTGTGTGTGTATGTGTCACAAAAAAATGCTGAAATATGCAGAAATACATAAAAAAGAATTAGAGACTGATCAGTCCAAATTGCCTGTTCAATGCTGGCATTTCTTTGGGGACTTTTTAAAAAAAGAATTGAAACGATTTAATTTTTGTTGACATTTAAACCAATCTGAGGTCTAATACTCCCCCCCCCCCTCCAGTAACCATTTCATAAAAAGATTTTTGTTGTTTTTGTTCATATTATTAAATTTCCATTTGCTTGGCAACTAGAATTCGTCACTTCTCAAACAGCACTTTTTAAGGCATGACCAACTTTGTTTTGTTGTTGCTTGGTGTTGCTGTTGATCTTGTTCTACAGTTACAGGACCGAGAAGAAATCCCAGATACCTTTTATTTTTTTCCACTTTCAACAAAGATGAAAAAATGTTTTTCAAACCTGCAGCTAGTTATTTCTGCAGGAGTTCCCACTTATATTCCATCTTGATTGACATTTTGAAATGGCAGCTTTTCACAGAAAGCTGTTAACTTGTAGAATTTGGTTATGGTACTAAGACAGACTGACTTTGTTCTACTGTTGGGGCTTTTCCAACCTAAACAGAATATGCATTTGAATTTAATAGTGCTGCTCAGTTTAGACTGTGAGTGCCTAACACTGGTCTTTCTGATTTATTCTTATCCATGACCCACTGGATATTCTTTTGGAAAATCTTTAGGTTTATAATTACTGTAATTTGATTTTCTTCATTCTTTACCTTTCATTGAGCAGATAATTCTTTCAAAGTTTGCCTAAATAATAGAAGATACATAATATGTCTTGGCAAATAATGTCTTCAAACTTTTTAAATGTACTGTTTCTATACATCACTGTTAAAACATTAAGCATATACAAATCCTGGTAGTTTCTCTCCACCCCCACCCCATTTATTTCAGAGATCCTAAACAAAACAAAAAAGGTTATACTCTTAACCGATCATTGTAACATGATTACATTTTAATTTACAGTTGAAAACTGGAAAGCTAGTGAGCACTATATCATAATTTTCTCTTAATCATTGCCAATCATTTCTTTAATGGTTTGCCAGCTGTTTGAAAGTCAAGTATATAAAGAAGGGGTTTGATCCAAATTTGTAGTTTTCATTTTTACATCTTCTTGTGCTCAAAATATAGTACTCATGGAAGTATATTTTGAACATCAATTTACTTGATATATGGCAATGTCTAATCTGCAATTTGAGGCAAATGTCTACAAATACTGTATTGATACGCCATATGCAGTTACCTTTCATTGAGTTTTACAGTTTCTTATATGTTAATACCATGTAATGCTTAAGCTTCTAGATTTATAATTGATGAAACAATGGGGAATACTGTGGTTTGAGTGAGGTTTCTCCTTCATTTTTATGTTTTTATTGCTATTGTTTATGAAAGACAAAAACTAAATAGATATTTAGGAATTTTACATGCGCAGCTCAATCTGCAGCTATGAATATTTCTAATTTTGTACATTTTATAACTTCTTGTATCTTTCTAAAGCAACAATATTATTTTTGAAAGACATTCCAGTTCTTATGAGCATCTATCATACCATGAAATCCTTATTTCCCTCTATGTTATGCTGGTGTGATGACACCACATTTCCAGAAGAATACTTAGATTAGAAAACATTCAGAGAAGGGTGACAAAGATGACACAGTCTTGAGGACATGGCTCAAAAACACACACTGAGGGAATTTGTGTTCTGTTTTCTGGGGGAAAAAAAAGAAAACTGTGGAAAACATTATCACATTTCAGGTAAATGAAAGCAGCTTTCAGCTGTGGCGAGGGGGGCGTTTGCCCAGGTTCACCTGGTGCACCAGTTGCGGCCTATTTGGACCGGGACTCACTGCTCACAGTCACTCATGCCCTTATCACCTCGAGGGTCGACTACTGTAACGCTCTCTACATGGGGCTACCTTTGAAAAGTGTTTGGAAACTTCAGATCGTGCAGAATGCAGCTGCGAGAGCAATCATGGACTTTCCCAAATATGCCCATGTTACACCAACACTCCACAGTCTGCATTGGTTGCCGATCAGTTTCCGGTCACAATTCAAAGTGTTGGTTATGACCTATGAAGCCCTTCATGGCACTGGACCAGATTATCTCAGGGACCGCCTTCTGCTGCACGAATCCCAGCGACCAGTTAGGTCCCACAGAGTTGGCCTTCTCTGGGTCCCGTCAACTAAACAATGTCATTTGGCGGGACCCAGGGGAAGAGCCTTCTCTGTGACGGCCCTGACCCTGTGGAACCAACTCCCCCCAGAGATTAGAATTGCCCCCACCCTCCTCGCCTTTCATAAGCTTCTTAAAACCCACCTCTGCCGTCAGGCATGGGGGAACTGAGATATTCTTTTCCCCTAGGCCTTTACAATTTACACATGGTATGCTTGTATGTATGTTTGGTTTTATAATAAGGGTGGGTTTTTTTTAGTTGTTTTAATATTGGATTGTTACATGGTGTTTTTTATCACTGTTGTTAGCCGCCCCGAGTCTGCGGAGAGGGGTGGCATACAAATCCAATAAATAAATTGTATGGAATATAGTCAAGAACTGCTTTTGTTTGCTATAGAAATTATATCAAAATAATGAATATAAATGGCAAAGATCTATATTTTGTTTAAATATAAGAGATAATTGGTAAGCTGGACAGATGGTATGATCTGTAAAACAGAGGACCAGTATGGCGTTCTTGATGAATTTTGTAGTCCCTTCCATCTCCACAGTGATTTTATGGGAACAAAAAGTTAACTTTAGACCCATTACAAATCGTGTACACAGGAATTCCCATTCAGATCTTTCCATCCACATAGACAAAGTTCTTGTCACTGGAGAAGACACCACTATGCACAGGTCCTTTTATGTGTATTTAATCCTTAACAAGAATTATTGATCATTCTTACTGTGAGCAAGAATCCTAAGTGCTAGTGTCTGTTATAATATTTTTGCAATCACCTTCATTGTAATACGCATGCCAATTTTTGTATTACCTTTGTAATACAAAAATTGTAATAAAGAAGTATTCTTAAAATACTTCTACCATGCCTAATGATGTGCAAAATATTATAACGTATCACTAACTGAGACAAAAAATATATATTACTGATATTTTTCAAAGACCATTGACTGCAGGGCATTGAATTCCACATACAGGATTGAAGAACAACTCAGTTCAGCTTGAAAATTAGAAAAATGCTGGGCAAGCTCCAGACGCCCCTCGCATATCTCCTCACCAGCTGGGAAAACAAAATATACAGAGTCCCCTGCTAACAGATAGGTCTATTGTCTTAAAAGTACATTACTTCAATATAATTACTGGTTTGCTACTTTAGAAGTATTTTGCTATGTATTAGAAAACCTTGTAGCTATTTGCCATATTTTCCCTTCCTATTAAAATGGCAAATTTATATACTGATACAAATATTTCTAGCAAAAATAATGTTGTTCATTATTTCTAGAAATAGTAACAGAAGAGACTTGGGTAAAGTAAGAAAAGAAAAATAACTCTGTAGTTTAGAGCAATTCTTAGAATATTCATCTATTGTAAAGTCATTTGCTTCTTTCTAAGTATATATGGGTCTTGATATGTACAATTTGGGTGAGGATACATTACTCCAGCAAGTTTACAATTTGCATGAAATTAAATTAGTATATACTGTTCGGAATTTTCATACCTATTTGATATTTAGGAATTTTACACGTACAGCTCAATCTGCAGCTATGAATATTTCTAATTTTGTACACTTTATAACTTCTTGTTTCTTTCAAAAGCAACAATATTATTTTTGAAAGACATTTCAGTTTAATGGGGGTAATTGGAGCCTTGTTTAAACCAAGTTAATGGCCTTTTAGGCTTCTTCCCCATGTGTAGAGTTCACTTTTTGAATAGTAAGAATTATATGTCATGGAGGTGGGGGCATCAGGATTTTAGAGATGCTTGGGTGGGGCATGGCCAAAAAAAGGTTGGGAACCACTGCTCTAGAACATCAATCCTTCTAAGGGAAGATTGCCCTCCAGTATATTGGCCTTAGAGAAAGTTCTTTAAAAATTGGTTCTGCCATTGGGCCTAGGGATCCCCTGGAAGTATGAAGCCTGTTAAATTGTATTGAATGTACTTTTAGAGTGCATGCACCTCGGTCTTTTTGGTTATTATAGTTTTGAACCATTTTAAACTGTATTTTAATGTTATATTTTAATAATGGCTTTATGTTCTTATTTGTATGTGCTTCATGAGACATATATTAAACCAACCTCCTTGCCTTTCGTAAACTCCTTAAAACCCACCTCTATCGTCAAGCGTGGGGGAACTGAAACACCTCCCCCTGCCTATGTAGTTTTCTGTGTATGATATGACTGTATGTATGTTTTTTATATTGGGGTTCCTTGTTTTTAGACTTTTTAAAATGCATTATTGTTATTTTAGAATTTATTGATTTGTCATTATATATTGTTTTTATCGTTGCTGTGAGCCGCCCCGAGTCTACGGAGAGGGGCGGCATACAAATCTAATAAATAATAATAAAAAAATAAATAACCAACAAACTTCAGCATGAAAATAGAGAAAACTATGGAGACCATATAGAGACCTCCTATGTCTTCCTTCTCTTGTAGGAAGAGCCCTCTTCTAACCATATAGAATTTTCATACATTTTAGCTTGCTGGAAAATCAGGATTCTGAATGGTGTAGAAATGTTCATAAAAATTATATAGAGCGCTGGTGAGACCACATTTGGAGTACTGTGTTCAGTTCTGGAGACCTCACCTACAAAAAGATATTGACAAAATTGAACGGGTCCAAAGATGGGCTACAAGAATGGTGGAAGGTCTTAAGCATAAAACATATCAGGAAAGACTTCATGAACTCAATCTGTATAATCTGGAGGACAGAAGGAAAAGGGGGGACATGATCGAAACATTTAAATATGTTAAAGGGTTAAATAAGGTTCAGGAGGGAAGTGTTTTTAATAGGAAAGTGAACACAAGAACAAGGGGACACAATCTGAAGTTAGTTGGGGGAATGATCAAAAGCAACATGAGAAAATATTATTTTACTGAAAGAGTAGTAGATCCTTGGAACAAACTTCCAGCAGACGTGGTTGGTAAATCCACAGTAACTGAATTTAAACATGCCTGGGATAAACATAGATCCATTGTAAGATAAAATACAGGAAATAGTATAAGGGCAGACTAGATGGACCATGAGATCTTTTTCTGCCGTCAGTCTTCTATGTTTCTATGTTTCTAAAATAAAAATGGGTGGAAGACTATAAAGATGAATGGACAATGGGCGGCACTAGTATGCTTTTCTCTATCTGTTTGTGCAGACACTTAAAAAATGGTCATTGTCTTTCCTTATAAACTAAACCATGGCAGCTTCTACTATTTTGCTAAGGCACCATTAATAAAAATTTCTTTCTTGTCATATATAAACACTTAAAGATTTTCTGGACCAGTCTGTTAGGTTTCTTTCAGAGTGGATGGATAATGAGTCAACCCCTCCTCCGCCAGTGCTTTTGAGTATTTCTGTGATTTCTATTGCTAAGTGGAAAGTTTTTACTTCCAAAATAGGCAATTATCGAAAAAGGAAGAAAAGGGGACAAAGGTAAATAAGCACTTTACTGCTGGTTTCCATAGAATTTAATCCAGTTCTACTTTCTATTAAAGATGGTTGGACAACAAGATGCTGCTATAGGTAGGCATGATTACAGGAATATATAAAAGTGATTTTGGATGGACTTTAATGGTAAAACATCATGTCAGACATTTTACATATTCTTTTAACAAGGTCATCTGTTTAGCTAGAGGCTTAAGGTGCCAGGTATTGTTGAAATAGACATATTAGCAATTATTTTAGTGTTATTTAGTTCCAAAACACGTGCTAAGCCAAAAAGACATTGTTACATTAGATTTTGCCTTTTAGCAATGTGGTAGAGTTCAAATTTTGGCAGGAAAAATATTTTGGAATAATTTTTATAAGGAAATATAATATAAAACTTAAGAAATAAAACAACCAATATTTTTATGCATTTGTAAGTATGGCCGATATAATGAAGATTCATATTTTTTTCTAGCCTAGAAAATATTATTTAGAGTTACTTCTGTAAAATTCTTAATCCCCCAAAATAGACTAGAACAGTGTTTCCCAACCTTGGCAACTTGAAGATATTTGGACTTCAACTCCCAGAATTCCCCAGCCAGCATTTGCTGGTTGGGGAATTCTGGGAGTTGAAGTCCAAATATCTTCAAGTTGCCAAGGTTGGGAAACACTGGACTAGAATATGGAATGGGCTATTAACTATATCAATAGCTATCTTTCATAATGGCTACATGATTGCGAGGTACCCTAGTATACCCTTAGCAGTCTGTCCACCCCCGCCCCCACAGAGAATTGGGTATAAAAGCCATGATAAAGGATTTCAAATTTTCTAGAAGATGATTCACATACTGTCTGGAAAAACCAGACAGTTTTCCCATGAATGTATATACTGTACTGGTATTAGGGGCAAAATACAAGCAGACTTAACATCCCTGTAGTCTTGGTTAATGGGGTTTTGGAGTATCTGCCTTGCAGAAAATACAGTTGTTAAGGTATTATGCCTGTCTTTGAAGAATGCCAACCTCAACTTGGAGAACATTAGATTTTGTTTAAGTATTTTACTGGTTCCCCATTATTATACTTATTCTGCCACATTGGCATGAGTAGTTTTTAAGTTTTTTAGCCTTAATAACAGGCTTAAAGGGGATATGTTTTCAACAATGAGTAGTTGCTTAACTTGGCCTTACCCTAAATAAATTAGGAATGCATGGGAAACCTGTATAATGCCAACTTCTTCTTCATGGTCCATTTCCAGGGAAAAGGAAAATTGAATATTAGAGGTGTCAGGTCAACTGGAAATAATTGGATTTCCAACCAATAATTTATCCTCCTCCTGCAGGCCCTTACCAGGAGTGTGGGAATTTCTGCCTCAAGCCTTATATGATGTGTTTGTTGTTGCACTGGATGCAATCAGGAACAAGAATTTTGTTTGTCTTGATTCCAGGGCATCCTTTGCCATATCCTTTCCCATTTGCGCATTGTAAAGGACTGGATCAGTGATCTGGCCGCAAAATGTTTAAATGCTGCAAAAAAAAAAACCGAGGTTCCTATCAAGAGTAGTTTTTTAAAAATTTTCACATTTTTGGAAACTGAATTGAGGGTATATTTAACATTTATGAAGGTCACAAAGTGGGAATATTATTTTTATGGGTGATTTCTGTGTGTGAAAGACATGGTAGAGTACCAATATATGGTCTATTGTTGGCCTCCCTTCTCTTAATCCTACCTACTTATCTTGATTTATCCCCTCTGTCTTTACCCAGTTTTGCACCTTATGATTTAAATGTTTAGCATATAATTTGCTAATGACACTCAAAACTCTAGGTATTATAGCTATTGCATAAGGAAGCTCTTGAACAAAGACTTAGAGGGCTTAATTTCTCTACTGTTACTAGAGTTTGGTAGATTTGATTTTGGAAGCAGCTGTAAGAAGATATTTATTTTCTACAGCTGCCAGGTCTTTAAACTTCTGGAATACTATTTAATATTCTTCCCTTCCAGAACATTACATTCAGAAGCCTGAGGGGGATAGCACAGTTATGACTTCATTGAACTTGCCTGAAAGGGGAAAAAAGTAAATCTTAAAAGTAGAAAATGCAACATAAATTTTATCACTGAAATGTATATTTAGGCAAAATTGGAAGAAGATGAGAGAGTTATAACTAACTTATTTTATCATGTGCTTCTGGGTAAGCTAATGGTTTATGAGAAGGCTTCCTAAAGTAACTCTAGCTTTCCCGTTTGTTGCTTGGTGTGTGTATGCCTGCACATTGCAAGCCAATCAGCAATGAATGGAAATCTATTCCTATTGTATTTTAAGATGATGCTGGGGATTTCAAGCTCCTCAGAAACACAATGTTTACACAAGACTCCAATTGGGTGCAACTTATTAATTATATCACTGATGGTATTTTAAGTATATGTTTGTTAATATTGTATTTATTTTTATGTTTTCATTTAAAATTCATGGAAGTATTCCTACATATTTGTAAATCAAAAGTGACATCAGGATTTCTTCGTTCTGTTCCTATTTAAGTTGTTATTATTTATTTGGGTGTTTGTATGTGTAATAAAAGATAGACCATGAAAAGAGAAGATAGAAGTAATTATCCAATAGCATGTAGAGCACAGGTGTCAAACTCTGTGTATCATGTTGATATCACTTGACAATCCTGTAGCGATTGTATAAAATTCCATCAATAAAGACATGCAGGTGTTTTTACTAGAGAAAAATACACATATTACTATTATATCTTCTCTTGATTAGAAATATTATTTTATTTCACAATATTATTTTAGATTATTAAACACTGAGTTTGATTTGTTTGTTAAACCGATCAAAGCAAGAAACAATAAAAACTAAGATATAATGCAGCAGAAAAGGAAATGGTTTTTAATGAATATATACTGCTGTTAAAACATGCTTTATATGATTTTTTTGAGTTCCCATTTCAGATAAATATATTAAGGTTCTTACACTGAGTTTGATTTGTTTGTTTGTTTGTTCGACTTCTATGACGCCCAATCCCAAAGGACTCAGATCACTAATCTGTGTTTAGTTTGCTATTATCCTTCATGGATCTAAATGGGTTTTCCTCCCAACTCTTGTTTTTAGATATAATCAATCTGCATCTGCATCTTCATTCATATAAAGTCTTTGCATTACCACTAAGCCATTTTCTGTTCTCGCAATAGAAAAGCATGTAGTCATTGCAATTAGTTTTAGACATTTCAAATTCTTAGCACTTATCAGAGTTTCTTCTATAGTAGAAAATATTCTCCAGAATCAGAGATGTCAAACTTTCAGCCCGTGGGTTGGATGCATCATGCGCAAACCAAGCCCAGCTCCCCTCCAATAAGGAGAAAATGTCACCATACATCAAGTGATATCAACATGACACACCGAGTTTGGCACCTGTGCTCTACATGCTATTGGATAATTACTTCTATCTTCTCTTCTCATGGTCTCTCTTTTATTACACATACACACACCCAAATAAATAATAACAACCTAAATAGGAACAGAACGAAGAAATCCTGATGTCACTTTTGATTTACAAATATGTAGGAATTCTTTCCTTTCCTTCATATAACACATGAGACTTAGAACCAGCATCTCTGTCATTAAACAATAAACATAACTGCCCACCAGTTTTAAGGTGCTGAAATCTTAATCCCATGATTGTGTGGATGCTGTGATGGTTCTAAGTGCAAGGATCAATCGCAAGGTTACTTTTCCAGCATCATAGTATATTTGAATGTTTGCTAAACAATTGTTAAGACAACTGAATGTTTGGGAGGTTCAGTATTGATCTTTTAAAGATATTTCTGAAGAAAACTAAACTTGCATTGTAAGTGTACATTCCTCTGGATCCAAACCATCACATTTTAAAAAAATAAATAGTGAACTATATATATTTGAACTCTATGTTCCTTTCATGTAGAAAACCTCAGAACTTCAGGCAGTATCATATATGGTGGTTCTTGATACTGCCTTTGAAAGAAGCAAGCTGTGACTTGATCACAAACTCCAGATATATTATTTGAACTCAGATCTATTTCTGAATTGTTACAACATGATGCAGCTAAATACTATAGATAAATAAGGAAGGATTAATCTCTAGGTCCAAAAGACCATGTGGGGCTCTTAATCTAATCTATTGAAACTAAAGCACATATATACCCACAACTGAATAGTCAACTTAATCAGCATTTTATCTTCCCTTAAGTTTACCCAAGATGCTTACATTCTAGTTGCAGTTGAAGCATACTGTTGTTAATTAAACATTATTAGTTGAATACTTTTGATCAAACTGTATGTTCTCCTCAGAAAAACTTTACGTTTCTTTGTCCTACTTTTACTCCTCAGTTCACACTGTTCTTCTTGAGACATATTGTAATTCAAGCCAGGGAGCCAGAGAAATATTTATTTGGGAATTAAGGTCAGATATAGTTTGATGTTCTCTTGAAAGTTTCCTATAGAGGAAATAGGAGGTGGAAACATTATGTATACCATCTGGATTTGTACAAAAATAAAGGTGGGATGTAAATCAAATAAATAAACAACATTCATTTTCAATTTTTTAGTGTCGAGAACTAACAGTACAGTGATCCCCCGGGTATTGCGATCCCGATCATTGCGAAACGGCTATATGGCGATTTTTGAACCCGGAAGTAAAAATACCATCTGCGCATGCGCACCCTTTTTTCTATGGGCACGCATGCGTAGATGGCGCCGGGCAGATCAGCTGCTGGGCGGCTTCCCTGGGTCTTCCCCCTCTTGCTGGCGGGAGGGCGAGCGGTGGGCATCAGCGAGGAGTTTCCCCACCGCCCACGCAAACTCCTCGCTGCCGCTCGCCCGCCCTTCGCCCGCCCACGCCGTTCGCTTGCGCCGCTTCCCAGCTGAGTCCTGAAGCGAATTCGCTTCAGGACTCAGCTGGGAAGCGGCGTGAGCGAACGGCTTGTCCACCGCCTGCCTGCCCGCGTGCGCGCCCGCCCGCGCACCCGCCCACGCCGTTCGCTCGTGCCGCTTCCCAGCTGAGTCCTGAAGCGAATTCGCTTCAGGACTCAGCTGGGAAGCGGCGCGAGCGAGCGGCTTGTCTGCCGCCTGCCTGCCCGTGCGCCCACTCGCCCTTCGCCTGCCCACGCCGTTCGCTCGCGCCGCTTCCCAGCTGAGTCCTGAAGCGAATTCGCTTCAGGACTCAGCTGGGAAGCGGCGCGAGCGAACGGCGTGGGCGGGCGAAGGGCGGGCGAGTGGCAGCGAGGAGTTTGCATGGGCGGTGGGGAAACCCCAGCGCCGCTTCCCAGCTGAGTCCCCTTCCCAGGAACCCCAATCTTCGGCTCCTCGCTAGCGCTGCGGAAGTAAAAACACCATCTGCGCATGCGCAGATGGTGTTTTTACTTCCGCAGCGCTACTTCGCGAAAACCCGATCATTGCTAGGGGTCCTGGAACGGAACCCTCGCAATGATCGGGGGATCACTGTATATACACATTATATAATAATTACAGGTGATCAATAAAATCTGGGTTCATCACAAATCCCATTATCCTGGGGTGAAATCCAGCAGGTCTGATAGGTTCTGGAGAACCGGTAACAGAAATTTTGAGTAGTTTGGAGAACTAGCAAATCCACCTCTGCTTAACCCCAGAATGAGGTGGGAATGGTGATTTTCCAATATCCTTCCCCAGGAGTGGGGAAGGGAATGGGGATTTTGCAGTATTCTTCCCCTAGAATGGGGTGGGAATAAAGATTTTGCAGCATCCTTCCTCTGCCACACCCACCAAGTCACACCACGTACACCAAGCCACACCCACAGAACCAGTATTTAAAAAAATTGGATTTCACCACTACACTATTTCACCTGTTGGCGTTCTAAACCAGGGGTGTCAAACTCAAGGCCGGGGGATAGATCTGGCCTGGGGGGTGCTTAGATGTTGCCCACACAGCAAACGGCTGGCCCAAAGTGCCTCTGCAAGTGAAAACGGAGCTCGGGAGGGTTTGTGTATGAATGATGTTGAGCTGGCTATGCCACTCTGCCCCCCCCCCAAGGTTATTTGGAAATATCAATTATTTGCTTACTAATTAAAAGGTTTTTTTGGCTGGAGATATGGGAGAAGGACCCAAAGTTTGGCTATAGGTTAGCTTAAAGATGTTATGCAGTCTTTTCCACTTACTGGTAAATCATTTTCTTTTAACTCTAGAAAGCATATTTTGGTTAACACTCTTCTAAAACTTTCTGAATTGCCAGTAAGATTACTGTCTTGCCATGAAACAGAAAACAAGTAATTAAAAAACAGTCATGTTACTTAATGGATGTTGCAATTATGAATTATTACACTGAACAGACTAGATCCACGAAACAAATTACCTAATTAGATAACTGGTTCAACCCACAACCACTTCAGCATCCTGAAGTGATTGTGGGTTATATTAGCTGAATGTAGTGTTATACTTCCCATCTGCACAAGGTATATAGCATGTATAATGCATGCTTTGTTCACATCTATATGTGACTGGCAGAATGTAGGCACTACTGCAAGACTTTCCTGCTAGGTTTTGTACGGTATAGGAACAAATAAATATTGTGGTAGAAAATTAATGGATGCCTTGTAGTGCAGAAATTAGAAATTTTGAAAAGTTTGGATTATTATGCCTATGCGGTTTGCTTTGAACATCAGTGCACAAAACATTTAGAATGCTATTCTTTTCTACAAATTTAGAGATCACATTGTCTATACAATATAAAACATAAAATGATAACAATTTTATTTTCTAGGCATATCTCCAAGGATTTTATATTTAGATAAATGTTTCTTGATAAGATTAATTTGAGATAATATGTCTGTGTACTTGAAACTTTGAAGGAGAGAGTGATGATTAATTGTATTTTTATATTTTAGTTTTTAAAAATGTAAATGTTCAAATGATATTTTAGACCATATGTGTTTGATCAATACAATACAATTTATTGATATCTTAAAATGTATGTTATAAATTTTCTAATATTTATGTTACTTACTTAAATATATTGTGTAACTATTTGAATATGACCGTGTGTATGTTTAGGCATGTAGTGTGTGTACAGAGAAGGAGCATATTTTATATAGCCATAAAATTTATAAACCCAATTAAAGTTGTACTGCATGTACAACTACTGTAGTACTGCATGTACTGTTTATAGCATATCATATATGTCGTTTTAAAAAAACAGAAGGTTCTGCATGCTTGGTTGCTTCTCAATGATAGCTTGGACTCATGCTTATCTCTCAGCATGACTACTACAATTCATTCTACATGGGTCTATCTTTAAATACCTAGACATTCCTAACTGGTGCAGAATATGGTCGTTGGCTTTTTAAGGAGTCAAACCCATTACTGATCTATTACATGTGTATAACAAGTCTCTCTGACTACTAGCTTGTTTCCGGGTGTAAACCAAAATGTTGCTTGTTATAATATAAAGCCATTTTGGGATCAGATGACTGCTTACGCCACATGGAATCTGTATGCCTTGGAAGAAGATGTAAAGAGACTGCTCATCTATTGGAAAATCCAATAACAACTTTGTTGATTCTATAGATTCCTATTCTGTTAGATAATTTGCCCCCAGAGATAATATTACCCCAATCTCTAATGGTACAGTGGTACCTCAAGATACGAACCCCTCGTCTTACGTACAACTCGTGATACGAACCCGGGGTTCAGAAAAATTTTGCCTCTTCTTACGAACTTTTTTCGAGTTACGAACCGGCGTTCATAGACAGCTGGGAAGCCGCGCGGCTGTTTTAAAAGGTCACAGTCGCGCTGGGGAGCTTCCCAGCACACCCCCCCAACCCCGAACCCGGAAGTTTGGCAAAAGTTCGGGGTTCGGGGGGGTGCTGGGAAGCCCCCCAGCGCGGCTGTGACATTTTAAAACAGCCGCGCGGCTTCCCAGCCATCTCCCGAAGCCAAACGCCAAACCCAAACTTCCGCGTTTGGCATTTGGAGGCTGCTGGAAAGCTGCGCGGCTGTTTTAAAAGGTGACAGCCGGGCTGGGGGGCTTTTCAGCAGCCTCCAAACGCCAAACGCGGAAGTTTGGGTTTGGCGTTTGGCTTCGGGAGACGGCTGGGAAGCCGCGCAGCCGTTTTAAAAGGTCACAGCCGGGCTGGGGGGGTTGCTGGGAAGCCCCCCAGCCCGGCTGTGACATTTTAAAACAGCCGCGCGGCTTCCCAGCCGTCTCCCGAAGCCGAACGCCAAACCCAAACTTCCGGGTTTGGCGTTCAGAGGCTGCTGTGAAGCCGCGCGGCTGTTTTAAAAGGTCACAGCCGGGCGGCAGCGGTTTTTTTGCGGGTTTTTTTTTTGGTTGCACGGATTAATTGACTTTACATTGTTTCCTATGGGAAACAATGTTTCGTCTTACGAACCCTTCGTGTTACGAACCTCCCCCTGGAACCAATTAGGTTCGTATCTTGAGGTTCCACTGTATTTAAGAAGCAGGTGAATTTCAGAAGCCTCGTGACCTTAGAATCTTTGTCTTGAACATAAATTATAATATGGTTTGATGTAATTATAATTATTGTGATTGTTCTCCCTTATTACATCGATTTTGTTGGTTGGGTTTTTTATCCACTATTTTGATTTTAGGCTGCTCATCATTGGACAAATTGAAGCAACACAAAAATCATAGAAATAAATAAATTCAAATGATATGAGTGGTCTATTGTTTTATATTGCCTACTTTAGGATCATGCTAGATGGCTAACATTATCAAAAGATAACTAACTATGCTACGGACCATGCCTGAAGGTTGACATTGAATTGGCAAAGTGGTGGATAGCTTCTTTTAAGTGGTGGATATCCAAAGTGGTGGATATCTTCTTTTATGATTAACCATTAAAAGCCTTGGGAAGGATACTCAGATGCTGCCTCTAAACCTGAAATATCAGATTGAGGATAGATTCTCGTAGTTGACAACAACTTGATGGCACAAAATCAGTACTTGGAGATACAGAGTTCTGGATCTGAAACAAAATGTTTTCTCACTTGGCAGTCAGTTGGAGAGCCCAATTGAGTTAGGAACTCAAGAAATGGCTGAATATCATTGTCCATTTTGCTTAAAATCAGCTTTTCTAACAGTATCGATAGCTGTTAGAATATCTTTCCCATCGCATTTATCCTTTACCTAGAAATGGCAAAGACTTTATCTGGCACTCTGTAAATCAAATCTTCTATATTTGCCTTTAGGTTAACTCTGTGTATACTTTTGTTGTTGTTTAAATTATCCTTACTGGTATGATCATCAGTCTCAATTTTAAAGTGCCAACAAATTTACAATGAACAACAAGTCGGAATTAAAAATATTTAACAAAAAGGCTGAAACTGTTTGAATAGTCTCTCTCCCTCTTAAAACGGTACATCAAATATACATTAATATAGTAGTACAGTGCTCCCTCGATTTTCGCGGGTTCGAACTTCGCGAAAAGTCTATACCACGGTTTTTCAAAAATATTAATTAAAAAATACTTTACGGGTTTTTTCCCTATACCACGGTTTTTTCCACCCGATGACATCATATGTCATCGCCAAACTTTCGTCTGCCTTTAATAAATATATTTTTTAATAAACTTTAATAAATAAACATGGTGAGTAATAATCTGAATGGTTGCTAAGGGAATGGAAAATTGCAATTTAGGGGTTTAAAGTGTTAAGGGAAAGGCTTGTGATACTGTTCATAGCCAAAAATAGTGTATTTACTTCCGCATCTCTACTTCGCGGAAATTCAACTTTCGCGGGCGGTCTTGGAATGCATCCCCCGCAAAAAACGAGGGAATACTGTATAGTATTTAAATTTGAAATTCAGTTCCACTGCTTATTTTGTAAGCAATAAATGCAGTTATACTCATGACATATGGATTGATAGTGTTTCATTTTGTTTCAAATACAGTAATACCTCATGATACGAACTTAATTGGTGCAAGGAGGAGGTTCATAAGACGAAAGGTTCGTAAGACGAAACATTGTTTCCCATAGGAAACAATGTAAAGTCAATTAATCCGTGCAACCAAAAAACCCCCCGCAAAAAACCGGCTTTCGGCGACTGCTGGGAAGCCGCGCGGCTGTTTTAAAAGGTGACAGCCGGCCTGGGGGGCTTCCCAGCACCCCCCGTTCGGGGGGGTGCTGGGAAGCCCCCCAGGCCGGCTGCGACCTTTTAAAACAGCCGCGCCGCTTCCTAGCTGTCTCCTGAAGCCGAATGCCAAAGCCGAACTTCCGCGTTTGGCTTCGGGAGACAGCTGGGAAGCGGCGCGGCTGTTTTAAAAGGTCGCAGCCGGCCTGGGGGGCTTCCCAGCACCCCCCCCAAACCCCGAACCCGGGTTTCAGAAAAATTTTGCCTCTTCTTACAAACTTTTTTCGAGTTACGAACCGGCGTTCGGGAGGCTTCTGGGAAGCCCCGCCGCCCGGCTGTCACCTTTTAAAACAGCCGCGCGGCTTCCCAGCAGTCTCCGAACGCCGGTTCGTAACTCGAAAAAAGTTAGTAAGAAGAGGCAAAATTTTTCTGAACCCCGGGTTCGTATCACGAGTTGTTCGTAAGACGAGGGGTTCGTATCTTGAGGTACCACTGTAAATGGTTAAGGTAAATTCAACAGAGATTAATAATCCAGAACACAATTTAAAATGTAATAGTATTTTCAGGTTTGTCAAAAGTTTTGATTGATTGAAATAAAAGTTGACTTTTTTTTCTTTTGGCCTCTGGGAATATTTTCAGATATCAACACTAGAAGCACTGCAAATGTACAAAAAACAAAGAGGAATTTACTTTGAAAAGCCAGCAAATAAAGCAGTAAAAGTACAAACTAGGGGGGAAATCTCTAATTTGTCCCCTTCTGTTTTTTTAAAAAAAATCTTCAAAAGGGAATGTCGAAGTAAAACTCTTTTATCAAACATCAGAGGACTGTATATTGAAGAAGGTTTTTTCAAGAAAAATCAAATTTTTCCACTAATTAAAACTTATAGTCTGAACTTTCAGTAATGTATTCTTTAAAATGTAGAGTTCTCCTCCTCCCCACCACCATTGATTAATTCCACATGAAAGTGTGGAAATATTTGTTGTCTACCAATCAGTCCACCCATATGCAAAATTTCATGTTTTTACTATAAACTTCAAGCATCATTAGTCATTATGTCCTTCACCTGGTGAATTGTCTTGTATTTTTATTTAAATTCTAATCTTCCTATGAAGTTATTGCATATATATATTCCACTTTATCATAACAAATATGAGAGAAAAAGGTGACCCTTTTTCATTCTCTGAAAGTCAACTCTGTCTTCAAATTTTGTCTGGAAGATGGTTAATATAACAATATTTTATTCACTACCTTTAAGTACAAGTTGTCATTTGGAGAAAGCATGGTTGTTTATCCTGTGGTTTGTGAGCACAGATTCATCATCCTCATTTTGTATGTTAAGATGGAAGATTTGTCATGGAAATGATGTAAAGCAGTATCCATGCAACCCAAAATTTTCTATAGTATTTCTTCAGACTTTAGTGAATAACATCAAAGGGAAACAAGAATATAACCAGGCTTACAAGCTGCTAGTTATATAGCTTAAGGGTTAAAGTGTAATTTTAAACTTTGGTCTCTTTGATGATTAATTATAGTATATAATACTATCATTTTTATTGCTGTAATTGTAAGCTGACATTTCAATGATCTATCCCTCGAGATTTGCTTATGATAGCCTTAAAATATAAGAAAGTCCGAATCTTATATGCAACCAAACTTAGAAAATGTGTTGTCAGCATAACAATATATTCCAGATATTGCCGTTTTTTTAAAAAAACATTTTTTACAGGCACATAATTTCTGGATCACAAAGTCACATGTAGTATCTTCCATTAATTTGCAACATTTAACATTTTGGAAATAAAAGATTTTGGAAATCCAGGATTGTGATCATTGTTCTTTTAGCTGATTAGTATATATGGCTTCCTAACCTTAGCATTTCTCATTTAAAAGGATGGATAACAATTTGGAAGGTGGCTAAGTCTCTCCACTGTTCGTACTCCAAGTGTAAGGTGTTAGGTTTTTAAAAACTTTTATAAATGCTAAATTATGTTCAAAGAGAATGACTGCTTTTGGATGGACAAGAATGAATAAGTAAAGCCTTTGTGCCATTGGTATTGTCATAGCTCAACTCTAGCATTAAGAATGCTCAAATATTATACTGTTCTTTTCCATTGCGAATATTTTGTAAAATATTAGCAAACTGCAAAACTGTAAGGGAGTATTATGATTAAATGTACTGCTCAAAATAAATAAATAAATAAAGGGAACACTCAAATAAGACATCCTAGATCTAAATGAATGAAATATTCTCATTGAACACTTTTGTTCTGTATAAAGTTAAATGTGCACAACAGCATGTGAAATTGATTGTCAATCAGTGTTGCTTCCTAAGTGGACAGTCTGATTTCACAGAAGTTTGATTTACTTGGAGTTATATTGTGTTGTTTAAGTGTTCCCTTTATTTTTTTTGAGCAGTGTATATTATGGCAGGAATCGGAGTTCGTCTCTTTTCAGATGGAGTTGAAAGAAGGATCCCATTGTTTGCCCCTGAATATTGCCCCTGAATGGGGTGTTGTGCCAGGAGGTTTTCTCTCCTGGCACAACACCCCATCATGCATAAATAGACAGCATCTGGTACAGCTGTTATTAGGAACTTATGGTTGCTTCTTTCTTAATGGAAGTGTAAGGGCTTTATAGCAGGTATTAAGCTGCCTGCATTTGTTAAACAATCCTGCATCATACTAGCAATAACACTTTTTTGAAGAGCAAAATACAGTACATAAACAGCTATGCCTTTTAAGCTATGCTCTCTCTCTGACCCTCTTTTGTGCTTTGTTAACCAAATTTCTTTCCCAGACAATCAAGTCACTGCTCAAAATTACATAACAAAATAAACAATTGGGCGAGTGGGCAGTGTGACAGAAGTAGCAGTGAGTACATGGTGAAAGCATATAATGAAATTTCAAGGTTTATAAAGTATGGTAGAGAGAAATACTGCATGAATATATTTTAGGATTTGAGAATGCATCATGTTAAGAAAACTGCAGTTGTTAGTTTGTCATTCAGCAATTGAACTATGTGCAATTGTAAAGATTATTCTCATACCTATCATTTATATGTCCTGGTGGGAACCAACACGAATTAAAATATATGAACTATTGGAAAATATAAATGTTTAAAATGGCATAATTGATCTCCAATGTGAGAAAGATCAAAGGCCAAAATAAAAAGTGCATTTTCAAAAATCATGGCTAAATGATTCATTATGTTAATATGATCTTGCCCATTCTTTTGGAAATGCAGCTCTTGCTGCTTGAAAATAGCCATCCAATACTCACGTAGAAGATACACCTTACAGAAGAAAATTGGAATTATAGTTTAGATTGCTTAGAATATAATCCATTCTTATGGATACTTAAGGAGCCTTGGTGGCGCAGTGCTTAGAGTGCAGTACTGCAAGATGCTTCTACTGAGTGGTGGCTGTAGTTCACCAGTTCAAATCTCACCAGGCTCAAGGTTGACTCAGCCTTCCATCCTTCCAAGGTGGGTAAAATTGAGGACCCAGATTGTTTGAGGGGGCAATATGCTGACTCTTTAAACCGCTTAGAGAGGGTTGTAAAGCACTGTGAAGTGGTATATAAGTCTAAGTGTTATAGTGTTAGTGCTATTATCTAACCTGACTATGAAACTACAAATTATGTTTAGTCACATATATATGATACATGCATAACAACTATAAGCAGTTTACAACACTAAAAAGAAAAAGGAAAAAGATATAATAAAGAAAGATCAAACTTGTTTGGACAATGAAATATACAAACCATATTTTTCGGACTATAAGACACACCGGCATAGTTCCCTCTAAGCTGAGCAGTGAGCAATCGCTCACTTAAAAATCATCATCAACTCAGAGTTTTTCAAACCTGCCCAGAAGCCGAGAGGGAAATAGTGAGAGGGAAAGAGTGCCACCCAGTCCCGAAGGGACTGCCACTCAGACACTATACTTTTCCGCCCATCCACCCCAAAAAATTAGAGGGAACACTGCACACCGGTGTATATGATGCACCAAGATTTCAAAGAGGCAAGTAAGAAAAAAATGTTTTTGTCCTCCCTGGCCCTCAGGAGCCATTTTGTTTAAAAAATGGGCCCATTTTTTTTGCAAAAATTGAATTTTGTGCCTTCTCCCAGCTCTCAGGAACACTCTGCAGGCCTCCCAATTCCTCTGCACACTCCATTTTTTGCAAAAACACCCATTTTTCACCCATTTTTGAGGCAAAACGGGGCGTGCAAAGAGTTTAGCGAGCCTGTAGAGTGCTCCTGGGGCCTGGGGGAATTTTTTTTTTCCAGAATATTGGATCACATGTTTTAAATGTGTTTACTCTGGAAGTACTAGTGTAGAATTTGGCAATTATAGTTACAACAGACAGGGGAAATTTTAAAATCTCAAAAGGTTTAAGGGGACATCATTGGGGGAGGGGGTTATTAGCCTTCATTGTATGAGCATTTGTTCATGTTTTGTGCCCCTATTTCACTGAGGTATTATAGAATATTGGTGTGTTTGGGAAACTGAAACTGATGTATAACTATTTTGTGGGAGATACTTTTGCCCTTCCAAACTAATTTCATATTCTTTGAGCATATTCACCTTCCAGTTCTTTTTTATATCACACATTCTTTCTTAAGATGTACAGGAAAATTTCAGCTATCAAGACAGGTATTTCACACTGGACTTGAAGCATCTTGCATTGTATGCCTCTCCATTCTTCCTCCATATTCTGGGTCCTTGGTTTACAAATGAGATGCAATAGTTTCCAAAGTCTGTGTTGATTTAGGGAGCCATGTCTTCTGGTGTTGGTCCACTGTGCTTCACTAAGTTCAACACAGCTACCAGGGTATTTTAGAGCACTTCATGCTTCCTTCTGCATACGAGTTTTAGGGGGATGCTGACATCATTTTCCAGCAGGACTTGGCACCTGCCCACACTGCTAAAAGCACCAAAACCTGGTTCAATGACTGTGGGATTACTGTGCTTGATTGACCAGCAAAATCTCCTGACCTGAATCCCATAGAGAATCTATGGGGCATTGCCAAGAGACATGAGACCGAGCAATGCAGAAGAGCTGAAGGCCACTACTGAAGCATCCTGGTCTTCCATAACATCTCAGCAGTGCCACAAGCTGATACCTTCCATGCCACACCACATTGAGGCAGTAATTGTTGCAAAAGGGGCCCAAGTACTGAGCACATATGCATGCTTATACTCCTGCATACTTGGATATTGTTCTATGTACAATCCTTGTTTTATTGATTGCATGTAATATTCTAATTTTCTGAGATGATGGATTTGGGGTTTGAGCTGTACCCATAATCATCACAATTATGACAAATCACGGCTTGAACTATCTTGCCTTGCACGTAATGAGTCTCTCTCATATATTACGTTTCACCTTTTACGTTGCATTACTGAAATAAATGAACTTTTGCACGATATTCTAATTTTTCGAATTTCACCTGTATTTTGGGACTCTGGTGTTTGTCGAGCTTGGATTTCTTCTTGCAAAAGTTCCATTACCAAACTAGGTAGCATTATTGTTTCATTGACTATGTTAATCTGGTTAACAGTGAGAATTTGTTTTCTCCTAGTTCTGTTTCACATTTTCTTTTTAATGTTTTTATAACAAATCTATCAAGCTATTGGGTATTCTTACCATTAAGTTTTAATTTAAATCTATTTACTAACATCTGCAGAATTTAAAACTTTGTAATATGAATACTCTGTTAAATACTTTGCTGCAAATTGATGTCATAATATAATTCTTTATTGGCCAAGTGTGTTTGGACACATAAGGAATTTGTCTGTGGTGCATATGCTCTCTGTACATAAATGAAAAAATACATTTGTTAAGATTCATGAGGTACAACACTTAATGATTGTCATAGGGTACAAATAAGCAATCAGGAAACAATCAATATTAAATCGTAAGGATACAAGCAACAAGTTACAGTCATAAATGGGAGGAGATGGGTGATAGGAACAAGGAAAAGACTAATAGTAATAGTGATATATTGAATGTATGTATGGATGTGATTGATTAATTTTAAGCATCGGGGTTTTAAGACAGTATTTTAATATAGATTTTATTGTAGATTTGTAATGTGCTTTGCATACATTTGCTGTAAGCCACCCTGAGCCTCAGAAGAAGGGTGGCATAGAAATTGAATACATAAACAAACAAACAAACAAATAATTAGTAATGCAGCCTTAGTGAATAGTTTGACAGTGGTGGGGGAATTATTTGTTCAGCAGAGTGATGGTGTTCGGGGGGAAAGCGATTCTTGTGTCTGGTTGTCTTGGTGTTCAGTGCTCTATAGCGTTATTTTGTGGGTAGGAGTTGAAACAATTTATGTCCAGGATGTGAGGGGTTAGCATAATATGAACATTAGTGGAAACTAGCATGTGCAAAACCAACATTTCATTTCCTCTTTTTCATTCTTGGAGAAAATTGCATAAAATAGGCATGTATCTGGCCTTGGTCTCTGTTTGTAATGGAAACACGATAGGCTGTCTGTCACATATATAGTGCCTATCTGAATTTCTTGCAAACTGATTAGAGGGGAATATGCAATTTAAAAATAAATTCAAATTAGTTCAACCAGTTTCACAATACAAACAGTGGCAGTATATCAGATGTTCATCTCTTGGGTCCTTTTATGTGTCAATATTCTACCCACAAAGACTTTATTAATACTGCCGGTCTCTTAAATTTTCATTTCTGAATAGTTTCCATCATACAGTAATCAAATACTACTCAAGTGTTATTGGGTTTCTCTTTCCCTTCCCCTCCCAATTTACAGCATGATGTATCTCAGACACTACTCAAAGCAACCCTGGACAGTGTGGTGGAGGAATGTGTCAGCTTCGTAGGAGTCGATATTAACATCTGCTCAGAAACTTTATTAAGGTGAGCTTGAAAACATTCTCTTAGTTTCGAAATTCAAATAATTCATACAGTGGCATCCTAGTGGCGGCGGCTTGGGTTTGTAAGGTGAAAATAGTTTGGAAGAAGAGGCAAAAAAATCTTAAACCTTGGGTTTGTATCTCGAAATGTTTGTATGACGAGGGGTTTGTAAGACGAGGTATCACTGTATATTGATAGAAGGTTTTCCCCCCTTTTTCTTAATGTGTTTTTGCCTTATAGTTCTCAATTGCTATTTTGCACTACGGTGTTCCCTTGCTTTTCGCGGGGGATGCATTCCGAGACCGCCTGCGAAAGTCGAATTTCCACGAAGTAGAGATGCGGAAGTAAATACACTATTTTTGGCTATGAACAGTATCACACGCCTTCCCTTAACACTTTAAACCCCTAAATTGCAATTTTCCATTCCTTTAGCAACCATTCAGATTATTACTCACCATGTTTATTTATTAAAGTTTATTTAAAAAAAATTTATTAAAGGCAGATGAAAGTTTGGCGATGACATATCACGTCATTGTGTGGGAAAAACCGTGGTATAGGGAAAAAATCCACGAAGTATTTTTTAATTAATAACCGTGGTATAGACTTTTCGTGAAGTTCGAACCCGCGAAAATCGACGGAACACTGTATTATCATATTACTACTTCTTCTTTTTTTAAGTTGGTGTTCTTTTTAGTTCTTGAATAAGATTTCCATTTCTTGAAGGAAGCTTTAACTTCTATAGCTTCCTGGAAATTGTGAGAAAGCCCTGATGTCTTCTTGTGGTTAAACCTTTCTTACATTGTAGAATACTGCACATTCCATCATACATTGTGGCTTTAGATTACTTCCAGGCATTATAAAGAGATTAGGCTCTCTTACTTGCACTCCGTTTTGTACCAGTGCTCTGCATTTTTCAGTAGTTCCCTATTTTCCAAATGTGATTTCACATGACTTGTTTGCTATTTGCCATTTGTACGAATGTGAAATGTAACAGCATTGTAGACACTGTTCCTATAGATCAGCGATAGCTAACCCTTTTTTCCTTAAGGTGCCAAAAGCGTGCAACCGCACGCTATCACACATACATGTGTGCCCATATCCCTAATGCAATGCCCTCTCCTGCCTTGCCCCCCTAAGCATATGCATGTGCTCTCCATGCACCCCTGTACATGCACGCATGACCCCATGTCCTGTTTTGGACCTAACAGGCCTCTCTGAAGCCTCCGGAGACCAGAAATGGCCTGTTTCCTGACTTCCGGTAGACCCATTTTTTGCCTTCCCAGAGCCTCCATGCAAGCCCAAAGCGGCCATGTGGAGACTCTCAGGAGGGGAGTTGTGGTGTGGGCAGGGCCAGCCAAAATTCAGCTGGCCAGCTGCGCACTGGAGCTGACCTAGGGCAACAGCTTGCATGTCTGCAGAGAACCTCTGTGTGCCATCTGTGGCACGTTTGCCATAAATTTGCCATCATAACTATAGGTTTATATAATGGGTCACCAACCTTTTGGACTCAAGGACCACTAAATTCATAATTTTAAACCCTGCAGACCACTAACATGATCTGCCAAATGACCAGCTGGGTGGCCATGGCTGGGTGGTTATGTGACTGAGTGGGCATGGCCAACTCGATGTCACACATGTCAAAGGGCGCCTCCCCAGCCACTTCTCACCTCCCCAGCCAGGCCGCTTGGGGCCTCAACAGGAAGCAATTGTTGGAGATAAGCAGCCACCACAAGAAAGAGTTGGCAAAACAGCTCAGTTAAAATTGGATCTGGACGAGAAGGAGGCTCAGTAGAAGCACCTCATTGAGGACTATGAGCATAAGCTTTCCAAGCAGAGGGAAAACCTATGAGAATGCTGTTAGTACTATTTACATAACTGGTTGGGTTTGGCAATATGTAAAAAAATATCAATGTATGTTTAAATGAATTGTATCACTATAGCTTTTAGAGCTAATGTTGCAGTTAGCCATAAGAGGGAGCCAGAGCCTATCTCTTTCTCTCTCTCTCCCTCTCCCTCTCTCTCTCTCTCTCTCTGATTATTATTCTCTGCTATTACTGTTATGTTCTCTGTGACTGCTTTGTGCTAAATGCTGGTTTATGTATTTGTAAGCTGAACAAGTAAGATATAGTATTGTATATGTGTTGACTGATTTAACTGTGTATGACTAGGATTGTTCTTGACTAAGATATTTGCCAAAGTAAATAATACTTACATGCTTAATGTATCTGGTTTGTCTTACTGAACTATTACTCATATCTCTGGGCTATCATCTGGATATCTGCTAGGTCTCCACGTTTCCTCTGTGCATCCTTGTTAACTCAAGGGTCACTCTGCTCACTCCTTGACAAATGCAAGGTCAGGTACAGACACCTGGAAGTTCAGTGGGCTGAGATGGTCAGCCAGATCTAGGCCATGATGCAGTCCCACGGGAACCAGGTCCTCCAGTTTTTCGCCACCAACAGCACTTTCCTCCAGCCTTTGTCCAAAAGCCTGCACCAGGAGGCTTAAGCAGACCCCTTGTCAGAATTTCTGTCCCCACCAACCCAGACAAAAAGACTCCGAAGGAGGAGACGTCCTGCAGCAATATAAATGTTCATTGCATGTATTTGTCCCAGGGACTGTTTAGTACAATATTAAAAATGCAAATAATCTTTCTGTGGACCACCAAATTTTCTTGTGGACCACCAGTTGATGACTGCTGTTTATCCATAACACTTATATCGCACCCACATCAGAATATTATATGAGCAAATATTAAACTAAAAGCCCTCTATAAAAGAGATAAGGTATAGATCTGTGTAAAATTATTGTGATGTTTTACTATGAAAAAAATCAATAAATAAAATATTTTTTTTTAAAGCCCTCCAATCCCAGATTAATCCCAGATGAAAATTTTTGCTATTAATCCTGTCACCTAAGAATTGGCCCTCTTCTATCGCAATATCTCATCTCTTTTCCCAATACTTCTCTTCACCTTAATGGTAGATAAGTCTTGGAGTAGGAAAAAGTTATCACATTCCAAAAGATCTCTTCCAAATACCAATCTGACTCACTAACCATTTGCAGCTCAACCACTTTGATTTCAAGGGAATGGACTTGTTTCCTTCCTTCTCCTGTGTTTTCCTTAAACATAATTGTGGTAAAGTTTCATAAGTTTGAAACTTTATAAGGAAGCCCACCAGCACTTTTAGTATTAGTAAAACAGCACCATTCTCCACTTGCACTGCTTCGGAGAGTCCAACATGGGTTAATCTTCAGCCTTGCTGGAAGGGACTGAGTTAAAAATTAGCATAAATAACTGGTCCAACCCCCATGCTGCCCTTCCTGGGTCAGTCTAAAAAACTCAGTCATAGTGAAGGGACACATGAGTTTTCCTCCTAGGACTCTTATAGTCTAGGAGTAGTTTTATTGGTATTTTTTGTTGTTTTATTAATAAATTATGCCTTGTTTCTAATGATTTTTCTCTTTCTGTTTGTTTTTCAGATCCATGGAGCAGCTCACCTCGGCGGGATTGGGCCCCTGCTCTGTGGAGTATTGCCCTTAAAACGTCTTTCCCAGGTCGGAGCCTCTTCCCTGCGTGGGTACAGCTCCCGAGACCGGGTGTCGCCAGCGAAAGAGGTCCCCGGCCTGCGCGGCCATACCGTCTTTCGGAGCGATTTTCAGGACAAAGCAGGATGAGATTCAAATTTCCCGCCAGAAACCGCCAGTGAAAGAGGCCTGCGCGGCCATACCTCTAGGCGATGTGATTTTCGCAATATTGGACAGGACAAAGCGGAAACTTTAAATTTCCCGCCAACAACGCAGCAGCCCGGCCGATCCCCGTTGCCGCCTGAGACGGCCAATTTAAGGGCGCGGCCATTAAAAACATGGCGCGCCACACAGGGGGCCGCCATTTTGGGCAACCCTGCAGAGGGGTCGACTTCCGCCCGCCAGGCTTTAAGGGCTGACGGACAGCCCGATTCACCCCTAGAGAGGCAGGAAGAGACCGGATATCCTGTTCCACACAGGAAAAGACTGCTCTCAATCGGTGGTGGCCATCTTTTCGCTCGGTAAAAACTTGTTACAAACGCAGCAAAGAAAGTTTCTTTGAACTTTGCATTATTGGAGGCTCAGAATCATCCCCAATGGCCGATCTTCCGCAACAGGGGACAGCAGAGCCCTCAACTGTAAAGGCCAAGGAGAAAGCACACTCCTCAAAGGCAAAGGCAAAAACCTCTCAGTCCTCATCTGGGTTAAGAGAGGCCGAGCGTCGGATTAAGGCGTTGGAGGAGCAATTAGAAGCTCAGAAGCAAAGCAATGCCTCTTTGTCAACAGTGCCAGGTCAGAGTGTGGGCATGATAACTGGGAAACACCCCCCCCCCGGCTCCCAGAGGGAATTGGGTTGGCCACCGACAAGGACTGGTCGCCTAATAGGTTTGGGGGCCCATCCCAGGTGGCGGAACCAATAAGACCTGAAGTTACCAGGCCATCTTCCACTTCTCCCGCATGGCACATGGCACCCCAACCATTACCTACAGCCACGTTTACCCCAACAGCTGCAGGGCTCAGGTCCTCCCCAGATACCTGGCAATGCCTACCACCAGCCTTGCAGGATATGATCGCTTCAGCATACTCGCATGGCATAGCAGCTGGGGTACAACAATACACAGCAAGTGCTCCCCCTGCCTCTCCACACCCTCCTCCTCCTCCTTCCCTGCAAAGGAATATCTGGGCAGCCCCAGCTCCCCCGTCACCTGCTCATGATTCATTACTAGAGGATCCTGCATTCAGAGGGCAGGGCTCAGAGCCAGATGATGGCCTATCTGAGGATGAGGGGGCACCTCCGGAACCACCAGCATATACAGGTCTCTTTAGGCCCTCTATATTTCGTGTACTGCTGAATAAGGCGAAGCTGGCTGTTGCCTTGGGCACCCCTGAGAAGCCCACAGATCCAGCATCGGACCCTCAACCGGCCTCAAGGGTGCTCACGGAGCTCCAAAGGGATGCTGACCTTATACCGGCTCCTAAGCTTTTCTTGGACAATGTTAAGAGGCCTTGGCAATATCCAGCATGCGCTCTAGGCCCAACAGCCTCTGAGCGTAAGTTTTACGCATTCGAGCCAGAATTGGAGAATTTGCTGGAATTTTCATCGGTAGATGCTCCAATTGCAGCCCTAGTATCTAATGCACTAGTCCCCTCCGATGTGGCAGATGGCCTAAAGCCGGAGGACCGGAGGGCAGAAGGAATAAATAAAAAAGCTCACCAGATGACGGCATGGGCCCTTAAAGCAGCCTCAGCAGCGTCATTTTTTAACAGGGCTTCGGTCCTATGGCTCCAGGAGATGCTCACGAAGCTGGGACCTGAGGAGGGTCGTCTAAGGCAAGACCTTAACAAATTTCTGGCTGCTGCGGAATTCTCGGCGGACGCCACTCTGTCAGCATCTTGTTTCTCCTCACGAGCCCTAGCAGCAAACCAATCGTCCCGTCGCTTACTCTGGCTCCGGACCTGGCAAGCTGACGCCAAATCCAAATGGCATTTGGCCTCAGCCCCGTTTGATGGGGCAAAATTGTTCGGGGAATCTCTTGACAAAGTCCTCGTGGAGGACAAAGACAAAAAGAAAATCATGCCTAGAACCTACAGACGCCAGGAAAGACGCACCGCTCCGTATTTTAGACGCCAGCCCTTTCGGGCCGAATCTTCCTCCACTGAACCCCAGGCTGGAAGATCGTATACCCAGGGGTCTTACTCCCAGTCGTCCTACAGAGGAGACAGAGGTAACTTCGGGGACAGGAACAGGCAGTTCCAACAAACAAGGAAGGCCTATAGAGGTTCCAATAGGGGAGGCTTTCAAAGGAACAAATGACTTTACCAAGACACTCCCCATAGGAGGACGGCTGCAGCACTTCACCGCCTCCTGGGCGTCTATATCCACAGACACTTGGGCTATCAATATTATAGCTCAGGGACTCACCCTGGAGTTTACCCAGAAACCTCCAAACAGATTCCTACAGTGCCCGGTGCTCTCCAACGACCACAAGCGCAACCTCCTTTACCAAGAGATTTATCATCTATTTCAAATCGGTGCCATCGAGAAGGTTCCACCGCACCAGGAGGGGCAAGGGTACTATTCCATCGTGTTCATAGTACCCAAGGCCTCGGGGGGTTGCCGCCTCATACTCAATCTGAAGCAGTTGAACCTATACATAAAATACCGCAGGTTCAAAATGCACCCTCTAAAGACTATACTGGCTGCAATACGTCAACAGGACTGGTTGACGTCAATAGACCTCAAAGAGGCATACCTACATGTCCCAGTACATCCGGATTACAGGAAATACCTCCGGTTTTGTTTCAAAAACCATCATTTCCAGTACAGAGCCATGCCCTTTGGCCTATCATCAGCACCCAGGACATTCACAAAGTTATTGGACATACTCACCGCAGAGCTCAGGACACGTCCACTACGCCTTATGGCGTATTTGGACGATATCATCATATTGTCCAGCAGCTCCAGTCAAACGCAGCACGACCTGACAGAGACTATGGAAACTTTGGAGCGTATGGGGTTCTCAATCAATTACCAAAAAAGTCACCTCACACCAACCAGGTACTTATCCCACCTGGGTACCAATATAGACACCATGGCCGGCAGAGTCTTCCTGTCGTCAGAACGCCAGGACAAGGTCAGAGCGTTGATCACAGAATTGCAACACAGCCGTACAACAACTCTGGCATTCCTATCCCAACTGTTGGGAGTTCTCATATCCTGCATAGACATTGTACCCTGGGCCAGGCTTCATGCCAGGCCACTACAGTGGTTCCTCATTCCCTTTCAACAGAACCAAACCAGCCACTCCTCCAGATTGGTGACGATTTCACCAGAGGTACGCCGATCACTCCCATGGTGGAAGTCATCAGCCCTGCAACAGGGGTCGCCGTTCCTACTACAACAAGAGGTAACTGTAACAACGGACGCGAGCCTTTCAGGTTGGGGAGCTCACTCCAATGTAGGAGTGGCCCAGGGACTATGGAGTCCAGAGGAACTCGCATGTCACAACATCAATTACTTGGAACTCAGAGCGGTTCACCTGGCTCTCAGGCACTTCAAAGGGCTGGTGAGGGGTCAGAATGCGCTGATACTCATAGACAATGTGGCGACAAGGGCGCACATCAACCATCAGGGGGGCACGAAATCAGGTCGTCTGATGAGAGAATCTCAGTCTCTGTTCAGGTGGGCAGAGCAACATCTCGCATCCCTATGGGCGGAACACATATCCGGCACCTCAAACATACAAGCGGATTGGCTCAGTCGGACTACCATAGACCCCACAGAGTGGAGCCTGAACACAGATCTATTCCTGGACATCGTGCACAAATATGGGACTCCGGAAGTGGACTTATTTGCCACCCACCACAACAGTCACTTACCAAGGTTTTTCTCAAGGTTCCCATCACCAGGAGCGGAACAGATCAATGCACTAACCTGTCCGTGGCCGGAAGGACTGCTGTATGCATTCCCCCCTGTCTGCCTAATACCGAGAGTAATACACAAACTGCTACAAGAACAGGCAGAGATTCTTCTGGTGGCCCCACATTGGCCCAGACGCCCTTGGTTTGCGGACCTCATGGATCTCTCAATTTCTCACCCTTGGCGCATCCCATACCACAAAGTGGTACTAACGCAGGGGTCAATTCGCCACCCAGACCCCCAGTGGTGGAGTCTTGCCGTGTGGCACTTGAGGGGGAGAGATTGAGGAGGGAACGGGTCCCAGATAAAGTGATAACCACCATCCAAGCAGCACGCCGTCCCTCCACGACGCAAATTTACCAGGCAACCTGGAGGGCATACTGCTCCTTCTGCAGAAGTCGCAATCAGGATCCTCAATCACCATCGGTGGTCCAGATCCTGGAGTTCTTGCAAGCAGGCTTGGACAAGGGATTAGCTCCGAATACACTTTGCAGACAGACGGCAGCAATTGCCACGATACTTAAAATGGATTTTTCTAGTCCAATCTCCCAGCACCCATGGATTCGGGACTTTATTAGAGGGGCAGCGAACATCAGACCCCCTACCATACACCGTTTCCCCACATGGGATCTACCCCTAGTATTGCAAGCCCTCACGGAGCCTCCCTTTGAGCCCTTACGGGAGATACCGCTACGTCTGTTATCACTGAAGACGGCTTTCCTAACGGCAATCACATCAGCAAGGAGGGTCTCCGAACTCTCAGCTTTATCAGTAAGACCGGACTTATGCATATTCCACACAAACAGAGTGGTCCTCCGGCAAGACCCCTCCTTTCTACCTAAAATGAACACTGTTTTTCACAGATCTCAAGACATTGTGCTGCTGGACTTTTGTACCCATGGGTCTCACCCACTGGAACTGAAATGGCACAAGTTAGATGTTAGAAGGGCCATCAAAATTTATATACGACGGACTAACACCTTTAGGAAAACGGAAGCCCTGTTCGTTTCATATTTTCCAGCATCTATGGGGAATAAAGTATCACCCAAGACAATTAGTTGCTGGATCCGTTCCTGTATCATCACCGCCTACAAATCAGGGCCTGCACCGATACCAAAAGGCATCACAGCACACTCAATGAGGAGTGCGGCCCCATCAGCGGCCTGGGCAACACAGGCCCCGATCGACGATATTTGCCATGCGGCAACCTGGGCCGCGCCTAATACATTCATTAGACATTATAGATTAGACACTTTCGCTTCTGCTGAAGCAGCTTTTGGTCGCAGAGTACTGCAGAGAGTTTGCAACGATACTGCGCCCCTGGTCCAGCCTTCTCCCTCCCTAATAAGTTGAGCTTGGGTATATCCCATGTTGGACTCTCCGAAGCAGTGCAAGTGGAGAAGAACCGTTGCACTTACCTGAACGGTCTTCTCGCTGCACTGCAAGGAGAGTCCAAACCCACCCGGCTGTTTTGGCCCAGGGTCACAGGGTTGTCATAGTTTGAGTTGAATTCCAGTTCAGTTGGTTTAATAAAGTTCTTTGGTTTACTATCACTATGACTTCGTTTTATTATAAGACTGACCCAGGAAGGGCAGCATGGGGGTTGGACCAGTTATTTATGCTAATTTTTAACTCAGTCCCTTCCAGCAAGGCTGAAGATTAACCCATGTTGGACTCTCCTTGCAGTGCAGCGAGAAGACCGTTCAGGTAAGTGCAACGGTTCTTCTGTATTAGAAGAAGCCTTTCCTTGAGTGGGGATCTCTGATTTATCACTTCTACAGTACAGCAACTACGATTAAGCTTTTTTCCAATCCTCCCAGAGCCAGGGTGTCCAACTCGTGACTGGATACGTCACCTGATGACAACGGGACGATGCGTGTTTGACATCTCTATCCTAGAGCAAGCTGTATTTTGTTGCTTTGATAGTACTTATTGCTTCCTTTTATGAAATGTGATTCCAAATTTCCTTTTATTATATTTGTTAGACATATTGCAGGACTGAATGCCAACAGGGCTAAAAATATCATTGAGTTGCGACAGAAAAACGGACCATTTATCAATCGGGAACAGCTTAAAGATGTCAAAGGATTGGGACCAAAATCCTTTCAACAATGTGCTGGCTTTATCAGGATAAATCAGGAATACATCAGATCATTCTGCAGGTAATATTAAAAGGGTGTGAGGTTGATCACTTATTTGCCACATGTACGTAGAGAAAATCTCCAGTGGATAATAGCTTAGAATCCTTGACTTGAGAGTCTGCATTTAGGATGAAGGGTAATTTGCCATCTGCTGATTAGTCAATTATAACATAAGAGGGGTCATAGAAGGGCAATGTGATTTAGGGAGTAGAGTCATAGATTCACATCTCAGTTCAGCTATGAAGTTCATAACTCAGCTTTTAGATCTCTTAACATCTCTTAACATAAGGAAATAAACATTCCTATGACACTAATCTTCCACTACTCTAGCCTCCCATCCATCCTATCGAGTTGTTATATATTGATACCATTTGTTTTCAGTTTATAAAATAGTAAATGTTGCTTATGAAACACTTTGGAAAGATTTGTGTCATACAAGTTAAGATATTGATCCATCTAACTTTAATAAATATTGTTTCCTCCAACAAGGAAACTATCAAATATAATAAATTAAATTTGAGATGATGGTCTAACATTACAGAAATTTGATTGGCAGTATAGAGGGAGAAGAAGCAGAGTTTCTTCTTTCCTCTCTTCCTTTTCCACATTATCCCACCCACATTTTGCAGCCCTCAATAGTAATAACTACCATGGATATATTTGCATTATATTATGTCTTCCAATGCCAAGGTGACTTTGGCCCAGTGATAAGTATTCTCTGGCAAGTAAAGACGGTATGTCATAATAAAGTTTCCCATCAATTCTAAGGAATGAAACTCCAAATGACAGTTGAATTAAATTTTAAGCAGAACAGAAATATACTAGCAATTTGATCGAACACTGTGGAACTAAACACAAAGACTCATTTCAGAAGCCGAAGGTTGACCCAACTTTGGATATGGAGATATATTAAATACTCCCCTTCCACCCAGTGTTAATAACTTTAAAATTGCTGTACCAGCCAACCTTAGATATCTTAGGAAACTAGCTACATTTGAGACTCCATTGGTATAGTCTACACAAAAGTGGAAAAAAACACATTGTAAGATAGTGCAAGGAATTCTGGCTCTCATATTGATACACATGTTTTTAATATATGGAATCGTATCTTCTGATCTATGGTTAGTCTTGGAATTCAATGAAAACCCATACAAATTAAATAAAAATATAAGTTGATAATAGTTCTATGCATGGACCACTGTGTAATAGTACATTTATGACTGAGGTTTTCTTTGGCATATAGGGTGGGATATAAGATACAATGACTATGCACAATTTTAAAAAACCCACTGATTCAACATATTAAGGTTTTAAGCCAACAAACACACCCACACAAAGGCAGGGAGAAAGAAAGATCTCGGTTATCAAGAAAAAAGCAGAGGGATTCCCAGTTTGATGTCTGAACTCTTTATAGGAAGCATATGAATCAATCTTAAAACTATTCTAACCATAGCCTATTAATTTAGCATTAGCTATACAGACCGGCAATGTTATTTCAAGATTTTTCTCAGAAATTGTCAGAAATTGAATCTGGTGCCCTCAAACTACAAGCCATGTGTCCTATCAATTGCATTGAGCTTCATGAGCTATTCTTTGTGATTGAAATATTGAATCTGTGTTATTTTAAATTGCTCAATTCCAATGGAGCTTGACAGAAATACAGATAATTAAATTAAAAGAACTTCAGGTCCACTATATGCAGAATTTTTGAGGATTTGATAATTATAATGCTCATTTGTTAGCAATGTTTGCAGAATCTGTGTATCAAATTTGAGGGTTTTGTAGCTTTTGCCCATTGGGAAGAAAAAGAATACACATGATGTTCACTGCTTTAATGATAAATACATAATTTTCTCTTATGATTTTGGATCTCAGTCAACAAAGTGGGCTTGCAGCTGGGAGTCATAAAGAAGTCACAAATGAGAAACGGTGTAAAAAGAAAGCAAATGTCGTTCAGCAGCCAAATCCTTTGGATCAAACATGTATCCACCCTGAATCATATAATATTGCAATGAGGTAAGCGGTGAAAAAATGAATGTGCAGTTAGCTCTTTTAGTTTTCAGTCTGGGAAGTAATATTTCTTCCAGAATACAAAAAAACTCTTAGAAGCAGAGCTCTGAATATAATAATGCTGTTCTTAGACAATCGTAACGATGGTTAAATGAGTTCTAGATACAGCAGGCTCGTTCTCAACTCTATGTGAGATGTGTGTATGTATGTGTGTGTGTGTGTGTGTGTGTGTGTGTGTAGATATATGCAATTATACTTGTAATTATAATTATATGTATAGACTGCATTACTAGCTGTCCAGGGTCACATGTGACCTGTGGGCCATGAGTTATACATGCATACATAAATACATACATACACACATACACACAGAGAGATACATACATACATATATACATATACAGTGATACCTTGTCTTACAAACTTAATTGGTTCCGGGACGAGGTTCTTAAGGTGAAAAGTTTGTAAGACGAAACAATGTTTCCCATAGGAATCAATGGAAAAGTGATTAATGCGTGCAAGCCCAAAATTCACCCCTTTTGCCAGCCGAAGCATTTTTGCGCTGCTGGGATTCCCCTGAGGCTCCCCTCCATGGGAAACCCCGCCTCCGGACTTCCATTGCCAGTGAAGCACCTGTTTTTGCGCTGCTGGGATTGCCCTGCAGCATCACAAAAACATGGAAGTCCGGAGGTGGGGTTTCCCATAGAGGGGAGTCTCAAGGGAATCTCAGCAGCACAAAAATGGGTGCTTCGCTGGCAACGGAAGTCTGCAGGCGGGGCATCCCAGAGGCGGCGGTGGGTTTGTAAGGTGAAAATAGTTTGTAAGAAGAGGCAAAAAAATCTTAAACCCCAGGTTTGTATCTCGAAAAGTTTGTATGACGAGGCGTTTGTAAGACAAGGTATCACTGTATGTATATACATTCATATGTGATGCTCCAGTTGTTTTAGTATTATACCCAAGTTCCTCTTACAAGTTGTACAGTATTACTTTGCTCTCTTTACCCATAGTAATTCTATATCTGTTTGCAGATCTTTGTATTTTGTTATTGTCTCCAGTTCTTTTTCTTCTATTTTGTTGTCTCCAGGTACTGCCATGCACAGTATCCACATTTCTTTGTCTTTCTTACCAACATTTGTTAAGCCGGTGATGTAATATGGCAGGTCCTTATCTGTTTGAATTCTAAAGTACCAGAGGCCTTCGTTTTTTATTATTTTCTCTATTTTATTTATTTATTTATTTATTTATTTTGTCCAATGCATAATACACATTGAAGAGAATAGATATGTAATAATATAAATAAAGAAAAGAATAGAAGAAAAGATATAAAAGTATAGGTGAACATATTTGAAAGGAAGAAAAGATAAATGAGATAAGGAGAGACAATTGGACAGGGGGCGGAAGGCATACTGGTGCACTTACGCACGCTCCTTACTGACCTCTAAGGAACCTGGAGAGGTCAATCGTGGATAGTCTAAGGAAAAAATGTTGGGGGTTAGGGGTTGACACTACTGAGTCAGGTAATGAGTTCCACGCTTCGACAACTCGGTTGCTGAAGTCATATTTTTTACACTCAAGTTTGGAGCGGTTAATATTAAGTTTGAATCTGTTGGGTGCTCTTGTGTTGTTGCATTTGAAGCTGAAGTAGTCATTTATGGTCCCCACAGTTCTTGCTTGCAGCAAATTATATTTCTTGCAGATTTTCCAGTGCACCATTGTTGCTACTTTGTCATGCCATTGCTTGTAGTAAGACTGGGTGATCTTCTTGCAGCAGCTCACCAAGTGGTCCAATGTTTCTTCAGTTTCTTTACATAGCCAACTCTTATTGTTTGTTGCTGTCTTCCCAGTTCTTTGTATGCGTTTGTTCCTAAGACATGGTCTTATGCAGTCAGAATTAGCCCCTTGGTCTCTTTCTTCAATTTTTCTGCTCTTAGCCATTGCCAGGTCCTGTTATTATCTGCTTTCCCTACTATTTGTTTAATGCATTGGCCATATAAAGCTTTGTCTTCCCATACCTCCATTCTTTTTTTTTTTATTTGGTTTTTCTTGAAGGCCAGTTTGGTCTCTCCAGTACAAAGTAAACCCTCCTGATTTACTTGCTGATGTCATTATTATTTGCATCCACTTAGCAAGACACTTTTTTGTCTTCTGATAGCTGAATCACTCTCAGTTTGGAAGCAAAATTGATTTTTCCAAAATTAAGATGAATAAATCAGTTGAGATATAACTATCTCTGAATAAAATCTTTACTTAAACATCAAAAAGCGCTTGATAAGAATAAATAACTTTATTCTTTATGCTGACTGCAGAAGGATACAACCTGAAGAGTAAAAGTGGAACAATTGGCTTGTATGGATTACGAGTCTACGGAGAGGGGCGGCATACAAATCTAATAAATTAAATAAATAAATAAATAAATTAGTCCCTTGTGCAGGGCCATAATCCTCAGCATGTTTACACAGAAGTAAAGATATTTGAGTGAAGTGGGAATTTTCGACTGATATCAATTTCCCCTTAATGATTTTAGAAATAGAAATAGAAATATTTTCATCAGGATTACAGCAGGGAATTTAGGGTTAAATTCCCTTTCCTATACTTATTCTGATGCTACTCATCCTCAATTAATATTAGATGCAAATACTCACTTAATGCCAGATGTCATCTTGCCTTCTAAGCAGGCATGTTTAGAATTACATAACATGTGTCCTTCAGGGATCAGTTGTTGCAACTTTTTCCATACACACTGTCATAGATATGTCACGTTAACTCTGCCAGAAAGGGTGGGAGGGGAGACTTTAACAGTTTTTTGTATGCAGCATAATCCTCAAAGCATCTCCTTGTCAACACCCACTATGTTTCTGACATGCCTCAAGTAAGCAGGAGCCAGAGAAATAACCAAATAGAACTTATGGCATCTGGAAAACAATTTGTGCTTAGATACTAGATTACGTTCCGTCCTCCTCAAATTCTAGTTAAATTCAGTTTATAAAGATTCATTCTAACATAATATTGGATGTAACAATTAATTATCCTTAACTGGCTACTGTGGATGATCCCTTTATCCTTTGACTTCAATGTAAACGTAATACAATTTTGAGTTAAACTGAAACCTCGTGGAATTAATTTTAAATTTTGTTTAATATTTTTTAAATATTAAATTAATATTTTTTTAAAAAAAAGAACATCTTCCACAACACTTTCAAAACAGTGGCTTTAATCAGGATAAGTTTAGTGCTCATGAAGACAAGCTAATCAGTAAATAATGATATTATGACACCAGATTGCAACATCTGGTTTATCAGTTCTATTTCCTGAGGACATGGTATACATTTGGATGTATGTATTATTGAATTTTGGATAACAGCTTTAAAGACCATTACTATTTCTTTCCTTCCCCTCCCAATCTTTTCCCATATCTGTGTGGAGAGCCTCAGATTGTAAAAAGCTACCCCAAAGAATAGTGCCAAAACCATATTTTCCATTTTGTATTCTAGAATAATCTGCATAGTTTTGTGTCCTACTGTGAATATTCTAGGATCATTGTGATAATATGTTCTTTGCTCGCTTTATGCAGAGATGGTATTCACTTACTTTCAGGCGGGGGTTCCTGCTTGACTCTTCTACCAGTGCAGTTACATACAGAGCTACAGGTGACCGGTACGCGCATATTGGAGCGAGATTTGGCTTTTGCACATATGCAGGAAGCAAATCTTGTAAGAGGATGTGTGGGTATGTGAGATTTCGGCGCATGCACAGAAGAAAAAAAAATCACCCAAAATTGCCAAAATCTCATGCGCCCGCACATCTTCTCACAAGATTTTGCTTCCTATGCATGTGCAGAAGCCAAATCTCACTCCAACGTGTGTGCGCAACCGCTGGTCGCTACCAGAATGCCATCCCCTCCCATCCAGGTAGGAACCCAATACTGCTTACCTACCGTACCAGTTCGCAAATGTGCATAACATTTTTTCAACTTAAAATAATATTGTTAAAATAAGGGAATCCTTTTCTATTTCGTGACAGATTAGTGATAGTAATATTTATTTGGTATCAGTACTTTTAAATAAGATATAACCTATTGTAGGAATCATAGACACAGAGACATGATTTTCTAAGCAAAGCAATTCCGAGCTAGGAAGACCTTATCTCTGGGTATGAAACCTCAGTGTTCAGAGATCTGTTCTCTCTGGGTATATTCAAATATCTATTCTTTCTAGGTATGATATTTAGAGAGAGATCTCTCTCTCTGTGGGTATGTTCAGAGATCTGTCTTGCTTGGGTCTTGGATTTATTTTTATAGCAATTTTCTTTGTGCACACAAGTATAAAAGATTAACTTTACTATTTTAGTTACAATGGTAAATGGTTAATATATAACACATAGAATACAGACAAATCATGTCAAGGTATGTTTTCTAACTAAACAAAAGAGTGTCTAATTAACTTCTTTACCCTAGATCAGGGGTAGGCAAAGTTGGCTCTTCTATGACATGTGGACTTCAACTCCCAGAATTCCTGAGCTAGCATGATTGGCTTAGGAAGTCTGGGAGTTGAAGTCCACAAGTCATAGAAGAGCCAACTTTGCCTACTCATGCCTTAGACAAACAGAGAAGTGTTTAATTAATTTTTACCCTAAATGTACACAAGCTAAGTAAACAATCTTTACATTAAGCTGAGTAAATAATTTTTATATTAAGCAGGACGGACTCAATATTAACCAAAGACAGACATTCCACATTCTTTGGCAAAAATTCATAATCAACCTACAACCTATCCTAGCACCTTATGGTAATAGGCAACATCCAGTCAATTACAAAAGCAAGCCATCTATTTCCATTTGTCTACCTTGCCTCCTACAAGAGCTAAAAGGCTAGGTACATTTAGAAGCAGATGTAGCTCATCCTTGGACAGAAAAGCACTTTTACCTATATCAGATTTGTTCTTCTTTCACTGCAATCCAAAAACTAGATTCCAAGGCTCCTAAGGAGACACTCTAGTACTCAAGAAATACCTTTCTGCGAAGCTGACGTACATGAATAGAATAGAATTCTTTATTGGCCAAGTCTGATTGGACACACAAGGATTTTGTCTTTGGTGCATATGCTCTCAGTGCACATAAAATAAAAGATAAAATAAAATAAAAGATACATTTGTCAAGAATCATGAGACACAACGCTTAATGATTGTCATAGGGTTCAAATAAGCAATCAGGAAACAATCAATATTAATATAAATCGTAAGGATACAAGCAACAAGTTACCGATACACAATGATAAGTGGGAGGAGAGGGGTGATAGCAACGACGACAAAAACTAATTGTAATGCAGCCTTAGTGAATAGTTTGACAGTGGTGAGGGAACCATCTGTCCAGCAGAGTGGTGGTGTTCAGAAAAAAACTGTTCCCGTGTCTAATTTTCCTGGTGTGCAGCGCTCCACAGCGACACCTTGAGGGCAGGAGTTGAAACAATTTATGTCTAGGATGCAAGGGGGTCAGTAAATATTTCCATGGCCTTCTTTTTGACTTATGCAGTACACAGGTCCTCATTGGAAGGCAGGATGGCAGCAATTGTTTTCTGGACGGTTCTGATTATCCTCTGAAAGAGGACAAATAGGAAGGTTTGCATTCCATATCTTATCTTTAGGGCAAGCAAAATGCACTCATATAATATGGGATACAAATGAAGAAATTTCAGTTTTTTAAAAATTGTAGCTAGTAAGTTATTCCTTGTAATAGATTGGTTTTACCTTTTGCATAGCTTTAGACATAGGTGTTTAAATCAAGGAAATTTCAAAAATATGCCTTATACTAACTAGCCTCTTAACAGTCAATATTTATGTAGATATTTGGAGCTGTAATAGCTCTGTTCCATGGAGCTCTGTGGTGGCTAGTCTACAAGAGCAAGTAGCCTATTTGCTATATCAAACATGGTCACTTGTTGGCAGGTCTTTAACCTATACTATTCAAACGTCTGGAAATCGCAATTTTTATTCATCCCAATTGGTATTCAAGCTTATTCATGATCTTTAAAAATGGTAACATGAACAAGGCATTTCCTTTTATTATTGAAACTTCAGCAAATTCACTAAAATGAGGGTAGCACCATGAATTATGAAAATAAATACTAACATACAAATTACAATGACTGTCCAAAATATGATGAATGCTGACATTTGCATGGGACTATAGACACTCTCAAATAAAGTTTTCAAAATTGGAGTCCTTTAACAACTTACTTAAAATAAACACTAGCTATTTTATATGTCTAGTGTTACGTAACTAAGAATTAACTTCTGTATCTACCTATTGAAAAGTTAGCTCTGTTTGATTCAGTAGGGCTTACGTCTACATAATAGCAAGTAGAACTGTAGCCTAATCTAAAACCTCCAACATGCATCAGTGAATTTTTCAGTATACTTAATTATGAATGTCAGCCAAATTGGGAAGGTGAGAGAGAATCCCAGGTATTTTCTCCATTATTGCATTTTCATGTGAGATCATCCATATTAATAAAATTAGAATATTTATCGAGTGTTTATTAAAAAGATTTTGCTATTTAACTTCTAACACTGATCTTTTAATTTGTATTTCAGCATTTAACACATGCCTTCATAAACTTTGAATATTTATTTGTATAGTATGTTTTAATTTTGTGCATGTGTGTATTTTGTATCAAATAGTTTGAAAATAAATTACTAAATGTAATTTATTATTAGCAATCATCTACAAATAAAAATGTCTTGTAAAAAGGGGGATAGTTATTTATTATCATTCCTGTCATTTGCTTTTAAAATACTGCAAGCTGGAAATTCTCCATTAGTGTTCTTCTGTCAGCTTCAGTATACCTGTTGTTCCACCCAACAAAAAATAAATTAAGACAGAGAGAAATAGTTGCTTATAGCATTGTTCTTCCTTCCACTTAGTGTAGCATAGCATAGCATAATGATACTATGCTGTTATTCCATTTTCTGTGACCTTGGTATAACTGTGGATGTTTTTCTATACCCAAAAGGATTTGCTTTGTTCTTAGCAATGACAGTTAAAAATAGAGGAGGTCAATATGCATTACCGCTGAGATGGAGTTTTGTCTTTAATATTGATTTCTCTTCCAAGTGCCCTCCAAGCCTGTTTATTTGGGAGAAAATGAATGGAAGGAAGGAAGGAAGGAAGGAAGGAAGGAAGGAAGGAAGGAAGGAGGGAGGGAGGGAGGGAGGGAGGGAGGGAGGGAGGGAGGAAGGAAGGAAGGAAGGAAGGAGGAAGGAAGGGCTTTCACTAAGAACCCAGTTGATATGGAAATATCATATCCTATATCTCTAAATCAGTTGTAGCTCTAAAAGTATACAACAGAGTGGAATTGTTTCTTTCATTATAAATGTATAATGTCTGAGCTTGTCTGTTGCATTTTTCCACAGACTTTCTTTCTCCTTCCTAGATGGGCAAATTGGTTAGAAACAACCAAGGCACTTTCCCCCAACATTTTAATTTACTACAATAAATTAGAATTTTGCCATGAAAAGATATCAACACTTAACAAGGAAAGAGCTCTTAAATCAAATATATTTTGCCATTAACGTAATAAAGGTAACAGTTTACCATTTCATGTCTGAAGCTAGGGGACAGTGCTCATCTCCATTTTTAGCGTTGTCCAAACACCTTTTTGTGGTCATGTGGCCAGCATGACTATACGCCAAGGCAGACAGAATGCTGTTGCAGTATCTTCCCACTGAAGTGGTACCTGTTTATCTGTTTGCATTTGCATGCCTTAAGACTGCTAAGTGGGCAAGAGCTGGGACAAATAATGGAAGCTCACCCCATTCTGCAGTGTTTGAATCTTGAACCTGAGCTATTAACTTCTAACTGAAGTTAGGGGACATGATCGAAACATTTAAATATGTTAAAGGGTTAAATAAGGTCCAGGAGGGAAGTGTTTTTAATAGGAAAGTGAACACAAGAACAAGGGGACACAATCTGAAGTTTGTTGGGGGAAAGATCAAAAGCAACATGAGAAAATATTATTTTATTGAAAGAGTAGTAGATCCTTGGAACAAACCTCCAGCAGACGTGGTTGATAAATCCACAGTAACTGAATTTAAACATGCCTGGGATAAACATATATCCATCCTAAGATAAAATACAGAAAATAGTACAAGGGCAGACTAGATGGATCATGAGGTCTTTTTCTGCCATCAGTCTTCTATGTTTCTATGTTTCTAACTGAAAAACTCAAAAACTCAAAAATTATTATTATTAATTGTTATTATTATTAAATACCTTACATTTTTTCATCAAAATAGAAATAGCCTCATTGACTTAGTTCTTAAAACAACTTATTAAAATATGTCACTCGCTAAGATATTTACACCTTCCATATTAATTAATATTTTAATGTTTTAGTTGAGTAGCCTGGCTGTTAAAGAGATTAAATTTGTTAACTCTAATCCATATAGTACTGAGGCTCAGAGTACAGTTAGTCCTTGATAGTAACTACTCTTGGGAGTTTCAATTTTGTCATTAAATGTAGTGGCCAGTAAATGAAACTGGGAATATGCTTAAAATTTTCAGCTTTCCTTGGCTTTACAAACCTGCAAATGTCACAAATGCAGGCTATCTGCTTTTTGTTGTTGTTTTTAAGGCGCTCTACAATTTACCTCAGCTAATTTAATAAAGAAAAGCTGATTCATTTTGGAATTTATATGAACAAAAGCATGTATTAAACTTTGGAGATTGTGATGCAGAGAAATCGTTTACTGCACTTTCCTTCAAAGTCAGTGACATCCAGCTAATTCTCATTTCTTTGTAAATGACCTAGCTACTATTCAGAAGGCCAGAAATAAATTTCAGAGTGATTTTGAAAGGTTAGAGATACAGGCTGAAAATAGAAAAAAGTAGTGGATAATTGTGTTTTTCATTTTAGAAAAAAAAGAGAAAGAAATCAAATGCCTTGAGGAATGATAACTGGAAGAGATAACAGCAGTCTTCAATGAATGAAGAGGTGTCATGTTGTGTACAATGTGTACCAGACTTAGTTTTTGTTCTTATTGTTGCTATTCCTGCTGCTGTCCCAAAGTACAGGATACAGATTAATGGATTTCAGTTAAAGGAAGGCAGATTTGAATCAATTTTAGATCAGTTTCCAATAGTATCAGTCTTTTAGCAATGGAATCACCTACCCGCAGAGATGCGGAACTCCTTTCACTGGATGTGATCAGGCTGAAGTAGACAAGCCATCTTGCAGGCTTGTTGTTGTTGTTGTTGTTGTTAGTTGTGAAGTCGTGTTCGCCCCATCACAACCCCAGGGACAGCGTTCCTCCAGGCCTTCCTTCTCTCTAACGTTCTGGAGCACAGGTCCCCAAACTTGGCCATTTAAAGAATTGTGGACTTCAACTCCCAGAATTCCTCAGCCTGCTTAGCTGGCTGGAGAATTCTGGGAGTTGATGTCCACAAGTCTTAAAGTTGCCAAGTTTGAAGACCTCTGGAGGAACGTTGTCCCTGGGGTACAGAGTTCCAGGCCAAGTGCAAACAGCCACAGCCACTGCTATAGGCATTTGTTCCTGGTGCCAAGAAACTATTCACAAGGTCATAATGTGATTTTGAGAGGGGAACAGTTGCTTATCATTCTTTGTGTGCTGAAATCCACACACAAAGGTGTCCCCTAAACCTTCCCCAAATAATTCATTTTGCATTGGGAAAGTTGCTTAACATTGCCAGAGACAAATGATAGGGAATACACCAGAGTTGGATCCATAAAAGTAAAAATATAAGGGTAATATGTAACAAGGAGATGGGCAGCCTAGAAATGTAATGATACAAAATAAGAGCAGGGGAAGCCACCTATTATTCCTTTCTCCCTGAAAGTGAAACCTTTAGCAATAGGGAGCACTGCACACAAAAGCAACTAGACACAAGAACAGTTCTTTCTTGAAAGCCATCACTCTGCTAAACAAATAATTCCCTCACCACTGTCAAATTAAGACTGCATTACTATTACTATTAGTCTTCTCATCATTCATATGACTATACTTATGACTATATGACTATAATTTGTTGCTTGTATCCTTATGATTTATATTAATATTGATTGTTTCCTGGGTGCTTATTTTTACCCTATGACAGTGATGGCGAACCTTTTTTCCCTCGGGTGTCAAAAGAGTGTGGGCGTGCGCTATTGCACATGCGCGAGTGCCCACACCCATAATTCAATGCCTGGGGAGGGCAAAAACAACTTCCCTCACCTGCCAGAGGCCCTCTGGAGGCTGGAAATGGCCTGTTTCCCAACTTCTAGTGGGCCCAGTAGGCTCGTGTTTTGCCCTTCCCAGGCTCCAAAGGTTTCCCTAGAGCAGGGGCAGGGTAAAAATGCCCCCCATCCCCCGGAGGCTCTCTGGAAGCCAAAAAGCCCTTCCAGAGCCTCTGTGCGAGCCAAAAATCAGCTGTCCGGCACACACATGCACATTGGAGCTGAGTTAGGGTAACAGCTCATGTGCCAACATATAATGGCTCTGCATACCACCTGTGGCACCCGTGCCAGAGGTTCGCCATCACTTCCCTATGACAATCATTAAGTGTTTTATCTCATGATTCTTGACAAGTGTATCTTTTCTTTTATGTATACTGAGAGGATACGCACCAAAGACAAATTCCTTGTGTGTCTAATCTACAAATTCCTTGTGTGTTTAAACTTGGTCAATAAAGAATTCTATTCTATTGTATTCTATTCTAAATATGTGGAGTGGACTCCTTGGATACAGAGCCACCTGGACTCTTAACATTCCCCTCAGCAAGGTAGAAGCAATTCAGTAGTAGCAGCTTTAGCCCTCTTCTACATCCTTTGCACTTATCCTCTGCAGTGTAGGGCAGTGGCAGTTTAACATGGTCTTATTAATGGGAGAAGACTATTGCCTAATTTTACAACTGAGGAGGACTAAAGATTCTGGGTATGCCTTGGAATGAAATCCATTGAGTCTATATGATTTATTGGTCCATCCCACCCAAGCTGGCAGAGGAGGCATCTGCGGACCCCGTGGGCGGGATATTCCAGCTGGGGGGGGGGACCAGGAGAAGAGCCTTCTCTGCCATTGCAAGAGCCATCTAGAACATCATCTCCCCTGGCGCCCCAAGGTGAGCTCAGCTCCCACCCATAGTTGCCTCTAAGCTGAGCAGTGAGCAATCGCTCACTTAAAAATCATCATCAACTCAGAGTTTTCCAAACCTGCCCAGAAGCCGAGAGGGAAAGAGTGAGAGGGAAGGAGAGAGAGCGGAAGAGAGGAAGAGAGAGAAACAGATAGAAAAAAGAGAGGAAGGAAAAGCGAAAGAAAAAGAATGGGAGTAAGGAAGAGAGAAAGAAAATCAAAATCTAGTTTGAAACTAGCTCAACTATTTAAGTGGCATTTTGATATTGATAGAGTTGCCCTATTATGAGCTCACTGTTATAGACACACAGTACAGTATTTTATTTTGAAATTCTCTGAGGCAAAACAGAGTGGGTTTTTGTTTGTTTGTTTGTTTGTTTGTTTGTTTATTTATTTATTTATTTATTATTTCTGTGCCGCCCAGTCCCGAAGGGATTGCCGCTCAGACACTATACTTTTCCGCCCACCTCCCCCCCAAAAAATTAGAGGGAACACTGCTCCCACCTCCTGAGACTTTAAAGACCTGGATCTGTCCTTTGTCTTGGGACAACAAAGGAGGGGCTTCATGTTGAGGGTGGTGGCTTGATCAACAACAGATTCCACCCTGCTCCCCTCTCATCATATTCCCTCCCGCTTTTTAGGTAGGTTGATCTTATAGTATTGTATTTATAGTATATTTGTATGTACATATGCATCAAAAGTTATTCCAGCTAAAACTGGTTATTATCTAAAGAATGAGATGCAGATGGAGAGAGAAAAAATATTATTTCTGCTGTCTATTTGTGCTGGCCATTTAAGCTTTTCTGTGGTCTAATGATTCAAAATTAATAATATTTTGTACTCTCCTCCTGCTTCTATTTTATGCATAAGGTTTTTAACACTTGTTGGAGAAAGTCACTGCGATATAGGAAAATCAAACATGCAGCAGAAAGTGAATTTAATAATTAAAAGAGAAGGGATGGGTGGAATTACAAAACAATTGAATACAACGGAACAAACACTGCAAATAATAATTGATGGGCTGACTCAGCCAGACAGCTTTGACATTCGAAAAGGTAAGAGGTTTGAACTTATTGGGTTTTTGCCTTTGATATGTCAGTTTTTGTTTATTGTTTTAGTGACATTTTAGTTGGACAGTTAATGTACATTTTCTTTAAGCTGTCTGGAAACAGAAAAGTATTGGACTGCTTTGTGAGGTAAGTGACAGAATTTAGTTTTATCTTTAAGAAATTTTATTCCTATTCTAAATCAAGATACTTCAAAACCATAGAAGTACGGTCCTGGTTACGTTTGTGATTCCTGACTATCTGTGTTTGTCTACTGTTCCACCTGCCTTTGAAAATCTTTTCTATTATTTGTGCCTGAGTAGTGTGGAAAAAAATGAATCTAGCATTATGTTTTGTGGGGATCTTGAAGCAGTAGTAGATGAAGTAGATGAACCAGAGAATATATTTTAGGCTTAGATGTTTGCTGCCAACCATGTTTATTTGTTTATTTTTAAATTTTTTATTATTTTTCAAAAAAACAAAACATCACAAACAAACATAAAAAACCAACCAGAGCACAATAACATAAAGAGGAGCTACAATCACTCTGCTCAAAATAGAATTCTTCATAATACAAAAAGAAAAAAATATTGTTAATTAGATCAATTCAGAGGAATAAAAAATGTCTATTACATTTCTCTATTTGAAAACATTTTAGATTGATAAATTCAAATATTTTTATAATTCATTAAGCAAAATATTGTTAATTAGATCAATTCAGAGGAATAAAAAATGTCTATTACATTTCTCTATTTGAAAACATTTTAGATTGATAAATTCAAATATTTTTATAATTCATTAAGCATTTTTTTAATTCAACCAAGTATAAATCCTTTCCCAAATTTTATAAAATTCTGATTCTTCTTGATTGTTCAACCGCCTCGTCATCATGTCCAGCTCTGTACATTCTATAATTTTCCTGATTACTTCCTCTTCTTTAGGGACATCTATTTCTTTCCATCTTTGTGCAAAAACAATCCTTGCAGCTACTAGAATATGGGTTATTAAATAGTAAGTTTCTTTTTTGTATTTACAATTTGTAATAAGAAAGTAACTTCAAAATTTGTAGTAAGAAAAATTCTGAGGTTTTCTTAATTTCCTGTAGGGTGATTTCTCTTATCCAACTTTCTACTTTATTCCAATAAAGTTTGGCTTTTTGGCAAGTCCACCATTGATGATAATAAGAACCAATTTCTTTTTTATATTTCCAATAATTAGGCGGTGTATTTGGAAACATTTTTGAGAGTCTATTAGGGGGTAGATGCCATCTATACAACATTTTAATCTGATTTTCTTTAAAGGGGTTTCCGGGTGGCGGCGGCACTGCAACGGGAGGTAGGGGACAGAGCTCTGTCCCCAAACCTCCTTTTTTTCCCTGGAGGTCGCGATTTTGCGGTCCGATCCGAGAACAGGGGGTCTTCCAGATCCCGAGGGTCAGAACTGACCTGAAGGGAAGGGATCACCCCGCAGCTCCAGGAAAGAAGAACAGGGCTCCAGTCCTGGCTGGCACCCGGCCATAGCAGCGCGACCAAGAAGAAGAAAGGGAAAACATTTTTAAAAGAAATCAATCGGAGAAAACAGATCAACAGAGGGGAAGACAAGGTAAAAGAACAAAGAAAATAAGAAAAAGTTTAGATTCCACAAGATCAGTTGTTAAAGAAATTGTAATTGAAATAAGGCGAAATAAGAGAAGTTGTCAGACCTGATAGTCCATACGAGTGGAAAATCACTAACCGGAACTTGCTTTTTTTTTGCGATCACACTGCAAGAACAAAGGAACTGTTTAAATTGCTTCATTTAAATGGTTCAAATTGCTTCATATTTTTTGGTAATCCTATCCCCGGAAAGAACAGAGAATATTTCTTTATACAAGATTTAGGGGAGTAGGATTTGAATTTTGATAAATTAAACTAAAGAAAATCTGGATTGGCTGTTGTTGGTTTTTTTGGACATACGTTGTTGAAGTTACTTTGGCCTTAAAGAGACAGTGTGAAGAAAGTTTGCTAGAATATACAATATTTATTGGAATCCTATAGCTTTCCTGTCCAACATACAGTTGATGCAGCATACAATGTTGATTTTTATAAATATTTATATTATTTTTAAAGTATATTCAATGGCTAAAATTCTCTGGAAAGTTTACAATAAAACACAGTGACTCTGAGTAAAAACATGATGCAATCGACTACAAATACAAAATACAAATGCCATATAAAGTAGACAGCAGCACACTAATCATTGAGAAACTAAAACAATATGAATTAAAAGCCATTTTAAAAGCTTGGGTAAGTAGAAAAGGTCTTCATATGTCATCAAAATGATCCTCATGCCCGTGCCAGTTGAGCTTCTCTAGGGAAATATGTTTAATATACTATAAGTTAGGGAGGGAATTTCATAAATGGGATGGCACAGAAAAAGTTGTCCTTGTAAAGGGCCACTCACTTACTTTAGTGAAAGGACTTTTAATTATCATTAGATAAACTTGAAATCCCAATAGCTACACATCGAAAAGGTATTACAGTGGAACCCCGACATAAGAGCTGCTCTACTTAAGAGCAACTTGAGATAAGAGCTGGGAGGGGAGAGATATTTTTGTTCTACTTACAAGCCCAAATTCGAGATACAAGCGCCAAGGAGCTGTCTCCTGAAGCCAAACGCTAACTTCCGCGTTCGGCTTCAGGAGACAGCTGCGAAGCGGCGCGCGTGTTTTAAAAGGTTGCAGCCGGCCTGGGGGGCTCGGGGGGGTGCTTGCAGCTTTCTTTCTTGCTCTTTTTCTTTCTCTCTTTTACCTTCCCTTCCTCTATTTCTTCTTTTCTTTCTCCTTCCCACCTTCTTCCCTCCCTCCCTCCCTCCCTTCACTCATTCCTCTCTTACTCTCCCCTTTCATAAGTTTCCTTGCTTCCTTCCTCTGTTCCTGTCCCTTCCCTCTTTCCTTCCTTCCTTCCCACCCTCCGTCCATTCATTCACCCATTCCTCTCTTGATCGCTTAAAGCCGGTCCCTGGTGCAAAAAGGGTTGGGGACCTCTGTCCTACAGGATTGGGTGGCAGAGAAGTTGAACATATGTAAATTTAAAAGTTTAAGAAAGTTTACAAGTTAAGTGAAAGAAACTTCATTATTCATTTATATGTACATGTACATTTCTTCATTAAAAACATGTCTTTCTGCATAATTTAGACTAACTTTGTGAGTTTTTTGAGGGCTGGAACCAATTAAAATTATTTACATTAATTCCTATGGGGAAAAGTCGTTCGAGATAAGAGCTGCTCGACTTAAGAGCCCAGGTCTGGAACGAATTAAACTCGTATCTCGAGGTACCACTGTACTTTCGGTAACTTGGTCCTAAGCTGTTTAAGGCTTTAATAGTCAAAACTTTAGCAATAGCACTTAGAGGTTTAGTGGTTTGCTAGACTCTCTGAACAATTTACAAATGTCAGTATATTGTTCCCAACAGTCAGAATCAAACTCCTGGCTACGGGCAGAGTTATTCTGCATTCTAACCACTGTGCCACTATGGCTCCTTTAAATTGCATCTGGAGACAGACTGACAGCCAACCTAGAACAAGCATAATCTGTTAATCAGCCTGTCCCAGAGAGCAACATTGATGCTCTACTGTGAATTCGTTGAAGTTTCCATATTGTTTTCAAAGATGACCTCCTGTACTATGCATTACAATTATCCAATAGATAATAGTTAAATCCATTCATTTGCAACTCATATTACAACTTATTACCCCTATGTTTATTTTCTTCTTTTTCTGCAACAATTGGGGACTTATGGTATTATTTTAACAATTTTACATTTAAAGAAATGACATTTAAATATATATATTTCTAAAATACTTCATCTAAAACATTAACTTATCATATATATTTTCTTTCTAAATATGGATCTTAAAACATCATTACACTATCATTTAACTACTGAAATGTTTAGTTAAGTGTGGAAGCCAGTGGTTCTCAGACATTCTTTCAGGTCAGTTCATACCCATGTTTGTCAAACATCCCTAGTGAAGTGTTGACTGCTTTTAAAAGACTCAAAGGGTCTATTAAAAGGGTTTCAGGATCAGATTAACATTGACAATAGGATGCAATGCACTGGACCATATCTTTAATTAAATTGCACTGAAATTAGGAGCAGCTGTATTCTCGGAACAGATTTTTTGCAGTATTGCTCTCAACTGCAACATAGATTATGGCAGTAACAGTTGCCATAGGAAGTCATGCAAGTAGATTATATCAGACCGTGGAGCTTCAGAGGAACTCAACAATTAAAATAAAAACAATTCTGGAATTGTATAGGCACTGGCTAACTAAATGTATTTAAAGAAACAACGGTGATAGAAAACAAAACATACACCCTTTCGGCATGGGGGAAGTCACAAGAGGAGTAAAGCTCATATTTCAATGCCCTGTTTTTCTAGCACATCAGCAAGGGGTATGGAAGTTTTTCTTTCATTTTTTAGAACCCATTGCTATGCCATTCAACTGTTGTTTGAAACCCGCAAACATCAATCTGTAGGTTATAAAACTGACTTGTTTAAACAATCTATATTTCATATTAACTGTAGTTCAAATGACATTGTTAATGAATCGTGGAAGCAAAAGTTTTTGAACTCACAGCAGAGAAGCCAGTGGATATATATCATAGTTTCACTCTAGTTTGTATTTGTCATGCTAATTTATGAGCCAGTCCACCAACCCTGGTGACTTCTAAATGTATCACATTACAACACACACACACACACACACATTTAGCCAGCCTAATATAACAATTGACAGTGTTGGTTTGGAGATGGTGAGAATTATAGTCTAATATATCTAGAGGATGCAGGGTAGGGAATTAGTCTAATTGTGCAATTGTAACTATTTTATCTCTTCTCCACAATCATCAATGCACACAAAACGCCTTGGAAAAATCTGTAAAAGTCTTTAATGCCTTCTAAAAGGGCTGGGAAAGCGTTATGTCTAGCCTATGTGTGTTTTATTTATTACATTTGTATGATTCCCATCCCCTTTACAAGGTGAAATTAATCCCAATAAAATTTCAGATCTTTATTAACAGGTAATATGGTTCAATTGACCATGGTTTACATGATTTAAACATGATTTACAACTCTATGCTGTGATTTGTGATGCAGATTAAAAAACAACAGTTCATATTTGAAAAGATGGTTAGATGACATTATTTTTGACCTGCCAGCACCAATGAAAAATAATAATAGAAGTAATTGATGGTAACAATGTAGGGCTATAAAGCAGAATTACTTGTACTTCGTTTAAAATCCCTCAAGTTCATTTAATGGCTGAATCAGGGAAAGCAGCGAGTAGGGTGATTAAGGAAGGCTTTTTCGGCTGTCGCAACTTGTGACCATAGTGGGTAAACTCCTATTTCTCATAAAAATACACTTGGTCACTGTGCTGGCACAATGCCAATCCAATGTACCATTTATATTCTCATAGTCTTAGTGCTATCTAGCATGAAATAAAATTGTCCCTCAGAATCTACCCAACTATTGTACATTAGGAATTAAGGGTTATGTTTCATTGGACAAAGCATTTTAAACCATCAGTTTAATTTTTTAGACCCACAATTTCCATTATAGATTTGTTTGGATTCCCACAAATGAAAAGCACCATGAACTGATGGTTTAAAATGCTTTATCCAAGGAATCATAACCCTTAATTTCTAATGTACAAAGCTGGGTAGATTCTGAGGTCAACTGTAGATTGCCTAAACTAGAATTTGGAATGTTCTCTTTCCAAAGTTTTATTTTAAAATAATCCATGTTTTTATTTTTTTGTTTCTTCTTTCATACAGATTTTGATAAACCTGATTTCAAAAAAAGCATCGTTTGTCCTGAAGATTTAAGAGTTGGAACTATTCTCACAGGAAGAGTTGAAAATGCCACTCTCTTTGGAGTTTTTGTTGACGTTGGAGTTGGTAAAGCAGGATTAATTCCAATTCGTAGCATAACAGAAGACAAACTTTCAAAAGCAAAGAAAAGAAGAAGTCTCGGTCTTGGTCCAGGAGAAAAAGTTGAAGTCAGAGTACGTGAAATTGATCTTCCACGATCCAGAATAAGTTTAGAGTTGATTCGTGTATTGTGAACAATTTGTAGACATTTTTCATAATAAGGGCTATAATCTTGACATTGATGAGAATATAGTTTAAAAAGGAGGAATATTCATTCTACAGCTAACAGGGCATGTTGGCTATTGACAAAAAAAGCAAAAAAAAACAACAACCCACCTAGTTATATGATAGGTGTAGATAGTAATAATTTAGGGTGCAGAGGCTATCAATTTAGCTATAGCTGTTTGTAGTGGTTTTTTACAACGGTTGTGAAAGTAGTTTATTTCTTAACCTTTAGCTTTTGACTTCCATGAAACTTACTAAAAGATAGAATATTTTCTTTCTTTAAGTTTTTTATTAAAATACATTGGACATGGTGTAATGTTTACATTTTAAACATTTCATCAAGTTTTACCTTACAACAAATACAGTTCTTTTTTTATGTACAATCTATCACTATTCAAACAATAAATTCTTTCATCTGTGAGGATTACATCAATATTCCATTCCTATTTGTCACAGAATACTAGCATAAACATCTCTACACTTTCAACTTATCAAGAATCCTTTATCCCAATATTCCTCTTCATCTCTTGCCTACAAAGGTTGTGAGAGCTCCAACACTTGAGATTGGACTGCCATATGTCTGAAATGGTGTGGGGGAAAAAGATCGTCCAATGGACAAATTGGAAGTTTGGAAAATGCACTTCCAGTTTTCTTGTTGTACTGTTTTTTGTACTCCGGAGGATTCAGGGAAGCTTCAGTACAAAGAAAAGCCCAATGGGAAAACCGGAAGTTCGGAAAACGCACTTCCGGTTTGCTGATTGTACTGTCTAGTGATCCAGGACGTGGAGCCTAATTCTTTTCCACCCAAGGTCTTTTTTTATAGTTTTGTGCTGACACTCTCAACATGGTTCCAATTTAAAGGCGTTTGTTTCCGGTTCCTTTTCCATGCTCCACTGGACATCCCCTTGGTTCTTACTCTCCTTTTCCCATGATAAGTAATTTCTCAGCTCTTTATCTGGCACAGTCCACTAAATCAAAACATTTTAAATTTACACATATTTAAATATATTTTGAATCTCTCAGTCAGTTAAGCCTCACTCACTTTTCTCCACCTTTCCACCCGAGTTCTCACGCTGTCACTTTCCACGCTGTTAGCTCCACGGCAAGTATCTTTCCAGATCTCTTTATATATTCGCCACTTGCTTTCAAGTTGATTTAACAGAGCTCTCTCCCTCTGGCTGGCTCGTACTGATAGTCCAAAATCTCCCTCAGTTCTCTGCATTAGCTTTCTTTAATCACTCTTTGCCTTCCCATTGAGTAGATATTTCTGCTATGACTGACCAAGATAGCTGGTTCTTTTCCACTTAAGTTGAACGGGTCCTATGGGGCAGTTGCAGATTGTCTCATGAACTTCACAAATTCCCCTTTCCATTGATTGGTCCTTCCAGATCTGATCACACTTTCAAAAGGTCCTTCAACAGGAAAAAAAGGAAACAGAGCCCTGTTCCTCATCCTCCTGTTTTAGCTCTGTTACCACCGGAAATCTGATCTGAAACTCTCTATGGTAAAATAGTGCCTAGGCTGTGTGAAACATTCTCTGCATATAAGAATGTCAGGGGGAGAAATTCCTTGCTCTTTCTGTAGCCACTTAATTTTCTATGAGGAAGGATTTTGTCTGCATGAAGCCATTTTATTCCATTATCATAATGTGAAATAATGCAGGCCTGACCCAGTTTTTTTTAATAAAATTGTTTACATCTCAAGGGTAACTTGAGCAATTAACTTCAGCTCTTACTTACTGTGTAAAATTTTATTAGCTTCCATGTAACTATTGGCTGTTTTTGTTATACAGAGAAACTGTCCTTTCCTTTGCAGTCTTATCTCAGTAGTAGTTCTATGGATCCATTCCTTAAAATGTCTCTTTAAAAAGTTTTAATTTATGCTTATTTTACTTTTTTGCTAGCCGATCCTTTTTAAAAAGAGAATGGTAATAATGGAAAGCAAATTTGTTTAGATCCCAAATTACAGGGAATGTTATATTATCTCAGCCTAGAAAAGATTAGATTAACAGTATTGGAAGGAACCTTATAGGTTACCTAGTCCAACATCCCACCCCACCCGCCCCTACACCATTTCTGACACATGGCAGCCCAATCTCTTCTTAGAGGTTTCAATGTCAACACAATTTCCGAAGGCAGACTGCTCCAATGGAATGATTGTCCTCCAATGGGATTGTTAACAGCAAGTACAGTTTTTTGTTTTTTATTTATATATTGAGTTACACAAAACATTGTAATTTTGATAAACAGCATTTTCATTTAGAAAAAAATGACCAATGTTTCCTTGAAAAACATGTTTATTAAAAAATGCACCTGCCTGAAAGGTGTTTTTTGTCTTAATTATTATTGGAAATCAGCACATAAATATTTTTCTACAAACATTTTTAGAACTAGTTTTGTTAGATACTATCATATTTTTCATAGCATATGACACCCTGGAGTTTTGAATAATTAAAAAACAGTTGGACCCCTAAGTACCTATTTTATTTTTCATTGTCTGTATGTGTAATCATATTTTCAACTAACATTTTTGTTTTGTCCTTATTAATTTTTAATCCAGCCACCTCTCCATATTCTCCAATTTGTTGGAATAATTCTGTTCCGGACTTTAAAGGATCTTCCAATATAAATACTAAGTCATCAGCAAATGCTTGTAATTTGTTTTTCTCCTTTTTAATTTTTATTGATGGATGGATGGATTGATTGATTGATTGATTGATTGGATTTATATGCCGCCCCTCTCTGAAGACTCGGGGTGGCTTACAACATATAAAAAACAACAGAATGCAATAGCTAAATCCAATTAATTAAACTAACAAATAATCTAAAATCCCCAGTCATACACATCCAGGCCACAACCATACAGCATTTCCTTATTTTCCTATATATTTATTGTTAAAACGTCTAATGTCAACACAAAGAACAATGGTGATAATGGGCATCCTTGTCTTGTTCCTTTCATAATATCAACTTTCTCAATCATTCCTCCATTTATTATTCTTTTTGCTGTTTGTTTACTATGTTTTGTTTTTATGATCTGTTGATGTAATTTGGTCATCTTAATATTTAGTCCCATTTTTTCCTTGTGTTTCTTGGCTTTAATTTCAATTGCCTTTTCAGCTATGCGAATAATGTCATCAGCACAGTGCAGGTGATTGATGTTTCTTTCTCCAATTTTAAAACCACACTCATTTTCTTCCAATCCAGCTACCCTCAATATGTATTCATTACTTGATTGCTAACCATATAGTGAGACATAATTTTATGTGGGCTTACAAAATATGATTTACGTAAATTGTGGGTCAGTGTTATTCAGGGGCCAGTCCTAATTTTATTTGAGAATTGGTTACTATCTTTCATTCAACCATAATGATTTAATTGTTTTTTGCTCTTTCTAAATGCAGAAACCCATGAAACCCATCTACTGTGACTTAGCGTTATACTGTATTTCAGATCTTGCTAACTAAGACTAAGCATTTCTTCCATATGCAACCAGATAATCTACCTTATCACATGAGATAGCAAAGTTATCAACCAACCATTCATTATTACAAACTTATTAAATCCTTTACCACATAGCACATGTACCTACTGTATCTATAATAAAAGTAAGGTGGAATAAATTTAATTTCAGTAATACACATCTGATTTTAAAAAGCTGTTTCTCAAAGAAGTGAACTTATAAATGAATTGGATTGGCTGGCAAAACTATCTGGTCCACAGGAAAAAGGTCATAATTTTTTTTTCCATACCATTTTTAGAATAGAATAGAATAGAATTCTTTATTGGCTAAGAATGATTGGACACATAAGGAATTTGTCATTAGTGCATATGCTCTCCATAAAAGAAAAGATACATTTATAAAAAATCAGGAGGTACAACAGTAAATCATAGGGTACAAATAAGCAATCAGGAAACAATATTAATATAAATTGTAAGGATACAAGTAACAAGTTACAGTCATAAGTGGGATGAGTTGGGTGATAGGAGGGATGAGAAGACTAATAGCAATAGTAATGCAGCCTTAGTGAATATTTGACAGTGGTGAGGGAATTATTTATTTAACAGAGTGATGGCATTCAGGAAAAAACTGTTCTTGTGTCTAGTTGTCTTGGTGTACAGTGCTCTATAGCATTGTTTTGAGGGTTGGAATTGAAACAATTTATGTCCAAGATGTGAGGGGTCAGTAAATATTTTCACAGCCCTCTTTTTGACTCATACAGTATACATACATACATATATATTGAGGGATCAGACATAAAGACTTAGTTTGAGGTCATCATAGTAAAATTGTGTGAAAAATTTACAAACGGTATTTAAGATGAATAAAATAATGGTTTTGCTAGCCCTTTCCTTTCACAACTAATGGAAAAGCTGCAACTGAGAATATTATTTGCTTTAAAAAAAGATACCCAAACTCTTTGTAATTTGAAAAAATTGCATAAGACATGACAAAAATGTTTCGGAGGCTTTACTTAGATGTTTATCTTAAGATACTTTTTTTTCAAAACGACGTATGTTTTCAGTCTAATATCTGAACTTAACTTTTTCCGTTGTACATTTTACAAAATGTACAATGTACATGATACAAAAGTTTTCCTGAGGAAAAGTTCTGAAATGATTTGCGAACTCAGGCTACTATGCAAAATAATCAAAGACTATGCCCCAAACCAAAAGGATTCTGGAAAACAATATATAAATGGTTACTGGAGATAACAGACATAGAAATTCCTGTTATTAGGAATTAGGTGGAAAAAATACCTCTAAAGAATACAATATCTAATGACGCATATAACAACGGCTGCAAGGGTATCATATGCACAGTTTTGGAAGAGCCAAAAGAGCCTTTGGTAAAGGTTTTCATTGTTGATCTTCTAAATTGTTTTTTTATATTCTTGGTTTTGACTTTTTTTTATTTTTGTAAATGGCAATATCATAATATTTGAATTGGCAATATTTGAAATCAACCAATCAATAACATTTAAAAATAATGATTTGGCCAGTTCTTAGCCAATCTGATGTACAGCTTATCAAATGTGCTGGACTAGGATTTTTATCATAGGTAGGTGGGTAGGAAGAATAGAATTCCTATCTATTCCAGGCTAGAATAGAATAGAATAGAATAGAATAACTTTATTGTCACTTTAAATGTACACTAATCGACATAGATTAAAGTGATTTGGGGTTTTTTGCATACAGGTCTCAAAGGATCACCATCTCCAATATATACTACATAAATATGACAAAATAAATAAATAAGTACAAAATTATGCATATACCCCCATATATATACTCCGAGTCTTCGGAGAGGGGCGGCATATACAAATCTAATAAATAAATAAATAAATATTATATCACAGAGAAACAACACAAGTCTAGTTTGGTTGCATATAGGTACATGGCGCGAAAAACAAATCTTGTTTACCAAACAGTTTACCAAACAGATGGCAAAGTTTACCAAACAGATGGCAAAGGGAACAAAGCTGTTATAGAATCTGGTAGCCCTGCTAGAAATACTTAATAGCCTTAATAACCTTAATAGCTACTATAAACAGCTCTACAGGAAGCTACTTCCAAAAATGAAAGCAGTATAGTTGAGTAAGTTTACTCCTGCGTATAGACCTTGCTTGCAGGCCTCCTGTGGATACCAAGAATATATTTTATAGGCATGGGTTACCTAGCCCAGCAGGAAGAAAGTGTTCTCTGTGGCAACATACTTTCTTTGGAATAATCTCTTCCTCACAGGTGTAATAATATGCCTTCTTCAAGTCAGCAGAAAACTAATATAATTTGTACTCCCCTAATGGCTGAATCCTTCTCTGCCTTAGTGGTGAAGTTCTTACACTTTTGATGTGGGACACCATAATATCAGTAATTGATAGATTCCCACTGTTGCATTCCTCCCAGCAACATCATTTTTCAGGGTGAAAAACAAGAGTCAAATGATGTTTTTCACAGGGCAGGCTTGGCTGACTGTGGGCAAAGGTTCCAGCTACTTTTAAATTGCCTGAAAGACACATTATTGGTGTGGAGAACACAGGAATTTCTATACAGCTATTTCTGACCACAGCTCTAACACTCTTCTGAAAGGATTGGGCTATTTATTCAAAACCTTGGCCAATCCTCTCCTGTAAAACTGCTGGAGACATATATAAAAGAACCTATGCAATGCCAAAGCTCTTTCTGAACTGCCAGTCAGCCATTTTACCAGCACACAAAATGCCCATAAAAGACAGTTTCCTGTGATTGAGGGAGGTTGCTTAGATGTGGCCTACAGAGCTGCTCTGTAAACAGTGAGGGACTGACTCTGCTAATGAAAATAGAGCTCAGGCCGCCCCAAGCTGGCAGTGGGTTGCAGGAGGCCATACTAGAAGAAAATGGAGCTTATGAGGGCTATGTGAAGCCTCCTGAGCTAAGTTTTGCGGGGGGGGGGGGGGAGGTGGTGTTGTGGTGGGAGCAGAGGGAAAACAATGTTTGGAACAATAATTGGAACAGCTAAATAAGATTTTAACCTGCTACCACAGAGAGATGAGGAGATACCGAAGGTAACAATTCTTTTCTTTATCTCTTCCTTCCAGCTTTTAAATGTTTTTATACACTTTTAATTAATATAAGAGTAAATGATTTCTATTTTTTGATATCATATTATTTATTTCATTCAGGGTGAATAGAGTTTTGGTGATGGACGACCCCATTCAAAAGTTTCTTGAAGCAGCAAGGAATAGAGAGTGGGATGATGCAAAATATGTCAGCTATGTCCAAATATACAAGTCAGTTTGGAATTAGCCATTTTTTCTGGAGTTTTTGGTAAAATTTGTGAGATTTCTTTCTTTCTTAGAACATTAGGTCAGCTTAAACTTAAAATAGTGGGAAATGGTCAATTTCTCACCAACAAGGATTAGAAATAAGTCTCTAGAGCAGTGTTTCCCAACCTTGCGCTGGCTGGGGAATTCTGGGAGTTGAAGTCCAGATATCTTCAAGTTGCCAAAGTTGAGAAACACTGCTCTAGAGCACATCAGATTTGAAGACGAAAGGTGTTTTGAGGGTGCTCACATGGAACCTGTCCTTTATGCATCCTTTCCTGGTACCTCACAACTGCCCTCCATAGCTACGGTTTTTCTTTAAGAAAAAATGTAGTTGGCTCAAGGAGTTGCAAACAAATGTTTTATGTGCTCTGAAATAACATTTTTTTCCTTTTGGTCCAGAATATTGCTGCCCAACCCTGGTAAGGAGGAAAGGGTCTTACCTAACGGAGGAGCTTATTGTTATATTCTGGAGAAGCACTGCATTTCTCTAAACCTGAATTCATGGTTTCAGGTTTTCAATAGGTTCCCCCGTTACCTGCATATTCACGTGTCTCCATAGAAAACACAGCCATTGAAAGATCCGCAAAGGCAAAGCTGCAGAATTAGAAACAGAAGATGAAAACAAGGGAATGAAGGAGGGAGGGGGGGGAGGGAGGGAGGGAGGGAGGGAAGGAAGGAAGGACTGACTCTTTATTGGGTGGGGTGTTAATTTTTTTTAAATTTTCTCTTAGCATACATTCAAACAACGCAGTGTACCATCTAATTTTCAATTAAAAAATGCAGTATTAGTAACTAATATCAATAATCAAAAAAGTTTTTTTTCTAATTTTGTCATCCAGTTACATTCATTTTCTTTTAATTAAATTCCCTCCTTAATGTTCCTTCAAAAAGTACAACACCAATTATATTTCTAACTTATTACCCATTATGCCAAAGTGCTTCCTTCTTTCTTTATACATTTTTCTATAAGCCAAGAAAACCTTTTATGGCCAATCAGATGTTAACAAAATAAAATTAAAAAGAAAACATAAACATATATGAATTTCAGACTTCTTCCCCCCCCCCTCCAAATAGTATGTTCCCATTATGTTTTTCCTTTAAAATAAGGTATGTGCAGTGTGCATAGGGATTTGTTCATAGGGGTTTTTTTTTATAGTCAGGCCCTCCAACAGTCCAAGGGACAGTGAACTGGCCCCCTGTGTAAAAAGTTTGGAGACCCCTGCATTAGGGTATCTGAAATCATTAGTCCTCCCCAGCACTGTCTGGTAAAGGAAGTGCATTTTCCTGCTCCCTGTTTAGTTTAGATGCCTATGGCTTGTAGGGATGGGAAAACTGAGATGAAAGGACATCCAACGATAAGAGGGAACAGGACTCCTGCTTTGGATAGTGCCACCCAGCTTCTATCATGTCTAGGTGCTGGGCCAAAGGGTCTTTTATTGGAACATGATTTCACCCCGCCTGTCTAGGACACATGTTGTGGCTATATGGGACAATGCATTTAACGCTGTTGTTATTACTGTGCTTCTTTCATTCCTTGAATGAGATCATCAGCTGGATGAAGACAAGCTGGCTGGAGCTAAGTTCAGACAATGGGGGTGGGAGGGAAGGTGGGAAAGAAGAGAGGGAGAATAATGACTATTTTTATGGCCAGTATCATTTTCACTAAACAGCCTCTTATCCACGACTCAGCTCCAACGATTCTACATTCTCAAGATCCTTCTGGATTTGTCTTTGATTCTGCTACCTAATCAGCAACAGCTGCTAAAAGCATTTTCTGATATTTTTGTGGCCAAACTGCAGCCTATCCTGGCAAGATGCAGGAGTAGTCACATTGAGGTCTGTCTTTACGATTTCCAGGACTGTTTAGCAGAAAAAGGCCTTCCCTGGAAAGAAAACCACTGAAAGTGAAGAAGCATCACTTTGGCTGCAGTTAATTGGAACTTTCCTTCACAGACTTTGATTGGGACTGGCTGTGTGGTGCTATTCTATAGGACTTGTTGATGGTGAACCTACGGCACGCTTGCCAGAGGTGGCATGCAGAACCCTCTCTGCTGGCACAGGCCCGTCGCCCCAGGTCAGATCTCTGTGGCGTTTCTTTCATGAGTTTCTGCACAAACAATGACACAGAAGCTCATGAAAGAAAAAGATCTTACCTCTTATCACACTGCCAGTGTTGGGATGCTCTGCCTCCCACCTGCCAGCTGGTCTTCAGGTCTCTGCAGCGCATACATGCTCTAAACTTGACTGCAGGAAATACAACTTTAGTAACTGTTCTGCCGGGCTCTCTGGTAGGAGTCTCCTGAAAATTCAAGGGTACAAATTTCAGACACACACCCGTTTGAAAATTCAAAATAATATTCTTTATCACAAAATTCAAAATAAACTAAGCACTCTTTTTGTATTGCAAAGAGCACTCGTCCCAAAACAACTGGGTAGTCTGTACAATTTCCCTTAAGCAGTCATTAAGTACTTAGCTAGCAGCTGTGAAGAAACTTCACACCCCTTCTTCCACCAAAGTGAGACACACACACACACGTTGCTCTGCTTTGGTTTCAAAGGCGTGAAAAATCAACAAAGTCCAGAAAGCAGCAACACATGATTCCTGAAGAACTGCGATCAGATAATCTTCCACAACCACCAAACCCACACGCTGCTATTTATAGCAGCAGCCCTAATTACTGGAGCCCCACCCAAACACAGGTGGCCTCTCTTATCTCCTGTAATATGTCCTTTCTTGGTCTCTTCTACGCATAATTCTGCGCTTGCGTGGGTCCAAGACGTTTTCATCCGAATCAATGGAAGATAATGGAGATTGACTGCCGGGGCTGTGTGCCAAGCCCCCCTCTTCCAAGTCACTCCCACCTTCTTCATCCGAGGAAACTAAACTCTGAACTGACTCTGTCGGCAATAACACAAGCCTATGACATATTGAAGTTTCCCCTGCATCCACCTCCACGTTCCCTGGGGCCAACCACAACAGTAACCGAGTAGTTGATGTCTGGAACTCACTATCTGACTCTGTAGTATCATCACCTAACCCCCAAAACTTTACCCTTAGACTATCCAGTTTTGACCTCTCCCGATTCCTAAGAGTTCAGTAAGGGACATGTGCATAAGTGCACCAGCGCGCCTTCCATCCCCGTCCCAATGTTTCTTTCTTTTTTTAACTAGTATCATGTGTATAAACTGTTCTGTCTGGGTTCCCCCAGACCTCAACACCAACTGGAAAAAACAGCCAGACACTCTGGTAAAAGCCAAAAGTATTTTATAACTGGAAAAAATAAGCACAGAGGAAAACCTGTTCTTTCCAACAGACAGGATATAATATGGTACAGCAGGGTCCTGATGTCCAGACAATAGAGCAAGCTTCTTGCTGGCACCCCCCCCCCCCCCCAAGGTTTCAATAGTCAAAAGGCACAAACCAGGATTCCAAGACACCAAAGTTCACAGTCAGGTCCCACGACTCTCAAAGATAAAACTCCACAAGCCAGGAAGGGTGGGTCTGCCTTTTAGCCTTTCCCAAGAGCACCACACCCAAACCCAGCTGCTGCCACTTTAATGCTGAAAGTATTTAGCCAATTGACTCCGTCTCTGATTAGCTCTCCGTTGTCGCAGATCAATTATGGCTTGTGCACTTTCCTCTAAGGAATCCAGGCTGCTTGCTGAGGAGAGCTCCCCCTGGTGGGACTCTGGCTGTCCTCCCTCTTCTTCAGCCTGGGATTCCTCCTCGTCTGTCTGCACCTCCTGTTCCTCAGCCTCTCCCTCTGAGCTGGAAACCGACAGAAGGTCAGCCGTTCCCGGAGGGGCCTCAGACGGAACCACAACAATAAACAATGTTACATCTTTGTATACCTCCAATACATACTTGACAAAACAAATAAAATAAATAAATAAGTGTGTGTGTGTGTTTGTGTGCACACGCAGCCCTTTCTGTTTGGTCATATGCATTTGCACAATTTGCGCACTCAGTGCCTAAAAAGGTTCACCATCACTGCTATACGATAACAGAAAATAAACATTTGGATCTGAGCAACCTTCAGTTCTCTGAAAAAACCAAAAAAGTAGAAAGAGACTTGGTCAATCAAACCAAAATGCTTCCTACTTCTGTATTATGTTTTCAACAATGTCTGTCAATTTTTTTAGGAAGTTCAAAGTCGGGATGCAAACACATTACTTTTTCCTAGTGGTTACTCTCTTGCACATAACAATTTAGACATATAATGCTGCTGAACAAAAAATTCCAATCAGAATACTATTTCACATTTACTCTTTGAATAAAGCAACACTCACAGGAGGATGATCTCAATTGGTTTAAGTTATTCACCTTCTATGGAAGGTCAAGAATGAATAAGCACTGAATTAATAGGATGAAAATCTGTCAGCTCCAGACCAAGAATGACATAGAACAATCCAGTAAATTTCAATTCTTTATTTGCTCACATCATATAGACAGAATTTTGCCAGAGTAAACTTAATTACTCTCACCACAATGGATGCATCCTGGGAACTTCTAGGCAATATGGCATATGCATAGTAAAGAGAAAGAGTAAGAATAGTTCAGTCCAATCCAGAGAAGAATTTGGAGACAAAAAAAGGTATTTCCTTTGAAAGACATTATTTATTTATATATTATTGAGATTTATAGATCGCCCAACTCCTTACGGACTCTGATTCCTTACGGACTTAGGAGACCAATTTGTACAATTTGTCCCAAACTTTGTCACAGTTCACCCAAGTTGCCAGGATTTCATTCAAACTTTCCCTTGTCAAAAAGGTCAAGAGCAATGTGCCAATCAAAGAACAGATGTCACACTTTCAGAAAATCATTTTGATTCCTTTGTCCTGTTACCGATTGCATAGCAAGCACCTTGTTTTCTTCCTGCCCTAAAGGTTTGGAATCAGACTTTCTATTCTTCTCAAAGTCAATTTTCCTTTTAGATACGGTAGTTTTCAGGTTCCTGTCATCGCAGCCTAATTATTACGACTTTTACTATGTTTTTCTCAAGCTCTGAGGATTCAAGGGTAATTGTGCTAGCAGTTTTTTCAACAAAACAGATGCCCTTGGGAAATGCAAGCTTGGCTCATATTGTTTCGTTCCAATTGAGACAAAGGCAAGGGCACATTCTCAATTCCATACTGTATAAGCAAGACTGAAGTGGTGTCCTTCTTCATGGATAGCAATGACACATTATCGCACCTGAACCCAACACGCTAGCTGTGATACACACTGATATTTCTGATGACATCTCTCTCCTGCTCCTTGCCAACTAGCATTTGCCAAATGATGTGAACACCTTACACTCTGTGTGGGGCAACAGACACAAGCAGAATCTGAATCAGCCTGGCTCCCCAGGATTTGCCAGTTAAAGATTTGAAATCTCTTAATCTAAATTTAACCTAGAGCCATTGTTAAGATATTCATGAACTGGGAGAGCCAGTGATAACAAGGTCGGCCAATGAATAGGCATAAATACATAAATAAAATATATTTACAATACCATTAGTAGATTAATGAGAGCTAAATAAATCAGCCAATGAGAGCTAAATACTTCTGAGTCTGTGCAGAGAACCGAAATTGAAAGCTTAATCTTAAGGCTGGGTGTGGCTCCAGTCCCCTCTCTACATTCTCTGCCCACTCTGTACTCTTTGTGCTTGTCTGCTCTGCTGAAATGAAACTAACTCCTGCTTGTGTTTACTTGAAGAAATAATCTGCTAATGGTATTGTAAATATATTTTTATGTATTTATTTATGTATTTTTGTATGTATGTATGTAATTATTTATTTAGTCAAGTACATATTGGTAGTATAAAAAGATATAAGAATGTTATATAACAATGTTTATATACATGATACTAGTAAGAGAGAAACATTAGGACAGGGGACAGAAAGCACTCTGGTGCACTTATGCAGGCCCCTTACTGATAGTCAAAGGGTAAAGTTTTGGGGGTTAAGTGACAATACTACAGAGTCAGGTAGTGAGTTCCATGCAGTAAATACTCGGTTACTAAAGTCGTATTTCCTGCAGTCGAATTTGGAGCAGTTTACTTTAAGTTTGTATCTATTGAGTGCTCGTGTATTGTTGTGGTTGAAACTGAAGTAGTCGTTGACAGGAAGGACATTGTAGCAGAAAGGATTTGCCTTCCTTCTGGCTTGGAAAACATTTTTCACAGAGAGTAACAATGAAAGAGCCTGCAAGGTACGAGCTGGAAAGATTGTTAGCACATAGTTAGGGCTGGGAAAAAAGCTTCGAAAAAAGCTACATTCAGAGTATAAGAGCCACACAAATTTTCAACCTCGTTTAGGGAGGAAAAAGGTGCATCTTATACTCCGAAATATACAGTATATTTACAAAGATTAATATGTGGGAAGTGGACTACAGGAGCCCCACCAACCTCTCTCTAGGATTAAGGGTTACATTAAATAGAGGTGGTATCCAGGAATTTTGCATTAAGTTTAAAACTAAGATGAGGTACCTGTACACATTCCAATCTGAAAACAGTAATGTAAGAAAATTATATACTCAGAGCTTTGTTTGGACTTTTCTCTGGCAGAAGAGATCATCAGTCACAGGCATCCTATAACTGAAGTTCTTTGAGTTTTCTAGTACATCCACTGGCTAGGGCAATAATAATTTACATTATTAGAATTCTATGCATGCAAATCAGTTTTGTTTTCCTCTTCCTTTCTCTTTTTCTTTTCCTTTTGTGTGATGTCTTTTTAAAAAAAATAAGATACAATTACCTTTTTAACATTTTGGCTTAGGAGGACTGAAAAAGTTACTACAAATGTTTTAAGCAAATGAAGGAGCAAGGCAAACAAAGAAGCAAGCCAACAGATGGAGGAGCCATTTTCTTTTATGTCCTGCTTGTAAGATTTCATCCTGGAGGCATCTGGTTATGGTTAACAAATACATGAACTAGCTGAAGGTCTAGATGGATGCTTTGATCCAGCAGCACTCCTTATCTTCTTGGTTCTGATCAGATCTCCAAATTTAAAGAACCGAATGAAGCCCAGGGAATTCCGATACAAATTAAAATAGTTTATGTTAGAGACAAGGAATCTGGTCTATCCCCATACTATATTTCGTATATCTTTGTTTCATTACAGGCAAGTCAAATGAAAGGAATAATGTGGCAAAAATTATGAAACAAAATCCTTCAACTGGAGATGGCACTGGAGTTCCTATTAGCAGTAAAAGGACAATCTATTCAAATTAATCTCAGCATCGGGGATACTCCCATATTGTTTTCTTTACAACACTGCAGAAGGTATTTGCCTTCCCTCTGACTTCCCACCCAACCTGGAATGTCCTGGTTGTCTCCCATCCAAACCTGTGTAGCCTTTTAATATCAGTCAGGTTAACTAGGAACTCTATAGCTGAGCAATCCCACAAGGGCAGTTCTACTTCATCCAGTACAGCCCAGATCCAGCCTGTTCTGCATGCAACTCCCCATTCTCTGTTGCAGTAGAACTATGGGGAGACTTCATTCTCTTTGTCCTACATGCTTATCTGAATCAGAAGTAGAAATACTATTTTAGACAATGTTGTTGAGACAACTCTAGCTTCTGAAGTTCTGGATGAGATGGATTCTTTGGATTCTTTTCAGTTGAGTTCACATTAAATCAAATTTATTATGGAGAAAAGCAAGATTTTACACTTAGGAATTGAAAAATAAAGATGTAAATACAGATTATGCAAAATATGGCTCAAAACAGCCTCAATGGTGCAGTGGTTAGAGTGTAATATTACAAGTTACTTCTGTTGATCACCAGCTACCAGAAGTTTGGCAGATCGAATCTCAAGGCTCAAGTTTGACTCAGCCTTCCATCCTTCCAAGGTCGGTAAAATGAGGACCCAGATTGTTGGGGGCAATAGGCTGACTCTCTGTAAACCGCTTAGAGGGGGATGTAAAGCACTGTGAAGCGGTGTATAAGTCTAAATGCTATTGCTATTGCTAAAAACACTGCCCCAGTGGATGATCACTTATATATGAGCCAGCAGTGTGCAGCATCTTAGAAGCCATAGAATCAAAATCACATAAAGTATTAATACCGCTTTATAAAGCTTTAGTAAGGCTACACCTGGAATATGGCATCCAGTTTTGGTCACCACACTACAAAAAAGATGTTGAGGCTGTGGAAAAAGTGCAAAGATGAACAACTAAGAATATTAAGGGCCTGGAAACTAAAACATGAAGAGCATGGCTCATGTAGGAATTAGGTATGGCTATTCTAGAGAAAAGAAGGTCTTAGGTGGATATGTTATCAGCATTCCCATATTTGACGGGTTACCACAAAAAGGAGCGGGTCATCTTATTTTCCACAGCCACAGAGGGCAGGACAAGAAAAAATGAATGAAAACTAGTCGAGAGAAGCAAACTGGAATTAAGGAGAAACATCCTAATAGTGAGGACAATTAACCAGAGGAACCTCTTACCTTTCCCTATTTTCCTCCCAAAAACTAAGGTGCATCTTATACTCTGAAAAATATGGTAACCAGATGCCTTTAAATCATGTTTCTGACATCAATTTCTTCAAGGAAAAATAATTGTAAAGTCTTCAATGTGAAAATCAGGATTTCACTAACAGCTTCCATGCAGAGCATTGCTCAGGAGCAATGGAAATGCCATCAATGGATTGTTCCAGTTTATATCCCTGACTCTATATTGCTTTGCGTAAGTATTTGCCCCCATGAGCTTCACAATTGTGACTTTCCCAAAGATCCTCCCTGCACGGGACTGATTGAGACTCTGTAGGCAGATGCTCTTGCCAGATTCCAATAAAGATGGCACCATGGGGAAAACCTAAGTCAATTATTGATGGGCAGCAATCCATTAATCAGAGAATCTCAAAATTAATCCCATATTCCCTCATTGTATTAGCTTGCCTTCCTCCTTAGGTGTTACTGAGGAAATTCACAATTTGAGAAGAAATTCCCTCTGGCCTAATTATGTCCTTTTGAGGGTATTACATTAAGAAGAGGCAATGTATTGAAGGTGGCTTGCTGTTGGTTTCTGGAGAAGTAGGACAGGCACTTTGCTATCAAAGAATGATTCATAATACTGGTCAACACAAAAAAAAATCATCAGCAAAGTAATATGTCTGTTTTATGGAGTTTGATGTCCTGATTCCAAAAATATGCTTAGTTTTGCTCTATCACATAAAGTTTCTGATATAGAAGCATTTTTGTTATTAAGTTATTTCTACATGGTTGGCGATTGTTTATTGACTCATCCCAGAGAAGTTTGAAAGCAGTGTTGCTTCACAATGGAAATGATGTTGCTCCATGGAAACTATACCTGCTACAGAAAAATTATATACATTTTTGAAATCAGAACAAAAAAATGATTCAGAAAAGTACAAGGTCAACTGTGATGATCTTGTGTAATCATAAAACTCAGTGCTATTTCTATTAGTCTTGGCTGAATAAGGCTGGGTGAACTTTAGACTCTTTTGCAAAGTTAGAAGCATGTAATGAATTGGAGAAAATGTCAAATTTTGGAGATTTATTATTAAAAGAAGATTTTATCTTCTTTTTCTTCTTGTCTTTGAGGCCTCGTAGAAGCCTGTGAGTAAGAACTCAGAAAAAGTATATCAACTCTATTTTAGGAAACTAACTCAAAAGTCTTAATGGTGTGTTTGCCTCGAATGGTACCAGTACAGAGGACTATGACTTTTAAGTCCTATGATATAACTAATTTGTCAAGCATTTCCTTGGTATGCAAATAACATAGCCACAGAGCTGCACACATCAAGTACTTATGATAACTGAACTGTTTGGAGGGAGAAAAAAATGCCATCAAAAAAGCAAAGCAATAAATGGGTTGACATGGCATGCTAAGTCATTGCAGCTGGTTAACATGAATAAATGGGCATCCTTCAGATATGCTGTAACTAAAATTCCCATGACTGATAGCCATGCTATTTGGGGAACATGGAATTTATAGCAGGAGATGATGTGCCCTTAATTGATTTCATTGTTGGCCTGATCATGTAGGTTCGTATGTGAGAACTGTTCAAACAATGCATAGAGGAATTATAGTGGAAGTGATGTGCCAGTGCCTGGAGGCTGTTGGGGTCTGGATGGGTGTCAACAAGCTCAAACTCAATCCAGACAAGACGGAGTGGCTGTGGGTTTTACCTCCCAAGGACAATTCCATCTGTCCGTCCATTACCCTGGGAGGGGGAGAATTATTGACCCCCTCAGAGAGGATTCGCAACTTGGCCGTCCTCCTCATTCCACAGCTAACATTGGAACACCATCTCTCGGCTGTGGTGAGGAAGGTGTTTGCCCAGGTTCGCCTGGTGCACCAGTTGCTGCCCTATTTGGACAGGGGGTCATTGCTCACAGTCGCTCATGCCCTTATCACCTCGAGGTTCGATTACTGCAACGCTCTCTACATGGGGCTACCTTTGAAAAGTGTTTGGAAACTTCAGATCGTGCAGAATGCGGCTGCGAAAGCTATTGTGGGGCTTCCTAGATTCGCCCATGTTTCTACAACACTCCATGGCCTGCACTGGCTGCCGATCAGTTTTTGGTTACAATTCAAAGTGTTGGTAATGACATTTAAAGCCCTACATGGCACTGGACCAGAATATCTCCGGAACCGCCTTCTACTGCACGAATCCCAGCGGCCGATAAGGTCCCACAGAGTTGGCCTTCTCCGGGTCCCGTCTACTAAATAATGTCGTTTGGTGGGCCCCAGGGGAAGAGCCTTCTCTGTGGTGGCCCCGGCCCTCTGGAATCAACTTCCCCCGGAGATTAGAACGGCCGCACCCTCCTTGTCTTTCGCAAGTGACTTAAGACACACCTATACTGCCAGGCATGGGGGAACTAAGTCATCTCCCCCAGGCTTATTATATTTCATGTTTGATGTGTATGTGCTGTATGGTTTTTAATTGTTGAGGTTTTTATATATTTTATTATTAGATTTGTTCCATTGTTATACTGTTTTTATTACTGTTGTGAGCCGCCCCGAGTCTTCGGAGAGGGGCAGCATCCAAATCTAATAAATTGAATTGAATTGAATTGAATTTAAACAGAATATTAGGCAACTGCAGAGCTAACATGGGAGGCAATTTCATATATCTAGTGGCAAAGAGGGGAAACAAAGAAACAATAGATGGAAACACAACGGGTGGGGGGGGGAAGCTTCAACAATTAGAATAAATATATATAATTAATCCAAAAAGACAAGCCTGGAAAGAATTGAATAATGTTGAACCACAACTTGATTAATTGACATAAAAAACTCCAAAAGTACATATTGTAAAATTTGCCAAACAAAACCATTTTGAGAATGCAAATGAATGAGGGAAATTTTGGGCGTACCAGCAAAAAAGAAAGGAAACAAGTTTCTATATGTAAAATTGGAAATCATATAAAAATCTATAATGTTTTTCAAGAAATGTTAGGTCTAAATATTTGAAAAACATGTTTGAAAAAAATGTATTGAATATTTAGCATTTAAAAAAATTAGTGAATAGGACAGATAAACACAAAGTAAACCAATAGCATTAAAATAATTGAATAAACTGTTAAAAAAAAAATTGGAAAGCCAAGAGGCCCAAGTAGGCTGACAGTACAATTTACCAAGGGTTAGAAGAAGAACTGGTGGAATCATTGACAAAAGCAATTGATGAAATTAAAAAACAATACAAAAAACAAAGTAGTACCACAAATATGGGAAGGAGCATCATCTTGATTCAACCAGAAGGGAATGGTCCAGAGAAACTTCAGTCATTTAAATCACTTTCTTTATTGAAAGTTTTGTATAAAATTTTCCTGACAGTATTAGCTGCACTGTTTGCAGAAATAATACATGTACTGTAGATCAAAGAAGTGACATTCAGAACAGGAGAATGAACTACAGAATTATAATACCATAGACAGCATTGGAATATATTAATAAGGAAAAAAAGCAGTGCTAATCTTGTGAAATGTGATTGATTTTGATAACATGGAGTGGCTATTTTTTTTACTAGCAATATAAAATAAAATAAAACCTAGAGGTTAATATAAAACCTGGGTAGAAAAGCATGTATCACCAGCAAACATCACAGCTGGTTGAAAACTTCTGTAAACAAAATACTGGACAAGGAAGTCCAATCTATTACTATTTATGATTGCTTTAGAATGGTGTAGGCAAGATCAGAAAGGACAAACAAATATCAGGTATTAAAATTCAAGGTGAGGAATGTAAATAGAAATATGCAGATGATGTAACACTAAGCATTGTGCAACTATAAACCACAACAAGACAGATGATTAAAAACAAAGTTTTCTGGAAACAAAAATTAACATTAAAAAAACAAACATGTATAGAAAAAGTTTGCTTGCCAAATTACAAATGACACTATAAAGAGTTCAAGAAAGAGCAACAAAGATTATTAGAGGACTGGAGGCTAAAACATATAAAGAACGGTTGATGGAATTGGGCAAGTCTACTTTAATGAAAAGAATGATTAGGGGTGACATCAGGGGCGATTCCAACTTATCTTGCTGCTGGTTCAATTCCTCCCATGCATACTCCTACGGGTGCGGTTAGGTACGTAGTACCGGTAGCAAAATTTTGGTCAAGTACACAGTGCCGGTAGCAAATTTTTTATTTTTTTCCCCTCTTTTTTTTCTTTCTGGGCTCTGGATATGCTTTTTCTATCGCAGTAAATGAGTGTCAACCTTCGCTATAATTCTGCAATTCTACTATACTTTGGTTGCCATGAAAAACGGGGAGGGTTTTGGTCATTGGGAGTGGGGAAGAGTGCAGGAGGCCCTGTGTAGTGGGATAAGTTTCATTTTCCTAGAAACCAGGTGACCAGGAGGAGGCCGTTAGAACTTGCATTCCATAAATGTGGCGTGGGTTTGAAGATGCATCCACCTGACAGTTATGGACACTAGGGATTGGCCAATCTCCAAATATCAAAAGGGGTTTTGATATACGCATGTATTGCTCCTTTTTCCTCAGTCTGCTTTTACTTTGATTGCTTTCCGTTCTGACTTTTGATAAATTCATTTTTGAACCTAAAATGGACTCTGAGTTTTATTTTTCTTAAATTTTGACTGTAGCAGCTGACAATGAGGTTGAATGTGTATAATTTTAGAAGAGCTGAGTGTGCGTGTGTGTACATACACTTTATATAGTAGATAATCAGGAGTGGGCTATTACCCAGACAGGGGGGAACGCAGTGGGGTAGCGAAAATGGAGCTCCACCCAAGAACACCCAATTGTTGTACACTGCCCTGAGTCGCCTCGAGAAGGGCGGCATAGAAATCTAATAAACAAACAAATAAATAAATAAATTTCCACGGAAAGATGTTGAAACAAAATGCATAAGCCACAGCCACAGTGTGGTAGTAAAAATATTTGGTAGCCCATCACTGCTCCCTTGCCACATGGCTGCACGCGCATTGTGTGCCATGTACTTGCGCTGCGTGCATGCATGCGCAATGCCAAAAAGTGGCTTCTGCACATGTGCAGAAACCAAACCCAGCAAAAAATAGCAAAAAAAAAAAGAGAAGTGGCGGCGGCCATGAATCAGCACCAACAGAACTGGCTTTCTGACATCACCACAGCAGTTTACTGCTGGTTGTATAGAACCGGTAGGAATCCACCTCTGGGTGACATGATAACGGTGTTCCAATATCTACAGAGTTGCCACTAAGAAGAGTGAGTTACTCTATTCTCCAAAGCACCTTAAGGCAGACAATAAGGAATGGATGAAACTAATCAAGGAGAGAAGCAACCTAGAACTAAGGAGAAATTGCCTGACAGTTAGAACAATTAGTGGAACAACTTGCCTACAGGAATTGTAGGTGCTCCAAAACGGGAAGCTTTTAAAAAGATATTGGATTAGATTAGATTAGATTTATTTGATTTATATGCCGCCCCTCTCCGAAAACTCGGGGTGGCTCACAACAAGATAAAAACAATACATAATAACAAATCCAATACCCACCAATCCAATTACAATTTTAAGCTAAAAATTCATAAAAACAACCCCAGAATATTAAAACACGCATACAATCAATCTAACACCAAAACAACATGGGCAAGGGGGAGATGTTTCAGTTCCCCCATGCCTGACGGCAGAGGTGGGTTTTAAGGAGTTTGCGAAAGGCAAGGAGGGTGGGGGCAATCCTAATCTCAGGGGGGAGCTGGTTCCAGAGGGTCGGAGCCACCACAGAGAAGGCTCTTCCTCTGGGTCCCGCCAGACGACATTGTTTAGTCGACGGGAGCCGGAGAAGGCCAACTCTGTGGGACCGAACCAGTCGCTGGGATTCGTGCGGCAGGAGGCGGTCCCGGAGATATTCTGGTCCGGTGCCATGAAGGGCATAACGAACACTTTGAATTGTGACCGGAAACTGATCGGCAACCAATGCAGACTGCGGAGTGTTGGAGTGATATGGGCATACTTAGAGAAGCCCATAATTGCTCTTGCAGCTGCATTCTGCACGATCTGAAGTTTCCGAACACTCTTCAAAGGTAGCCCCATGTAGAGAGCGTTACAGTAGTCGAGCCTCGAGGTGATGAGGGCATGAGTGACTGTGAGCAATGACTCCCGGTCCAAGTAAGGCCGCAAGTGGCGCACCAGCTGAACCTGGGTAAACGCCCCCCTCGCCACAGCTGAAAGGTGTTTCTCTAATGTGAGCTGTGGATCGAGGAGGACGCCCAAGTTGCGGACCCTCTCTGAGGGGGTCAATAATTCCCCCCCAGGGTAATGGATGGACAGATCGAATTGTCCTTGGGAGGCAAGACCCACAGCCACTCCGTCTTGTCTGGATTGAGTTTGAGTTTGTTGACACCCATCCAGGCCCCAACAGCCTCCAAGCACCAGCACATCACTTCCACTGCTTCGTTGACTGGGCATGGGGTGGAGATGTATAACTGGGTATCATCGGCGTATTGATGATACCTCACCCCATGTCCTTGGATGATCTCGCCCAGCGGTTTCATGTAGATATTAAATGCAGGGGGGAGAGGACCGACCCCTGAGGCACACCACAAGGGAGAGACCTCGAGGTCGACCTCTGACTCTCCACTAACACCGACTGCGACCGACCGGAGAGGTAGGAGGAGAACCACTGAAGAACAGTGCCTCCCACTCCCAACCCCTCCAGCCGACGCAGAAGGATACCATGGTCGATGGTATCGAAAGCCGCTGAGAGGTCAAGGAGCACCAGGACAGAGGACAAGCCCCTGTCCCGGGCCTGCCAGAGATCATCCATCAACGCGACCAAAGCAGTTTCCGTGCTGTAGCCGGGCCTGAATCCAGACTGTTGAGGACCTAGATAATCGGCTTCTTCAAAGGACCGCTGGAGTTGAAGTGCCACCACCTTCTCAACAACCTTCCTGTATTGGACTATCATTTGTCTGAAATATTATAAGGTATAATAGGGGGATGGATTAGAAGACCTCCAAGGTCCTTTCCAACTTTATTTAATTATTCTGTTACACAACGGAAAAAAACCCAAGCGTTTGTTGAAAAAGAAAATTCTTGATGTCCTCTCTGCTCACATTGAGAAGCCTTTTACTGTAACTTTCTCTCAAGGACACCCTGGAGTAGGCTTAGCCCCAAAGACAAATACAGGAAGGTTTTTTTCCTCGTTAATTTTTGACCTTTCTCCAAGCATTTTAGGGCAAATAACTGCATACTTGTCAAACTTAGAAATGTCTCTTATGCATCAATGGAAGACCATATTATATCAGGTAGACAATATATATATAGCTATTTCCCCCCTCAGAATAAGGTTGCACAACAAAAATGTTTCCAAAATGAACATTTGTGCACTTGTTTTGCTTGCCACAGCTTTTCAGTTGTGTTTTTCTATTGTGCTTCCTAAAGAGCAACACTCACCTGCTCTTTAGTAAATACTGAATTATCTCTGTATTACTTAAGAAAAACACTCACGTTACAGACCAACATTAATGATGTCCCTGAGCAGTCAGCAGAGTAGCCCAGCTATGATTGAAATGCAAAACCCAGCCTTGTTATTTTTATGAAACTGAGAATAATATAAGTATCCAATTGATAAAATGTTATTAAAGCTGACAGCCCTTGAGTGATCTAAGTGGAAAATATTGAAATTAAGTTTCTGCAGTGCAGCACTAGGCAAGAGAAGCCTACGGCAGTAATAAGGATTAAACAATGATTTAATGTTGTTCTACGAGGGGTAAAGATTGTGATTTCGATGGAGAGCAAAAGCTCACTCTGTTTAAATAATTAAACTGTGATTTAAGAAATTGATTGGAGAGAGTTGTAGTGGTTTGTTAAAAGTCCGAATGAGTGAAATGAACGAAAGCTATGCTAGGGCAGCTGAAAGCTAAGGGAAGGGACGGTTTGAGCCTCCTGATATAATCCTCAGAGGGGGTGGCTAACTGCAACAAGCATATTTTATCATCTCTTTTCTAACGTAAACAGACTTTTGTTGCCAGAGGGTGGATCATAGCTAATGAGCAATGGGGATTCCACAGGGTGCAGATTTTATTAACAGAGTTTATAAGAAACTGAGAGAAATTAAAAATGCAGCATCTTTGAGATAATGTGATAATCAGGGTCCCTAAAGGGAAGAAATTTACCTATGCACAGCAGAGGGTTGCAAAGCTTAATCACATGTGAGCATAGAAATCTGCAAATTATTTCCTTAGCTACATTTGACAATTATACAGATGGAGTGTGCAGAGGAAGGGAAGAGTTGAAAGCTAAATTAGGGATATTATTTTTCTAGAAGAATGCTCATACCCCTTAATGATTTTCGCACCTTAAAAAAATGAATGGGCAGATTCCACTATGTTTTCTTATACAGTGGTACCTCTACTTACAAACTTAATTTGTTCCGTGACCAGGTTTTTAAGTAGAAAAGTTTGTAAGAAGAAGCAATTTTCCCCATAGGAATCAATGTAAAAGCAAATAATGTGTGCGATTGGGGAAACCACAGGGAGGGTGCAGGCCCTGTTTCCTCCCAGGAGATTCCTAGAGAGGCCCCACAGAGGCTTCTCCCCACCTTTTCTGGCCCTGTTTCCTCCTAGGAAATTCCTAGAGAGGCCACATGGAGGTTTCTCCCTGCCTTTTCTGGATACAGTTCCAAAGGCTCGGGTTTGTAAGTGGAAAAGGTTTCTTGAGAAGAGGCAAAAAAATCTTGAACACCTGGTTCTTATCTAGAAAAGTTCATAAGTAGAGGTGTTTGTAGGTAGAGGTACCACTGTACTTAGACAGAGTTGCTGGAATGATATGATACCAAAATCTAAGGGGCTGCCACAAAGATGAAGGAGGTCAATCTATTTTCCAAAGCACCTGAAAGCAGGAAGATAAGATTTGTTGGGAAGCCTGATGGGAAATAATAGGCCAATCAATTATTAGACTCTGAATTGGTGGAAATTGTGTGAGGATGTGGGATTGATTGTCTACCCAGAAATAAGTTCCTTTCCATGAATGACTGATTTATGAGAAAAAGAAGTTACATCGTCATGGAACACAAAAATGCTTGTAATGGAGAAGCACTATTGTTTCTTATATTTGCTGTGCCAACTCCACTTTCACCAAAAGTCTGAGCTCTTCATCTGTTTATTATTGTAACAAAGCATTTCTAAATGCACCATCTTTCAAATTAACTCTGATAGCAGCTTTCAAGCTCCCTTTTATCTCTTGCTGCATCAGTTTGAACACACTTATTGCATTTGCAGAATTTATGTGTTTTATAAAGCAAACAGAATGCCTCATGTAGTGATTGATGGAAAATCAGTTGCTCAGTTGCCAGAAAATGATTGATTTCCCAACACAGCTGCTCCAGCTGTGCTACAGATGCACTTTTCTACAAATATTACAGAATTGGTATGGCAAACCATTTGATTCGGTTCTCTAATTCTAATGGTCTCTGGGGAATTAGTTGTTTAACAGATAATTTGGATAAATGATCCATATGGTACAAGTCCACTATTTTGTTATATTGAATAAGTATGACAATTTCTTTTATAAAACCCACATTTGCAGTACAAAAATTACTTCAATGTTCAGAGATGAGAACTGTGTCATTTCTTCCATCCACCAGAATTACTGCTGGATTTTTTTCCTTAGAAAGTAAGTAAATAGAAACTTAAGAAAGTTACATACCATAGTTTTTATTCTGCCCCCGCTTTTTCGTAACCAAATATACTCACTACTCACAAGAGCCTAGAAAACTTTTGCCAGACCCATCCTAGAATACAGCTCATCTGTCTGGAACCCATACCACATCTCAGACATCAACACCCTTGAAAACGTCCAAAAATATTTCACCAGAAGAGCTCTTCATTCCTCCACTCGAAATAGAATATCCTACGAAAATAGACTAACAATCCTAGATTTGAAAGCTTAGAACTATGACGCCTAAAACACGATTTAAGTATTGCCCACAAGATCATATGCAGCAACGTCCTACCTGTCAATGACTATTTCAGCTTCAACCGCAACAACACAAGAGCACGCAACAGATTCAAACTTAATATTAACCGCTACAAACTTGACTGTAAAAAATATGACTTTAACAATCGAGTTGTCAAAGCGTGGAACTCATTACCAGATTCAATAGTGTCAACCCCTAACCCCCAACATTTCTCCCTTAGACTATCCACAATTGACCTCTCCAGGTTCCTAAGAGGTCAGTAAGGGGTGTACATAAGTGCACTAGTGTGCCTTTCGTCTCCTATCCAATTGTCTTTCCTTTATCTCATATATCATATATTTTTTTTCTTTTCATATATCTTCTCTATTTTATATTTTTCTTTATATATATTACCTCATAAATAAATAAATGAATGAATAAATAAATAAATAAATAAAATGTTGTATTAGGATAAATGAAAAAAAATGCTGTGTATTTCTTCTAAGCCTATAACTGAACGATATTCACCTACATTAGATTACTGTGCTTACAGTATTCCACAGTGAATAGATAATAATGTTTAACTGGATGTTATTTTAATAGATGACAACCAGTAACCCTTATGATTTGTGATGCCAAATTTACAGGCTTGACCTAGCTAAGATCATCTGTGAGTCCTCTGTAGTTTTGTGATCAAACATCTGCATATAACAGAATAGACCAATATTGATATAGCTGAAGAGGATAGCTCCATGTTGCTAGTTCACACCTGAGATATGGTGACTGGCCATTTTTTTTACTTCCAAAGTAGCTGTAAAAGAAAGAAAGAAAGAAAGAAAGAAAGAAAGAAAGAAAAAGAAAGAAAGAAAGAAAGAAAGGGAAGGAAGGAATGAAGAAAGAAAGAAAGAAAGAGAATGAAGGAAGGAAGGGAAGGAAGAAAGAAAGGGAAGAAAGAAAGAAAGAAAAAGAAAGAAAGTGTATGCTTTGAATTTTGAGGAAAGGGAACAATGAAAAGATAAGCAGGCGATGGAACAACATTCCCAAAAGGACAATAGACTCAACCCCCATGTTTGGATTTTAAAAAAGCCTTCTAGAACGTTGATATGAGAGGGCATGTAGCATCTCCCTTCTTGATGCCCTTGGCTCCCTTTTACCAAAGCTGCAGCTGAACTGGGGAATTACCAGATGCACCAGATGATCGCATTGTCATTCCCATTGTCTCCCTTATTATTTCAGGGATGGTAGAATCTGCAGTGCCTGACATCTGGGTTCCTGTAGAAGATCCACAGACAGGTACTTTGAGAGGCATAGCATCTCATAAGATGCAACATTTCATATTACTAATTACTGGGAAATTTACTATAAGTTTGCTGATAGAATTTACTTTGATTATTTAGTTGTTATAAAATGCAGTAAAATCTGCTGAACTTTGAGGGATGGGAAATTTCTATATCTTTTTCTGTTTAGAAGAAATAGGTAGGCAAAATGTTAACATTAAAAAGAGAAGAATCACTATAATGAAACTGTGAAAGCAATGCATTCCGGATTTTTTCTTCTATGATATCAAATAGATAAAGAAACTTTAGTTTCTTACTTTCTTTATCTTTAGCAATCTTTAGTAATCAAGATTCATTTATGAATGCAATAAACTATCAATGTCAATATGGTCTATATCTGAACCTTTATTTTTATTGTTTTTGTATCCTTTTGGAAACTAATGCATTTGGAATGTATCTCCATTGAAAAACGCTTCCCTACTTTCTTTACATGTTTGTACATTTCCTGGTTTAGTGCATCATCAAACAAAAAATTTAGGAAATTTTTCTCAGTCCTTTAAACAATTTTTAGGTAGGAATAATGGAGGCAAGCAAAGGGGTTTTTTTTTCCGTCCTGGGCTTTCACATTTCTGATCCTGTCTTTCCCTGGTTATCGCTAAAATGGATCTAGTCAAATGCTTACCACTTTAATCATATTGTAACAAAAACATTGTTATAACCTCATGCTGTGTCTCTTTATTATACGTTTCCATTAGGAAAACATAACAAGCAAAACAAAACATAGCAGTAGCTCATGAATAAAAATGTCTTTCCAGTCCTGTTGACCAAAGTCCATCTTAACAACACCAGTTGGACCAGTGACTCTGACACTAAGTGATGCAGTCATTAAACAAGATATTTCATCTCAAATCATTAAGGAAAAGAGACAAAAGAAGTCAATTGTGATTTGCTTCCTACTATCAGGTAGTATAAAAGAACAGGTTTAGCTACAGTTTTTATATATTTTACCATTTAATTTTTAAAGGCAACTAAGAAGGGAAACGGTACAATTTTGTAAGTTTTAGGGGAGGATAATCAGTTTAAGCTATTAATAAATCTGATATTAGTAGCTTAGACTGACATCACAAATATGCATATTTCTGGCAAGTGTTGCAGGTGTTTTGTAAATTGGGGAAAGAGTTTTGATAAATTGTTTTGAAATTTCACCCAGGTCCATTAGCCTATTATTCTGGAACTACAGCTACAAATTCCCTTCATTTTTCATCCACAAGTTCAAAATCCTATGTCACATTTTAAAACTATTCCAAATTAGTAAAATGTTTAAGCTGTAGGAATAGTTACATATTGTATGGGTTTTCTTTAAATATTGGACAGACCAGCCACAATAATATAATCACAGCTTTGCAGCTTCCTGCATCCATTTTAAAATCTAAGTTAATTTTTTACACTTTTGTAAAAGGTGTGATTATTCTTGACAAATGTATCATTTCTTTTATGTACACTGTGAGCATATGCACCAAAGACATAGAAACATAGAAGATTGACGGCAGAAAAAGACCTCATGGACCATCTAGTCTGCCCTTAGACTATTTCCTTGTGTGTCCAATCACACTTGGCCAATAAAAAATTCTACTCTCCATTCTATTCTATTTTGGTGATATGTGGTAGCAAATGAAGAAATTAGTGACACTGGGGAAACCTTTCTACCTTCTGGGAAAATGTGACAAATAGAAACTCATCTGTGCTGTGATTTATCCTTTTAAATCAAGAAATAGTTTGACAGGTTTATTGTTAAAACAGGAAATGTTCTATTAGATCTGTGGGCATCCCTGAAATTTTAAACTTGAACAGGTTAAAGTAAAAGCAAAGGTAGACATTTTTATTCTTCCAAGCCGGGTCTATAAATTCTTTACAAACGGTTTCTTTTAGGGGAGGATTTCAGAGGTATTGTATTAGTAAACATTGTATTAGATGATGCTGTTGAGCTGAGGTTGACATCAAAATCTGCGGTGCTTATGTGTGGAGAGAGCAAAAAAGTATGATGGAAAGAATGAAATAATTGCCATGGGTGTAAATGAAAATATAAAGGTATAGGTTGGTGACAGCTACATTTTATGCTGTTGTAAATAGTGATAGTTTATTTTTATTTCATTTATTCATTTGTCCAATACACAATACATATGGAAGAGAATGAAGTAATATATATAAAGATAATATGTAAAAATAGAGGAGAAGATATATGAAAGGAAGAAAATATATATGATATATGAGATAAAGGAAAGACAATTGGACAGGGGCTGAAAGGCACACTAGTGCACTTATGCACACCCCTTACTGACCTCTTAGAAACCTGGAGAGGTCAATCGTGGATAGTGTAAGGGAGAAATGTTGGGGGTTAGGGGTTGACACTATTGAGTCCGGTAATGAGTTCCACGCTTCGACAACTCGATTGTTAAAGTCATATTTTGTACAGTCAAGTTTGGAGCGGTTAATATTAAGTTTGAATCTGTTGCGTGCTCTTGTGTTGTTGCGGTTGAAGCTGAAGTAGTCATTGACCGGTAGGACGTTGCAACATATGATCTTGTGGGCAATACTTAAATCGTGTTTTAGGTGTCATAGTTCTAAGCTTTCTAGATCCAGGATTGTTAGTCTATTTTAGTGGAAGAACCAAAGGCAAGCTTTGAGGAAAATTGTACAACTGCCTGTAACCCGTGAATGTATACATAATTGAAAGTAACCCGTACATACATAAATGAATGTAACCCGTGGGATACATAATTTCCTAAATTATATAAAAGTATAGGTGAGATGAAACAGAGATGAAGTGACCACAATGGAGCCCAAAATTTCTGTTGTAAAATGAGACATTTGTTAAGTTAATTTTGTCCCAGATTACGATTTTCCTAGTCTCAGTTGTTAAGGGAATCACTGCTGTTGTTAGGTAATACATTCGTTAAGTACATCTGGCTTCCCATTGATTTTGCTTCTCAAAAAGTTGCAAAAGGGGATCACATGACCTTGGGAAGTATGAACCAATCACCAAGCATCTGAATTTTAATCACATGGGGAGGTTACAAATGTTGTAAATGTGAAAAATGGTCATAAATCACTTTTTTTCCAGTGCCTTTGTAACTTTGAACAGTCACTAAATGAACTGTTATAAGTTGAGGACTACCTATATGAGATGTAATGTGTGGTTGTGAATGAATTGGACTGATTTTAATATATGTGGGATTTTAGTAGTAATTTTTAATTAATTAGATTTGTTGTATTGTTTTTTGTATCCTGTGAGCCACCCTGAGTCTTCGGAGAAAGGCGGCATACAAATCTAAATAATAATAATAATAATAATAATAATAATAATAATAATAATAATAATAATATATGTAGACAAAAAAGAATGGTGATTATGAGTATCTGCTTAGAAAAAAGTTCTGCTAGTTTTCGATATCTCTTTTTAAGCATGCCTCTATTCATAGGTACACATGACAAATACATATGTATACTGTAAATCTAAAACCATTATCAGCTTGACTGTTTATGATGAAGGATTTAGTGAAGGATACAATGATGATGAGAGGTTCTATGCTGTGGTATGAAGATTATGTCATGTTGTTGGCTGAGAATTCTCCTGAATTGAAACGTATGTTAGTAGGCTGCATAATGGAAACAAGGAGGAAAGACTGTTAATATATCAAAGACCATGGTAGTTTGTGTTTGACAGGGAAAATAAAATGAATGACTACGGATTGCCTGTAAGTGGCAACAAACTGAAACAAGTAGATGAATGTGTATACCTTAATAGGATGTTTACTATTAATGGGAAATGGATGGATAAATGTAAAAGTGTGTGAATACTGATAAAAGGGTAGTGGATAATAAGTGGTCATTTGTGAGATATAATTACAGCTTCATAAGATATTCATGAACATAAGATATTCATGAACATGAGCCAATGGTAACATGGTCAGCCAATGAATAGTCATAGCAACTAAGTCAGTCAATGGGAGCTTGAACATTTCTGAGTCTGTGCAGAGAATCAAAATTGAAATTTAAGCTTAAGGCTGGGCGTGGCTTCAGGTCTTCTCTGTTATCTGTCTACTCTGTACTCTCTGAACTAGAAGCTGCTTGTGTTTTTCTTTTAACAGCTCCATTGAAGAAGAACTCTGCTAATGGTATTGTAAATTCATCTGTTACTATGTTTATAAAGAAGTTAATGAATACAGCTGAATCTGTTTTTTAAAAAATTTATTTACAATTATAAATACAGAAAGAAAGAAAAAAGACAATACAAAACACAATACATCAAAAACACATAATATAATGTAGGCGAGTACAAGACCAGTCTATGTATTCTTCCAAAACTGTGCATATTTTCTTTAGCCCAGTTATAGTTATTTTCAGAAATCAATTTATCTCTTTTAGATAACACAGAAAAAAATAGAAGCAAAACATATCAGTAACATGGAAAACAATCTGTTATCTGTGTGTGCTTCTGGCTTTGATTTTGCAACGAATTTTAATACAATATTTTTTTCTCCCTCTAGTTCCCAAAAACAACTTTTCTTAGTTGTTCAGAAAGCGACCTGATCTGGGAAATTTTACTAGACTCTTTCTTACCTGGGTCTCTGATAACCATGGTGCTGTGGTTACCTCCACTTGGCATAAGAGACTGAGGTTGGGAGGACCACCCCAGGAGCAGAAAAGAAATCAAAGATACTGCAAATCATTATTTTAAACATTTTTGAATAGCTTTATTAACTCAGGTCCAGTTAGATCACCCAATCCTCATATTAATATTACTTCCTAATCTAACATGCTTCCTTGATCTCTGGTATCTGGAGCGGTCCATTCTTCAGCTTCTTTTTTAGGAGTTTTGTTTTTGTTTTGCTATCCTTTCTGAAAAAAAAGTTATGTTTCCCACTTATGGAAAAAATCATTTTGATAGCCTTATCCTTCTAGATTTCCTCGGAGAACTCTCTGTCCTCTGAATAGTAAATGCTTCTGATTTTTTCTTATCTCATTCCTTCAGTGTTTATTATTTCTATCTTCTTTTTTCCTGCTTTGAATGTTGTTTATCCCACAAAAGGAAGAGTGTGCTGAGTAGGTAAATATCAAATAAAGAAGATGAGGAAGGAAATGTTTATTTCAATTTATTTTCATCAAGTAATCTGGAGCAAGCAATAAAAATTGACAGAAGTTATATGTGATAAATAGCTAACTTGAGAGAAGGAATAGTATTTGGCGTATGCATTTGATACAAATAATAAATTCACTTCTAAAGAAATGTTGAATTTTTAATAAATATAGGCCCTATATTTTATTCCTTTCAAGCGACTGGGTTAGTTTATTGACTGCACGGAAAAAGGTAAAACAAAATAAAGTATAGGATGTATAAATTCATGATGTTTTGCTTAAGTCTCAGAAATATAAAAACAACAGTAGCGATGTTAAGATTTTGAAGGGCCAGCTGCATTTTTATTGGTGGTCTATAACTTCAAAGATTTTTTTTTCTTTCAGAAGTTCAGCCAGGTACCTAGGCTGGGCCATCATCTGCTCTTGTTGACTTACTGTTTCTCAGTGTGTTTTTCTTTATTTTTTTCACAAGCTATGGCTTTCGGTCTAAATTTAAGCAACATTTTAAGAGCTATTTTCTTTCTATTCCTTTGTCTTTTAAGGTTTAAGTTGTGGAAACCTCAGGACTCTCTGAGCTTGGTTTGCTTGCAGATGTTTCATTACTAAACTAGATAAGCTGGTAGGTTTAAATTGTTCCCCTGTTGGATGGGTTGGGGAAAAAATTAGAAGACTCTTGACCACTCACCCCTAAAGCTCCAATTTAGAAGTCCTCAGCTTTTAAGGATACTATGGAAGCTCACCCCATTCCTCAATTAACTGTAGAAACTGCAAATGGAAAAGAAGCCATATATAAAGCATAGATTGTGAATTGCATAGCTCTGAATTAAAAAAAGTAAATACAGTGATATCTTGTCTTACAAACTCCTCGTCAATCGTCATACAAACTTTTTGAGATACAAACCCGGGGTTTAAGATTTTTTTGCCTCTCCTTCCAAACTATTTTCACCTTACAAACTCAAGCCGCCGCCACTGGGATGCCCCGCCTTCTGATGCCAGTGAAGCGCTCATTTTTGCGCTGCTGGGATTCCCCTGAGGCTCCCCTCCATGGGAAACACCACTTCCAGACTTCCATGTTTTTGCAATGCTGTAGGGGAATCCCAGCAGTGCAAAAACGGACGCTTCGCTGGCAACGGAAGTCCGGATGTGGGGTTTCCCAGCGAGGGGAGCCTCAACAAAATTGCAGCATCACAAAAACACGGAAGTCCAGAGGTGGGGTTTCGACGACTTCCGTGTTTTTGTGATGCTGCAATTTTACTGAGGCTCCCCTCACTGGAAACCCCACCTGCGGTCTTCCGTTGCCAGCAAAGCACCCATTTTTGTGCTGCTGGGATTCCCCTGCAGCATCACAAAAACACGGAAGTCCAGAGGTGGGGTTTCCCATGGAGGGGAGCCTCAGGGGAATCCCAGCAGTGCAAAAATGGGCACTTCGGCTGGCAAAAGGGGTGAGTTTTGGGCTTGCACGCATTAATCGCTTTTCCATTGATTCCTATGGGAAACATTGTTTCATCTTACAAACTTTTCACCTTACAAACCTCGTCCTGGAACCAATTAAGTTTTTAAGATGAGGTATCACTGTATGTAGATATCAACATAAAGAAAGGGGTGATTTAAAAAAATGAGTTAAAGCACTTTCCTCTGAAACTGTTCATTTTGTGGCGGAAACTATCATCGTCCTAATGCTGCCAATCATCCATTATCTAAAATTTATGGCTGTTTTGCTGAAAATAACGTTAGTAATTAGGTCAACGTGTTTGTTGTTTGGAAGCTTTATCTGAACATCATAATACACAGATAGACTCTTTGGGAAGAAGAAAACTCTTAGTTTCCAGCTGTAAAAGTTTCATTTGGACTGGGAAATGAGATGGGAGTCAGAGTACCACTTGCAGCAAAAGACATGCTGACTTCTGACATAGGAAACTTGTAAGCAGACCTCTTGAGACAGTCAAAGTGGTGTGAAATTTTGGAATTTCACACCAATACATTTCTGAGTCATATTAGCATGGCATCACTTAAGTTTCAAAGAAAAATTAATAGGTTGTATTCAGTAATGGGCTGCTGCCCCCACAGGGTAAGAGTGGGGAAGAGAAACAGTGGGGGTAGTATGTTTATGCACTATTTATTGAATACTTAATAGTATTTTTTATTGTGCTTCCTTCTCCAGTACCTAAGTATGATACTTAATTACTTTTAAAATAGGAAATAATTAAATAGTATGATTTTTTTCCATAAACGCTTTAATCATTACCTAGAATTGAACTTTCATAGCAATTGAATAAAATTGAGCTACTTGCCTAATCTGTTATCCTACTGAATCTTGTGGGTTCAGTACAAAACCTTAAAAAGTTACTGTGCTGCTCAACAAATAATGCTGTCTATCATTTGTCCTTTTTGTGGCTATTCAAATAATGTGACTTAATCAACTGAAAAAGAGTCCAAGTACCTATTTGAAAAGTTATCTTGGTCCGTAAGCCACTCCCATCCAGTCACATGATATTTAAGCCATCCTCGGTCATGATTTCAAGCCATTCCCATCTAGCTACATGGCCAACAAGCCACTCCTACCTGGTCACATGACCACTAAGCCACACCCACACAATAAGCCACGCCCACAGTGTGGTAGTAACATTTTTTGCAGCCCTTCACTGGCTGTACTAAAATTATCACCTTTAAAGTGTGTCAATTTGCTGATTTGATTTGATTTGACTTGACTTGACTTGACTTGACTTGATTTGATTTGATTTGTATGCCAACCCTCTTCGGAAACTATATGCCTTACTATGCAGCATTATCTCTTCCGATGTTCCCAGACAACCATCTTTGAGGTAGATTGTTCTAAGAGAAACTGACAAAATGAGTTTCCATAGCTGAAGGTGGACCTGACCCTGAGTCTTCTTGGTCCAAATCCAACATTTTAACTATCCCTCCCTACTAGATAGATAGTTGCATTTCAGTTGGCTTTAAACAGTAAGTAAACATCAGTCCAATATCAGATTACCACACATTTATTTTTATGATTTGGCAAAAGGTTTCATAATAAATCTAGTGAATGTTTTTATTATATGTATTTTAGGAACATATTTTAAAAATCTGAAATAAATACCACAACTGGAAAAATGGTATCCCTTTTAATTCTCTGTTTTCTTTCTTCTTCCTTTTTTAAAAACAAAATCTTGGCTTTAAATTGTGTAGGAAAATAAGAAACCCAGGTGATAAGATCTGTTAAAAACAAAAACCCAAAGATTGCAAATCTGCACAGTAGAAGCATAATAGACTAGCTTGCTTGTTTAGGCAGACAGGCAATTGGAGGGTGGACACTTTGAAGTTCCAGACTGCCAATAAAAATGCAGAGGGCATTCAGAAATTTAACATATTTAGTATTAAGCTTTTCCACATCTGTTCTCCAATCGTAGAACATTTTCCCCCCCCAAAATCAGGCTCTGCAAAAAAAGGATATTTCTTACACTTGGCAAATTTAGATTAGACATACATTGCCGCATCTTTGGGGAACCTGAGACACTTTTAACCTGATGAAACTTTTATCAAAGAAGACAGTTGGCCATCTGACTCAATAGTACACCCCTACCAGTAATGGGCTAATGCCCTCTGGGGGGGAGGGAAATGCAGTGGGGGTACTAAGTTTATGCACTCTTTATTGAATACTTAATAGTTTTTTTATTGTCCTTCCTTCTCTAGCACCTTAGTATGATCCTTAATTACTTTTAAAATAGGAAATAATTAAACGCTTTAATAATACCCATAAATACTTTAATCATTTTAATCATTATCTAGAACTGAACTTTTATAGCAATTGAATAAAATTCAGCTACTTAGATAGAAACATAGAAACATAGAAGACTGACGGCAGAAAAAGACCTCATGGTCCATCTAGTCTGCCCTTTTACTATTTCCTGTGTTTTATCTTAGGATGGATATATGTTTATCCCAGGCATGTTTAAATTCGGTTACTGTGGATTTACCAACCACGTCTGCTGGAAGTTTGTTCCAAGGATCTACTACTCTTTCAGTAAAATAATATTTTCTCATGTTGCTTTTGATCTTTCCCCCAACTAACTTCAGATTGTGTCCCCTTGTTCTTGTGTTCACTTTCCTGTTAAAAACACTTCCCTCCTGAACCCTATTTAACCCTTTAATATATTTAAATGTTTCGATCATGTCCCCCCTTTTCCTTCTGTCTTCCAGACTATACAGATTGAGTTCATTAAGTCTTTCCTGATACGTTTTATACTTCAGACCTTCCACCATTCTTGTAGCCCGTCTAGTACAAAACCATAAAATGGTTTGTTGCTCCTCAACAAATAATGCTGTCTATCATTTGTCCTTTTTTGTGGCTATTCAAATAATGTGACTTAATCAACTGAGAAAGAGTCCAAGCTTATTTTGGTTGGTAAGCCACTCCCACCAAGTCACATGACCTTTAAGCTACACCCACAAAATAAGTCACGGGCACAGTGTGGCAGTAAAAATTTTGGCAGCCCATCACTGACCCCAACATAACCCTGCATAGTGGGTTTTCAATTATACTACATGCAGTCATAAGAGCTGGAGCTGCCCGGAAACTGCCATTTTGCCATAAGAACATAAGAAGAGCCATGGTGAATTAGGCCAAAGCCCATCGAGTCCAGCATTCTGTGTCACACAGTGGTCCACCACTTGTCCATGGCAATCTTGAGCAGAAAGAGAAGGCAAGACCCTCCCTTTCCCCTGACCCCAAACAAATGGGACCCTAGGGAATCCTGCCTGCCTCAGTAACCACAGATACACTTGGCATCCATGAATCTGTCTAATCCTGGCTAGGGCTGGAAAGAAACTTATTTGAAGCAAGTTAGAGCGATGAAAAAAACACTGCAAAGACTTAGGGCTTGGAAAACATTCTTCACAGACAGTGACAATGAAAGAACCTGCAAGGTAAGAGCTGGGAAGATTGTTAGCACCTAGTTAGGGCTGGAGGAAAAGCTTCAAAAAAAGCTGCATTCAGAGTATAAGACGTACCTGAATTTTCAGCCTCTTTTAAGAAGGAAAAAGGTGCTTCTTACACTCCGAAAAATATTTATTTTATTATTATTTATTTTATTAATTGGATTTGTATACCGCCCCTCTCCATGGACTCGGGGTGGCTCACAACAAACAGAATACATAGTAAAACAATTTGATCCAATTAATTATGATTAAAAGACTTTAAAAGACCCTAAAAACTTAAAAACATCCAATTTATATCAAATATGGTAATCTCTTATACCAGTGCTTCTCAAATACTGGGCTGCGCCCCCTATGGGGGGCATGGAGCAATGCCAGGGGATGGGACCCTGGGGAACATGCTTTTTTTGCTGCAGGGAATAGGACGTGCATCCTATCTGGCACTTGTAATGGTACCTCCATCGCATTCCTCTGTGTTTATTTAGTTATTTATTAATTGGACTTATATGCCGCCCCTCTCTGTGGACTTGGGGCGGCTAACAACATTTTAGTAAAAAATACAATAGATAAAACATTCTAGGCCAATTAATAAGATAATAACTTTTTTTAAATTTCTTAAAACTAAACATTTAAATCAAAAGGCCACACACATACTATCACACCAGATACATTCATTGGGCAGAGGCTGGGGTCTAATGACCCCAAGCCTGGAGACATAAATGTGTTTTCAAATTTTACGGAAGGCAAGGAGGGTGGGGCCAGTGTGAATCTCTGGGGGGAGTTGATTCCAGAGGGCCGGGGCTCCCACAGAGAAAGCTCTTCCCCTAGGCCCCGCCAGCTGGCATTGTCCGGTTGATGGGACCCTGAGGAGACCAACTCTGTGGGACTTAACCCGACACATTGGATTCATACAGCAGAAGGCGGTCTCGGAGATAATATGGTCCCATGCCATGTAGGGCTTTATAGGTCATGATCAAAACTTTGAATTGTGTCTGGAAACCAATGCAGTCTGCGGAGTGATGGAGACATGTGGGCATATTTTGGAAGGTCCAAAACTGCTTGCGTGGCTGCATTTTAGATGATTTGAAGTTTCCAAACACTCTTCAAAAGTAGCCCCATGTAGAGAGCATTGCAGTAGTCGAACCTCAAGGTGATAAGGGCATTGTGTCCAGGGCAGTACATTCTAAAGGAAAACATCTCACAAGTGCAATGAAACTTCTCAAACTCGCGATATGTTTTCTTTTAGAATGGGCTGCCCTGGACACAACACTGAGGGATGCAATGGAGATACCGGTACAAATGTCAGGTAGGATTATTATTATTATTATTATTATTATTATTATTATTATTATTATTTATTAGATTTGTACGCTGCCCCTCTCCGTCTCACGGTGGGGTGCAATTTAGGGATGGCAGTTTTGGTGGGACAGAGCACAATACTATTTACAGTTGCGGCGGAGAGTTGGGGAGGCTCAAAATATTTACTTCTTGCTGGATCATAGAAAATAATTGAGAAGCACTGTCTTATACACAGCTTACATCCAGCTACTGTTAGCCGCCCAGAGTCTGCGGAGAGGGGCGGCATACAAATCCAATAAATTATTATTAATAATTAATTATTATTACTGGCCTTGGGTTACTTCATTTCCACAGGTCCTCTTGGAAAACATCCTATAATGATGCTGTAATTTTTGCATGTTTTGAGTTGTTTCTATTCTAAAACTAATCTTTGAATAACTATCCTCAGAAATCATTCTGAATCAATCCAAACTATAGTGATCAGAATGAATGCACTGATCATTAATTGGATTAAGAGCGTAGGAAAAAAATCTGATTCAGTCAGATTTCAAGATCATCATAATTTTATGCACCCAATTGTTTAAAATCTGTTACTAGGAATGAGCACATACATCCATTTGCTAGTTAAACAACCTAACCTGTTTCATTTTTTATGCATGTGGGCAGGGGAAGAGAGCACATTAAAAATGTTAAACACACTGACATGTTTACAATGTGTTGCAAGAAAGTGTTTAACTTCTTGTGCTCCAAAACTAAACACTTTTGAATTAGAGGGTTTGCTACCTCTCTATTTATTCAGTACAGCTATCACTTACTTATGCTTATTGGTTTAAGTTTAAATTGATTTGAAGCAGGCAGTAAGTCATACAAACAAGGAGATAATTTTGATTTCAGAACCATATGGGCAAAACTGCATTCACAGCTTCCAATGAAATAGGTCTCACCAAATGTGTTTCATAAAGAAGCTGGTTACATTTATGGCCTGTACTTATTCTTACTCATGTTATGGTTGAGGATTTTATCACAGATCAACTTCTAATTCATATTCAGTTTAAGGGCTGATTAAGAGCACATAAAACCAATTATCTATGTTCTTTTTAAGCCACTTATAACCAAACACTCAATCCTATAGATTGAATTAGGACTCACGTTTGGAGAATACCATGTATAGCCCAGAATACAAACACGTACAAATGGATCAATGAAACCCATGATCAGATAGTAGCTGATCTTGAAGGACAGGACAGACTTAACACCACTGCAGATTAGTCTGGGAAATTGTAAAAAAAAACCATGGAAGAAGAAAGCAGTAGAAAACCATAACGATACAGAGCTGTTGCCAAGAAAATTACATAAATCTGTGGATATAATTATCATAAAAACATGGTGTCTAGTTGGGCTTAAGGACCCTTTACTTTTATTCTGTGCATAATTATTTTTATTGTGTGGGTTTAGAATGGACTGGGGGTGTAATGAGAGATGGAGAAAGTTACATCGTTCTCCAAATATGCTTAATTCACTTGGGGGGACAAAACAGGCTGATTCTAACCAAAGGAGAATTCCTTTTTCCTGGTATGAGCAAATTGAATGTATGTTACCTATAGCTGGAAAGTATTGTGGTTAGCTCTGGCCCAGCTCCTTCCCCAAGGAATGTGCAGGTGGATGTGGGGGAAACATCCACATGCCACAGGCCTGTTTTGCTCCCGATGGAATCTGCCGACGAAGCCTCCTCTGACCAAGGAAACGTGAGTGACAGGGAAGAGGAGAGTTTGGCAGACAGCCCAACATCTGTATCATCCCTGGATTATGAACAAGAATTAATGACACATCCACGCATGCGTAGAGTGATGCATAGGAGACAACAACTGAAGGATTATTACAAGAGGAAATGAGGCCACCTGTGGTTGGGTGGGGCTGCTGTAATTAGTGCTACAGATAAAAGTGCAGCCTGGTGTTTTAGACTCATGGCAGTTTATCTGATTCATTGTTTCTTCAAGATTGTGTGTGGACTCTCTGGACTTTAGAATTGGACTCAACTTCCCAGTTATTGGGTGAGCAATTGGATTGCATTTAACCTGTGCCTCGTGTGTACCAGAAAATCCCTTTGACATTTAAAAAGAGAGCTGTTTCTGTTATTCTGTTTACAGAAACTTTTGGGTTTTCCTTTTATTTGTAATTACAGGCAGTTGAAACACGGCGGCAGAACAGAAAGTAGGGAAATTTATTTATCCTCCTTCCCTACTTTCCATTGCTGAAAGGCAAGGAAGCATCATTTTGGCTATGGCTGTGCAGATCATGGATGGATGATATATTCAAAGTCCAGATGCTTCCAGGATTCTCCCCTTTGCTTGGCTAGTAGAAACAACATCTAGGGAACTCAGCAGCTTCATAGATTAGCTTTGTAAATTACCTTCACTATCTAAGGTGTATACAACAACATTGGTTTGAATTTAATTAACACACATCTTTCCCCTGTCAGAGTAAATTATATACAGATTTGGCTTACACTTCATTTCCAATGCTCAAATTATGTACTGTATATTATCTTCCATATTTCTGCCAAGTAAAGCCACGTTTTACTAATTATTTCTTCATAGAGTATTTCTCGGTTTCAGTTTTTGTAGGAATTATGCTAGTTCTTATACAGTAATTTATTCACTTGTGCACAGAACTCACACTCTATTAAATATTGGAAGACTTTAATTTAGTTTAGTGATTTATTGATGCTCGTCTAAAGTGCTTTCCCAGTAGAGTTCAGCCTAAGTAAAATCGGAATATTTGTATGTGTGTGTCTGTGTACAGTGCACTCGTAGATGGTCCTGGTGGATTATTGCCTTCAAATATTGGATGGGCTCCAAATTAGAGCCATGATCATGTTACAATATGGATTGCCCAAAGCACTTTTATTCCTAATTATGCCTATAAAACCCCAGAAAGTATATTACTTGCTACATTTTCCAAGCATACATATTACCTTAGATCTAGTGTATATTTTAGAATGGAGGCAGTCTAGATGGCTGCAATAACACGTCTTTGGCTTTTTAGGCAAAACATTTAATCTCCCAATTTGGGACAATAGGAATCTACCCAGTGGTGAAATCTAAAAATCTTCCCTACCAGTTCTGTGGGCGTGGCTTGGTGGCTGCAGCTTGGTGGTCATGTGACCGGGTGGACATGGCTGACTTGTAAAATGTGGAGAAACTCACTTAATAATGCTCTTGGTTAGCCACCAAAATTTTGGGCTCAATTGTGTCATAAGTTTTATTTATTTATTTATTTATTTTATTTTGTCCAATACGCAATGAAGGTTATAGAGAATAGACAGATAGTAAAATATATCAAAGAAAGAGTAGGGGAAAAGATATAAGAATAAAATATGTCAATGGAGAATAGAGGAAAAGATATAGGTATGCAAGAAAGGATATAGGAGATATAGGAGAGACAATTGCCACCCCGAGTCTACGGAGAGGGGCGGCATACAAATCAAATCAATCAAATCAATCAAATCAATCAAATCAATCAAATCAATCAAATCAATCAAATCAATCAAATCAATCAAATCAATCAAATCAATCAAATCAATCAAATCAATCAAATCAATCAAATCAATCAAATCCAATCAATCCAATCAATCCAATCAATCCAATCAATCCAATCAATCCAATCAATCAATAGGACGGGGGCGGCGGAAGGCACACTAGTGCACTCTTTCTTTCTTTCTTTCTTTCTTTCTTCCTTCCTTTCTTTCTTTATTCTTTCCTTCATTCCTTCCTTTCTTTTTTCTTTCTTTCTCTTTCTTTCTGCCTTCCTTCCTTTCCTCTTTTTCCCTCCCTCCCTCCCTCTTTCTTTCTTTTTTTCTTTCTTTCTTTTCTCTTTCTCTTTCTCTTTCTCTCTTTCTCTACTTTCTCTTACTTTCCTTTCAGAGGAAAGGGAGGGTCTTGTCTTCTCTTTCTGCTCAACATCCCCATGGACAATTGGTGGGCCACTGTGTGACACAGAATGCTGGACTCAATGGGCTTTGGCCTGATTCAGCATGGCTCTTCTTATGTTCTTATGTTCTTATGTCCTTATGACTTCATAGGCTTACCTGGCGGGCAGATCCAGGTAGGCAAGATGCAGAGAAGAGTGGATGGGGCAAGGTGAGTGAGTGACAACTGAGGACAGAGTTGGGGGCATGGCCAGCCAGTCATCGCTACTAGTTCAGCAAACCAGGTCACATGTCCGCTCACAGTTCTTATGAAACGGTAGCATTTCACCCCTGAACCTACTTTAATTTTCCTTGGCTAGTAGGGTTTTTCTTCCACCCACCCCCTTTGTCCGAGTGGTATTTCCACACCCAAGTTTAATTTTCTATTAAAGGGTGGCATAAGAAGCTCAGGAAGAGACTGAGAGGAAACATTATATGTTTTGCTTGTTTTTCAAATCTGGAGCTTCCAGAGAATTGTTGGCAGGTTGCCTGAATAAAAAGAAGAATGTGGGTCAGTGTTCATGCTGTATTCAGATTGGAAAGATAGACTCTGTAAGAGGAAAGCATGCCTGCGAAGGATTTTTCCATTGCTGCAAAACAAAGCCATTCCTTCTGCTACTCTGCAAATCCGGCCATCGGAGGCAACATGAAACCAGGATCATGCAAAAGAAAAAAACACTCCTCACAGACAGGTTTTTATTACTATTTTGGGGGTAATACTTTCCACAGAGCCCCTTGAAATGGTCCTCTAGAGCAGTGTTTCCCAACCTTGGCCACTTGAAGATATTTGGACTTCAACTCCCAGAATTCCCCAGCCAGTATTTGCTGACTGGGGAATTCTGGGAGTTGAAGTCCAAATATCTTCAAGTGGCCAAGGTTGGGAAACACTGCTCTAGAGAAATGTCAAATCAATAACATTCCTGATAATTTTATTTTTGAAGTGGTTACATTTAAATTTGAATACGAAGGGATGTCACAGAGAGGAGGGGATCACTTTATTCTTCAGGGCACTAGAGGGCCGGACAAGGAACAACGGCTGGAAGCTGACCAAGGAGATATTCAACATGGAGATAAGGAGGAACTTCCTGACGGTCAGAGCAATCAACCAATGGAACAACCTACCATCGGACGTTGTGAACTCCAACACTCTGGACATTTTTAAGAGAAGATTGAACTGCCACTTGACTGGTATACTATAGGGTTCCTGCATGGGCAGGGGGTTGAACTCGATGGCCTTCATGGTCCCTTTCAACTCTAACAATCAATCAATCAATCAATCAATCAATCAATAAATAAACAAACAAACAAACATAATATAAAATAAATAATAAATAAATAAATAAACAAACAAACAAATAAATAATAAAATAAAATAAAATAAAATAATAAAATAATATAAAATAAAATAATAAAATAATATAAAATAAAATAACATAAAATAAAATAAATAAAATAAAATAAAATAAAATAAAACCACCAAAATATAACTTTAATTCCATGCCTATTTCATTCTGGAACACTATTTCAATCCTAAGAGTTGAGTTGTACCCATTTCTAGATCAGGAGGCCCTTGTTTTTGTCACTTGGACTTTAGTCACCTCTCAGTTGGATTATTGAGAATGGATAGGAAACAACAGCGTAGAATCCGTTTTAATAAAGAAATGGAAAATGTCAATATTTTGTAGTGAGTAGGGAGCCGGGGTGGCGCCGCAGGTAGAGTGCTGTACTGCAGGTCACTGAAGCTGACTTCACCCCGAGTCTACAGAGAGGGGCGGCATACAAATCTATTAAATTGAATTGAATATAATTGACTGTAGATCTGTAGTTCAGTGGTTCAAATCTCATCACCGGCTCAAGGTTGACTCAGCCTTCCAAGGTGGGTAAAATGAGGACCCGGATTGTGGGGGCAATATACTGGTTCTGTTAAAAAGTGCTATTGCTAACAGGTTGTAAGCCACCCTGAATCTAAGGAGAAGGACGGCATAAAAATCAAATGAATGAATGAATGAATGAAAATATGTTTGTGTTATTTTAATAAGCCACTATGGCAAAATGCTCATGTGAATATACAGTAGAGAATATTTGTAACCTGGGTTGTAAATTTTGGCAGTGGTTTCCTCTCTGAGTTTGCTGTTTACACCAGGCTGCTGCAACCCCTAGGAATAACAATAGCTCACAGACAAGAACTAACAAGGATAAAAAACGGAACATGGAAGGAAGTCAGCACCAATGTAATATACAAAATCAATTGCAACCAGTTTTATGTTGGGTAAATAGGATGACATTTAAAACTAGAATTCACGAACACCAGCAAGCAATTAAGCAGCATGAACTGAAGTGCCCAATTTCCAGTCTTTCTATTCCAGAAAATGAACAATACTGGTTTGAACTGGGACAAAGACAAAGTCATCAGCTATGGGGAAACCTTTTATGCACACAAATTCATAGAATCCTGGAAATCCACAAATGGATCCACCAACAAACACATTGACGTAGAACTAGCATATGAATTTATAAGAAAATGGACCATCCGAGCGGCTGACCAACATTGGAACCAAGTCCAGTGATGAGCTCCTATGGGTACTGTCAGGGACGCAGAACTGGTAGAAAAATTTTGGCTAAGTACCCAGAACCTGTAGAAAAAAATTGAATTTTTTTTCTTTTTTTCTCTTCTGGGCTCTGGGTATGTTTTTCCTATCGCAGTAAATACGATTGAATTTGTATAATTTTAGAAGAGCTGTGCAGTTTATATTATACAGTTTATATAATTTATATAATACAGTTTATATAATAGATAATGTATATTTTTGTGTGTCTGTGTGTATGTATGTATGTATACATATGGCATATATACATAGAATTAAATAGTATATTTTGGATGTTCAGTAATAGTATATAGATAGGGAAATTGTATCTCTTTGAGGCGAGGTGGGGCCAGGCACCCTAACTCTAACCCAAAACCTTGACAAGAGTGACATCAAGTTGGCTACTTTTAAGCCAGTCACATGACCTTTAAGCCAACCCCCTGGTCACATGATCATCAAGCCACTTCCACCTGGTCACATGGCTGGAAAGCCACACCCATAAAATAAGCAACGCCCACTGTGTGGAAGTAAAAACTTTTATAGCCTTTCACTAGAACCAACCATCCCGGCATCAGTTAAATTTCACAACCAGTCACATGGCCAAATGATAGAAACATAGAAGATTGGTGGCAGAAAAAGATCTCATGGTCCATTAGTCTGCCTTTATACTATTTCCTGTATTTTATCTTAGGATGGATATATGTTTATCCTAGGCGTGTTTAAATTCAGTTACTGTGGATTTACTAACCATGTCTTCTGGAAGTTTGTTCCAAGCATCTACTACTCTTTCAGTAAAATAATATTTTCTCACGTTGCTTCTGATCTTTCCCCCAACTGACCTCAGATTGTGCCCCCTTGTTCTTGTGTTCAATTTCCTATTAAAAACACTTCCCTCCTGAACTTTATTTACAGCACCACACAGGACCTATGTTACAGAGAAGAAACCGAACAAGACACTTCAGCCAAACTCTCGCTGAAGATATTCAATTACCTAGCTTTGTAACAACCAGTAAGCTCTGATAACAAATCATTTCCAAAATATTTACATCCAGTATTTGGACAACATAAGTACAAATATGTCCACTATTCTTGGAAAATATCAACCCATATATAGAGCTACAAATATATTTCATACTTAGAAGACATTGTGGTTTCCAGATCTTATAAAAACAAGATACTTAAGAAAATCGGCAGTGAATGCAACATTTATAGGTCGGTGGGCCAACCAGTTCAGTATAGTGAAAGGTGGAAAGAGATTTTTGGTGTATAGATGAAATATGACTTTGTGAAGCTTCAAAGGGATGGCTTGATTCAACGGAGATTCTCCCCCAGGTGACTGCTGCATTAATTAATTTCTGAAGAAAAAGGATTTTGAAATCAGTTGAGAACTTGAACATTTTCATATGAATACAAGGATAATGAATTTCAGTATGCCTACAACCATTTGAAAAATATACTCATTTTATTTAGAGTTTTATTTTATTATTTTAGACACTCCTTCGCTGTAAGACATCACTGAATTAATGCTATTAATGATATAAGCTATTAATACATAGCTTATGTCTTCTTTACTATTTAATATAATTTATTACTGTTTGGGATGTACTTTTTGTTTATAGTGAATCAACTCATGAAGGAATACTTAGGAAATTTCCCTGAACCTAAGAAACAACAAATACAATAAAATAGAATAGAATTCTTTATTGGCCAAATGCGATTGGATACACAAGGAATTTGTCTTTGGTGCATATGCACTCAGTGTACATTAAAATATATATATATATATATACATTTGTCAAGAACCATGAGGTACAACACTTAATGATTGTCATATGTATAAAGCAATTATTTTATTAATTTGATGTTTGCAGTAGATTTAGAATTGCTATTATTTTTCTGTAGATGAAAAAAAGAATAATGGAAATCATCTCTAAGTAACAATTTTTCCCATGCTGGAAAATTTACTGATTTTGTGTGTGTGTGTGTTTGTGTGTGTGTGTGTGTGTGTGTTTGTGTGTGCCTTTAAGTCAATGTTGAATCCTGAGAACTCTCTGGACAAATCCTTGAACTTTTTCAGAAAGTGATTTGCCATTGCCTCTTCCCAAGTGTTGAAAAATAATGGCTGGCCCTAGAACACTGGACCCAAAGCAAGACAAAAGAAGATAGTACAAGAAACAATGAATTCTAATTTCAAAGATGTAAATTTTAGTTGGTAATCAAGAAAAAATTCCCAAGAGTAAATCCTGTTCAACAATTGAACAGACTGACTGTGCTGTGATTTTTCCTTCCTTGTTTAAACAGCAGTTTGATTACCATAGATGAGAGATGCTGCAGTTATGACATGCACTGGTCATGCACTGGTAATATGACATGCACTGGTAATATACTCTATGACCTCCAAAGTCCCTATCAACTTTTAAAGTGCATGATTCTGTGAATAAATGGTTAGTTGGTTACGCCAATTCAGAGAACTCAAACTGCCCAAGAAGCTACTGATACAGTTCTACAGAGGAATTATTGAGTCTTTCATCTGTAATTCTATCAGTGTATAGTTTGGTTCTGCAACCCAAAATGACCGACACAAACTTCAGAGGATTATTAGAACTGCAGAAAAAACAATTGCTATCAATCTGCCTCACATTGAGGACCTGTATACTGCACGAGTTAAAAAGAGGGTGGGGAAAATACTTACAGACACCTCACATACTGAATACAAACTGTTTCAACTCCTACCCTCAAAACATCCCTACAGAACACTGCACACCAAGCCAATTAGACACAAGAACAGTTTTTTTCTGAACGCCATCACTTTGCTAAACAAATATTTCCCTCAACACTTTCAACTAAGGCTGCGTTACTATTACTATTAATCTTAGAAACGTAGAAGTCTGACGGCAGAAAAAGACCTCATGGTCCATCTAGTCTGCCCTTATACTATTTTCTGTATTTTATCTTAGGATGGATATATGTTTATCCCAGGCATGTTTAAATTCAGTTACTGTGGATTTATCTACCACGTCTGCTGGAAGTTTGTTCCAAGGATCTACTACTCTTTCAGTGAAATAATATTTTCTCATGTTGCTTTTGATCTTTCCCCCAACTAACTTCAGATTGTGTCCCCTTGTTCTTGTGTTCACTTCCCTATTAAAAACACTTCCCTTCTGGACCTTATTTAACCCTTTAACATATTTAAATATTTTGATCATGTCCCCCCTTTTCCTTCTGTCCTCTCATTGTTCCTGTCACCTGTCTCCTCCCACTTATGACTATGGGACTGTAACTTGTTGCTTGTATTAGGATTCAGTGTTCCCTCTAATTTTTTTTTGAGGTGGGCGGAAAAGTATAGTGTCTGAGCGGCAGTCCCTTCGGGACTGGGCGGCACAGAAATAATAAACAAACAAACAAACAAACAAATAAAAAAAACCCCACCCTGTTTTGCCTCAGAGAATTTCAAAATAAAATACTGTACTGTGTGTCTATAACAGTGAGCTCATAATAGGGCAACTCTATCAATATCAAAATGCCACTTAAATAGTTGAGCTAGTTTCAAACTAGATTTTGATTTTCTTTCTCTCTTCCTTACTCCCATTCTTTTTCTTTCTCTTTTCCTCCCTCTCTTTTTTCTATCTGTTTCTCTCTCTTCCTCCCTTCCTCTCTCTCTCCTTCCCTCTCACTCTTTCCCTCTCGGCTGCTGGGCAGGTTTGGAAAACTCTGATTTGATGATGATTTTTAAGTGAGCTCAGAACTATGTTAGGATTTATATTAATATTGTTTCCTGATTGCTTATTTATATCATATGACAATCATTAAGTGTTGTACTTCATGATTCTTGACAAATGTATATTTTCTTTTATGTACACTGAGAGTATATGCACCAAAGCCCAATAAAAATTCAATTCTATAATAATAATAATAATAATAATAATAATAATAATAATATTAATAATAATAATAATATATAATTATGATGATGATGATGATGATAACGATAATGATAACGACTATGACAATAACAATAACAATTCTCTTCTAGTTATTTAACATATGATCTATAAATTTAATTTCTCTTAAGACTTGCATTCAGATATGTAGAAATGAAACCGAGAAAAATGTATTCAGAATCTAAAGCACAAAACAGAAGCACTGGAAATTAGCAACATCTTTACCCCTTAGTAGCCAGAAGCACATAAATCAGTAAGTCAGCTCATTTTATTCAAAGTAATTTCAAGACGTTATACAACTCTACTGCATATCAACACAGTTGGCTGCAGATCACATTTTCTTCTGTATTTTATACCTGCAGGTCCCTGATTGCTGTGTGTTTCCTGGTCTGTGGAAACTGTTCACAGGTTCCTCAGGTGTAGCAGGCTCTTGACTGCCATGGGAAACACCTGCTTTCTCGGCCTTGCCAGATTTTTCATGTACTATTCATCCCTTTCTGCTTATGTCATTTGTAATTATACAAGAAGATTTTTGGCAGCTGTCATCAAACAATAACAGAACTCCAGCTAATATTTTTTAAAGCCCACATTCTTGGTACGTCAGTGATTCATAATGTGTGTATTCTATAATGTTGCTTTTGAATTTTTTTAAAAAACTTAATTGGATGAAAAATCAAACCTAAACTACATTAAATCATTGTCTTTGTAGTCTTTGGATTTGTGCCCATTACTACTTCTTTAGCTGCACTGGTTCCTTATAGACTTCCAGGTGCAATTCAAAGTGTTGGTTATCACATACAAAGTCTTACATGGCACAGGAATTACTTACTTGTAGGACCATTTCTCTCCAGTGGTATTTGCCTGTCTACCTGCTTGTTGGGGGGGGGGGAGAGGCAGAGGGGGGGAGGCAGGGTATCAGGGTTTCAATAGCACCCGAAACTAAATGAGCATCTGAAACAAAGTATTCCTAAAAGTTCCAATTTATTAGCAGAGCCATGTTGGCACATCTTGGAGAAACCCAAATCTGAAGTCCTCTGGGGTCTCTCCACCCAGTTGAAAGTTCAGGCCCTTGGCCCCCACTCCCTCAAGTCCATCGCATGGATGAATCTCCAACTTGTCAGGATCCATACATCTCCTTCCTTGTAGGTGCAGTAGGGCGAAGACAAAGGACAACCTTGACTATCTAGAAAGAAATTGTTATGGCTATATACATAGAGCTCTCATGCAATACCCCTTCCCAGATTCCCACTGTAAAGAATGCACATTTAAGACTATAAAGTGTGGCAGGTCAAAGACCCCAACTAAAATGATCGTGTAGAACGCAGCCGCGAGAACCATTGTGGGGCTTCCCAGATTTGCCCACGTTTCTGCAAAACTCCGTGGTCTGCATTGGCTGCCGATCAGTTTACAGTCACAGTTCAAAGTGTTGGTTATGACCTTTAAAGCCCTACATGGCATTGGACAAAGAGTAACTCCGGAACCGCCTACTTCCGCATGAATCCCAGCGGCCGATAAGGTCCCACAGAGTTGGCCTTCTCCGGGTCCCGTCGACTAAACAATGTTGTTTGGTGGGCCCCAGAGGAAGAGCCTTCTCTGTGGTGGCCCCGGCCCTCTGGAATCAACTTCCCCCGGAGATTAGAACTGCCCCCACCCTCCTTGTCTTTCGTAAATTACTCAAGACTCACTTATACCGCCAGGCATGGGGGAGTTGAGACACCTTTCCCCCAGGCTTCTTTATATTTTGTTTCATGTTTGGTATGAATGTGCTGTTTGGTTTTTAAATATATGATAGGGTTTTATATGCTTCTTTTAATATTAGATTTGTTTTGCTATAACATTGTTTTTATTGTTGTGAGCCGCCCCGAGTCTTCGGAGAGGGATGGCATACAAATCTAATAAATAATAATAATAATAATAATAATAATAATAATAATAATAATAATAATAATAAAATAATAAAATGGTTTCAGCCTGACAGAGAGAGGGAGGGAGGGTGGGTAGGAGGGAGGGAGGGAGAAGACAGGGAGTCAGAGAGTCCGAGAGACAGAAAAAGTGCAATTGACCTAGGGCTACATAGCTGGCTTTGTATTAAAACTGGCATTAGAACTCATGGTCTTGTGGTTTCTAGCCTAGTGCCTTAACTAATACACCACATTTGCCTTCTTTTTTTTTTTTTTTTTTCAATTTTTTTATTATTTTTCATAAAACAGACATACAGACGTACAAACATTAAACATAAAATGGGGATGTATTTCCCCGCTTCTTTTGAAAGTATACATTCAAATAGAGAAAAGAATACATAATCAAACATTTGTTGAATGTTAAAAAGTCTAGTAAAAAATTTTCAAATCTTAAATGCAATATTAGTACAGTATAAGTAAAAATGCTTAATATGTTATTTAAGTGTAATATATTCATCTAATCAAACATTCAAACTAATCTCAATTACTAAGCATACATAAAACAAAATTTTTAATATATCGCTTGTGAGTAAACAACTATGTCAAAATCATCAACAAATACATCTAATATTGTTATTACCTAAATAAAAACAGATCTATCTCTTATTTTTTCTTATCTAACCATTTATATATGTTGTTCCATGTTTCATAAAATTTTGTATCTTCTTGATCGTTTAATCGTCTTGTCATCATATCCATTTCAGCGCAGTCTAATATTTTAGCTATAACTTCTTCTTTCTTGGGGATTTCCTCCCCCTTCCAGTTTTGCGCGTATATTATTCTAGCCGCAGTTAATATGTGTATAATTAAGTAAAGAGTTTCCTTCTTATAAGTCTGATTAGTAATTCCTAATAAATAAAATTCCGGGGTGTTATCTATGTCATATTTTAATATTTCTTTTAATATCTTCTCAATCATCTTCCAATAAGTTTTAGCTTTGCTACATGTCCACCATTGATGGTAATAAGTTCCTATATCTTTCTTGCATTTCCAACACAGTGGGGATGTTTTAGGAAACATTTTAGCTATCCTGTTAGGTGGAAGGTGCCATCTATAAAACATTTTAATTTGGTTTTCTTTTAATGAAACTGACTTGGTCATTTTCCAATTATTAATCCAGACTTTTTCCCAAGTATCTATATCTATTTCCTTGCCTATATTTCTGCACCATCTTATCATGGTATCTTTTAGAGTCAACTCTATATTTTTGTGAGCGATAAGAAATTTATATATTTTCCCTATCATTTTTACTGAATTATTAATAATTAAATGACTTAGCAAATTCTTACTTTTATTAAAAGTATAAAGAGTTATATCCTTCTGGTATCTGGATCGAATCTGGGCATAATGCCACCAATCTATTATTATCCCTTCTTCTTGTAGTTTATTCCTAAGCTTTAGCTTCATCTGATCATTGCCACATTTGCCTTCTACTGTTGATACATGATCAGATGAAATCCAGATCCAGAAACTCTGTCCAGGTAGAAGGCAAGAGAAGCAATGCCTTTTGATACTAGAAAAATGTGATTTCCTTAAGTGTATTTCATCACTGGTATAGAATCACATAGATAAAAACATGATATCCTGTCCAAACAGAAGCATAACACACTCCAAGTTTTCAACAAGCTACTTTAATTTGTAAGAACATATATTCTAATTGTTATGGTGAAAAGAATGTAGCTGATACCCCTGAAGATAAAAACTGGACAATCCATTAGAATTGTTAACAGCAAACATAATATGGAGAATCCATCCAACAACTTCTTCATCAAGATGGGTGACAGAATACCCCCATTATTTCCCTCTAATTACCAGGAAAGCCACAATATTATTATTAAGAAACTGCCCTCTATAAAATTATGTAAGGATAACTCTGTAACCTGACCTTGAGTGATAACTCAAACTATTCGGTGGAGGCAATACAATTTATGTGGCTTTGCCTTTTTTGCTGGCTCTAAAACGGGAGGAATTGTGTGAGTTCATAACTTGTAATGCTTGTTGAGGTTCTTTTTTCTGTTTCTGGCTAAACTCTGGTGTCATATCCAAATAACAACTCTACTATTTCCGGATCTGAGAAGGCATAACTGTATCATCTCTTTCAACGTTCAAAAGTAGCTGGTGGTTTCAAGACTAACCCTTACCTTCAAGATTTAGAAACAAAACTGCTGTTGTTCTGCCTTAGCAGATTGAGAAAATAACCCTTTGCAAAAGGCAATACCTCCTGTTGGAATTTTATTGAATATTTCAGTCAAAACATTTCTTTGAAAAAAAATGTTTCATGTCTAGATTGATGGTCAGAGGAACCAGAGCAGGGGGGAGATGTGAAACAATGAAAGCGGGAGAGACCTCATGTATGAAAGCACCTCTTTCTGGAGTAAGCCCTCTTCCCATTTTGATTAATTACTTAGCACAAGAAGTTGGGGTGAAGTCCATTGCGGAAATGAACTCACTGGGAATCTCAAAGGCAAAGCAAAAAAGGTTAGAATTGAGGCAAAGGAGACAGCCTTGCCTTAGTATTTGTAGAGTGGGGAAGAAGGGACACACCATAATAATGTGAGCCACAGAACGGATACTTTAGTAATATAGAACATTCCGGTTTATCTTAAATCAAAGCTGTTCTTTCAGATTACTTCCCCACAGAAGACAAAGCCAGGCTTAATGATGAATGCAGAACATTTCTGACCATGGATCAAGTTCCCGTTCCTTGTTATTGCTTAGGCAGGGGATAATGAGACAGGGCGGAGAAAAGTGGAGACGTTGTCTCATATATTTTCATAGCAACAGGTCATAGACAGAGGAGAAGGAGCTCAAGGTGGAGTCACCGTTTTTGTAGCAGTCTTATTTTTGACAACGCATCAAGTTCCATCCAGAGAGCAGGCCTAGACATTTCCTTTACCATAACAACAGCTTGGCATTATGGTATGGGATAGAGCTAGCAGAAGGAAATTCCACAACTTTGCCCTTCCTAAAATTGTTTGCCAGGGAAATATATATATATAGTCCCAGTGAGGGTATGGCTAGCTGATGAGGCCAAAATAAGGCCGAATAGATCTATCGTAGTCCCCCTTAATTTTCAAATTCAGCTAAAACATGTGACACATATAGAATATAGTTTGTCGGCTATGAATAAATTAATTGCCTTAGAAATTACCCTGGGTTGGGCCGGGAGGCAAAAAAGGAGCTGTGATGTTCCTTCAATATACCAGGGTGATTCGACACCAAAACATGTAACCCTTCCCTGGTACAGAGCTGAAGGGATTGGATACTGTAGCCTACAAGGCCAAGGTTGCAAGTTCAAGTCCCAGTGAGGGTATGGCTAGCTGATGAGGCCAAAATAAGGCCGAAATAGATCTATCCTAGTCTCCCTAAATTTTCAAAGTTTCAAATTTCCTACTTAATAAATAAAATATCCTACTTTATTTAATAAAAAATAAAGAAAACCTAGTGATAGACTGAAAAAGAAGACAGAATCAATCACTAGGTTTTGTTTATTTTTTTATTAAACCAATCAATAAAATGATGTATGTTTGCTTAAATCACTTATCAACACTTTCAGAGAGAGATTTTTCTGCGAATTTAGAGGGGGCGTGGTTTTGCTTGCTGCCAGGATCCTGTGGATGGAGCATGGCCTGGTTTCTGGAATGCTGTAGCCCAGTGCTGGTCCACAGACTTTGGATTGGGGACCCCTGGACTAGAAGAACTCCAAGGTCCCTTTCAGCTCTCTGATTCTGTGAACTTAAATTGAATAGAGATGAGCTACCGAGTTTGTGGGGATGCTGTAATCCGACCTCCCAGTTTGTTATATTCTATAGTTTCCAACTTTAAAATGATAAATAAGATGCAGTTTGGTGAATTTAAGTTTTTTTGTATCTGAAAAAAAATGCACAATTAATATATTCATCTTTAATGGGTCAGAAGAGTCTGTTACTTTAGATACTAATGCTAACCACAAAATGCTGTAATGGAGGCTTTTAAAAATCAGTGTTAGCAGGTCATCTTTTTAAGCATCTTCAAAGAGTGAAACAAATTCATAATTGGAAGAAAATTATATGTCAGATGATCACACGGACAGCTTCAGTCAAGCAGAGCATATGTCTACCGAAAAGAACAAAAGCACCTGGCAGGTTATTGTAAAAGGGCTTTAGAAAAACAAGAAAGGAAAGTCCCCAAAGATAGTGATTACAGTTGTGAATGGCTTTGAACAAAATAAATAAAATGACCATGGTCTGAAAGACCAGCTATTATATCCCTCCTTCCTTTCCAGGGAGACACCTGTGTGTGTGCTTTTGTTGAGGGTTGTCTGGTATGAGGCTAAGCCACTCACATCAAAGCCACCTAAGCAATGAAACAAGCGAGGTGAGCTGATGAGCCCAGATGACATAAGTCATCTGATATCTTGGGGAGGATCGCAGAGGGGGGAGTGGGCTGATTCACAGCACCCTGAAGGGTCAAGGTGAAAGTGACAGAATAGAATGAGTCCAGATGATAGATTTGCCCTAGCAATTTGCATTCCACAAACAGGGAAGTCTTTTCGTTCCTCTGTAAGGCAAGAGAGACTCATTTGAAGTGGGAATGTTCAAAAATCAATGGGGATACACGTCAGGTTTTGGAGGCAAACTACTGTAATCCACTTTGATGGTTGCCAAGAAGCGGAAGTCTGAGCAATTGGGCTCCTGTTCCACGCTCTGCCTGGTTTGTTTGATGATGCAAGGTGCATTTCTTGCTTTGAAAGAACATGTTTTCTCTGATGCCAGCTGCGACTTGGGGGAGAGGTTCGGTGGAGCCTCTCCTAGATTAATCTTACTTCCTCCTTGTTATTGCTGTTCAATTGCTTTCTGTCCATAATCCACCCAATTACCTAGCAGGAGACTGTAAGGTAATTAGAGAGTGCTCCCCCTAAGTCCTTGCTGTGGGCAGGAGAAAAGTTATTGACAGCAAGGCAGAAGAGCCAGGAGATTAATTTAGGTCTTTCAACAAATGCTTGCTGGTATACTTCCCTGATGCCAGTCTTACGTTTTTCTATGAAAAATATCTAGTTTGTTTAAGATCTGGAAGCATGGAGAGTAGTGTAACCCAAGAGAACAGCATCAGAATAACAGATGTAAATAATTTACAGTACATGAATTACAAAACTACGTCATAATGGGAATGACACCTTTTGTCCTGATCCTTAAAATAAATATTTGGACCAGCATTGCTGACAGTGGTAAGTGCAGCAATGTTTTGGAGTGAGCAGTAAGGGAAGAGATCTCCAGCACGACATAGAAAATAAAACAAAATGCATGCATTCGAACTTTATTTCTTTTAGAGGCATGATGGGTGGCTACGTTTTGAGCAGCTCTGTATGTAAAAGTCTGCTTTGACATACTGAGACTGCAAATGCTATTCTTTAGGCATGAGTATGTATGCATCCAGATTTGCAGAGCTATTTCTTCACTGGAACCAATGATGATCTTACTTCCTCTTTGCTATTGCCTTTCAATTGCTTTCTGTCCATAATCCACCCAATTACCTAGCAGGAGACTGTAAGGTAAGTAAAATTAATCTAGGAGAGACTCCACCAAACACTGGAAGTTTTTAAGAAGATGTTGGATAGCCATTTGTCTGAAGCAGTGTAGGGTCTCCTGCCCAAGCAGGGGGTTGGACTCCAAGGTCCTTTCTAGCTCTGTTGTTGTTGATGATGATGTTGCTGTTATGACGATGACGACAATGATGATGATGATAATGAAGAAGAAGAAGAAGAAGAAGAAGAAGAAGAAGAAGAAGAAGAACAACAACAACAACAACAACAACAACGGCACAAAATCAGAACCATAAGGTTGCATGGATTCTTTTATAGATTCTGTTTATCCGATCCAGGAACAAAAATGCCTGGAGAAATTATTTCTCTGTTGAGAACACTGTTGACCTCTCCTGAATGCTAAGAGGTCAGTAAGGGGCGTGCCTAAGTGTACCAGAATGCCTTTCCTCCCCTGTCCTAATGTTTCTCTTTTACTTGTAATTTCTATATAAATATTATATCTTTGTATATCACTACTACGTATATGACAAAACAAATAAATAAAATAAATAATAAATAATAATAAATAAATAAATAAATAAATAAATAACTGAAACAAGAGGAAGTGGGCATTCTCATTGAGGACCTCCTCCCCTGACAAGGGTGATTCTCACCATTACAGCCTTCCAGCAGTTTTAAAAGGACCCAGACTTTTGTAGAAGCAAATATGTAATTGATATAATATTGGAGATTTGTGTTCATTGTATTATATTTATTGTTCTGCATTGGCTTGTGTTGCTGTTGCTCCTATACATTGCTTCAAGCCTTTTGAGATAGCAGCTGCTTATAAATATTAAACAAACAAACAGTTTTAAGTTCGTATTATCTATCCATGGTGGTTAGCATTCAAAGATAGTTTTATTTGTCCTCTCGAACATGGGCAGTGCTAATTGTCTAGACTGATTCCCTGCTTGTATTGCTAGTAAAATCTAGGCCAATGGTCTATATTTTTTATTTGATGGTGTGAGTGTTCCTTTCTATGGCTTTCACAGCTAAGTCTGTAATAGTTTTATATATAATTAAAACATAATAAAAGTGACTAGGCATATCACCTATACTAAACATCTTGAGACAATGGCAATACAGAATAATATTTTCCCATTGCAATTCAGTATATAAGCCTTAAAATTCAGTATATAAAAGAACTGAATTGACATCAGGATGTCAATTATGCCATCTTCATTTGTGATCCACCTTGTGATTAACAGACAGGTAGCTCTTCCTGACTTCACTTAATTAACGGTACAACTCTTAAGCTTATATTGATTCTATATCCCTAGTTATGGAGTTATTCATGAAATGAATAAGAGGGAGGAAGAGAAAGTAGAAAGAGGAGGAGAGAAGGAAGAGGAGGAGGATAGAAAAAGGGAAGGGGAAGATGAAGAAATCATTACCCCTAAATCCTTTTCTTTTGAAGTATTTGCTAACACAGAACTGCCAATACAATACTCAGATTGAGGATTCCTTTTCCTCAAGTGCATTATTTTACATTTGGAAACATTAAACTGCAGTTTCCATTGCTTTGACCATTTATCTAGTAAAGCTAAATCATTTACCATATTACAGACCCCTCCAGGAATATCAACCCTATTGCACACTTTAGAGTCATCGGCAAATAGGCAAACTTTCCCTACCAAACCTTCCCCTATGTCACTCACAAACATATTAAAAAGAATAGGACCCATAACAGACCCTTGTGGCACACCACTTGTAACCTGACTCTGCTCAGAATACTCGCCATTAACAATAACAATTAGCAATATCCACGGCACCACCTTCATCCAACACCTTTGTGACATAGTCAAAGAAATCAATGAGATTAGTCTGACATGATTTGCCTTCAGTAAAGCCATGCTGATTTGGGTCCAATAAGTTATTGTTTTTTAGGTGCTGATTTATCCTCTTTTTGAGTAGAGTCTCCATCATTTTAACTACAACTGATGTCAAGCTAACTGGCCTGTAGTTACCAGCTTCTTCTCTACTGCCCTTCTTGTGAATAGGCACAACACTGGCCATTCTCCAATCCTCAGGAACTTCTCCTGTTAACAAGGATTGGTTAAATAAATCAGTCAGGGGGGTAGTAATGACAGATCTGAGTTCTTTAAGAACTCTGGGGTGGATGCCATCTGGACCCATTGCCTTATTTATCTTTAATCGTTCAAGTTCTTCTAAGACATCGGCTTCTAAGATCACTGGAGCTGAATCCATACAGCTGGAAGCAATGCTATATCCCTCTATAGTATTATTTTGTACGGTGTCTTTTGAGAAAACTGAACAGAAGTAGCTATTGAAATGGTCAGCGATCTCCTTATTCCCATTGATGCATGTATTATTCCCGGTACTAAGTTTCGTGATGCCGCAGTTTTTCTTCTTCTTATCACTAATATATCTGAAGAAGGTTTTATCCCCCTTCTTTACAGATTTGGCAATTTCTTCCTCTTTTGAGGCTTTAGCAGCATATATTATCTGTTTCGCCTCCTTCTGTCTCATTTTATACACCTCCCTATCAGCTATACTTCCAGACTCTTTATACCTCCTATAGGCAGCCTTTTTTTCATTGACTATAGCCCTTACATCATTGCTAAACCATAGCGGTTTCTTCTTCCTTTTACCTTTAGTTATTTGTCTTACATACAGTCCAGTGGCTTTTAAGATGGCCTTTTTTAATACAGTCCACTGGGTGCTCGCTCCTGCCATTTTATCCCTCCCCTTTAATTCATTTTCTAAATATTCCCCCATTGCATTAAAATTTGTTTTTCTGAAATCCAATACTTTGGTTGCATTATAGGATTGCTCACAATTAGTTTTTACATCAAACCACAAACATAGATGGTCACTGCATCCTAAATTTTCTCCCACCTTGACATCTGAAACCCAATTCCCATTCGTAAAAACTAAATCTAGAATATTCTCCCCTCTAGTTGGTGTCTTAACCAGCTGTGCCAGAGCTGCTCCTGTAAAGGCCTCTACTATATTCTTACTTTTGCATGTAAGGGCACTGGGGATATTCCAGTCAACATCAGGCATGTTGAAATCACCCATAACCACAATATCTCCCTTTACTGCCATTTGGGTAATTTCATCCACCATCTTGTTGTCATATTCCTCGGATTGCCCTGGAGGCCTATAGATCACCCCAATTCTAATGACAGAACCTTCTTTATTTTGCATGCAAATCCAGAGAGTCTCTAGATCTTGACACGTATTGTGAATTAGTGTTGTTTTTAGACTTTCTTTAATATAAATGGCTACTCCACCTCCCCTTCTCTCTATTCTATCCTTCCTATTCAGTGTATATCCTGGTATGGATATTTCCCATTCATTAGAATCCTTAAACCATGTCTCAGTTATGGCAACCAGGTCCAAATTATCTCTATATATTATGGCCATTAATTCACAAAGCTTGTTGCTCAAGCTTCGAGCATTCGTGCACATTACCCGAAGAACATTATTTTCATTATTAGTTTGCCCCTTATCATCAACAACTACATCTATTTCATTTGCAGCTCCCTTTTCATAAGCTTCCAAAAACTGCTTTATCCTCATCCTCACCCGCATCAGTTACATCTCTGTCCCCTTTACCTAGTTTAAATGCCTGTCCAAAAAAGTTCTGAATTCCTCACCGAGCACCTGGGTACCTCTGTATGATTGATGCAAACCATCCCTCTTAAACAACTCCCTATTAGACCACCTACTGACATCATGACTTACATAGCCAAAACCTTCAGCATTACACCACTGCCTTAACCACACATTAAACTCTCTGATACACATTGTTTTATCCTCTTGGCCACAAACCGGTAACACCTCTGAGAAAGTCACTGAATCAGTTATTTTACCCAGCTCCACACTTAGACATTGAAAATCTCTTTTTACTACATTAACATTTCTCTGGGACAAATCATTTGTGCCAAGATGCACCACCACATCAACGTTATTACCTTTACTCACAGCCTCAACAATGTTTGTAATCCGCCTCCTGTCCCTGCTGGCAGTGGCCCCTGGGAGACACCTCAGCACCTTCACCACATCCTTGCTCTGTCCCAGACTAGATGGACCATGAGGTCTTTTTCTGCCGTCAGACTTCTATGTTTCTATGTTTCTAAGAAGAGGGAAGAAGAAAGGAGGGAGAGGAGGAGAAAGAAAGTAGAGGAAAGAGGGAGAGAGAGGGAGGGGAGTGATGTGAAGTATTAAAAATAGACAGATAACAAGATTATAAAAGGTGCAAGATTGGAATCTTTGTTAATTTTTACTGGATAATAATGTATAATTATGTAAAGTCTATTACGATTTAAGGTATGTATGTTGACGCATATGTGGAGAGTGTTAAAAAATTAAAAAAAGTATTTAAAAAAGTTTATTCCATCTAATAGGCCAGTGATAGTGAATCTTTATGGCATATTTTTTTCCTTATTTGTTTGTTTGTTTATCACTCACTCACTCACTCACTCACTCAATCAATCAATCAATCAATCAATCAATCAATTGGCTTTATATGCTGCCTCACTCCCAAAGGATTCTGGGCGGCTTACAACCAAATGCAAGATGTAAAAAACCCGTAAAATATAAAATATAAGACACACCACAATGAACACTCACACACGTAAAAATGATACAATATATAACCCCTTAAATATATAACCCCCGAGTTTTCGGAGAGGGGCGGCATATAAATCCAATAAATCTAATCTAATCTAATCTTAAAATCAACACCGAATAACATCAAACCCACAATAAAAACTCACAACAGCTAAAAACCCAATATATCCTTACTGGTTGGGTCCTGATGGAATACTATCTTATCAATGACCTCAGGCCTGCCGGAAAAGCCAGGTCTTTATGGCTTTGTGGAAGGCTAGCAGGTTGGAGGCAGTCCAGATTTTGGGGGATAGGTGGTTCCAAAGAAACGGAGCTGCTGCAAAGAAGGCCCTCCCCCACGGGCCCACCAGCCGACACTGTTTAGCTGATGGGACCCTGAGAAGACCAACTCTGTGGGCCCTTATTAGTCACTGGGAGCTATGTGGTAGGAGGCAATCTCGAAGATTGTCTTGAAATTGACATCTTAGGATTGTCTTCTCCAAAGGAAGGGAGGAAAAGTTGATCTGTAAGATAAAGTAGATTCAAGAACACCCCAGGATTGAAGCGGTTCTGCATAATGTCCAGCAAACGTCAACTCACCTGGAGCCTGAAGCCCATTCTGTGGCTGTTAAGTTTGTTGAACATTTCGCCTTGACCTTTCAGGTAAAAGTTGAGTTGGAGAGCATCCTGTAGCTGACTGAAATCCAATACTTCCTTCCTGGCAGGATTAGAGTAATATTGTCAATATCATGTCAATGTGAAATGGAAACAGCAATGTTTACAAAATTAACAAATGGACTTCAAGTTAAACACTGAGCAATTTGTGAGGCAGTGTTGACCAGTCTCAAGGGATTGTTTGCAGGTGAACATGCTGTTTTTCTTTCTGGATTGACTTACATTAACATCATGTCATTTTAAATTGCTTTTCTTGAGAAAATAGACTGGCGGCATAGTTTCATTACCCTGAGTGCTCTTAAGTGGGGTTCCCCCCCATTTGTGCTCTCATTTTACAATAAAGGGGGTGGGATCACTATGATACATTTTATGTAGCCATTTCCCAAAAGAAGAATGTGATTCTATTGCAGACAATATCATAGGTTTAAAAAATATTTCTAAATACATATGAATTTATTTTAGTTGAAAGAAAAAAAATCAATAGCAAAGTTTGTTGTTAGGCTGCTTTGGGGAAAAGGGGGAAAGAATGAATGGGGAGGACTCCATCTGAATTTAAAATAGGTAGAGAATGTTTTGCATTTCAAATTCCATATGCCTCAGTCAGCAAAGAAAATTCCAGGGGACTATAGGAGCAGCCGGTTAAGCAATCCAGAACAGGGGTCTCCAATCTTAGCAACTTAACAATGTCATTTGGCGGGACTCAGGGGAAGGGCCTTCTCTGTGGTGGCCCCGGCCCTCTGGAACCAACTCCCCCCAGAGATTAGAATAGCCCCCACCCACCTTGCCTTTCGTAAACTCCTTAAAACCCACCTCTGCCATCAGGCATGGGGGAACTGAAATATTCTTTCCCCCTAGGCTTCTACAATTTATGCATGGTATGTTTGTATGTATGTTTGGTTTTATAATAAGGGTTTTTAGTTGTTTTCGTATTGGATTGTTACATGCTGTTTTTTATCACTGTTGTTAGCCGCCCTGAGTCCATGGAGAGGGGTGGCATACAAATCTAACTAACTAACTAACTAACTAACTAACTAACTAACTAACTAACTAACTAACTAACTAAACAAACAAACAAACAAACAAACAAACAAACAAATAAACAAACTTTAGGACTTATGGATTTCAACTCCCAGAATTCCTCAGCTAGCTTGCTGATTTTGCTGGAGTTGAAGTCCATAAATCTTAAAGTTGCCAAGGTTGGAGACCCCTGCTCCAGAAGACATCAAGTTGACCACCACTGAAGGGTACTTCAGGAACTGCCTGGCAAGGATGAGACTTTTCTTTCCTGCTTTAATAGAGGATTGTAGAATGTAATTTATTGAAAAGCAAGACAGTTTCTATCCAGGATTGTTCTAGGACAGTGATGGTTAAGGTGACCAGACATCCCGTTTTCGGTGGGACAGTCCCGCCTTTGGACAATTTGTCTTGCGTCCCACGGTGTTTTCAAAAAGTTCCACTTTTTTAAAAATGGGACATCTGGTCACCTTAAGCGAAGGAGAGGGATTGGGCCAATCTGCGACCGCCGAAGGTCTGGCTGCAGGGAGGCAGCTCCGGGCTCTGAGTGTGCTCCCCGAGCGAGACTGATGCCAAGCAGCTCTTCCCAGGGCTGCAGATGGAGTGGCATGGGCTTGTGGTTCTGGCTCCTCCTCCTCCTTGCTTGGTTCCTGCCTCCTCCACTGGCGCCGATCTTGGGAACAACCGATCCGACCTCCAAGGTTCCCACCTCTCTCCCCCAGCAATTATTTTGCCTAAGCAAGCCAGTTGAAGCCTGCGTGAGTTTGGGCACACTCTGCCATCCGTCCATCTGTGTGTCCCCCTCCCGAATGGTGTCCCGCTGTGCTGAGGTAATAATCTGATCACTTTAGTGATGGTGGCACATGGAGCCATATCGGAAGGCACATGAGGCGTTGCCTTAAGTGAATTCCAGCCAGCTGATTTTTGGCCTTCATTTTGGCCTTCTGGGACGGTGAAAAATAGCCCACCTCAAAGTCCGGAGGCTGCAGTGAGGCCTGTGCACATGTGGGGGGGGCAGTGTGTGGGGATTGTGCGCATGTGTGGGGGAAGCACAGGGGTTGTGTGCATGTGCATCAGGGAAAGCATTGCATTATGGGTGTGGGCATGCACATGCATGCTATATGCACACACGCATCCTTTTGGCACAGGAGCAAAAAAAGGTTTGCAATCACTGTCCTAGGAGAATAAATTCCATTTATTAGTGTTACCAACAAGTGATAGCACTGGCTATGTTTTCTTGAGTAGCAAACTGACCTCTAGATTTTAGCTTCGGGCTATGAGAAGGTCATCTGGGTTCATTGGGATCTAAAACTATTATTGAAAGAAAACCTTCTCAACCCATTCTTTCTCTTTCTCGCCTACCTTTGACTTGTTTCAACCTGTGGCATTTAACAAAACAAACCACAACTCGATGCAGGAGCTGACCAGGCTCATGCCCATTATCTCAAAATTATGCTTTGGGGATTAATGTGACATCCTGGAACTGTATTAAAAGATCCCTGCCTTGTTTGTTTACTTTCACATTTTCCTATGATCTTACTTGCTTGAATTTAATCAAGTGATTTTTTCTAGCTTTTGTCACTCATTTTACACTCTTTTATCTCTGTGCCATAAGTTTTCAAAAAATCCAATCCATCAGCAACTGGAGAGTTTCTACAAGAGATCGTGTAGTGTCTAGAAAACTAATCTCTCAGACAGACCTGTTGTGTGCACATATTTTGTTAATAAATATGTTCAGGCATGAATTTTGGCAGAGTTTCTTCAAATCTTTCTTGAACTTTACTTGACACCTCTAATGGCATGTAATATATCTGAGAAACAATATTTGGGAAGACTTTAATTTATTATTATTATTAAAAATCCAGGAATTCTTTCTGTAAATATTGTTGGAGGACACCATACCTAAAGCACAGATATAAGCTGCAGGAATTGTGGACTATGTTGACTTCTCTTGTGGCTTTGGTCAATGCAGAGTGTTGGAAAGTGTGGGAAGTTTGAAACACCACAAAACAATAACAAAAAGTCATATTTCTGAAAGAACTGGAACCTTGCACACAATTAATGGAAAAGCAAGAGGTATTATTATTCCTAATTAAATGTGAATCCTGAATATATTAGACAGGTTCAGAAATCACAGTTACAGTTACAATTAAGAGATCAGAGGTGAATAAGATCTGACCTTGTTCTGTCTCTTCATTGGATGAAATTCATAACATTCTAGTAATGGCATATAATCACCCAGGTATGACATTTATGTCGGGAATTCCCCCTATAAATTAAAAGATGAGATCTATATTTCAGATTGATAAACTTAATGTCACAGTACACAACACAAAGGTTCATAATAGCAGCCAATATATTAACATGCAGCAAGCTGCACACAAGTTGGAAATACACTTGGTGGACATTTTGAATTGACCCCAGATGTAAGAAGATTTAAAAGAGAATTTACAGGAATTATAAGATAACTTAAACCAAAGATCAGAATTAGACCACTGAGTTACTTGCTGAGTTATATTTATGAGCAAGTCACAGACTTACACCTAGTGTTTCTCTTTTTGAACATGGCTTCCATTTCCTATTCTTTCTTAACTCCAACTATTTTTTTCTGGGATTTTTGGTTTGAATTATTATTTGACCTCCAATCTAAAATCAGAAACATACTTGTTTTGTCTAAAAACAGGAAAACGGAAGACTTTAGGATTTCATAATATTTCAAACAATCCACAGGGAGAAGGGAGGGACTTCTGTGGATAACCAGACTTGCACTTATATTTGCAGATTGCAAGCTGAATATATAAGTACCTTAAATAACAAAGAATCAATATTTGATTCTCTCTCTCTCTCCCTCTGCTTCCCTCCCCTTCTCTCCCTCTCGCTCCCTCCCTCCCTCCCTCCCACTATCTCTCCCTCGCTCTCGCTTTCCATGTCTCTCTCTTTCTCCCTCATTTTATCCCTATCTATCTATCTATCTATCTATCTATCTATCTATCTATCTATCTAGCTAGCTAGCTAGCTAGCTAGCTAGCTAGCTAGCTATCATCTAGCTAGCTAGCTAGCTATGAATGTCTAGTTAGGCTAACTCTGTTCAGTGCAGCTGGAAGTCTCTTGAGTCAGGCCTGAAAACAGCCTAATATTGCTGTTATCTAGGATTGGTCTGCTGTATGATTAAGATAGTGAGATGGTTTTTTTCTGTGGGATCAGTTCCTGAGAATTGGGGTAAGTGATAAAGGTGAAATTTATTCATTTATATAACTATTCTTTACAACCATGTAACTCCAGGAAGATTACAAGAGAAAAAGCATAAAACGGAACTATCATAAAACAATATTGCAATATAACCAAGACCCCAAAATGGACTTATTTCTAAATTTACATGCATTTTGTACTTGTTATAATTATAATTCATAGTGCATTTTAAAGACTTAAATTTACATGCATTTTGTACTTGTTATAATTATAATTCATAGTGCATTTTAAAGACTTAAATTTACATGCATTTTGTACTTGTTATTATTATAATTCATAGTGCATTTTAAAGACTTAAATTTACATGCATTTTGTACTTGTTATAATTATAATTCATAGTGCATTTTAAAGTCTTAAAGTTTCAGGAACTTGTGATTCATCTAGATTTCTGGATCTATCTAGTTTTTATACAACTATTTGGAAACTATTGGCTTTGAGGATCAAGCTATTTTAGCGTAAAAAACAATATTAAGTAGAAATAAGACTGAGCTATCACTCTAGCCATCTTCCAAAAAACAGCATGCTACCACCAACTAATGTAACCCTGTCTATTACTTCTAGCCTCAATGGCAACCATTGCCTAGGAATTTTATATGTTGTTGCCTCTATTAGCAGCCATTCCTTGAAGCTAATTCTTGGTTATTTACTCTTTATCACACACAGACACTGTGAACTAATGACACAAGGAGTTTTGGAAAGGAAATGGGAAATAGCCAAGATCTTCCTTTCTTTTCTTTTACTACAGTTCTGTGTTTATATTTGTTTTCTTGTTCTGTACCTTGAATCTAGATTAGAAAGTTGGTTTGAGTTGATACAAAAAACAAGAAGATTAAACTCATACAATTATGGATATACTGTAAGTTGAATGTTTATTTTCTGAATTTCGTACTGTATGAACATGTTTTGTTATAATTTTTTATATTTATGACAGACTATTGAAACAATAAAACATGGACTTTTCTAAAAATAGATGATGATAGATAGACATAGATGAATAAACCAGGGGTAGGTTTCATTTAACCTCACCACTGGTTCGCATTGCGACATTTCATGCTCGTGCGCTTGAAATAAAGCTCAGGATTAAACCGGGGGTGAGCGGGAGTGCTTTGTTCTAAGCATTGTATGATGAGAAGCCAACAGATCACAGAAAATGCACTGGAAATTTGGGGAAAAAATGGCAGGGCCGACGGACCTGCACCATCCAAAATGGATCCATGTTGGCATTGTCATGTCACCAGTGGGTCGCTAATGGTTTGGCCAATCTCGTCTGAACCGAGAGGAACCCACCCCTGAGACAAACAGACATCAAAATGACAATATATGAATCAATATGAATATACACAGTTTATGGCATGGCTCTCTTAGATGCAAATGCAAAGTATATTTCAAGAGACGATTGAATTGATTAAACTTTCAATCCTGGGCCTAGAAAGTTTAGAACTAAGACGCCTTAAACAAGATCTAAGTATTGCCCACAAGATCATATGCTGCAACGTCCTGCCTGTGGACAACTACTTCAGCTTCAACCACAACAACACAAGAGCACACAACAGATTTAAACTTAATATTAACCGCTCCAAACTTGACTGTAAAAAATATGACTTCAGTAACCGAGTTGTCAAAGCGTGGAACTCATTACTGGACTCCATAGTGTCATCCCCAAACCCCCAACACTTTACCCTTAGATTATCTATGGTTGACCTATCCAGATTCCTAAGAGGTCAGTAAAGGGCGAGTACAAGTGAACTAGAGTGCCTTCCGTCCCCTGTCCTATTGCTCTCCTATATCTCCTATACCTTTCTTCTATTCCTATATCTCTTCTTCTATTCTTTCATTGATATGTTCTATTACTATACCTTCTTTTCTATTATTTCTTAGATATATTTTACTATGAGTATCTCCTCTATAACCTTCATCATGTATTTTACTGTGTGTATATAGATATATACACACTAAAACCCTCGTTTTGTATTGTACAAAATAAATAAATAAAATAAATAAATAAATAAATAAATAAACAAAGATTTATCAGGAATGGCACTGCTGCCCCCTTAAGTGCCTTAGTTACAATCATGAACATTATATTGTGCAAAACCCACAAAAGTGCTACTGTTTGTAGCGCTCAACACATCTCTTGAAGAAACATTTCCCCCTTCTCTCTAGTTTTCCTTTCATCCTTGCCTTGAGAGTACCAGCCTCCCTTCCCCTTTGTTACCCCCTGTTTTGTCAGGGCACAAATGATGAAGTGGGGATAAGAGGAACCATTCACTTTCAGCATCTGAAACTGAGAAGCTTCTTGATAGATTTATTGTAAAGTGCTTTGTGCACTTTCAAAACTACATATAAATTGATATTCTACCTTTCTTTTTGAAACTGAAACAGAAAGGTCAGAGATTATTGAGAGATTCACCATGGCAATGACAAACAGTGAGGTTTAATATTTCCTATAAAACTAGGAGGAGAGATTGTATATTTATTGGTTTTCTAGAAAGTGTTAGTTTCTGCTCATGTAAAACAAGCTATGCCATTTATTTGTAATGGGAAAGGAACGGAAGACACAGACACAAGAAAAATATAATAAATACATAGAATTTCTGCATTTGTGGTGTTATTGAACCCGGACTAATTAGCAATCATTCAACATGACCACTAAAAACAGTTTGTGGGTAAGTGATTGCAAAAGATAATGTGTGTACTGCATTTACTTTCACGTTCCCAGAACAGATTGGTATTATATAGCTATGGCTGGCATCCTCTGGATCTGTAGGTTTCAATCAACTGTTTTCCTCTCATGCTTGGATCCTGTAGACATGCCATCCTGTTCACTGTAAAAGGGAAAGAATAAACAAATGTAATAAATCCCTACCCTCTACCCCTGGAGCCTTTTCTTCTACACCATCTGTAATATAAGCAATAATAACATTGGCTTGCTGGAAAGATAACTCAATAATGCTCCTGAGCGGTATCGTCTATCAATAATTTCATTCCCCTGTTTTAAATATTGTAGAAAAATGCTACGCTTAAGAAAATAAAATATAAATCAAATGCATATTGAAAAACACAGCTGGCAGTTGTCCTAGGTAGTCCAAAGCTAAAACATGGATATGCAATTAACACTCCTGTTTATCTAAACATCTGATTATCCAGATGTTTTGTAGGCCACACAGGCTGTGCAAGTTACTTAGGACTTATTGAGGCTGGAAAGTACTCAACTGCAGCAAAGGAGGTGGGAGACTTTGTTGTGTTACCCTGTAAAGCCCATGTCCATTCAACATAAATGATGGCAATGC